>NC_044368.1:20302877-21020377 GCF_007364275.1 Archocentrus centrarchus | reverse complement strand
TCTTCAGCAGGCTGGATAAATTCAAATGGTTTCTGAAAGCAGAGAAACTGCACTTCACATCCAACATATGGTTATTACGGTAATTGTTGCCGGAAGTACACTGAGTCGATTACGACATATTCAGAGGTATAGTACTTAACAATGATAACCTTCATCCATTAAAACATTGTACGGGGGACTTATGTATGATGATGATGATGATGATGATAGTAAACTGACATTAGCTATGTTAGCTTGCCTCTATCTCATCCATTGTTGTGTTGTGTTTTGAGTCGTATACAAATTACGTCAAGAGACTACTGCCCGTGCTGCTATATCGACTCCACCCACATTGAGGTGGTACTCAATTGCAATGGAAACGAAACATGACCGTGGCGAGTCGTGCTAAGTCGAGCTGACCTGCGTTGAGTAGTTAATTATGGAAATGCGGCAAATGTGACTATAAAAGGAATCAATGCCAAGTATGGAAATGGAAACGTTTTTCATATGGTCAATGTGTATTGCATGATGAGCTTATCCGACAGCCAAAATGTATTGTTACACATGCTTGGGCAACACAGTGGTGAGGTGATTAGTTCTGCTTCATAGCAAGAAGGCTATGAGTTTGAATTTGCTGGTCATCTGAGGAGTTTGTAGAGATGCTGAGGAGGAAATGCCTTCTTTCACTTTTCAACCAAATTTAAATATAAAAGAACATCTGTTTCTAGACATCTTTAACCAAGTCTCAGCATTGACAGCTAGCTAAGTCTCCTTCACCATTTTTTCAGTGTCCTTAACACTGTTGGTCTCCCCCTTACAGAACAATGTGCACTGGCACACAACATAAACTGCTTGTTAATAGCTTGAGAAATGTGACAAAACTGGACCAAATCTGATCCATGGAGGCCCTCCCCTGCAACTCAACAGCTTGATCCCAGACATCACATTGCACCATTAGGTCTCATGTCACATTCTCCTATCAGAGATGCACAATAATGAATGTGCATCATATTAGGAAGGTGGTTTTATGGGTTTAGCTGATCATTAGATATAATAGGGGATGGCTTCAGAGAAAAGCTGTTAAAAAAAAAAAAAAAAAACTCTTTACAGGCAGAGTACTCTTAAGAGTTAAGGAATCATATACTCATGCAGAAACACTGAAAACAAGGGGGAGAACATGCTAAGTGTTGGCATGCTAATTTATTAATATATTCATTAAAATATTTCTACTCCCTGGGACTCAAACATTTTTGACTTGCATAAAAGCAAATAGAAAGATGCACACCTTTTTAATACACTACTGCTGTGATGTGATGCCCAAATTTGATTCAGTTAAAATGGTACATGGAAATTTCAATTTAGCTGTCATAAAGGATGCTAAAAGTCTGTCGGTTCATAGAAAAACAAGTACATTTGTCACCCACTTTTACGTGAAATGCACGATGGATGAGTCCTTGCTTTCCACAGTTGATGCTGTCTGTGTATTGACAGCAGCCTTGTATTTACTGAAGCACAGCACACGCCTGATTGCTCGAGCAGAGAGAAGAACACCTCAGTACTGAAAGTTGGAGGGAGTTTTTTTCTGACCTCCCCTTATAGCTATCTCCTGTAACACTCAAGTACATATAATCACAGGAAAGAACATTGCAGAGGATAATAAGCTTCAGGCAATCATTAATCATTCTCACTTGATGCTGCTTACTTTACATACTGTACATAAAATGAGGTGAGACGAGAAAATAAAGGTCAGAAAGCATGTTCTTGTTGTCAGGGAACATAATGTGGTATTTTTTTTTATTGAAAGTGTCAAAATAAATTTTTCAGCCATTCTATTTTTGTATAGATTTTGTTTACATAACTGAAATAAACTAGAAAACTGAAGGTATGATGGTAGCTTTCAAACTGTCATCACAGCTCAGTCCAGCATCACGGCAGTTCAGGAAATAGTCATGAAAAGTTTATTTTTTATGTTTATGTTGATGGACACAAATTGTTATGATTTTTGGTGTCACGGAGCACAAATTTGTAAGCAATGTATTTCAATAGGGAGCATATTTCCTGTCAGAAGCATGCATTTTGCAGAGAAACATCACTGAGGCAACCAAGACTGTGTTTCACCCATACCATGATATTATTTCTAAATCTAGTGCAGTAGTTTTAAACCCTAACCTTAACCTGACAACATAATTGTAAATAATAACATATAAAATAAACATATAAATAAAAAGCTACTTTGAGCAGCTCCATTATTCACAAGACCAGGTAGAGCTGCAGGTTTTAACACCAGATGCTCTTCCTGATAAGACCCCAAAGGTATTTGTATCTCCTCCCAAGACCTTTTACTTGTTAGGTGAATGTATAAACCACTACACCATGATCATCAATGAAAAAACTGAAAAGGGATCATTGACCTGTGGAAAGATTTGCAACTGATTTAGAGCACTGAGGCACATGATGCAAATTCAAACACAAAAACAAAAATACATATGGATTTAAATTGACCTCGTCCCTTCAAGGTTCTTTCTTCATGCACCACTGGACTGCTTCAACTCCTGTACCAAATGCTCTGCACAGTACAATTTCATGAGCAAACTGATACAATCTTCTTACTGTGGGTCATTTCTGGTAATGAAAGCTGTGTGTTCAGTTATGACTCAGAGACCAAACTTTCATTGATGGAACATGCAGTTTTCAAGCCTGAAGGCAGTGCCTCAGTCTAGGAGCATCCTGCCTGTTTTAGTTCATAGTACCATGAACTGCACTGCATGCCATTGTGTACTTGCTCAGCACATTTAAAACATGGGTCACATCATCCTATGTGCAGAAATAAGCTCCGCCCACTCAAACATGCATGTTGCCCACCAAATCAAGGTTAGCAGCCTCCAGACCACCTTGAAAGTTGTCCTCGCCCTCTTCCTGCTGTGTTGATGAAACATAAAGAGTTCTAAAACAGGCAGAACTCTCTAACGAAACCTGAGCTCACACTCTGGCTGCTCATTAAAAATTACACTCAAATAAGTAACCTATTCCAACTTCTGTACAGAATGGAACAAATCAGTCTTCTAATTTTTTTTTTTACTTTAATGTTGTACATATTTCTGCATTTTTTTTTTTTTTATTCAAATAAAGCATCTGGCCTGAAACCAGTAACACCTCTAAAGTCTCTCATCTACAGCTACACCTACCCCTTGGGTTGCTCACCTATTATTTTTACAAGCACAGCCTATTACAGCTTGCTAAAATTGGCCCTGGAATGATTTTCATGCAGGATTCTGCTTGGTTGCTATGGGAATGAAAAGTGAAAAATTCATGTTGTGGCCACCATCATCCCCATGACCTCAACCCTGTGAGAGCCAGTGAAGCCTCATTATAAGGAATATCAATGAAGGTGGGTGGCGCTGTACTTTTCAAATTGTCATTAACCTTCAGCTAATTGTTTATGAAAAAGGAAAAAAAAAAAAACATCTGATGGCATAACAATTTTGGTATACAGGACACAAGGATGCAAATACAGAATGCAGTCTTTATTCTGGAAAAAGAATTTGTGGTGAGAATTTGAGAGGTGAGGTTGAGTGGGTTTGGACATGTTCAGAGGAGTAATAGCAGATATGGAGCTGCCAGGCAGGAAGAAAAGAGGAAGACCACAGAGAAGGCTCATGGATGTAGTGACGGAGGGCATGCAGAGGGTCAGTGTGTCAGAGGAGGATGTTGAGACAGGGTGAGATGGAAGACGCCGAAAGAAGAAGTGAGCTTGTGGTTCTTTTAAATCTGAGCAGGTCAACTTTGACCTTTGCACTGAGCACTGAAGTGCAGAGGGGTGGCTATAACGTGCTTCTCAGTCACTGCTGAGTATGATAGGCCAACATACTGTTACTCGACACAAAGGCTTTTGTTTCTCTTGCTTCTGGGTTTTGAGTTTGACAATCGAAATATCCTCTTTGAAATAATCAAAGTGACTAGATTTATACCTGAAACCTTAAATCTTATTAAGACATTTTTAAAAATGAGTCCACACTGAAAATTAAACCCATGCTATAAATGCAATCAGTACACAGTGACCCAGGCACTCCCATTTACTGAGACATCAGCTCTAATCACAGACAAGATGGCTGAATCTGGGACAGCTGATGTTTGGTTGTACATATTAATATCACTGAAATGGACCTGAAGAGATAATATTCCTTCATCAACATTCTAAGTTGTGCATCTTGAATGAGATTTTACTCTTACAGACAGCTATTGTGATTTCCTTCTGGGCCAAGGTAAACTGCCCTTTGTATCCTAATCACACACAGCTGCTATATCTCCAAGGACACACTAAATTATTGCAAACATCCATGTGTGTCCACCGTATTTACACAGATGAAGGCACAGGCAATTAATGGAGTCTGTAACCATGGGTTAGAGGTGAAAATATGAAAAAAAGTAAATACTGCTTTGAGTTTCAGGGAAGGCCAGTGTGGAGGTGATGCATTCCTATGCACAAAGCGCCCCTTGGTTTTTAATTAACTGACGCTGCACTGGAATGCGCTGTGCATTGAAACCCCAGCCCAACCTCATCCCCTCGCCTCCCCCACCATCATCATGGAAGAATGATGCAATTGCTGCAATTTTATGATCCACTGAATGCAATTACCGGACCTGTCAGTGTTTTGAGTGTTCTTTTTTTTCCTCTGTGATATATGCACTGTGCAGACGGTCTCTGCCACACACAGCCACACTTGCTATGTTAAATGCCAGCATGTCTGGAAATGCATCATGTGCACAATGTGTGAGTGCATACATCTTTTTGTATGGTAGCTTCAGATTTCATTTCTCTGTTAGCAGTGATGATAGTGATACAAGCAGGAAATGTTGATCTGAAAAATTCCTTTTTTGATTTAACCCCCAACACTTTTTTGGGGGTGGGTGGGGGGCTTTTGTCCACATGGAATATGATTCAGACACCTCCACTGTTTCATAATGGACTAAAACAGTGGATTGCTCCCTCTGGGTTGGGGGACTGTTGTTACTTCAACTGACCTTCAAGACTCTTGAGACATTATTCACCAATGAAGTGAAGGTGGAATGTGAGATGGACCAGTGTACGGGTGTGGCATCTGTACTGGATTCGTGTGGAGTAGACAGAGCTGATCTGAATGGAAAGGTGTTTTTATTTACTGGCCAGTCTACACCCTAACCGTGATCTGAGAGAATGAAGCAGCTAAAATGCATATGTTTACTCTGTAGGGTGGCTGAGCTCAGCCTTAGAGATACTAGGATGAAGAGCTCAAACATCCAGAAGGAGGTCAGAGTAGAAGTTCTCCTCTTTGCATCAAAAGGAGCCAGCTCAGGCAGTTCAGCTATCTGATTAAGATGGCTGGGCGACTTGGAGGTTTTCTAGGCACACCCAGCTGGGAGGAGACTGCAGGGCAGGCCCAGAAGGAGCTGGAGAGTTTATACTGTATATAATGATAATGAAATGAGAAATACTTTGTTTTCACATAGTTCCCATCTTTCCATATATACTTATCTTGGATAAAATATGAGAATACTGTAATACTACTAACTACTACTAATCTTCTTCATGCATAGATGTGCACCAGGCTGTCACCAGAGCTCGCCACTATAATACTAGTATAATAATAATAACATTGGTATTCAGATTACATAACATGAAGCTCATTTCAATTGTCATGAACAGGAGCCCCGGTCATACTAAAACTAAAAGCCAGAATAATATCCATGGCATTCAATGCCAAATTACTGGAATACCCCTTTATAACCTTTATCTTTTAATTGCACAATGTGAGGCAAATCTTTTTCCATTTGCACTTTTATGTTTACTGTTTTTTTTGGTGTTAATTTCTGTTTTCCTAATATACAAGGCACCCATGCAAAAGGCAATTCTCATCAGCCCACCTTGTATCGATAACAGATGAATAAATGAAAGATGAGATTTATTCACTGAACTTGAGACTGCTAAGCCCTCGGCTGTCTAGAATCCAGGAAGAATTTGAGCATTTTGCAGCTACATTAGGTGTCCCAAACATTACGTTGTATGCCAGATACTTGATAAATGGACTTCACTACTCACATAGTGCTTTTTGATTTTAATTGAGCCCTCAAAGCACTTTTTACTAAAAGCCACATTCACCAGTTTCTAATGCACGCACGCACACACACACACACACACACACACACACACACACACACACACACACACACACACACACACACACACACTGATGGATGCATTGGAGGCAATTTGTGGTTCAGTATCTTGTTCAAGCACACTTCAGCATGCAGACTGGAGGAGCCAGGAATTGAACCACAGGCCTTCTGAATAGTAGAACACCCATAAAATTAATTAATGTGCTTAAACTTACATATGTGAAGGGGTAAGAGTACTATAATTTGGTGACATTGATGCGTGTTCTGGGACATCCCATCTTTGCATGCAGAAAGTGGAATGCCTAACAGGGGATTTATACTTCTGTGTTAAATCTACATCACAGGTACGTTGTAACCACAAACCCTTCTGAAACCCTGTGCTGTAACCTAAGCCGTGATCTACATTGTGCATGCAGAGTGATGCAGGATATGCATTCATGCACTCCTTTTCCTCAAACTCTCCTCTTCGTGTTACATTAGAAAAGTAATGTATAAAAATACAATGGAAAGTGTAAGTATGTAACCTAAAAGGCTAAACAGCAAAGTTTTGTATTGGACATGCTTTAGGCCCAAAGTTACAATAAGAATGGGTACCATTTTGTCTTGTTCAGTAGATTATGCATGCACCTTGGTAATCAAGTAGCAAGTAGTGGATGGATGGATGGATCGATGGAAGGAACATGAAAGGAGTAAAAAAGCCAAACTGCAGTTCACAATCCAGTGAGTGATAGTGGCTAGCTCAGTGTTTTATATATGGTCTTTTCTAAAACTGATAAAATGTTTAGAAAATCTGTCACATAATCATCCAAAAATAATAGTGGGCATCTAGACACAAAAAGCTACCTTAACTGATTTAATAATTCTTTTATAAAAACCAGCTTCAAAACAAAATTTAATGGCAATTCTGCAACTGTTAGAAGTGGAGCCTGCACATGTGCTCTGTACTTCGCTTTGTGGCCCAGTCTGAGTTCCAAATGATTCTGAACATAACCCAGGCTTTAAAAAATATGTAAAATATGTGAGAGCCATTTATCGATGCTTTCTGTCTGCCACTCGTCTAACATTGCAGTGTGTCAGTTGCCTTCCTTTGGAGCCGTTCTACTAATACACCATGACAGTCCTCCATTAAATCTCCACCTGTCTCATTAAAGTCTGCCAGCATCGGACAGTTTACTCTGAGGTCAAGGGGTGACGACTCCTCTGAGCCGTCAGTGTCCTTGTGCCTGCTAAACTTTTCGTACATGTTGCTATGGAAACTGTTTGATAAGCATGAGCGGAGCGTTGGAGGCTGCCCTTCTCTCTCTCAAACACACACACACACACACACACACACACACACACACACACACACACACACACACACACACACACACACACACACACACACACACACACACACACAATCAATCCCAGCAGGGGAGAATCAGGAGAAAACTTTCAGTGCTGAATTCAATATCTTTAGGCGGAGAGGATGGAGGAGGGGAAGTAGGAGATGAAGAAGGGTGGGAGGAGTGGGCGTGTTTTCCGTCTTTCTTTTTTCTCTCATTTTTGCATCTGAAGTGTGAACACACTTGGAAGCAGAGCAGACTGGAGCAGCTGCCAAAGCCTCCTGTTATTTAAGATCAACACGTCCCTCTCCTTCTTCCTCTCTACTGGGAAAGTGGAAATAAACCAATGTGACAGAGAAAAGGGGGATAATGAGGAGGTGGGAAATGGAAAAACCTGTTACTATCCATTTGGAAAACTGAGAACGATAAAGGACTCCTTTGCAATTGACATTAAAATTACAAAAAATGCTCTTTGTACATTTTATTTTCTGCAATCAGCACATCATCATCCTTCCTCTCTGAATCTCTCTCTGCCTCATATGTCACCACTATGCTGTAGATGTCTCTTTGATTTCTATGTTTCCTTGCTTGTGCTCTGGAAATGGAAACTTGACAAATCACTTTGCAGCTCCTGAACTATTGTCTTATAGAAAGACTTGTGCTTCCAAGCTTATCTGCCTTAACTATGACATGGAGATTTATCAGCACTCACCAAATATACCAAAAGTTTTATTGTTGTGTAGGTTCCTTCCTTCTCTTAATGGTTTCCCACCAGTATAAAGTTTTACTGCCCAGCTACACATGTGGGGGTGGAGGTATTAAGTAACAAGGTAATGGAGTGTGTGTGGTGGGTAAGCATAGGCGACTTCACCTGAAATCATTATCGTTTATCACTGTGTGCATGCAGATCACACAGCTGTTTGGAGCACTTTATAGGACCAACCTTAGAGTTAAGATGTATAAGTAGGAAAAAAAGGGCCTTCTAACATCATCAGAGCAATCAGAGCAGCCGCTCCGGGCTGTGAGTAGCACTCCACCAAATGGCCTTTAGCTCCTTATATAAAAGAGCAACAAGAGGAATAAATGACGGCAAATTCTTTGAAATCATTCTACTATGAAAATGCCTCCAGCGCATTTTACAAAATCAAGAAAATTGTATTAAATTGCAGCAAAAACATGAATGAAGGTCATCAGTATAGTATCCCATTTGGGTGCTTGTGTTAGAGAAGAAAAGGGACTGAATAACATTAAAGGACGGCTGCTGAAGAAATTTAAATTAAGGGGTGATCAGGTAGCAGAGTTGGAAATAGGCTGTAAAGATTGTGGTGTGCAGCCTTCAGCTGTTTCCCCCAGGGACCAGACACAGGCAGGAGATCCAGGACACAGAGAGGAAAGGCTGGTATTCACATGAAAGCCACTGCTTTGCATAGGAAACACAGTAACGTCTCTGCTGCCGTTTCTTGACTTTGAGTGAACTGTACCATTGTCATGTGTGTGAGATCTCGGGAATATTTTAACATTATTACATCTAGGTCAAATGCTCATTTCAATTTCAGGATAAGCTTATTCAATTTTTGTGGTCCAGAGTGAAAGAGTGAAAGCCATAAAAGTATAAATGAAACAATCTTACATATGACATAATCTTACAAATGGGTTATTATACATAAGAGCAACCTAAATCTAGAACAAGCTCCTACCCTGTCAGGGTGAGCTGATCTAGAAAATTAAACATCTTCAGCATATTTATTCAAGGCATGCCAAATTCTACCTTTGTACTATGAATACTTTCTGAGTTGCAGGCCAACAAAGTAATCTGATGTCCATTATTTCTAGCCCTTATAACGTAATAACAACAAAAATAATATATGAAAAAAACACACTGAAGCCCTTTAATCAATTGCAAAAAAAAAAAAAAATCAATTCAAAAATCTCAGTTTACAAATCAATTTTAAACTTAAAGCATATAAAATTTTCACTTATTATGTACAATTTGAAACTTGGCTCAGCTTCCACCTATGTTTCCTTCAGTGTCAACATTATTTTCCACTATAGTGATATTTTAACACTGGTAAGTAGCTAGCTTGGCTGTGAAATGGAGAACTATATCTTAATATAATGATCATAGTGTATCTTTGAATGTGGAAACTTGGAGTCATTTTTGACCAGGATATGTCCTTCAATGTACATATCAATCAATTATGTAGGACTGCTTTTTTGCATTTGCACAATATTTCTAAAATTAGAAAGATCCCGTCTCAGAGCGATGCTGAAAAGCTCATTCATGCATTTATTACTTCTAGGCTGGACTATTGTAATTCATTATTATCGGGCTGTCCTAAAAGCTCCCTGAAAAGCCTTCAGCTCATCCAAAATGCTGCAGCTAGAGTACTGACAGGGACTAGAAAGAGAGAGCAGATTTCTCCCTTATTGGCTTCTCTTCATTGGCTCTCTGTTAAATCCAGAATAGAATTTAAAATTCTTCTCCTCACATACAAGGTCTTGAGTAATCAGGCCCCATCTTATCTCAAAGACCTCATAGTACCATATCACCCCAACAGAGCACTTCGCTCTCAGACTGCTGGCTTACTTGTGGTTCCTAGGATACTTAAGAGTAGAATGGGAGGCAGAGCCTTCAGCTTTCAGGCGCCTCTTCTGTGGAACCAGCTTCCAGTTTGTATACAGGAGACAGACACCCTCTCTATTTTTAAGATTAGGCTTTGAACTTTCCTTTATGATAAAGCTTATAGTTAGGGCAGGATCAGGTGACCCTGAACCATCCCTTAGTTATGCTGCTATAGGCCTAGGATCCTTGGGAGATTCCATTATGCACTGAGTGTTTCTTTTTCATTCACCTCTTTTGACTCTGTTTATACCCCAGTCTGCATTTAATCATTATTTATTATTAATCTCTGGCTCTCTTCCACAGTGTGTCTTTTATCCTGTCTCTCTCCCCTCAGCCCCAACCGGTCACAGCAGATGACTGCCCCTCTCTGAGCCTGGTTCTGCTGGAGGTTTCTTCCTGTTAAAAGAGAGTTTTGCCTTCCCTCTGTCTCCAAGTGCTTGCTCATAGGGGGTCAATATAAACCACCTTGAGGCAACTGTTTGTTGTGATTTGGCGCTATAAATAAAATTAATAATTCAATTTAACATCTTTATGTTTTTTAAAATTTTTACGAATACCTTTATTAGTCCCACAATGGGGAAATTACATATTTATCATCCCCCTGTGAATGCAATGCTACATTCTCCATTTTGTTTCACGTGTCACGTTCAATATATGTAGCCCACTATAAAGGGAACCTTCTTAAAAATTATTTATTAATTATTATTAAGAATCATAGATGAATGTAGTCATTTCAAAGTATATTCTTTTCATGATGTTACAATTTATGAGAAAATGATTAAAAACATTTTGATGCTGGAAAACAACAGAAACAACAGCTTAAAATTCATTAGGAAGTGGAGGAAATCTTAAAAAAAAAGATCTGCTGCTCTGAGGTGGAAAGCTCAAACATGGTTAAAAAACAAAGCAGAATCAGGGAACATGTTAAAAGGGTCTACGTGTGAATTCCTTCATTAAGTTGCTGCTTTATAGTTCACAACCTGACATGTAAAAATGCATCATAATTTACTGTGACCTTCACAGTAGAAGCCAAAAAAACAAACATACTGTAAAACAAAAGCAAGTGCTGAACTTGGATTATGTTGCCATGAGCTATGTCCTGTCAGCTTTGTCATGTTTATTTAGTTACTTGGTGGAAGATTGTAGGATGGGGGAGGGGCGGTGAGATGCTATGCTCCTTAAAATACATGTGTGTCCAGCAGTATAGACTGTGTGGTGTCAAGTCAGGGAGCCAGAGAGTCTGAATAAAGTCTGACCCAACCACAGGAGATAATAACATCACATCATTACACCATTACACCAACTTAGATACATATCTCTGATCATAACTTTTACTTGTGGATCCCTGATGCTAACCTCACCCATCACCTAAAACCTTGACTTAACCTAACTTTGAACCGAAACTTACTGACACTTTTTGTTCCCAAAAGACAAATGAGTCCCCACAATATGACTGAGTGAACAGATTTATGTCCTCACAACATGAGCAATACAAATACACACACACGCACACACACACACACACACACACACACACACACACACACACACACACACACACACACACACACACACACACACACATGGTGGCACTCATGATGCCCACGGTAAAGGCACTGCAACAAACAACATCAGACTCTAGAGCGAGGTCTGACACAAGCAAATCTAATGTGTTTTGATGGAGGCTCTGGGCTAAACAGGAAGGAAAGACGGGCGGTGTGTGAAAAACACTAGTTGGCTAGTTTTGGAGAACAGTCGTCTGTTTGGCTTTCTGTCAAGTGAGTGAGCGTGCATGTGCCCCAGCTGTCCATTTTCAGGGAGCAGAAAACTAAATGACACCACAAATAAGTTGTTTACTGACCCAGTACACTGCATATGCAGTAGAGTGATAGGATTAGTAATAAAAATTAGGAGGCAGATAATGAATGGTTTCTGCTGTCTTCCTTCAAAGTCCAGTGGCTTGAAAAGAAAAACACAAATTTATACTGTATGTTTGATTTTCATCCACTAAATATCTAAGTACCATTTTTACAGCTGGCCTTTAAGTTTCAGGTGACTGAACCTACTCGTTACTGCACACCCACACAGGTGTTCACGCATATTTTGGTAGATTATGCTGCAACAATGGTAACTATTTCCCGTGTTCTGTCCTAACTGTTAAAGGAAAATGAACATTAAAGTGAGAGAAATGTCTTCCTAGCTACATAGTTCCAGTCTTTCCAGGATACATACTGAGGAAAAAATGTTAACTGGCATGAATACTTTGTATACAGTTCAACTTTGGAGGTATGCAGATTTTTATATAGTCACCAAGTTTGCCATAGTAAAAAAAAAAAATGCCAAACAGTGTTAGCAGTGTTGTTTTTGGAAAAGTAAACACTAAAGTTTATAGCATATTAGTTGCATGGAAGTCAAGGGGAACAAAAGAAGACATTTAAAATTGTCCCAGTGTCAATAATTTAAGTTCATGCCTTGCTCTGCAGTACTGCAGATTTTTTTCACTCGGGGTTGCCATTCAACACTTGTGCTAGACTGGGTTTATATGATGGAGGGTTAGAGCTTCCAGCTCCCAACAGTGCCCCTCCTGCTGTGATGTCACTAATTAGATGGAAGATCATCTTTGAAGGTCACGGTGGTTGCAGTGCAGCATGATAGGGAAAGAGTTGCAACACAAGGCAAAATACAACATTATAGGAGTTTTCTGGGAATAGACTGGGTTCTTTGGGAGCTGCACTAGTTTGCCACCTGAAGAAATGCAGTTAGTCTTCATTATTCTTAAAAATAGCATCAGATAAAGTCACAGTGAGGGGTAAACACTTGCTTTTGTTCTTCTTTATCCTCCTCTTTTTTGTGTGACTGACAATGTCTGTCTGTCAGCCTTTATACACACATCAGTCACTTCATAATGAGCTGGAACTGCACAGAATGAGTGGGATGTGGAAAGTGTCACTCATTTCAAGCTACAAAACAATCTCTTTTCTCAAATTTGCAGCTGTTCTAAACAATTTCTGCTATTCCACTCAATCTTTGTGGTCAGTGGCTACAAACTGTAGTTAATATTCAAATTAAGTCTGACTTCCATTGCTTTCAGCCCATTTCTATATATTGTCCAAAAACAGCTGACCTACAATTTGTGTTTCACTAATTGTGCCTAGGAGGGCAATAAGCATGACAGAAACACTTTCTAAACAACTACACTATTTAGAAAGTGCTATCAGATTGCTATCAGTATACCACTGTATCTGTCAGTGGTTATAGCAGCTTTTATTGGGGAAACTAACTAATTTCCCCACTACCCTTCCACATTGCTGATTAATAACCTGGGACTGCTAATTGCACCTGAACTAGAATACGGTAATTCTTCTGCTTTGCATGTATTTCACTCAGGATATCCTATGGAAAATGCACAAACCAACAATAAAACAGCTATCAATGAAGGCAAAGGTTAGAACTGCAGTCCCAACCTTCTCCACCACCGAGGTGTTCAAGGTCAGCTTAATGATTTATTGGTTGCAAATTAACAAAAAGCCTTATAAATTAGAAACTGTGGTTCTTGCAAGTGTAGTGTGTATTGTCAACATATAGAAAACATATAGAAAGTACTGCATAAAGATTTAAAATATCATCTCACATTTGACTGCTGACCTCTCCTGCAAGCTCAATAGAGTGATCTGAAGGTTAAATTGACAATAATGCTATATTTATTAAAACTATGATTCTTACTGCCATTGTTTGTATTGACAACATGCAGTAATATAGGGAATGATATATGGGGATTCTAAATGTACTACACACTTCTTAAAGTACACCTTAAAAGAAAGAAAATGAATATATAAAAATACAATAAATTCCCTTAAAAGTAAATATTGCCCAGTGAGTGAGTTGCCTTGGCAGAGGTTTGTGGTCTCAGAGTGCTTCTTGTTAGGTTAATGGAAAGGAATGGATATCTCAAAGGAATTTATTTTCTCAAACAACCACTTACTTTGAAAATGTGAAAACATATTGAAAATCCCAGAGCTTTCTGCTTTCCTTCTTTTCCTTTTGGCTGCTCCCTTTAGGTTTGCCACAATGCATCATCTGCCTCCACCTCACCCCATCTCCCACATCCTCCTCTGTCACACCAACCCTTTGCATGTCTTCCTTAACTACATCTGTAAAGCTTGTGTGTGGCCTTCTTTTACTCCTCCCTGTCTGATCCATATTCCACATCCATTATCTAATATATCTACTATCCTTCATCTGCACATATCCAAAACACCTCAGCCTGGCCACTCTAACTTTGTCTCCAAAGTTATTTACTTCTAAAACACTTGCATTAGTGTAAAAAGGTGTGCAGAGGCAGTGGTATGTAGCAGAGAAAGGCTATAAATTCACATTTTTAGGCCCAACTTCCAATCATTTAACAGATACTTAACTCTTTAAACGCTTGGTAAGGAAGGGTGAATACAAATTCTTCTGTAACTACAATTCATTTGATTGACTGCTCTGGAGAGGAAAGATCTGAGTGGCCAGCAGGATGGGGAGCTAATACCTGTTGACAGATTGGAGCATTTGCAGGTAATTTTCATTCAACCTCACGGCGAGGGCCACAGCTGTTTGGACCCGGTATTAAAATTCTGTGCTGCTCTGAGTGCTTACTGACACGATTATTCCACATAAAGAGGAAATGGCCTCATAAACTAACTTTATTTCAGGGTCCATAAAACCACCGGCCTGTGGGACTGTCACTGATGAGCAGTACAGTTAACTTAAGGAGCAGGCAGGTGCACCTTGAACTGTCTCACCTGTCAGTAGAGCAGATAAATGTACTCACAGCCAAATCTTTTGGCTGCATGACTCTGGTTCCATCACTTGTGTTCAGCTAGGCCTTGTACTGTTCTTTAATACACTTCTAATGACAGTTGTACAACATCTAAGACAGATCTAAACTCTTAACGCTTTACCCTGTCGCTTTGTGGTACTACTACACAACATCTCACAGGATTTTGCTCTTGTTTTGCCATTTTGTATTGGACTTTGAAAAAGGAAGTGGAATAAATGAGTCACATGGCTCTGTGTTATTTTGAGGGTTCGTGGTGTCATCATCATTGAAGTGAATAATTGTGTTAAAATGCCATTCTTGTTTTGAAACAAAATTACTACCTGTGGATGGAAGCCTCCAAAAATCAATTTAAAAGCTAATTTCATTCTTTGTGATAAAATAACCTCAAATGCTCAAATTTCAGCAATTTCAGTGGGATGCCATTGTTTGTTTGTTTTTTCTGCTTTAATTTTTGGGATGACCAATCCTCAGTGATAGAGGGCTATAATAACAGAAACCTGGGAAATTATGTTAATAATAATTACAGCAACAACATACAAATAACTTAATAGTAATAATGGCAGTAGCAATCAGAGTGGCAGCAACAGTAGTGACAAAATCCATAATTGTAACAACAGTATTCATATTAATAACAGTAATAAAAATAAAAAAAAATAATTTTAGTACTAATAATAATATTCACATTTGACAGACAGGCACCTCTCAGTCTTTTTTTTTCAGGGGGGGGGGGGGGGGGGGGGTGAATCTCAAACATGTTTCCTTAAAGGCAAAGTAATACAGGCCTAGCAACTATGATAGACATTCTAAACTGTCTATCATAGGTGCTACTTTGGTAAATGGACTGGTACTTATAAAGTGCTTTTGTAATCTGACTTCTTACTTTTTCTTTACTACAAGCCACATTCATACAGCACTTTATTCTATGCTTTTAAGAAATAAGAAAACAGTCTAGGGAGGCGGGCACCAAACAACCTTCCAATAAGTAGATGACCTCCTTTAAAGCCTCCAGCTTCAATGTTTTGGCACTACTACTACTTTGAGCATTGACGCTGATTACCAGAGGTGGCAAAAGTACTGACATTCTGTACTTAAGTAGAAGAATAAGTATAAGTACTTGTGTTAAAAAAGTACTTAAAAAAGTACTGGTTTTATTTCTTAAGTAAAAGTAAAAAAGTACAGGCTCTGAAATGTACTCAAAGTAACTCTTTGGAGGACGTTTCTACCTGATGTTTTTCTGTAAAGCTAACTGAACCTCATTATATATTATTGGAATAATATAAAATAGAAGAAGAAAGAGCTT
This sequence comes from Archocentrus centrarchus, assembly GCF_007364275.1. Classification (NCBI taxonomy): domain Eukaryota; kingdom Metazoa; phylum Chordata; class Actinopteri; order Cichliformes; family Cichlidae; genus Archocentrus; species Archocentrus centrarchus. The sequence goes on along the minus strand of NC_044368.1, from coordinate 21,004,172 downwards.
TATTTGTCACATACATATACATGCAGTGAGATTCATTCTCTGCATTTAACCCATCACACACATGGAGTATGTAGTACACACAGCACAGCATGGAGCAGGGGGTAGCCAAAGGGCACCCAGGGAGCAACCTGGGGGGGTGGGCTTGCTCAGGGACCCACAGTGATGCCAGCCCGAGGATTTGAACCAGGGTCCTCTCAGTGATGAACCCTCTTCTTCTCCCCTAGGCCACCACTCCAATATATATAAATAATATATGAGAATAGAAATGTTATTCCAATCTAAATTTTAATCCTAATGAATGCTCTCAGCTTGAATCTGTTATGTAGGACACAAACTGCGAAAGGGAATTTAAACACAGCTCTGTTCTCTGTGTCCTCCATAGTAGAGGGTGACTGTGCCTCCACCTAAACACAAACATGAGGATACTCAGGGGTTACAGTGGGATTCAGAAGGTGGAGGAACCCTAAGATCAGCTGTAGTAGCTCTGCATGGGGAGAAGAATCACAACTTTCTATTGTGAGCTGCACTAAATAATGTTGTGTGCAGGCTGTGATCAGCTGCTCTGTGTGGATGAACTGAACTCACAAAGATGTAACCCAGTATTTCACAGCTATCTGCTGATCTCCATCCCCTACACTGACAGCATACAGGCTGTAGAAATGTTGGATTCAGTGATCTCAGCATCAGCAGCTTTGATTCAAACTCATCTCTGCTGCACTGATGTAACCTGTAACTCTGACCATGAACACAAAGTGCACCAACACAGAGCTTTACTGTAAATACAGTACAAGCTAACCTGTTTATCATGCACTAAACTGCAGTATTTTCATACAATCTTTGAATTACACAAAGTCAGCATACTTCAGTGTGTTTTCCAGTCCTTACCTTTAAATCTAACCTCTCTTCTTCCTCTCCTGTCCTCTTTCTCCATCTCTGAGTGAACTTCTCTCTCTCTCTTTGCTCTCCCTGAAATACAGCAGCTCTTCTTTTAGCTAGCAGACACACTGTGTGACAAACTGCACACACTTTGTGTTTGCTGATATTTGTTGAGCATTTAGAAATGTTGCATTTACCAGCCACACGTTACTCCCTTTATGCTCGCTCCTCTTCAGTAGCGCTACTGAAGAGGTCTGGCCCGCTGTAACCCCTGATGCGCTATGAATGATACGTTAATTATATGGGTTTGTGTATTTAATCCATTTGTACCCAATAAGCCCCAGTGATGGAGGATACACCAGTACGATTGTCCCTTATCTGTTATTATTCCTCCGTTTAGGCTCAGATCGTTTGTTTGACGGTGCACTGACCGGAAACGCAAACTTCTCTCAAACGTGTTAAAAAGTAACGAGTCTGTTTGAAAATGTAAGAAGTAGAAAGTACAGATACTTGTGTAAAAATGTAGGGAGTAAAAGTAAAAAGTACTCAGAAAAATAAATACACAAAATACAGATACCTGAAAACCAGTACTGAGGCTGTGTGCAAGAAGGGGATGAGTAGGCTCTATTTCCTGAGGAAGCTGAGATTCTTTAGTGTGTGCAACAAGATTGCTGGAGATTTTTTATCAGTGTACTCTGCAGTGGTCTTCTGGGGGAGCAGGGTGATGCCAACAGACTGGGTAAACTGAGCAGCAAGGCAGGCTCTGTGAGAAGAGGTCACCGGATAATCCTGACCACCCTCTGCACCACACACTGAACAAGCACCTTCTCTAACATTCACAATACTTAACACTCTGTGTATACAAAGTCACTGCACTGCACTCGATGGATGGATGGATTATATTCAGCTTTCTACATCATGTTTTATATGTTCAGATTTTAATTTATTATTCTCTTTTATTTTAATCTTTTATTTGTGGTATTTAATTAAACTCTTTTCTTTTGAGGAATTTTTACCTTAAGCTACTTGTTTTATCAACGTATTCTCCTTTACTTTGGGTTTGTTTTGGCTATGTTTTTGTATTTTGGGTGTTGTAACACAGGAATTTCCCTACTTTTGGGATATACAAAGCTTATCTAATCTCATCTTACATCTGGATAGACACAGTTAGCGCATATTTGTGCACATGCCTAGCGGATGTGGCAGCTGCAGAGTGACAGTCAGTAACCTTAGATTGGATAGAGAGAAAACTGCAGGAGCTTTTTGAGAGACAAGTGAGGAGAAAATTCTGGTGAGACATTTTCTAAGTCTGATCTAAACTGTTTCCTCTCCTATGTTTATGATTAAAGGGCAGGCAAGAAATAAATTCATTTGCCAGAATAATTTAATTCCTTAAACTGTTTTTTCTATATGAATCAAAAAAGTGAAGGGTAATGTTTGTTTTTGTAATACTCCTGGAAAAGCGACTTTTCCCATAACTGTTTCACAGATGAAAAATATTTTAAGTAATAATTTTTTATCAGCAGTCCTCTCTTTGCACTTGGGGCTCCAGTACTAAACAAATTTAAATTTAAACCCAGCAAACAAAATGAAACTCACACTGTGAGTGCAACACGTACTAGAAACTGTGCTAATAGTTAATGAAGACTTAACCAAAACAACTGAAAGAGGTGAGCAACAGTCCTGTAGTTGATGGTTATGATGGTTACTATAGTAACTGTATCCTGTATTGAAGAAAATTGGAACTAAAAAGCTATCAAGAGAAAATGATTAACTGTGAGGTTAAAAAAACTATGAGTGACTAAGCTGCAAGAACATCCTGGTCTTGCAGGTCGATAATTATGACTGAGGGATGGAGTCTGACGAGCCTTGAAGAGTAATGACTCAACTTTTTTTTGAAGCTCTGATACCTGTGTGCAATTCAACACTGAACAATGAACAACAAATCCACGGGGCTCCGTGAGCTGAGTCAGATACTATGAGCAGCACTGAGCTACTAGTAATCACAGCTATCTTTCAGTTTTTAGGATATGCAGGATTAACCAGACTGAGTTTGCATACAGAACAAAAGGAACAGAGGATCATTTTTAATTTCTTACTATGGAGATTTCCAACACAGCTGTTCCACTTACTTCATACTGGGTCAAAGCTGCTTTAAAGTAAACACAAGGGAGCTTTCTGGTAGTCTGATCAACGCTGTGTTGATGCTGTAAATGTTTGGCTTATTACAGTAAAAGATGCCCTCTCGAGTGTTATTGTTACAGTAAGCTGTGGCAAACTGGAGCTTGAATGCTCTGCTATCATTTCTCACCCGCCTACACTTTCTTAACACATAAGCCTCAGCTCAGAATTACAGTCCTTTTTGGATTTATGAGCAAAATGCACTATAGTCTACCTTCTGAATTTACACTGAAGGCTCTTGGGACCAATTCAGTTCAGGCTGGGAAAGTTGGGAAAAAAAAAAAAACTCTGGCTGCTGCATTCTCATTACATGGTAAATCTCCAGAGAATGAGACACAGGCTTGCAAGTCAGCAGAAACCTTGATCCTCTGAAGGAGGCAATTTGTATGCACATAGTTTCTGTCTCGTACTGTAATAAAAAAGCTTATTAAATGACTTTTTCACTTTTAATTGCCACTTAAATGGGTCTAATGCTTAAAGGACCTTCTAAGCATGTGCCAGCTTTTTTTTTTTTTTTTTTTTTAGACCATATGAAGAGGCACGACTTTGTTAATAAGGATATATAGAGAATATGGGTTTCCCTGTGGAGTAAGAAGATAATGTAATTGTTTCATAAGCAGTTAACCTGGAGAAAATTATTCTGGAGTCTACCTCCTTGAAACTTGAAATTCATGGTTCAGATCCAAATTACTTCTAATCCTTGTGTTTGGTTCACTGATTTGCAGTAACACAATGAATCTGCTAGTGATTTTCAGCGTCAGTCCCATGATGCATCTGTGCTGTAATCCATATGCTTAGTCATTCTCTGTCATCGAGCAATGTTAAGCATCACTGCACTGAACAAGAGGTTGGCTGAAACAATACGTCATCAGATTTTTTTTTTTTTTGCATAAATGATTTACAGTCCTTCATCTAAAGTGTCTGTGCTCATATTTTTCATGGTGAAGTGAGTTTCTTAAAGTGACAGCTGACTGTAAACAACAAAACAAAGAAATAGCTGTGAAAATGATGTATTATTGTGATGCATTATATCAGCCATCTGATTTGCAGAAATCAAGCTACCTTGCACTAGAAATGCAGTTAATGAATTAGTCAAAGTTGGTATGTTACTAAGTACTGTGTTAATTCACAGCACTGATTGCAAGTCTGCCTATTTAACAACATAGTGCTTAATTACACTGCAAGACAACTCAGTTCAATATGTATATGGTAAATCAAATTTCACACCCATTAGGAAAGCACTACTTGTGTTTATTAAGCAGAGCTCATCAACATCAGTGGCTAAAAACTTTACCAACTACTCAGCAAATTATTTTGCTCACAGTGTTTGTGAGTTAGGGATTGTTTGGCTGCTAACATATAGTATATACAGGTGAGATCATATGTGGTCGATATTAAATGACTTATAGTGTAAAATACCATGTTTGTCCATACATCTGATAACCTGTAATGACACACTGAAAACATTTTATTATAAGGTGGGTTGCAAAGCAGCTTGCATAGTACAGCAACTGAGACCAGGCTAAATGTAATCTTTTGTTTTGCCTCTTTAGAGGATAAAACATAGCAAATGTAGTGTTTAGAGTCACCAAGTCTGGTGTCTAGTAGGTTTTTGTGGTAATTTAATAGAAAAGAAATGTTGTACTCATAGATATATATTTATTAGTGTGTCATTACTTCTTTCAACAAATGTACGCGTTCTCAAACTTAGAATTTATCCATTAAAAATACACTGGAATGTGTGCTAGTTTGTAGAAGCCCCATGTTGCTCGTCACCTCAAGCCTCATCTGCTCAACTGAAGGCCAGGCTCTGGCAAACAAAAACGTGCATAAACATGCTTATTTATTCTTATTAGACATGCAACTCTCCCATCTCTGTACAGCTGACAAGAGCCAGCTAAACAACAGGTGGTTATAAGCTAACATTATGTCAACTAATGTTAGGTTTGAGTGTCTTAAAAATCACACTTAGATTACATTCTCACATCATATGAGAAATTATTCACTTAAGGGACCAACAATGTCTGATCTACTTCAAATGAAGTGGAGCTGACAGAGGCTAACAGCAGCAAAAACAGCAGTGCTTACTGACAGAAAAGTTTGAGATATCCTCAACTGTCCTCACTATTGCTGTTGTTGCACAGGTGCGCATCACTGACTCATGGACTCATATCAGGCTCTTTTCACAAATTTTTACAGTTTCCTCCAGAGTAAATGGATGTGGACACATGCTGGCAGTTGAAGTAAACAGCAGACTGACAGCCTACACTCAATACAGATGAAGGGCAGCCAGAGTTGTTTGTCCTACAGCAGCTGCCGTATCTAGGATTAAGCAATTTCAGCTGACTTCAGTCTGCAACCTATGGACATTTAGTGGTGGGATTTTGAAAACTGTACCTTTACCCTTGTTTCCATACTTCCTGCTAAATTAAAATAAATCCCAAGTCCAACATGTGACTCCATGAGAAAGGACATGACTTCATGTCATTCAGTCAGTTGAAACAGCTTTCACATCACTTTGAAAAGTTTGCACTTGTTTGGGACAACTTGGCTTGTTGCCTTCTGTGAAATGTTTGTTGAGTCTGCAGTAGCACAGAATGAAAGATTTTACTGCATTGACTACTGTGTTCAGAGCACAAGTCAGATAAATGTCTTCAAGCAGAAGTTTGTCAACAGTAAAATCTGCCTACAGTACTAAAATGTAATATAAGAGAACCTCACTTTCACATTCAAAGCAAACCATAATGTGATATTTCAGCCAAAGGCCTCTGTGCTCTGTGTTTTTAATCTTGGAAATAAACATCAGCAATCCTAATTTAATCTCACCTCTCGTATCTGCCCTTGAGCCTTCACTGTGTTGAGACAAATCGGAGCACACGTGCTTGTGTTGCTTTTATTGGTGTAGCCAAGAGCAAAGCCAGGGAAGAGAAGAGGCAGTCACAAACAGAAAAGAGCACTTTTATCTGTACACAGTGTCATTTGTTTCTTTTCCAAAGTCAAAATTTACACATAAAGTTTCTTTTTTTTTTTTTTAAGCTTAGTCCAAACAGGATTTCAAAACTTTAGAAAGTTAGGGTGTCATTTTTATGTTTTGTACCTTGTTTCAACTTTTAAAAGAAAAGTTTAACATTTTGTGAAAAACACTTGTTTACTCTTTTGCTTCACTTACCAGCAGACCATGGAAGAAAGTTGGAGTCGATGTCTGTCCAAACATAACAAGCACTGGCAGCCCTTCAAAGGATTATTAATTACTGCACTGAATCTTGTTTGATTGTATAGTTTGAACTGTAAGCTTCACAGTGTACAGGCAGGTTTTATTACCCTCCAACAGAGTCAGGTTGCTTTTAGTTTTACTGCTAAGCTATGCTAACTGGATCTGAGTGCAGTCAAAGTCCTTGTAGAGACAGGTTATTCCAGGCCAACAAAACCAAGACCTTATCCAATTGCATGGGAAGAGAGCCATAACATAAGATTTTGAACACTGGACCAGCTCTTTAACCTGACAAGGATATTTGAGGGGGCATGGGAGACTGTCCAACCAGTTTATATGTGCGTTGTTGACTTGGAGAAGTTCTATGGCCATAGGAACATAGTTGCAAAACGTTTGCGTAACATAAAAGAAAGGAAGAGTCCTTGTCCTGATAGGATTGGCGGTCAGATCTTAAGAACTGCTCTGAGCAGTCGGTGGATATTTTTTGTTCCCTTCAGCTCCATAGTGTCCCTCGTATTTGGAAGGACTCACTGATCTTTCCTGTACCTAAAGTTAATGCTCTTAGATTACTAATTGACTACAGACCCTTTTTAACTCACTTCACTTGTTATGAAAGCATTTGAAAGAATTGTGAAGGAAGCACTGCTGACTGTAGTTCAGGCTGATCTGGATCTCTTACAGTTTGCCTAAAGGTCTGGTAGGGGGGTGATGCTATTGGCACCTTACTAAATATGACCCTGTCACACCTGGAGGGTGCGACTGTTATTTATTGACTTTTCATCGACTTTTAATTGTATCCAGCCTCATATTTTAGCTCAGAGGCTGAAAAACTCATCACATCAGTCCCAAAGTAATATGTTGGTTGCTGACTTTTTAACAAATAGGTCAGAACGTGTGAGGGTCATTGGTGTTTTATCAGATGCTCTTATATCATCCACAGGATTCCCTCAAGGTTGTTTTATTACCTCTTTTATTTGTTTTAAACACAAATGGTTGCCGGAGCTGGCATGCAGGGCATCACATACTGAAGTTTGCTGATGACTCTGTTGTCCTCTCTCTGGTGAGCCATGGAGACTCTGACCATGGTCCGGTGGTTGATGATGTCATACAGTGGTGTAAGTATTCCTGTATTGATATTAATGTCAGGAAAACAAAAGAGATAATATTTTTTTTTTTTAAATCCTCTCATCATTTCTCCTGTACCCATCAACAACCCATTAGTTGAGGCGGTTAATCAGTGCAAGTACCTTGGCACGCTGATTGATGATAAACTCATGTTTGAGCCACAGGTTGATGCTGTGTGCAAAAAAGCACATCAGAGTTTATACACTGCTCAAAAAAATAAAGGGAACACTCAAATAATACATCCTAGATCTGAATGAATGAAATATTCTCATTGAATACTTTGTTCTGTACAAAGTTGAATGTGCTGACAACAAAATCACACAAAAATCATCAATGGAAATCAAATTTATTAACCAACGGAGGCCTGGATTTGGAGTCACACACAGAATTAAAGTAGAAAAACACACTACAGGCTGATCCAACTTTGATGTAATGTCCTTAAAACAAGTCAAAATGAGGCTCAGTATTTTGTGTGGCCTCCACGTGCCTGTATGACCTCCCTACAATGCCTGGGCATGCTCCTGATGAGGTGGTGGATGGTCTCCTGAGGGATCTCCTCCCAGACCTGGACTAAAGCATCCACCAACTCCTGGACAGTCTGTGGTGCAACATGACGTTGGTGGATGGAGCGAGACATGATGTCCCAGATGTGCTCAATCGGATTCAGGTCTGGGGAACGGGCGGGCCAGTCCATAGCTTCAGTGCCTTCGTCTTGCAGAAACTGCTGACACAGTCCAGCCACATGAGGTCTAGCATTGTCCTGCATTAGGAGGAACCCAGGGCCAACCGCACCAGCATATGGTCTCACAAGGGGTCTGAGGATCTCATCTCTGTACCTAATGGCAGTCATGCTACCTCTGGCGAGCACATGGAGGGCTGTGCGGCCCTCCAAAGAAATGCCACCCCACACCATTACTGACCCACTGCCAAACCGGTCATGCTGAATTATGTTGCAGGCAGCAGATCGCTCTCCATGGCGTCTCCAGACTCTGTCACGCCTGTCACATCTGCTCAGTGTGAACCTGCTTTCACCTGTGAAGAGCACAGGGCGCCAGTGGCCCTGATGTTCTCTGGAAAATGCCAAGCATCCTGCACGGTGTTGGGCTGTGAGCACAACTGCCATCTGTGGACGTCAGGCCCTCATACCATCCTCATGGAGTCGGTTTCTAACCGTTTGTGCAGACACATGCACATTTGTGGCCTGCTGGAGGTCAGGTAGCGGTCCTGCTGCTGGGTTGTTGCCCTCCTACAGCCTCCTCCACGTCTCCTGGTGTACTGGCCTGTCTCCTGGTAGCGCCTCCAGCCTCTGGACACTCCGCTGACAGACACAGCAAACCTTCTTGCCACAGCTCGCACTGATGTGCCATCCTGGATGAGCTGCACTACCTGAGCCACTTATGTGGGTTGTAGAGTCCGTCTCATGCTACCACAAGTCTGAAAGCATCACCAACATTCAAAAGTGACCAAAACATCAGCCAGAAAACATAGGTACTGAGAAGTGGTCTGTGGTCCCCACCTGCAGAACCACTCCTTTATTGAGTGTGTCTTGCTAATTGCCAATAATTTCCACCTGTTATCTATTCCATTTGCACAACAGCATGTGAAATTGATTGTCAGTGTTGCTTCCTAAGTGGACAGTTTGATTTCATAGAAGTTTGATTTACTTGGAGTTATATTGTGTTGTTTAAGTGTTCCCTTTTTTTTTTTGAGCAGTGTATTTTAATCGTAAGCTCCAAAGCTTGAATATTGACCACACTTTCATGAGAATGTTTTATCTTTGTTTTATAGAATCTGTTTTAACTTTTTCTTTTATGTGTTGGTATGGGCTTTTAAATTTGAGGAACAGAAATCATCTCCAGGGTTTTGTTAAACTTTGCAGCAAGATTGCAGGGGTTTCCCTGAACAACCTGGGGGGATGTGTACAAAGTCAGGATCTCAAGAAAAGCCCGCTCTGTCCAGCCAGCCACTTCAGGTTATTTCCCTCAGGCTGCAGATATGTGGTGCCACAGTCAAGTCAAGTCAAGTCAAGTCAAGTTTATTTATAAAGCACATTTAAAACAACGACGTTGACCAAAGTGCTGTACAAGATCTGTAACCCCAAGGACTATACTAAATAAAAATAAAAATATATAAATAAATAAATAAAATAATAAAATAAAAATAAATAAATAAAAACATTAAGAACAATAAATAACATAAGAAAATTAAAAATTAAAACGTTTAAAACAAGTACCATAAAATACCATAAAACAATCATCTAAAAGGAGGTAGCACTGCAGCCAGATGCCAAGGAAAAGAAATGTGTTTTTAATAGAGATTTAAATGTGTGTATCGTCTGAGCTGTGCGGATATGGAGAGGTAGATCGTTCCATAGCTTTGGTGCTGCTGCTGCAAAAGCTCGATCACCTCTCTGTTTTAGTCTAGTTTTAGGCCTCTGTAAGAGCAGCTGGTTCGATGACCTCAGAGCTCTTACAGGGGTGTGACAGTGAAGCAGCTCAGACAGATACAAAGGTGCCAGTCCGTTTAAGGCTTTAAAAGTAAGCAATAAAATCTTAAAATCGATTCTAAAACGGACAGGGAGCCAGTGAAGGGATGACAGGACTGGGGTAATGTGTTCATGCTTTTTTAAACCGGTTAAAAGACGAGCTGCCGCATTCTGGACTACCTGCAGGCGGCGCACAGATGATTGATCTATGCCAAAGTACAGAGAATTACAGTAGTCCAGGCGGGAAGTAATAAAAGCATGAATAACTTTTTCCAGGTCCTGCTGTGGGAGATAAGGTTTTACCTTGGCAATGACTCTGAGTTGGTAAAAACTGATTTTGGTAACAGCACTTACTTGCTTCTCCATTTTAAAACTACTATCTAAAATGACACCCAGATTTTTCACAGCATCACGACAGTAAGGAGCCAAATGACTGGAGTGCCAGAGGAGTAGCTTGAGGGGTCAAATTTACCAAAGCATATGACCTCGGTTTTGCTTTCATTAAGATTTAGGAAATTGTTTCTCATCCAGGACTTGATGTCACTTAGACAGTTCAGCAGGGGTTCCCATGGATCTCTGCTGTTCAGTTTGATGGGCATATACACCTGGATGTCGTCAGCAAAACAGTGGAAACAAATATTATGTTTCCTAAAAATCGACCCTAGAGGCAACATATACAATGAGAAAAGAATTGGGCCCAGAATGGACCCCTGAGGCACTCCACAAGAAAGCTTTGCTGTGGTAGAAAAACAGTTTCCTAGATGGACAGAGAAACTTCTATCAGTAAGATAAGATCTGAACCAAGTCAGAACCGTGCCTTTAATGCCAATTTCATGTTCTAGGCGGGACAGAAGGATCTCGTGGTCCACAGTGTCAAAGGCAGCTGACAGGTCTAGAAGTACTAAAACTGCAGGACTACCAGAGTCCACAGTTAAAAGCAGATCGTTAAAAACTCTTAAAAGAGCCGTCTCTGTGCTGTGACGCATTCTAAAACCTGACTGAAACTTTTCCCACATTCCATGTTCACTTAAAAATGCTTGAAGTTGCTTAAAAACAACTTTTTCAAGAACCTTGGATAAAAATGGTAATTTAGAAATTGGTCTGTAATTTGAAAGAACATCAGGGTCAAGGTTCTTCTTCTTGATTAGAGGCTGTACAACTGCATGTTTAAAGGCAGCTGGAACACAACCAGATGCAAGCGCACTGTTAATCAGAGCGAGGATAGTTGGTCCCACTGAATCAAAAGCCTCTTTAAAAAGGCGAGACGGAACACAGTCTGTGGGAGAGTTTACAGGTCTCATATTTTGAATCACCTCCTTTAGTGTGGAGAGTGTGACAGGCTCAAACTGCTCAAAGACAGCTCTGCTGGGAGGAGGTGCAGATGAGTCTGTTTCAGCCTGAGGTGATGAAGGCCTGAGGGCAGAAATTTTTTCCACAAAAAATTTCTTAAAGTTTTCGCACAGTGCAGGACAGACCTTGGCTTGGTTTACATTACAGCGAGGATCAGCGAGTGAATTAAAAACACTAAAAAGAAAATGAGGCCTGTGACTGTTACTTGAAACAATGTTAGAGAAATAAGCAGACTTTGCATATTTTACTGCTTTCTGGTATTTCAATAAAAAGTTACGCAGGATCTCTAAGGAGACATGGAGCTTATCCTTTTTCCACCTTCTCTCAGCGCGTCTGCACTCACGTCTGAGAGCGCGGGTTGTCTCATCCAGCCAGGGCTGGGAGGAAGGTTTGGTGCGTTTGGTTGTAAAAGGGGCAATACAGTCCAGTACAGCAGTGCAAGCAGATATAAAAGAGTTAGTGAAGTCCTCGGTATTCAGGCTCAAGCAAAAATCCAAATTGCTTAAGTCAGAGTTTTTAAAAGCAGCTGCAAAATCAGCAGCGCATGAAGAGTTAACCAAGCGCACACGACGTGTAGAGGATACTCTATTTATCCCAGAGCTGGGGAGCGCTGCTGTAAATAAAACAGGAAAATGGTCCGATATACCACAGTCACGTATCCCTGTGATGCAGACTCTAAGTCCATAAGACAGCACCAGATCCAGTGTGTGACCTTTTTCATGAGTGGGACCACACACGAGTTGTGTTAAGTTAAAAGAGTCAATAAGCGAGGCAAATTCTTTAACCAGCGGACCACTCTCACAACACACATGAATATTAAAGTCGCCACCAATTAAAATACGGTCATATTTTAGTATGAGACCCGTCAGCAAGTCAGCAAAGTCACCGATGAAGTCCTTCGTGCACTTCGGTGGTCGGTAATCACCGCGCAGAGCACCGAGGGGGAAGAGTTTATCTCCAACAGCTGCAGTTCAAAGCTGGCGTACAGGTCTGCCGAGACCTGACGACAGCGAAAACTGCATTTAAATATTGAAGCAAGTCCTCCACCTTTTCCAGAGATCCGCGGGGAGCTGAAGAAAGAACAGCCGGGAGGTAAAAGTTCGGAAAAAGGTGCAGACTCACCAGCATGAAGCCACGTCTCAGTCACAAACATAAAATCCAACTGCTGTGCGATGAAAAAGTCATTGAGAAGGAAAGTTTTGTTGGCTAACGATCTAGCATTTAGTAGGGCCATTCGGATGTCCAGATCCTTGTTAGCTGAGGCCGGGGCCCGCTTCAACAGGCGAAGGTTAGCATGGTTTACGCCGCCTCCACGATCCCGCATCCTGCGCCAGGACGAGGGACGCCGAGTCTCCAGGATGACAGGTGGGACAATCGGCCTGATCCAGCGACGCCCGAAATCCACAGGCAGCCCAACAGCCTTGAGGCGGCAAAGACCACCATCCAGGGGGTAATGAACAGACAAACCTAGGAGTCTCAGGTAAGTTTTGACCCGCACCGCGATACCTCCCCGCTTTCCGCGTCTCCTCTGGCGTTTGTTGGGGACCGGAGCACTGGGCAGCCGGCGCAAATTCTCAGGTACATCCGATAGGTGTGGAGGAAAAATCGTTGAGTTTTTCTTTACAGTATATGCTGGTACCAAAACAAACTGGAGGTTTAGAAGTGTCTGCCGATCGTAGGTGATCAAAGCGGAGACATCTGGGCAGATGACTACCAGGAACAGAGCGACAGCAAACAATACACAGAACAGCTGACGGCAGCCCGTACACAGTGGCGCCATCTTGGAATCCAGAGACAGTCAAGGACCAATAGGTTCAAAAACTCTTTTATTACTGTGGCAATACGTTTTTTTAAATAACACTTGCTGATTTTTTTTTAATTTATTCTCATATATGTGTGAGTCCAGTTGTTTTCTATTGTTATTTTAATGTCACTGCAAAACTATTTGCCCCCCTGGGATAATAAAGATTTCTTTGACATTTGACCTTTGATGGCCTGCTGTTACAGGCTTTTCAGTCCCTGTAGTGAGAACTTGGTTTACATTGCTGGCAGTAAGTCAGACTTGTTCCCATGGGGAGATGGATTTTGCCAGGAATGCTCTTTGTCACCAAGTCTGTTCATTACTTTTATGGGCAGACTTTTTAGATGAATCCAGGGCCTGCAGGGTTACCAGTTTGGCAGCCTCAGAAATCACACCTCTACTTTTTGCCACAGTTGTGGGCCTGCTTTCCTCTCACAATGATCTCCTGCATGCACTGAAGCTGTTTGCATCCTCATGCAAACCAATGGCAATGGGAACCATCATTCTCTGTCATGAAAGGGTGGCGTGCCCATTTCAGGCTGGGGAGGAGCTGCTGCCCCAGGTGAAGGAGTTCTAGAATTTTGGAGTCTGGTTCATAAGTGGGGGGAAAGAGTATACAGGCGAAACTTTCAAGTTACTGGTCTATGTTCCTGTCTCATGTGGCAACAGGATGTGGGTAGTTTCCAAAAAAGTAAAACCGCAGATACGAGTGACAGAAAAAGATGCTGGTGAACAGTGTGCTGCAGAGAACAGCAGTCTGCCTCCCCTGTGGTATTCTAACTGGCCTGAGCAGCATACTGGGCAGCGATAGCTGTCATCTGATTTTTAATTGCAAATGCAGTGGCCATAATCAGATCTTATTGGAATGCATCTGTGCAAAGCCAGCAGCCTTGATTTGGAGCCAGAGAGTGACAGCCAGACATTGATTCCATAACCTTTTCTAAATTATACAGGCAACAGAGAGGATTGTGTCTCTTTTCCCTCTCGCTCTCACTCCATCTCCCTCTTATCAGCTGTCACAATAATGAGCAGCAAGGTTTTGGGGGGAGGGGGACACCCTGTGAGCTCAGCCTTTGGCGCAGTGCTGGGATGAACAGCAATTGATTAGCTGTGCGGCCATTTCAGACAGCTAAGTCGCAGCGCGGGCCGTGCTTTGATACCGGATGACAGCAAAGTAAATGTCTGCCGAGATAATGAGGTGGCCTCAACACACCCTAGTGTGTCAGCACTCTACCAGTCATGTATAAACAGCCAATAAAAATGGTCTCGTGTGTGTGTGTTTGTGTGTGTCTGTGGCATATATTAAACTGATGCCAAAGGAAACAGAACAATTCACTGTGGTCTTTGTGCCAGTGGGGAGAGAGGCCACTTCAATTGGTCTGGAAAAAGTCAGGCGAGGATGGTGGGCACCTGAAGGCTAGAGAAACAGGCTTAAGACTGGACATTTGCCAGTTAAGTTCCCAGATCAACTGAAGACTCTGGAAGATTTCAAACAGCTTCTGTTGGAACCTAAAAGTAATAAAATACAAATATTTCACACAAATTACTGCCCTGTTTTTTCCCAGATGATATGACAAGCTCTAGCCTTGTTTATGTGAACTTTTATTTGCATCATTGTGAAAAATCTCCCACATGACTTCCTGGCAAGACTTCAGGGAATGTACACATAGAGCAAGAATGTAACAACCTCATGCCATGAAATGTCAAAGCAATTCTGTGTTATATCCTGTCTTATAAGCTGCAACATAAAGCGGAGACTGACATGGATTTCATTCTAAATTACTTTATAATCTAAGCTACAAACAATAGCTGAGCGAGCACAAAAGGGACTAGCAAGAAGTGGGGTCCTCCACCCAAAGCCAACCTCAGCCATGCCTTTATCTACACCTTGTCAGGGGAAGACAATTAATTATAATGCCAGGCAACACCCAAATACTCTTGCACAGCCACTGCAAGGCCAGTAGGGTTTGCAGATGGGCGTGAAAGGCAACAAATCATTGGCAACCCAAATTTGAGCAGTCAGAGTTAAATTAATCACAAGTCTAAGATGCTGCTGTTGTCTGTAACTGAGTCAATTAACCTAATGGAGACTGACTGACAAAAGACAACAGGGCTTGTTTCACTCATAAACATTTGGGGTTGAAAATATACAAGAGAGCTGCCTGGACAACTACAGCCTTGAAAGTCCACTAGCAAGCATCGGCTATTAATGACAGGATTAAGAATATAACCATGCTACTTTCTCTGGATCATGTTCAGCAATTCATTCTTCATTCATGTTCGTGCAATATAATTTGTCTTAGATTCATAAACATTGCACACACAACCAAAATGATAAATAATTCTTGTTTACATATCTTATACACTTTTTAATCAGAGCATCCATCAAGTCAATTAAACCTCTAAGCAGAGATGACAAAAGTACAGCCATTCTGTACTTAAGTAGAAATAAAAAAATAAAAAAATACTTTGGTAAAAGTTGAGCTACTGATTCAACTTCTTTACTCAAGTAAAATGGTAAAAGTTCAGACTCTGAAATGTAACAGTAAGAAAATAAAAGTAGTTCTTTGGAGGACATTTCTTTCTATTGTACAAAGCTAGCTGAACCTTGTACTATTTTAATATAAAAATACATTCCAATCTAAATTAAAATTCTAATGAATGTACTCAGCTTGAATCTATTATGTGGGCCACAAGAAATGAAAGAGAATTAAAAAAAAAAAAAAGTTCTATTTTCTGTTGCCTACACTGTGCAGGGTGACTCTCCCTCCACACCTAAACACTAGAATGAGTTCAGTCAGGGGTTAAAGTGGGATTAAGTAGGTGGGGGAACCTTAAGATTGGGTCCATGTGGGGAAGAGAGACAACTTTCTTTTGTCAGCTGATCACCTACTCGGAGGTTTACTGCTCATGATGGATGCACTGAATTCAACAAGATGTAACTCAGTATTTCACAAGCTATCTCAGCTGATTTCCATCCCCTACACTGACAGTATACAGTTGGTATAAAGGTTTAATCGAGTCAGTGAATCTAAGCATCATCAGCTTAAATTCAAATGAATGTCTCCTACACTTGATGTAACCCACCTCTGACCGTGAACACCACAGTCACTGTGCACACAGAGCTTTACTGAAAATTTACCACAGTACAGGAAGCTGTTTATCCTGCACTAAACCACTGTATTTTCATGCAAACTTTGAATAACCCAAAGTTACATAGTATATCTCAGTTTGTTTTGCAGGATGCTTCAACTTCACATTATATACAGATCCAATATCTGATTTAAAAAATGAGGATATGTAAGCTTTACATTTCCAATTTATCAAATGTCATGCCATTTTGTCTTTGTGGGAAATACAACAGCTAGACCTTTAGCTAGCAGACACACCTTGTGACAAACCCCACACAGTCTGTGTGTTTGCTGATATTTGTTGAGCTGTTAGAAAAGTTGCATTTGAAACTATCTGCCACTTAAATTATCTGCTACTCCTCTTCAGTAGTGCTAGCTATATGCTGAAGTGCCACATATCCATGGAGGGACACACAGACCTCTACAGGATAGGCAACAACATTCTGACTGCCATTAGGTATCAGGGTGCAATCCTTGGGCCCTTTGTCAGACCCTACACTTGTGCAGTGGGTGCAGTGTCAGGCATACATATATACAAGCATGTGGGGGCCAAACAAACTACTGAATACCATTTTGAGTTGCTGCAATGAAATTTCAGCAAAATCAATTAGCCTGCCACATCATTTTCTCATTTTGATTTTTGGGGCGTCTTTGATTTCAGCCCTCTGTAGGTTGATAAATTTTGTTTCCATCACACAATATGGAATCCTTTCATTCTTAACACATTACCCAGTCCATATCACTATACTGTACATATCCAGTGTGACTTTTTTACCCACTGAGATCTAATAGTGTTCCTCTGATTTTTTTTTGGGTTGGATGTTCATTTGTAGCACGCACATTCAGTTAGGTTTTGCATATAGTGATGGGGTGTACTGTGCCGAGGCTTTGGACTGTGTGTCAAGGAATTCAGGAAGTCTTTTGTGAAGCATGTACTGGAACTCGATTCTTTAAGGGTGAGTGGCATTAGCAATGATGCCTGAAGCCTCGCTGGTTTATGAAGCGTTTCAAGTGTTGGCCTGATGTATGAGCATATATAAAATGCAATGGATCCCTGCAAAATTTGTGTGTTAGTGTTCATGTCGGAATTTCGCCAATTTGCCTGTGACATAGAGGAACTTGTTTTTATGTAGCCTGCTAGAAGGACAAAGCTTTCCCCTGTATGGCAACACTTTGAGCTGATCTATCTCCCAATAAGGTATTACACATACTGTAAATAATGAAATGTGTTACTAATATAATATGCACAAATAATTTTCTTTTTTCATTCGGTGATGGAGTGTTTGTTGTGTACCAAGCAATTGGGGTACAATAACAACACCTCATATATGGGTATCATCTAGTCAGAGGTGCATATATCCAAGCCTATACAGGCCTGCTGTGCAACCCTGCATGTGGCTGCTGAGGGGTGCTGACATCATGGAGACAAAAGATGTGCTCTGAAATGCAGCACTGTTATATACAGGAAATGCTGTTTGTGCCATACCATGCACAGGCTCCATCATGGTGGGAATAATTAGGCTATTTATCTTAAATGTTGTGCATTTTCTTTGACTTATGAGTTCTCTATTTACTTTGTCTTGTGTTTAATTATTAACTTGAAGTAACTGTTTCCAACAAACTGTTGATTTTGTTTCTTTGTTGTTAGATACTTTGTTAGTATTTGTTTGTTAGTATATGTCAAACTGGTCTGATCAGCCAGTATTTAAGTCCCATTTGTTTCTTGTGTATTAGGTCAGTTTTAGTTTATGGAGCAGTTAGTTTGGAGTTATGTTAATTTACTAATTTTATGTTTTAAGTTTTGTGCAATTTTCCTCAAAAAATTACCACTGTGTCCTCATGTCTAACAGCTCGACCCCTCGCATTGCCATTGTTAGTGAGTCCAATCCTTTTGCCTCAAAGTCATGATAGGTTTAACTGAGTTTTAGTGATTTTCCATAGTCATTCTATGGTCTCTACTTGATATATTGCTTCTAGTCTCCTCCATTGTTTTGTTCACTCTGTCATCCACCATGACCTCCTAAGTATGTTGACTTTGGGGCACATTACCTCCCTGACACTATGTGTCCCTTAAATTTCTTAAAAGCATATATAGAATAGAATAGAATAGAATGCCTTTATTGTCATTATACAGGATGTACAATGAGATTGGAGGGCCACTCCTGTTCAGTGCCATGTAACAGAAAATCAAACTCTCTAAAATAAAAATATTATAATCTAGTATAATCAATATAATCAAGAGATATACAGAAATAAACAATGTGTAAAATATACAAAAAATAGAATGTATAAAAATATATACATACATTGGTGCATCTGTACATTGTAAGAAAAGTAAATATGTGTATACATGTAATAATGAAGATGATGAATATTGCACTTGGTGAATGAATATTGCACTAGTGAATGAATACTGGATATTACACAATATAGGAATGTTAGATATTGTTCAGTATGAATAATTATAATATTGCACAGAGATGTGGGTGTTGCACAGTTACGGTGTGTGAGTGTGTGAGTTCAGGGTGGTGATTGCTCTGGCGAAGAAACTGTTCCTGAGTCTGTTTGTTCTCGCTTTCATGCATCTGTAGCGCCTGCCAGAGGGCAGCAGGTCAAACCGGTCAAAGCCAGGGTGTGAGCTGTCCTTGATGATGTTCCTGGCTCTGCTGATGCAGCGGGAGGTGTAGATGTCCATCAGGGAGGGGAGAGGGCAGCCAACGATTCTTTGTGCTGTCTTGACTACCCTCTGAAGCCTGACCCTGTCTGCCTCAGTGCAGCTGCCGTACCATACTGTGATATAGTACGTCAGCAGGCTCTCAATGGATGAGCGGTAGAAGGTCAGCAGCAGGTTTGAGTCCAAGTTGTTCTTCCTGAGGACCCTCAGGAAGTGAAGTCGCTGCTGAGCCTTCTTGATAACAGCTGTGATGTTATCTGACCAAGAGAGATCAGCAGAGATGAGGACACCAAGAAACCTGAAGGTGTGGACCCTCTCCACACGCTCGCCGTTGATGTAGAGGGGAGCTGGAAAAAACCAGAGTACCTAGAGAAAACCCATGCAAACAGAGGAAGACCCCGTCCAAGGCTGACTTGAACCCAGGGCCTTCTTTCTGTGAGGCAGCAGTGCTAACCACCACACCACCATGCTGCCCGGGTCCAAATATGTAAATCCCTAATCAAAAAAATCTGTAAAATGATTAGGATTCCTCCTAAGTAATTAATCTATCTATCAAATTTTATGGTTGTAATATCTTGTAATAATCCAGTCTGGTCACAAAATGAACTGATGGATAGATTTTCCTTGTCATGTGTAGCTAAAAAAAAAAAAAAAAAAAAAAAAAAAATCAGTCTGGCTGTTTTGCTTCCAGGTGATACAGCAATTTCGTTTCTGTGGCTTTGCATTCAAAATAAATCTTGCATACATAAAAATATGTGGTTTACTTGCAATGAATAAAAGATAAAAGGGCAGAAGTACTGTGGCACCTTGCAAACCATCATCAGCTAACTTGACAGTCTCTAGGGCAAAATGAGTGCAGGCATCTCCATATCCTTTTTGTGAAGAGAAACACTTCAGATGAGATATGAAAAGCAGTGCACTCGTAGCAACTTTTCTTTCCACACTGAAATTTCTTGTATCTTTTGTCCTTGGGCTACAGTAAATGGAAAACACTCCAACTTGAGTACTCAAGATATAACAGACAACAAATATTCATATTCATCCGCTTTAAAAATGGGACTATTAACTCCTTATTAAGCTCTAAGAAGATAATTTAGAGGCTGCATGTATTGCTTTAATTACTACAGGTGCAAAGATAGTACAGTATTTCATTTTGACTGCAAAACAATTAGAACATTTGTACTCAAAAGGCTTAAATAAGAGCGATAATTTTCAATTTTTATGTCACTAAATTGAGATCAGGACAAAATTATTACCCCCCCCCCAAAAAAAAGTTATCAAAATTTTCCCAAGTGCTTTTTTAACAGAGCAAAGGATTTTCTTAACAAACTAGTTTTCTCTATAAAGCATAAATTATTTCTATATGCACACACTATATGTGTCATAATGGACGGTGTGAACGAGCAGAGCTGGAGCCAAATGCAAGACTCTGTAGGGGTAGGTCAACTTAAAAGTCTTAAGTGTGAACTCAAAATAAAAAATCCTCTTGGAAACAAGGCAAGGAACACAATCCAGTGCACGACAAAACATTGACAAATGACACACCAACATGACCAAACAACACAACAAGCAGCGGAAACACAGGACTTAAATACAAGAGGGCTGACAAGGGAAGAGGAAACAGCTGAGAACACAGGTGAACTAAATTACACTAATGACCAAGGGAAAGCAAAACAGACCATAACACACAGAGACCACAAGACTATCACAATAAAACAGGAAGTGAAAACCAACAAGACAGAAACACAGACTCAACATAAGAGCAGGCAAGCACACAGGGAACCTAAACAGGACCTTCCATGAGACACAAGGTGAGAATCTAAGACATGAGAAACCAAGATACAGACTGGACACTAAACACTGGGAAACTAGAAATCAAAACATAACCAGGAACAGAAACACAAGAAGCTCTTAGGAAAACATGATTAAAAAAAAAAAAAAAATCATAAACCAAAAAACTGGGTCAAAGAACCCAGGATCATGACAATATGATTTATTTCAGGGGGAAAAAAACCCACAAAAGACCAGGGTCGATGTTATTAGGCCCCTTAAAAATCTTTTTATTGAGCATAGCACAAACAATGATGGGCTTTAACTTTGTAATACTCAAAGCTTATAAAATCAAGTTAAAACTGAGGGTTATCTTCCAGTTTACACACAGTATAAACTTCAGCAAGGGTTTGAGCTGTCAAAGTGTCAGGCCAAAAACAAAAGAAACAGGTTCAGACTTGAGAAAAAGAATCACCCATTCTCACAAAGCAGGAGATGGATATACAAAGTTCTCACAGACAACATGGAGAAAGATTAGGCCACATGTCCTGTGGTCAGATGAAACTACAGCTCTCTGGATATAGAGATGCTGTTTGTTTGGAGAAAGAAGGGAGAGGGTACAAACCAAAGAACACCATCCCCACTATGAAACATGGTGGTGGGAGTATTAATGTAGTGCGGATGCTTCACTGCATCTGGAACTGGGAATCTCATCAAGGTGGATAGAATCATGAAGAAAAGAAGGACATTTGAAAGAAAATCTCAAAGTAAAATCTCAAAGCACCCAGCAAAACTGGGTCTGGAGCATTGCTTTGTCTTCCAACATGACAATGACCCAAAACATGCATCACTGCTGATGAAGAACTACCTCCAGAAGACCAAAATGAACATTACTGACTGGCCTGCACAAAGCCCAGACTTAAATCCCACTGAAAAGCTGTGGGGTGAATTACAACAAATGACTGCAGGCTGTTATCTAGCAAAAAGCATACATAATAACAGTGGTATGCAAAAGTTTCATGATTTTCCTTTATATCAGCAATTTCAGTTACATATATCATATAGCAGACGAACACAGTGATATTTGAGAAGTGAAATAAAGTTTATAGGATTTACAGAAAGTGTGCAATAATTATTTAAACAAAATTAGGCAGGTGCATAAGTTTGGGCACCCCAACAGAAAAATGACATCAATATTTAGTACTGTAGATCTTCCTTTTGCAGAAATAACAGCCTCAAAATGCTTCCTATAGCTTCCAATGACAGTCTGGATTCTGGTTGAAGGTATTTTGGACTATTCTTCTTTACATGATTGAAACTACATGAAACTCAAATCATGATTGCCAGGGAATCATGATTTGCCATGATTCCCTGGCAATCATGATTTGATAGTCAAAAGTTGTGTCATATATTCACAATTATATCCTGATCAAATGTTACATGTTCATGGACAATAATGAGACGATTCTTACTGCAACAAATGAGGATGATGCATCATTGTTCAGATAAGATATGGCCATTTAACATGGGGTTTCCATGTTAAATTCAAGGAGCCTGCAAATCCAGAATCTAGATGGGATCCAGATGGATCCAGATTCTTTGCTCTCCACAACTGTATATCAGATGAGTCTGATGGGTTTTGAGAGAGATATAGTTTATTAAAAATTTTCCCTGTGTGGAGTCTTGGGTATAATTGGCTGTTTTTGGCTACTTTTGATTTTACCTTTATATACAGACTCAAAGACGGTTTACGTTGCCTTGTTTGGTATTACACAACCTTACGTGTGACTGCACAGTTATTTTTTCATGTTAACATTGGACCTAAAATCACAGAAAAAACAATAAAATCTGAGTAGAAATAAAATATTGTTTACTGTGAAAACCACAAACATGTTTAACAAACAATTTTTACAACTTACAATTCAAAATATTGTATTACAAAATTTTCAAAAACTTGTATACAATTTTAGCAGCAACAAAGTTATAAACAACTACTTACATTAAAAAGCAGGTGGTGCCTCAGGCTCTTTTTGTACAACTATTTACAATCAGGTGTCACAACAGGATGTCCAGACAGAGGGCGCCATCACAGGCCTGACACTTCCAGGTGTATCACTCCACCAGTTGTGCACCTGAAGTCAGCATTCACATTAGAGACTGCCTTTAGTGGTATGCACTTGTTCTACCCACACAGTTTAAAAACAGGTATGTAGTTTGAAGTTCACACTTTCGACAGAAGTTGAAATGGAGACTCATTGAGGATACGTCCTGCTTAAATCGTCACCTTAAATCGATGTAATTTGAGTGTGCTGTCAACTCCAGAGTTTGTTTGTTTGTTTTTTTTTTTACCTTGACTCAATTATGGCAATAATTTAATCAGGTGATCAGGAGGTCGCTGGCCATCTTTCATGCAAATTCAGTATGAATCAGACTGGCATACCAAAAATAACACCCCATTCTCCCTCCATGGACAGGGTAACAAGGATGTTTGGAAAAGCTTTTCTGTTCAACAGCACTTGGGAAATACAATTAAATAGTTACATTTTCACAGGGGGCCTAATAATCCTATCTTCATCTGAATTTCTTCTCTTTTTATGTTGCTGGAAGGTCAACAGTATGAACCATAGCCCTTTCTTGCAGCTTAACCCTGAACTCTCAAATGCAGCTTAGTAAAATGACATATAATACTTCATATGGCATAAGCTGCCTGAAGGGAAGGCTAACAATACAGATGCTCCTGAGACTTCAACAAATAAATCTATACAAAGTGTTCCTTCTATTAACAAGAAGTGATTATGGCCAGGAGAAAAAGCAAGAAAAAACAGAGGCAGAATAGTTTGCGTTATACTAAATGTTTTTATTGATTGTACATAAATGTGGCTTGCTCCTTGTCTGCAGCTTACCTAATAACTATTAAACCTGGTGGTGTTTATCTGCCATTAGTTTTGATAATAAGGTTGTCTTCACTATTATAAATAAAAACATCTTCCAGATGACATAAATTCACAAAACAAACAAACATTGTTTGACTTTTTGACCACTTGAATGCAGTTTAAGAAGTACGAGTCTCTGCAGGTCAGCTCACCTAAACATAGACACAGAGAGGAGGCTGGATTCTGACCAGGTCCAGTTTATTCAAGAATGACTGGGGCCCGTTTTGTATTCTGTAGCTTTGTGGCTTTCTTTCAGTCATTTGCTTTTTGGATGGATTGTTTTAATACTCAGAACTATTTGGGTTCAGTCTGGCGATACTCTGTTTGGATGATTGAGTGAAAATTTATTTATGCATGTCAGATAAGGCCTAGTTTTCCACAGACCTGTATAGAAAAGGATTGAACATTTTACACTTATGAAGACCTCTGCATGCTAGCTTACAGTTATGTGATATAAAATATTATATGCAGTTTGCCACCCAGTGAATACTTTCAAAGTTCACTCTCATTTTTAGCCTTAGTTTGGTTTCCACCAACTCCAAAGGAAACACATTATGTGGTCCTTTAGCTCATTGCTACACTGGTCACTGTGTAGCAATGCGTGCTCAACAGCTAAGTTGTCTTAATATCATTTTTGTGCAGGTTAAGTTGGTTTATTAGAGCTTTTTAAATCAAAACAGAATCACTAAAAAGCAAACTAATACAGTAGGACAGAATATTGAAACTGGTTCAAGCTGTTCATGTTCACAAAATATTGCACAGCCTGGTTTTGCAGATTTATTTTATTTGAAAAAAGCATCGACCAGATCGACTGAAAACCTCAGTGAAACAATCAGTCAGCCAAAACATTAAAACCACCTGCCTAATATTGTAAGGTCACTGATGTTTCATCAAAACAGCTGTGACCCCAAGACTCCCAGAATCCTGTGAAATCTGTTACTGACCAGCTGACTCCACGTTTGTGTGATGGGTGGGGTATGTCAGAAAGACATCGACATGAATACCAGGATCCAAGGTAAGTGACTTTACTGTCAGTGGCAGCTGGTTAGTGTGTACCAACAGGAAGCTGAAGTTGTCCAGTATAGTAGGGAAAGTTTATTTACTGTACCCTAAAAATCAGTCTTGATATGGATTTCTAGTAAAATGTAAAATACAATGAAGAGTTCAGTACTCAAACACAAACTCATACAAATTAAAAATGCAACATTTCATGTAGCTCTGGGACAGCAGAGCCTGGCTCCCACATTTACAAAATGAATTTCAGTCTGAGATGGCATCTACTTTATACCACATTTATTGATATCTGAGGCTGTAGGAAACAGGAAACAGAATCTTTTCTAGCATGATAGCTCAGAAAGTTGTCACTTGCGTAATACATTTTATTCATGTCACCTATAGTAGATGATAGAATTCCACCTCCTTTTAAACTACCGTATAGCACCTGTTTATCCAATCCAGGTGGTGTCTCAGAATGAATCTTAGTTGGCTTTGACAGCACATCAGTGTAAAGGTACTTATAAAAACACAGAAGTAGAAAGTTTTTTCTTCAATCATACCAAATACTTTCTAATTTTCTACTGCCTGTTAAATAGTGAAGATGATGTGGAGAGCTGGCTTTGCTTTGTAGAGTACATAAATACTTTTTCCTAAAAGCTAAAGGTTGTTTATATGTGAATCTTAAACATTCATATTTATCATTTTTGTGATCAACACCACAGCTTCACATGTTAAAAAACAGCATGTATTAGCATGCCTGTTCCATCTCTAGTAGATGCCCAGTTGGTCCCAGAAGTCGCATATATGGTTTCTGGTTCCCACTTGTGCATGGGAACGCACAGTGAAGTTCATGACTAGCCAGCTGCTGGTGTCAGAATAGAGAGGCCAAACGGGCAGACGCTGTTCCTGGCAGAAAGTCGTCTGTTGGGCCCTGGAGGAAGGATCACCAGTGTGAGCGAAGGCTCCCCAGTAGCACAGCATCCGATTGGACAGCAGCTTCTCTGATGGTGACAGGGTGAAGTTGGCCACTGAGGCTGAGTGAAAGAGAAAGGGCAGCTCTGCGCCATGGCACGAATGCTGATAGCAGAAAGTGAGACCTGACCAGATGCGGTGGTCTGAGATCACATGGTCGAAAACATACATCCACACCTTGCTGTCTTCTGCTGTGCCAGCACGTGCCGACCTCCTTGATGGACACAAGAAGACGAAGTCGGTAACAATCTGGGGAAGAGAGAGATGGTTAAATTCCTTTTTAAAAAAATGATTTGAATGATTTCTCTTGAAATGTTATACAGGCAAGTTTGTTGTATGACGATAAAGCCTACTGACTGATGATCACTTTCAACTGTTTTTCCTGTAGTAATTTAACAGATGAAGATTGGAATAAAATTTGGTGAAGATACCCATGGTTCTGGGACAATAAGTTATTATGACCTGCAATTAACAAGCAGATTATAACAGATTATATCACTCTGTGGAACCATAACTCTTCTGGTAGCACCGTCGGATATCTCATGGCTGAGTTAGCACAAAAATAAATACTAGTGTTAGCTACTGGATTGAAATTTAGGCTACACTTTTCTCTCAGGATGATGTGTAATGACTATCACAGTCCTGGATTTATATCAGCTTCATGACTCACAGCACACAAACAGCAATCATTCCCCTGCCTCTTGTCATGTGACAGCTCAGAGAGGCTCAAGTCACCAACCTGAACTGGACAAGTATAAGAGGATGGATGGATGGCCATACTCCTAATTTTTATCAGCTTACGACTATAATAATTTAAACGACTGTTGATTCAGATTAGGTATTTTCAGCCATGGTGTTATGTTGCATATACTGGCTAAGCAGGCCCTACTAATCAGATGAATACAGCTCACTAACATGAAAACTATTAAACCTGGAAAGAAAACGAAATGAACAACCTGTTTTCAAGTTGAAGAAAAATTCAGGTCTGTGCATTACAGTACATCTGCTTGCACTTGCTGTGTGTAAAAAAAGAAAATGAATAACTAATTAGCCTTGCATCTACAAAGAGATGGGCTAGGGGCAGAGCAGCAAAAACTGTTGTTCCCTCTTGGCTAAAAAGAAGCAAAGAAAATGAAGGTAGACTGTCTTCTCCTGCCTGTTACCTAGAAACCAATGTGTCTTTTTCAGCACCACACAACCCGCACCCACACAGCTGCACATCTGAAACCTGAAAACAAACACGTCGACTTTGATGGGACTCTCTCTCTCTCACTTACTCACTTTTTCTTTTTTATCTCCACCAGTGTTTGTGATCATGTCTCACATATTCAAGTCAATACAAGCACAGACGTTGAATTATGCCATGTCTACTATAAGTAGAGCGATGCTTTTCAAATCACCTTTTCCTCACTTCTCTCTATACTCTCCAATGTATCCTCTTTTTGCTAAAAACTGTTTTTGCTTTTGGGCACACTAGAAAAAATTGCATTCAATAACTGTTTGAACAATGGTGTATTCATCTGTAGGTGTGTTTAGGTAAAGTACATTTCAACAGTGCTGCATTCACTTACTCATCTTGACATACAGTATGTCAGCAAGTGATACATTCAATTAATGACATGTTTAGTTATATCAGAGGTCATATCACAACCATTTTCAGTAAATGTGGCCATTGAGGTTATCAGGTGGCACTATGCCATATTGCCCATCCTCATGAAGTCTTGCATACTGGCAATACCATGTTGCCAGTATGGGAGAGAGCCCAAAGCCCAAGTATGAGATGTCCAGTCATCAGAACATCACAGAAACCATACTGCCCAAGCTGTACCACTTTGTGAAAAGCACATCAACAATCTGTGCCAGGACTTTTCAAGCTTTGGCTTCCATATGCAAACCATTTTCAGGGTTCATGCTAGCCAAGACATATTACGTTTGTTGTTTCTGTTCACATTGTGCTCCAGGACAAAATCAAGATCAAGGCCAAGAGTGACACTGGATTCTAGCTTGCAGTGTGCCTCTCACACACTATCATAAACCTTCTGCAGTTGTGTTAGTGCTGGGTTATAAATGCATCACCATGGAAATGCATACAACCTTTGCTTGTTGCTGCTCTGAAGTATACTGCTAAAAAAAAATTAGAAGAACACTTCAAAAACACATCAGATCTCGGGGGGGGGGGGGGCATACTGGATATCTATACTGATATGGAATGAGGGTGATAGTGGTGGACCTGCCAAATCTGGCGTTGAAGTGATGTAAACCTGCATTCTTTTTCATACCAGGAGGTGACTCTGGTGGTTGCAAAAATTCTTCCAGATGTACTGAAGGCTATGGGATCATGGCCATGATGTCTGGTTTCAGCAGCAAAGCCACACAGCCTGAGGCCAATGGCTACATCCAACTTTTATATAGAATCTATGTATCCAACTGATGCAAAGTTCCTGTAGAGCACTACACTTAGGCTGATGTGTGCTCTGGTCGGTTCTTGTTGACCTTTTTGCAAAAACTGTAAAAAATTTGTTGCCACATCAATTCTATAATTCTGTGAGATCGTAATAAAGCTGATAGAAGCTCCCTCTTTACTGGAACTGCTCACAGTGATAGCAGCATTTCACATAAAGTTGATAAGCTTGTCAGTAAATCAGCTAAAATTCCCCTTTGCACAAAATGAAGTCTCAAGCACCATTCTCATTTTTCCTGAGCTTTTATGACAGCAGAAGTGTTTATAATTCTGCAATAGAGAGACTTGTCACAGAGCTCATAGAGGTGATGAATGGGGTTTTCAAAGGGAAAGAAGATGATTATGTTAGTTGTGTTCTTCAGGGTGTGTTCAGAGATACTGTGTTTGTTTAATGCACAGAAAATCTGCATACCCCATGACCTAAAAACTGTAGGAGTAAAGTTGAGCTCTCCACATCTGCCCCCTTTGTGACTGGTTGACCTTTGTGCTGACTGCTTTGGTCCTCAGGAGAAGTGGCATTTATAAAGACATACAGGAAGTATGTGCATGTGGAAGAGCCTATCCCTACTGCACAGTGAACTGTGAGGATTGAGTATTAGGACGGTGTTTAGAAGTGTAAACACCAGGAAAGTGGCTGGACCAGACGGTATTAGCAGACTTGTCCTTAAGACCTGCGCTGACCAGCTGGCACCTGTGTTTACACTGATATTAAACCTTTCACTGAAACTATGTGTGATTCTCACCTGCTTATAAAAGTCCATTATAGTTCATGTCCCCAAGAAACCACACCCCAGCAGCCCTGATGACTTCAGGCCCATAGCACTCACCTCTGTGGTGATGAAATGTTTTAAGAGACTCATCAAGATGTTCATCACCTCCTCACTGCCCACCACCCTTGACCCACTACAGTTTGCATACCGGACAGGCAGATTCAAAGACGACGCCATAACCTTCCTCCTCCACAAGACCCTTTCCCATGTGGACGTTGGTAAGGAGAACTATGTGAGAGTGCTGTTTGTAGATTACAGTTCAGCATTTAACACCATAGTCCCCTCCAGACTGGTCTCTAAGCTGTTGGACCTGGGCCTGGGCCCATCCCTGTGCAGGTGGGTTTACAGCTTCCTGACCAGCAGACCACAGGTGGTAGGAGTGGGTCACCTCACCTCATCCTCCCTCACCCTCAACACCGAATCCCCCCAGGGCTGTGTGATCAGCCACCTGCTGTACTCACTGTATACCCACGACTGTGAGGCCACATCAGAATCCAACATCATCATCAAGTTTGCTGACGACACAGCTGTTGTGGAACTAATCTACCACAATGGCATCCTACAGGAGGGAGGGCTCCCACCTGGAAAACTGGTGCCGGGAGAACCACCTTCTGCTTAATGTCAGCAAAACAAAAGAGCTCATTGTGGACTTCAGCAGGAAGCAGCAGAGGGACTACCATCCACTTCTCATCAGTGGTGCTGTGGTGGAATGAGAGGACACTTGGCGTGACCATTTCACGGGACCTGTCCTAGACTCATCACATTAACAACACTGTGAAGAAGGCCAGACAGCATTTCTACCTCCTCAGGCGGCTGAGAGACTTGATGCTCCCACTCAAGGTGCTCAGGAACTTTTACACCTGCATCATCAACAGCATCTTGCATGGAAGCATCGCCACCTGGATGGAAAACTGCACTAAACAGGACTTCATGGCCCTTAAAAGGGTGGTCCGTTCAGTTGAATGGACCATCAGAACCACCCTCCCTGACCTGCAGGACATTTACACCAAGCAGTGCAGGTCAAAAGCTAAGAAGATCCTTAAATAGCCCAGTCACCCCGGATACTCAGGCTTTTCCCTGCTCCACCTACAGTGAATTTAGAATGTCTTTGGGCCTGAAAGGAAACTGGAGCACCTAAAGGTCACCCCCAGAGGGACATGAAGAACATCAAAACTCCACAGTCATAGGTAGGAGATTCAAGCCCAAAACCTTCTAGCTGCGAGGCAACAGTGCTAACCTCAGACCCTCATGCTGAGATTGAAGTCAGAAACTAAATTGTTCCAGTGTAAATTTGGTAGAAAACAAACATTTCAGCCAATAAATACAGCATAAACATTACCGTGTCACACATGTATGAAAACTGCTATTCAAAACGGCAAAACAAGATCTATGCTACGTCATTCAAAAGGACACAAAAAATAGGACTTCAGGCACACATCTATCTGGGTATGCTGGGTTCCATATATGAAAAAATAGAGAAACAGAACTGCTTTAGCTTTATCTTTTGCAATTTTGTGGCATAATGATTCTACTGCTGCATCTAAATTATTGTAAATATGATTTATAAGATGCAACATGTATTGTTTACGTTGTGGTAAGATGAACATCACCAGCTGAGCTTACCTATGTGGCTCGGGGTTGGTTTCCCTCAAAACCACCATTTTGGTAAACCTCCTGTACTATGCCACAAAACACAACAATAAAAGGCTTTGACAGGAAATAAGCATTACTTTGTGAAAAATGAACTTGCTCACTGCTTCACTATTTTTCCTTCTACAGAAAATCACATGACACATGTCACATGACAAAAACTGTGTGTGGCTGTTCACATACATGTGGTTGGTCAACTTTACCCCAGGCTCATCTTATCCAACGCTCGACCTAAACCAAACTTGCCTTTTTTTAAGCACCCCTGTAAATGTGATTATGACTCATGATTGCAACTGTGCAGACTAAAGCAGAGCAATAACAATAAAAAGCTGTCAGTACATAATTAATCTCAATCATCCATTTGTATTCATTACAGTGTATTTAGATTTTGGACAGATATATTCATATACTTTGTGTGTGTGTGTGTGTGTGTGTGTGTGTGTGTGTGTGTGTGTGTGTGTGTGTGTGTGTATATATATATATATATATATATATATATATATATATATATATATATATATATATATATATATAGCTCTTTCCTAACTCCTGATGGAAATATCTGGCTTTGTACCTGGAAAACTCTCCTGTACATTCACCAGCTCGTTGCTAACTTTCTTTGCTGTTCGGTGCCGACAGATAGTACTTATGTATACCTTGGCCTATATATCTTGGATTTATCAAAGCTCCCTCTCTGAAAGCAGCTACTTGAAAATGAGGTTGATGACATCAGTGAGACTAAGCCGTAGCAATAAGTGATGCTAAAACACTCTGTGGGGAATCGCAAAGGCAACTGATAATCCTCTGCGGGTCGGTCACAAGGTCTAACACCGTTCACGTTACATGGAACCCTTTAGACTCACAGATCCAACTAAAACATTGCAGCTTGTGACATGATACTGTTTAAGATTACACTCAGGTACCAGCTGATTTTGTATATTTAGTTTGACCCAATGTGGTATAAAACAGTATAGAGTTTATAATGTTCAAGGTTTTTTTTTTATTGTTTTTGACTTTACAGTATTTTTAAAGGTTGTACTTAAATTGCATAATAATTAGTGATTTTGTTATTCACCCTGCCCTCATTAATACAAATGGGATGTCAGTTGACCCAGTTGGTCTTTCCTCCTCTGGAAGCCTCTTCTGTCTTCTGCTTAATCTGTGATTCCTCAGCTCATCCCTCCTGTCATTGTAGATGTTCAGGAGAGACGAGTTGCTTCTTAGTGGAGCAGTCAGGCTGAATCTCAAGCAGACAACCTCCCTGACTCCAGGTGGTCCAAATGATTCACCCATACAAATGATGGAGGTGAGAAAAAAAATTGCTGTCAGTCACAATAAGAGACAGTGGAGTTGTAGCTCCCTCTGTAGGCAAGTTAAAGCATTTGTTTGAAAAGGCAAGCAGCACTGAAGTCTAGAAGGCTGCTTATAATGCCAGAGTTTGATGCAAGGTGAAATGTTCTTATCAGTCTGCTCTTGAGGAAACACAAGATTTTTCAAGTTAAATTTAGCAGCAAGAGTCCAATTGTTTTCAGTTCCCCCATCACTCATTAGACACAGAGAAGCTGCAGACAGCACAACACAGCTGGGTTCTCGTTACACACCGAGCACTGGCCGGGAGGGTTATTGATCCATGTGTGATGTCCTGCCTCACACAGTCACCCAATGAGTGGTTATTGATGCACTGTGTGTGTTTGGGTGTGTGGCAGAGCAATCTGTGTGAGAGCATTCACTGTTCAGTCTGTGAGCAAGAGGAAAAATGGAACAGAACAAAACCTCTTCAAATGCAGCTTATTATGTAAATGCATGCCGTTTTCTTTTTTACATAAGCTTTTTGACTTCTTGAACACAGATGGCACATTAGGTCTGCAGAGATGTTCTGCTTTGCAGTTTCTCACAAATCATTGTCTAAATGTAAAGCTGCCTGACAGTTTCCTGACAGCCACCAGATATGACTGAGGTAAAAACGAAGCCACAGCAAATGGAGGAATATTAATTATATGCACTTTATTGGATCAAAAGCAGCACACTTCGGAAACTTTCCCCTCTGTGAGCTGAACATTTCTCTACATGTGAACTCTTCTCCAAGCTTTAATCAGTGTGCCCTGTAGCAAAAGAAAATGCATGCAAGTGACTCTAGATAATTAGCCTTTAGTCTCCTCAAAACTTTGTCTGGTAGGCATGCATAATTATTGTCATATTTTCAAGGCTGGCAATGGAAGCTAGGGGTTATGCTTTTAATGAGTGAGGGGAAACATTTCCTCTTTTTAAAGGAACAGCAGTAATTAATCATTGTAACATGGCAGCAAATTTTTCAAAACAGCTACATTAAAATGTTTCCCAGCAGCACTAAGAATTTTCAGCCACGCACAGACATTTGCGCTGACCCCCAGTCCTCTGGAGAAGCACACTTCGTAGAGAAATGCAGGACAGCTCCACTGCACAGTCAACTGTGACTGAATACTAAACATGTGCCACCTCCTGACCCCCTGTAGTTTGCAGAGGCTGACACCTTACACTTTGCATCAAAATTGCTGCCAGAAAACTGCTGGTGGGTCCTTTTTTTTTTCTCTGCTGTGTCAACATTTGTTTGTCCACTGTATTTTTACAGCTTTTAACACACTGATGAAAATGACTGATAAACACAGCTAGTTTGTAGCCATGCTATCACTTCTGGATGGTGCTGTGATCCAAATACCAACATCAGCATGCTAACAAAGACATGCAACATAACATGTTGTTTTGCTTACCAGGTTAGTTCCTAAATGTTATTGTGTTAACATTTGGGAACATTCTAACATGCTAACTATTACAAATGTCAAACATCTGAGGCAATTTATCATAAAAATACTGTTAACTGGAAAATGAGGCAGATGTTCACACTGGAAGCATCATCATTAATAATTATTAATGCTGCCAATATGTGGAAATATAGAGGAAAGACCCCTACAAACAGATGTAAGTGACAAATCCATCTTCTGCTCCTGTTAAAGGTAGCATGACTGTGTGAGATAGAGATCAAAACCATGAGAGCTGGACACCTTTAATTCAGTTCAGTTCAATTCAATTTCTATAGTACCAAGTCATAACAACAGTCACCTCAAGGTGATTTATATCACAAGCTAAAGCCCATAGAATAATACAGAGAAAACCCCAACAATCAGTCGACATACAATGAGTAAGCACTTGGCGACAGTTGGAAGGAAAAGCTCCCTTTTACAGCAAGAAACTTCCGGCAGAAACAGGGAGGGGCAGCCATCTGCCGTGACCGATTGGTGGTGAGGGGAGAGAAACAGGACAAAAGACACACAGTAGAAGAGAGTCAGAGATTAATACTAATGTAGAGTCTAAACACATAGAGTGAAAAGAGGTGACTGAGGAAGAAATACTCAGTGCATCATGGGAAGCTTCCACCAGCCTCAGCCTATTTCAGCACAACTAAGGGAGAGTTCAAGGTCACCTTATCCAGCCCTAACTATAAGCTTTATCAAAAAGGAAAGTTTTAAGCGTGCAGCATTTTAGATCAGCTGAAGGCTTTTCAGGGAGTTTTTTTTAAGACAGACCGATAATGATGAATTACAACAGTCCAGCCTAGAAGTGATAAATGCATACACTAGTTTTTCAGCATCACTCTGAGACAGGATGTTTCTAACTTTAGAAATATTGTGCAAATGCAAAAAAGCAGTCTACATATTTGTTTAATATGTGCATTGACAGACATGTCCTGGTCAAATATGACTCCAAGATTCCTCACAGTGTTACTTGAGGTCAAGGTAATGCCATCCAGAGTAAGTGTCTGGTTCCACATCAAGTTTCTAAGGTTTGTAGGGCTGAGAACAATAAGTTCAGTTTTATCAGAATTTAGAATACATTCCTGTAGTTTAACTAATTGATGTGTGTCATCTGGATTTATGGATAAATAAAGCTGGATATTAACTGTATAGCAATGAAAATATATGTAATGTTTTCTAATAATACTGCCTAAGGGAAGCATTTATAATGTAAATAGAATTGGTCCTAGCACGGAACCCTGTGGAACTCCATAATTAACCTAAGATGAAATATATAGCGCCAAATCATGACAAACAGTCACCTCAAGGTGCTTTATATTGTAAGGTAAAGACTCTACAATAATAATATTGCTGCCTGATGACAGGCAGCAATGTCTAACAGGCAATGTAGTGGGCGAAGAAGGCTCTCCATTTACCTGAACAAACTGGAATCTATTATATAAATTTGATTTAAACCACTGCAGTGCAGTACATTTAATACCTAATACTATTGAAAGTGGCTATATGTAATGATGTATCTGTGAGATTGTTGTGAATAATTTTTTATCTAATGGTTAAAATTTTATCTATGAAGAAATTCATGAAGTCATTACTAGTTAAGGTTAAAGCAATACTCGGCTCAATAGAGGTCTGACTCTTTGTCAGCCTGGCTACAGTGCTGAAACAAAACCTGGGCTTGTTCTTATTTTCTTCAATCAGTGATAAGTATGGAAGCTATGGAAGCTTGCTTCCGCCACAAAAAAAAAAACAATCACCATCCGTAACTCAGAATTTCGAGACGTTTTTTTTATAGAGCAATTTTGAGGAAACAAAAAACAAACAAACTAGGGTGCCGCTTAAGTCTTGTAATCTAATGCACTCATCTTTATATACCACTTTTGTACTCTTACTGACCAGTACAAGTCACATTTTAATCATACATTTGTATGTTGTATTATTCTATACACTTTATCTACCTCATATTAATGACCAATCTAGAACCAGCCTCCTAACATTCATGTCTTTGGAATGTGGGAAGAAGCTGGAATACCCGGAGGGAATCAACACGAACACAGAAAGAGCCTGTAAACTCCACAGAAGCCAACCAGGAGATTCAAATCAGTAACCTTCTTACTGTGAGGCGGCAGTGTGAATGTACCGTGCTGTTAATCATATTTATGTGATTATGATTATTGTGTTGAGTGTTGTGTTGTACATTTAGGTCTTGAGAGGCACGAAAATGACCTGAGGGAGGTTTACAGAGGCACAGAATGTCAGGCTGACTGTCAACCCTATGCGTCATGTATCAGTGTGATGTAATCCTATTACATTTGGACTACATCCAACACAACTTGGTCTGTTTGACCAATCTGTGTATTTGTCAC
The DNA here is from genome assembly GCF_007364275.1 of Archocentrus centrarchus. Taxonomy (NCBI): domain Eukaryota; kingdom Metazoa; phylum Chordata; class Actinopteri; order Cichliformes; family Cichlidae; genus Archocentrus; species Archocentrus centrarchus. The sequence goes on along the minus strand of NC_044368.1, from coordinate 20,968,634 downwards.
ATTTACATGTTTCATATCATCAAATACATTTTAATAAATGTTAATATTAGACAAAGATAACCTAAGATAAAATGCAGTTTTTAAACAATTATTTAATTTATCAAGGAATGAAAAGCTATCCAAATCTACCTGGTCCTTCAGAAAATACATATCTTTAAAGTATTTGATTTATTAAAATAGAATTTTACAGCAATCATTTTATAGGTTCAAACTTTGTACCTTAAAAATTTTAAGTAAATCTGAGATGGTCGAGCAGAAAATGTTAAAATCATTCTGATTTGAGATGAAATGACCCAAGTAGAATCTGTCTGACTAAGTGAAGCAGGCTAAAAGATTTCAAATAACAACACATCATGCCATGATCTTAAAAAAAAAAAAAAAACACCTGAGAAACAAGATCACTGACATCTATCAGTCTGGAAAGGGTGACAAAACCATTTCAAAGAGAAAACTTGGAACAGTGGGGTACCTTCCAAGGAGTGGCTGGCTTACCAAAATTACTCCAAGATCATCCAATGGCTCATCCAGGAAGTCACCAAAGAACCCAGAACAACATCTAAAGAACTGCAGGCCTCACTTGCCTTGGTTAAGGTCAGAGTTCATGATGCAACAATAATAAAGAGAATGGGCAAAAATGGCATCAACATGACTGCAGTTCTTGCCACCAAGGGAGGCACAACCAGTCATTAGGTTAAGGAGGCAATTACTTTTACATATATGGCCGAGTAGGTTTGGATAGCTTTTTTCCCCTTAACAAATGACATCATTTAATAAAAAACAGGGTTTTGTATTTGTTTAGGTTATCTTTGTCCAAAAATCTGTTTGATTATCTGAAACATATAGCCCAAGAGTGACAAATCAGGATGGGGCAAATACTTTTTCGCAGCACAGTGAATACAATCTCAGATTAATTAACAACAACACATAACATATTACAGCGTATCATTATTTATTTAGGTAAAAAAAAAAACTAAAACTAAGTTCTTGTGATTTATGCGCGGCTCTTGAGGTCCTTCTGTACCATTTTAATCAGGTTGAGGTTTGGAGTGTAACAGGACCACTGCAACACTTTGATTCTTTTCTTTTTCAGCCATGCTGTTGGAGTTTTGCTGGTGTGCTTGGGATCATTGTCCTGTTGGATGACCTAGTTTTAGAGAGAAGAGACTCTCTCCTGGCAACTCTTCCAGACAAGCTGTACTTGTTCAGTTTTTTTCTAGTTGTACTGCCTTGAACCTTCATATTTAACATGCTAACTGAGGCCTGTAGAGTCTGAGAGGTATCTGGGGTTTTTGCATTTTTTTTTTCACTGCACAATCTGCCATTGCTGTGAATTTGTTGGAACATCCACTCCTGGAAAGATTGACAACTGTCTGGATTGTTTTCCACTCTGTGGAATGATGGACTTCAAATTGTTTGGAAATGGCTCTGACTGGTCCCGCATTAAACGGCAGCAACAGTTGCTTCTGTGAGATCATCACTGATGTCTCTCCTCCTTGCTATCGTGTTAACTGATACTTCAATGTTCCAGAGCAGCAAACTGCCAAAACCTCTGCTTTTATAGGGGTGCTCACTCTTGAGGATGACCAATTAATCAAGTGCATTTTAATATCAGCACCTGGCTGCTGCCTCCCCCCTAAACGCCTATGGAAGTAGTTAATTTTAATTTTGTTTTACTCATATGTAAGTAGTCAGGCAGGAAAATGTATACATGTTATGGAGTGTAATGAATAAGATTCCTTATTTGCTGCTTTAACAGTCAAATGTTTGCCATGTAACCAGCATTAACTTCTTGTATTTTATATTGAGTAATCAAGCATTTGTTTTAACAATATCACCAAAAGAAATCATATTTAGCTTTAGTCCTTGTGGTTTAACCTTCTCATATAAAAGCAATTCTAACATTAAAAAGACTGTGTTGAGCTCCTCTTACCTGAGCCAGCATGTTCCTGTGATCAGCATCCCTGTACAGGGGCATGTACTTGTGCAGGATCCGCAGGGTGTGCTGTTTAAAGATGGCTGTGATGTACACAGTGCACTCCACTGCAGAGACTGGCTTGTTGAAGACCCCGTACACAAACAGAACCCCCTCTTCAGAGGTTGTACCTGCAGGACAGAAACCGCATTACTTTAAACCAACAAGTAGATGTCTGTGCTGTGATTCATTTGCACGATGACTCTGCTTTCTGATTGTCTCTGTGTTCAAAAATCACTGTTAAACGTCACCTTCAGCTTTGTTATGATCTCGGAATTCTCATATCAAATAGTCAGATAACAAGAACCAGTGGGAGCTCAGCAGAAAGCAAACATCTGAGAGAATATGATATAAATCCTGAATAATAATGCAATGTCATTTCTCTTACTGTATGAGTTTCTGTGTGTTGCTGCGTACTCTTACCCAGCAGTATTGGCTTTTCTTTCTGCCAGTGGCCCTTTTGAAAGGCAGTGACAGCCTGCTCTTTGATTAACTCCCCATCGATATACGGACCCCATGTCTCAAAAACCTCCAGAAACCTGAACGGGTTCAAAATTTTGGAACCTGGGATCAAAAATAAATAGACTGAAAAAAAAAAACTGCCCGATTTTCAAGATAGAACAGAGAGCAAGTTAGAAAAGAAATTTACATTAAGCAACACGTTATATTAAATGTTATAAAAGCTAAAAATCTTTTATAATGTGGCTTGTTTGTCTGAGGAAGAGATGAGATGTCTTCTCCACAGTGCATTTTCCTGCCTCAGCCAGAAAATCAAGTTCACCGGACCAGAAAACTGCTGTTGATGATGTAATCATACACAGTGATACTGATCAAGAACAGTGTCAACCCTGCAGATATACTAAATCATCCTTTGTTATTCAGTAAAATTACTCTACTTGCCCCTTTAGAGGCTCATTGTTCAATCATAATGAGTTTGTTTACAAGTATCTCAGAATGAACATGTTTTTCACAGTCCTATGCATGCAAACATACTACAGTATATCCTGCCTTCTTATGTAATGTGTGGGCAGCAATGAGTGTTGCTCTAAATTTGGGGTTTGTGGTGTCCTACTTGTTTTCATCTGGGCGGCCAGGACGGCCTGCGGAGTGAGAGACAGCAGGCAGACAAAGTCGCTTGCAGAGCAGTTCGTCTGTTTAGCAAAGTCTTTTCCCAGCTTCAGAGCATCATGTCTGTGAGAGATATGCAGAAAAACTAAATTACCGTTCAGCTTGAAGTCGTCCAGCTTTAGCTTTTTGACAGCTCAGTGTCTTTAAAAGGGTTAAAGCAATTTGAAACCCCAGTGAAGCATGCATCAGTCTGACATCAGTACCCAGTATGGCCCTGAGCTGCTAGCTCCTCACCTGGTCTTCAGTGGGATGGAGAAGGGCAGGCTCTGTAGAATGGCCTGTTTAAACAGGGGGTTGCTGCTCTGGATCATCAGGTGAAGACTTACCGACTGAGCACCTGCGCTCTCCCCAAATACTGTGACCTGATTAAGAAAAAAGAAAAAAAATTAAAAAGTGAGCATTGCTAGTCAACAGTCTTTTAACTTGATGTCTTGTACTTATTTCATGTCAAAGAAAATATGAACATAATGGTGTGGGTCAGAGTTAGTGAATATACTATATTCATTCACTTTGTAATTTGGAGTCTTGATGCTTGTAGTTTCAAATATCAGTTATACTGTTTTTATTATTTAGATGCAACTTTTACCCTGAGTTCAACTGAGAATGATAATACACATATAAAACAACTACACAGCAGTGCTTTGAGCTAAATGCTAAGATCATATGCATAAACTAAGCAACTAAACATGGCATATTACACTGTCAGTACTGTCATGGTCCTCCTGTCCTTCTGGCTCATCCTTTCTCTCTCTCCTCTCCCCCTGTGTGTGTGTGTGTGTGTGTGTGTGTGTGTGTGTGTGTGTGTGTGTGTGTGTGTGTGTGTGTGTGTGTGTGTGTGTGTGTGTGATAATCACACCTTGTGTTTCAAGGGCTGGCCTTCCTCTGTTTCCCCACCTGGCAGTGATGAACTCACCTGTTAGTAACTGTCTGATTTGCTGGTCACTACTTACGTTGGAGGAAGACTTCAGTCAATGCCCGAGCATTACACTGGAAGCAGTTAGTGAAGTTGGCTCCTTCTACCTGTACATGCATGCATTGTGACTGTCTCAGCTGTTTGTTCTCCTCTGCGTAGGAGCCTGGGATTGAATCTGACTGAGTTACTGAGAGACAGAATTTCCCCTGTTGGAGAGATTATTCAGTGGAGTGTTGGAGTTCTGGATCCACTAACTGAGATTCCTTCTGATTCTGCCTGAAACCCAACTGTAAATAAACATGTTAACTTTTATATTCTGAGTCTGCGTTCTGAGTCCAATCTGCACTATATTTTATGACAATTATTTATTTAACAAAAATTAAGCTAAAATGTAGAAGCAGTGTGTGGGGGAAAAAGCTTTTTAGGAGGGTATGTACTAGACAGGTGCTGGTAATTAGATGCACTTGGTTAATTGATCAGTGAGAGTACCTCTATAAAAGCAAAACAATTTGAAGTCCATCTGCACCCAGAATGATTATTCACAAGTTGAAAAACATTTGAGGCAGTTACCAGTATTCTCAGGAGTGGATGTTACAATAAATTCAATAAGTTCAGGCGGTGCAATGCTCAGAGAGACTGCAAATAACTCAAGAGGTATATCTCAGACTCTACAGGCCTCAATTATCATGTTAAATATTAAAGTTCATGATGGTACAGTTAGAAAAGGGGTTGCCAGGAAGAAGCATCTTCTTTTTAAAAAGAACATGGCTGCACAGATTGGATTTGCAAAATTTGCATCTGAACAAACTACAAGACGTATGGAATAATAATAATGTCCTTGGGATAAATGATACCAAAGTGGAGACATTATGGCTATAATGCACAATGTCATGTTTGGTTAAAAAAACAATAATTATAGCATATCAACACAAACACTTCATACCAAGTATCAAGCACTTGATAGTTGGGTGATGTTTTATGAGTTTTTGGGGGGCTTTTCTCGCAGAGATAAGGCTATTCTGAGGTTTTGTGTGCAATGTCAAACATTTATTCAAATTGCTTATTATTTAAAATCTAGATCTCAATGACCTTAAGAGAACTGTACGTATTTGAAAGTCTGAAAACCTTAATGAACTGAAGCAGAAAGACTGATAAAAAGCACATGGGAGATTGATAAAGTCATACATAAAGTTACTGTAAGTTATTTCAAGTTACTTGAAGTTTTTGCTACTAGAAGTGGTTCTACAAGTTGTTCAGTCTTGGGGTGTATGTAGTTTGTCACACATTGCTTCTGCATTTTAGACATGGTGTAATACACCATATTGCCAAAAGTATTTGTTCACCCATCCAAATCATTGAATCCAGGTGTTCCAATCACTTCCATGGCCACAGAGAACTCGGTGAATTCCAGCATAATACTATGACTGCAAAAAGCTAGTCATGAAATTTCCTCACTACTAAATAGTCCAAAGTCAAATGTTAGTGGTATTATAACAAAGTGGAAGCAATTGGAAAAACTCAGGGGATCATGGCAGTCATTAAGAGTCATCATGTGGAAACTGTGAATATCTATCTTGTTTTGGAGCAGCTGTTCCCAAAACTTCGGGCTGGTCACGAGAGTGTTCACTGTTAACTTCCAAGACTACTGAGTGTCTACCTTCACAAGTAATCTCTGTAAAGCTCAAGGTTCACACAGATTTTTCTACAGATACCCCAGATGGTCATCTAAGGCCACCTACCAGCTGTTCAAATGTTTTGTTTGAGAAGGGCAACCAATCATAAGAAAGTTGGGTAATTTAAACTGTGAAAGCTGCTCCAGCAGAGACCAAAAATAAAATATAGTGTTGGAAAATAGTATAATAGGTCTAAACCAAATTGAGTGATATAATACAATGCAGGCTTTTATACATAATTAGTTTGAGCTGGATGTCCACTATCATGGTCATTTTTTTTCTCTTTTTATTTACTAAAAGAAGAGACTACTGAGCAGTGTTTGTTCCCACTGCTTAGCAGTGTGTGTCCATGACACAGTACTAAGCAGAGCAAAATAAAAAGGTTTCACAGTCTTTGAAGTCAGAAAATTTAATATTGTGCTTCAAAAAGTACACGGAATGAGTGCCTTATTTTGACATAATTATCCTAGGTGTGGGTGTGTGTCTGTGTGCTTGCTTGCCTTGCTGGGATCACCTCCAAACATAGCAATGTTCTGCTGGACCCAAAGAAGAGCCGCCTGCTGGTCCAAGATCCCATAATTCCCTGCAGCTGAGGTCTGAGGATCTTTTCCCGAAACAAGGAACCCAAATGCGCCTTCAATCATGAAGCAATTCACATAATCAGCAGGACATAATTGGCTCAGGCAAGACATTAATTTCCTCCAAGTTCCAAATTACCGTTCACATATATATGCTCCTGTTTTCAGTAGTGCAGGAAAGCAGAGTAATTACCAACAGGCTCAGCCATTTTAAAGTGCCACATAAACATTTCACACACACAGACATGCATACATGCGCTCTGTAATAAGTATTATTATTTTCAGTAAGTGATTCCACAATGTTCAAGCTTGTTGCCTTCCAAACAGTCAACTGCTAAAGTTCATCCTCATTTTATCCCTGCACACACAGTAACATTTAGAAGAGGTCATAAAGTGACACAATCATAGAGATGCCTACTCTAACTCACAAACTATTACACTGTAATAGGCCCATTTAAAAGTAATTTTTCTTACCCAGTCGGTACTCCAGGTTTACAACAACACTGTGGGTGAAGTTACTGATGAAACGTCCATCGTACAGAGGCTTGGAGGCAGATCCAGCAATGAAATCCCCACCATGGATCCACACCATGACAGGCAAGTGACTACGCAGAGGAGAGCTAAAGTCCACATCCAGCGGTATGAAGATGTTGAGGTAAAGACAGTCCTCACTGACCTTTTTCGAGACATGAAAGGACGCAGGTCAGTCCCTTTTTGTTGCCTGAAAATGTGGGTTATTTTTCTACTTTATTTAATAGTTCTGGCCTTGTGTGACAAGCAGGAACAGGAGGCAATAGCCAGCCAGGTGAAAGGCACAAACCACAGATGCAATATAAATACTTTAGTCACCTTTTGTGGTACAAACTAATTAGTAGACCCATGTCCAGCAGGTAACCATACTCGGGCGGTGCTCTGGGTTTCTTTTCATGTGATAAAGCAAACGTGCTTTTCTCATCATTAAATATGTCTCATATTTATTTTAGTATTTTTTTGTGTTCAGGTACTGCAGGGGTTTTTTAGAGGCATTTATTATTATTATTGATTCAGGGGTCTGTCATAACTTCAAAGCTGGAAAGACTTTTAGGCCAGTGCAGAGGTAATTATTGCTAATGATCAATAAATGTTAGCAAATTTGGAACCGCAGTGTTTGTACATATAGACCAAACTGACTACCAAGCATTTTAATATTTCTTTACTTTAGTACTTTAGTCAATTTTTTTGACTAAATAAGGATTTTTGTCCCTTTTGAGCCTTGCTGTGAATTCTGTCTCTCCTCCAGTCACAGGTGTCGTGTGTGGTTGGTGTACTGGGTTGGCTTGCTCACATTTTTTGAACTGATGTTATTAATATTGCTTATTTTCATTTTTCTTAAGTATTTTACATTTCTCACAGGTTAAATAGTCCCAGTGTTCCATCAGTGAATACTTGGACCTGGTTTTGGTGTGACAGCGCGTTCACTCATCTGCTACCTTTCCTGCCATTTCCTGTCATACTACTGACGGGCTTTCTGCAGCTATTTTGCCATCAATTATTTCCAAGCAGGAGATAATGTTAGCAGCAGTCTTACACTCCAGTTTATTAATCAGCCAAAGTTTCAGATTTTAACTCTGACTCTTAATCTTCTCCAGTTTTATTTGTTATTAACTGTCATCCACCAAATTCTTACTTTGAGTTTCTGTCTGATTTCTCAGACTTTTTATCTGATTTAGTGCTCAGATCAGATTAAATAATTATAGTGGGGTGATTTTAATATCCATGTAGATGCTGAAAATGGCAGCCTCAGCACTGCATTTAATCTATTATTAGATTCAGTTGGCTTTTCTCTTAAAATGTGAATGAACCCACCCACCACTTTAATCTCTGGATCTTATTCTGACATATGGCAGAGAAACTGAAGATTTAACAGTATTCCCTGAAAACCCTCCTTTTTCTGATCATTTCTTAATAACATTTACATTTAATAGTATTTTAATGGTATTTTTATTTAAGTTTGCAGTTACTTTCCAACGAAGTGTAAGGTAACGATAGGTGTCAGAAACTATTATCTCCACCTTAAAATTGTAGTCAGATCCCGCAACTCATTATCCATGAAGAGATCTTTTTTGGTGGACTGAGAGAACTAATGGCCTCAGTATGTCACAAATCCTGGCTGCAGCTCTGTAAAGAGAGGCCACGCCATGTGACCTGAGCCTTAAAATGTGGACTGAATTAAATTGATGTTCACTTTTACCCAAATTAATGGCCGCCATCTTGAAGTGCAGAAATCAGTCCCTGTAATGCATACATGACTTAGCTCATGCTCTCAAAAATAATGGCAGCTCTTTTGTTCCACCCACACTGTCTAATTGAATTGTATATGAAGCATTTTTGACATGTGAATGTTTATGTAACCAAAAGCTTAATCTGTGTCATGTGCACTATGGCTACGTTATCCCACATGTAGATCTAGCAGGTTAAACTCTGAGCATTGTTCTGTTAGAGTCACCTTATGACATGTCAACACATTAATCACATCCCCTCTGCATTATTATAATAAAGCTACACAGCAGAACACAGGCAGTTATTAAATTAATCTCCGGCTGTCACATTAAAGTGATATAAAACATCACAACTGCATAGAAAGAAGTGCAAAGTTGTAAATCCTTACACTCTTAGGACAATCCTCAGTCATAGCTCTACTGCAGAACTGCATGCATGCGGCTCTGGGGAAGGAGGCATCATAAACCCCCTGCCAAGGACTCACAGGTCTGGGAGGCTTCCAGCGGTAAGCCCCAACAGGGGGATCTGCGTACGGTATCCCATAGAATACATGGGCCTTATCCAAAGTAATCCCCTGAATCTGGCCATCTTTGGTTAACACCACTGGTCCGGCAGCCCCATCTGTATCCTGAGTGACAGGTTTGTCCTTGGTTTGCTGTGTGATTGCAGGGTCATCTCCTTGAGGTCCCAGCTCCTTGAGGAAGTTTGGCTTAAAGTCTTGGTTGATGAACGACTCATCTCTTACAAGCAGCCCGGGGTAGATATTTCTCAGAAAGCTGACAAGGTCGATGTCATCATCATTTTTTGTAACTCCTCCAGAGTAAAGCACTAAACTCAGTGTGCAGAGCAACAGCAAACAGTGCCAGTTCTCCATATTGTGATAGAATACTCTTAATACTTCCCCAGACTCAGCTGCCTAGATCATGATTTGAGTTGACTTATGGCTGCGGCCCCCAAAAGCTTGCAGCCTGAAACTCTCTGCAGGCTGTGCATGCTTGTGACTCCAATTTGGCTGGTTGCTTATTAAGATTAAACAGACAAAAGCTGCTCTGTCTGATTGCTGAGTGCTGTCCAGTAGACTCTGAACAGCTGGGTGCAGACACTGCGATGCAGGACCACTAATAGAGGACAGGTCGTCTTTCCTTTACTAATGTAATCATAGTCACACACAAGCAGTAAATGGGGATAAACCAAGCAGCAGGCTCCATTAACATGGATTTCTGTGGTTATATGAAAATCAGTTTCTCTTTTTAATCATTCAGGCTTATAAGTTAGTGATGTATAATTAAAACCAATACATTTATTAAGGGGCTTTGCTTTACAGGCAGAGGACAGCAAACACAAGGTACACAGTGCCATCTACAGGCCTTATGCACTGCAACATGCCACAGTTATTCTCTAAGCAGGGGTATGAACGGTCATTTACACAAAAGAATGCATATGCTTTGATATTTCATTCTTTCTTTTCTTTTTTTTTTCTTTTTTTTACATTTTTTCCTTTTCTAACAGAATATTCAAGACTCACATCTTCATCTGGCGTTTCTGAATTTAATATTTTTTCCAAAAATATTAAAACCTTAAAAAAAAATTTTATTTTCTTGCTTTTAATAATAATAATTACAGAGTGCTTTATCTGAATTTCACTTAAATCAGTACCATCAAACTGTAGCATCACATATAAAATTTCCCCATTAAACACAGAAAAATAGACGGTATGCTTCTTTCAAATGGACATTTTTTTTAAACATTGGTTAGTTAAATAATATTTTGCAGTTATAGATATGTTCATTCATAAATCTATTATTATTAATAACAATAAATATTTATTATTTTAATAAAGCTACCCAGCACAATATAAGCAATTAAAATAATGTCCACCTGTAACGTGTAATAACAGTGATATTCCACAGATTAATGAATCAGTAATTATGACCCTCTTGGCGCTCCCTGTTGTGCCATATAATAAAATCCTGGAAACACCCCAGTGTATTCACTATAATGTTTCTAATAAGGTTAAAACCGCAGCATACTACTGACAAGTGTGTATATATTGATTGCATGTCACAGAACAAGAGCTGAAAATATTTACACTTTATCATAAACTCATTATGATCAACAACCATAAATCATTAGATGTGCCAAAAAAGTGATTTCCTTCCATCCATCCATCCATTCATTTTCTTCCACTTATCCGGGGCCAGGTCACGGGGGCAGCAGCCATAAGCACAGAAACACGGACCTCCCTCTCACCAGCCACCTCCTCCAGCTTATCTGGGGGGACACTGAGGCGTTCCCAGGCCATAGACAAAATCTCTCCAGCTTGTCCTGGGTGTGCCACAGGGCCTCCTTTCAGTTCGACAGCCCTGTGTATCGTCTGCCAAAAAGTAATTTCCTGTGTTTCTGTATATATTCTATGTGCAATACCATTGCTTATATTGGTGAATAGACTGTAGTCAGCAAGATTCATGAAGGGCTTAGAAAATAAACAAATTACCTGTTTTGCAAATATTTTTACGACTCTGGATTATTGTACCTCCATTAATCAGTTCAGCCCTTTCTGGCGACTTAATAGATATATTTATATAATTGTGGTGCAATTCCTGCTGCCCTCTTGGACAGATCTCTCTCTTTAAAGAAGATATTTTTAATGTCAATGACATTTTTTACCCGCATGAATAAATAAAAGTCACTGACTGCAGCTTCTACCTTGTGACAGGAATATTCTTTCTGTCTGAAACAATCTTGATTTAATTCACAAAACATAAATTTGACAACACCGTTGTGCCAAAAAGTGAATTCCGGTGGTGACTTCCGGTATTTACCCAAAAAGTGCTGTAAATGACTTGTTGGTCGGTCTTTCCCTCTGAATTAATAGATTAAGAATAATGGAAAATATCAATGTTGGTGCAACATTTGACGGAAAAACGATCATTTTAAAGAAAAACAAAGGGTTTTCCGCTTTTTCACATCAGCAGGTGTTCACTGAGAATCTGAGCAGGTGAGCTGGAGGTGCACACCTGCCGCTTATTAGCAGCCTGTTGATTCAAGCCCGGCCTTCTTGGAATAACCGCGACGTACTTTTCTTTTCTGGAATTATAAAGAACATGTAAGGACATAAAATATCACAGGCGGCTTATAATAATTTCTCTCACTCGAATTCAGCGGGTTAATCTGCTTTTAACATGTTCAGGAACTCCTTACAGTATTCGTTCGTCTTCTTCATCCTGGTGCCTCACGCCATATCGTTTGGTGAGTATGAAGTGCCGCTGCCACTGACATAAGATACAGAACACAGATGGAGATATTCTCACTGACTTTCTTTCAGGCCGCTGCAACGACGTTTCTTTCTCAGTATGTTGGATGAGCAAGGACGATGCTCTGGACAGGTAAATATAAAGAACATAAACTTGATTTATGGGTTCGCATTATTTGGGCCGACATGTCGGGTAGAGTGCGTTATTGCGCTGTTACACTTTTTTAGACTTAAAAGCGTTCCTTCAGATCTGAATGATAAAACTTTAACAGTTTCTCAGCTTGTTAGTTTCCTGGTAATTTCGGCATACAATCAGGAATTTCCAAGAATTTTATTATTATTTTAATGGCTCGCCAAAGTGCAGAATTAGAACACCAGGAGGCCGCAGAATCAGAATATTAATTTTAGAAGATTGGCATAGAAAACTTTTTTTGTAGTATTATTATTTTGGGTCAGGCTCGTGCGCAGCCCTGTGCCCTCATACAGATGTCTTACATGAAAAGTGGTGCTGCACCATCACTTCTACTGATATTTACAAAGCGGTGAAATAAGTGTTTATGTTCTTAACTGAGTCATAATCCCACTTAAGTAATGGTACAATAGTTTTAACATAGGTAAAGTACCGGCATTCAAAGTACTCATGATGCAGAACTGCATACATTACATTAGTGTGTATGAAACTTTACTGTAACAACTAGTGATGTTCTTAATTACTATTATAAGTGTAAGATATAACTATATTTTGTCATAACCTAGGGGGAGGGTCTGCGTGTGTGTGTGTCTGTATACATGTGTGTTTGTCCTGCGGGCCACAGCGGAGGTTCCGGTGTCTCCGCCTCCCTAGGGCGGAGATCACCACACCTGCTACGGATCAAGCCATCAGGCAGGGTCTTTTTAAGCTGCCAGCAGACCATCACTCTTCGCTGGATCATTGACTACTTCTCAATCCCCGTGTCAGTTCCTGCTCGTCCTTTCGGAAACCCCGGCTTTTCGTCAACCCGCCGCTCCACGCCGTACCACAGCTGGCCCCTCACCACCTGGGAATTCCTTCAGCCTCTCGACCCGCTTCAGCCGCCTCCCCCCTCGCCTTCCTGGACCCCCTTGTCTTTGCACCTCTATCAATCACTGTAAATAAACTTGCTCCTTGCTTTCATCAGCCACCGCTTGTGTGTCCTCTTCCTCCTCGAGTCCTGACAGAATGATCCAGCCAAAACCGGACACCGCGGACGCTGATCCGGTTCATCGGGCCCTGGCTATTCAAGAGGAAACCCTCCAGCGTCACGACCATATGCTCCGTCTGGTTTCCAGTCAGCTGGGCGCAGCCACCCAACAGCTCGCCGATCTCCGAGGTATGTTGGAATCCACCATGTCATCCGCTACGCCCCGTCACCAGGATTTATCCCCTCCGCCGACAGATCCGCCGGCTGGTTTGGCTTCCGCGACCGAGCCCGCCGTAGCGTTGGAGAAAGCCCTGCCCATCCCGGAGGTGTTCCGCGGTGAGTTAGGGAAATGTGGAGGTTTCCTCACCCAATGTTCCCTCGTTTTCCGGCAACAGAGAAATGCCTACGCTTCTGATTGTGCAAAGATTGGTTTTATGGTCAATCTGTTCCGCGGTAGAGCATTAGAGTGGGGGCACGCTGTGTTACGGGGAAACCCCGATCTGTCTTTCCCTGCGTTCTTGTCTCGATTTAAGGAGGTGTTTGATAAAGGCACCAGCCCTGAATCCGCATCCCAGAAGTTGCTCAGCCTGCGGCAGGGACAACAGAGCATGGCGGATTTCTCCGTGGATTTCCGGATCCTCGCGGAGGAGGCCGGCTGGGAGGAAAAGGCGCTCAGGGGAGTATTCCTGAACAATATTAATGATGATCTCAAGTATGAACTTGCCACTAGGGATTTGCCTCAGTCCTTGGAGGCCGTGATTTCATTGTGTATCCATGTAGATGACCGCCTGAGAGCACGACGGACTCCGAGGAACTACAACTCCCAGCATGCCCCTCGCCGGGCGGTTTCCGCGGACCGGAGGAGCCTCCTAGCGGACGACAGCTCGGCTACGGCGCCCCCTTGCGGCGCGGAGGAGCAACCCATGCAACTCGGCCGCGCACGGCTGTCTCTCTCTGAGCGACGACGGAGATGGGAGGCGGGGGAGTGCATCTACTGTGGCAAAAAGGGCCACTACATCGCGTCATGCCCTGTTTGCCCAAAAGACCGCGCCCGTCAGTAATGGTGGGGATACTGGCGGGTCAAGCTAACGCATGCTCCTCCCTGCCCAGATTCACGCTTCAGACAAGGATAAATCTTCCATCAGGCAGTCACACAGTCTTGGCACTCCTCGATTCCGGAGCTGAGAAAAATCTCATGGACCGTGCCCTCGCCCAGCAGTGGGGTGTTCCATCCACAGCGCTACCCACGCCTCTCCTGGTCTCCGCTCTGGACGGCGCCAAGCTTTCTGAAATCACTCACAAGACCCAACCGCTTTCTGTGACTCTGTCGGGTAATCACTCTGAACGGCTCTCCTTTTACCTGTTTGACTCTGCACAGACGCCCATCGTCCTCGGCTTTCCCTGGTTGCAACTGCACAATCCACAGATTAACTGGGCGAATCGCAGCATCTCGGGTTGGAGTGAGCGGTGCCACCAGCGCTGCCTCAGATCCGCAACTCCCTCTCTCCCTCGGTCCACCGATTTGGGGGAGGGGACCCCACCTGACCTGTCCGGCGTCCCCTCGATCTATCACGACCTCGCTGAAGTATTCAATAAGGACCGGGCTGTTTCCCTGCCTCCCCACCGGCCTTACGACTGCGCCATCGACCTCATCCCGGGGGCGCCCTACCCCTCCAGCCGCCTCTACAGCATCTCTCCGCAGGAACGGGATGCCATGGAAAAATATATCACCGAAGCTCGGGCGTCCGGTCTGATTCGACCCTCCACCTCTCCCATGGGCGCGGGGTTTTTCTTCGTGGCCAAGAAGGACAAGACCCTCCGGCCCTGTATTGACTACCGCGGTCTGAACGAAATCACTGTGCGCAACAAATATCCTTTGCCACTTCTCACCTCTGCCTTTGAGCTCCTGCAGGGGGCAGCCATCTTCACCAAACTGGATCTCCGGAACGCTTACCATCTCGTCCGGATCCGGCAGGGAGACGAGTGGAAGACTGCCTTCAACACTCACCTCGGCCACTTCGAGTATCTTGTCATGCCCTTCGGCCTAACCAACGCGCCAGCTGTGTTCCAGGCCCTCGTAAACGACATACTCCGGGACTTCATCAATCATTTTGTGTTTGTCTATCTCGATGATATTTTGATCTTCTCATCCTCATTACAGGAGCATCAGGGACATGTGCGGCAGGTGTTGCAGCGGTTACTGGAGAATCGTCTGTTCGTGAAGGGGGAGAAGTGCGAGTTTCATGTGGAGTCCACGGCGTTCTTGGGATACATTATTGGTAAAGGGCAGATCAAGGCGGACCCAGTAAAGGTACAAGCGGTCCTGGATTGGCCCGAGCCAGCGGATCGGAAACAGCTGCAGCGTTTTCTGGGCTTCGCCAATTTCTACCGCCGCTTCATTAAAGATTACAGCTCCATCACCCATGCTCTGACCTCTCTCACCTCTCCCAAGATTCCTTTCAGATGGACCCCCGCCGCTGCAGAGGCTTTCGCGCTCCTGAAGGGTCGGTTTGCCTCCGCACCCATCCTCATCCAACCTGACCTATCCAACTCATTCGTCGTGGAGGTGGACGCGTCCGACGTGGGGGTAGGGGCAGTGTTGTCCCAACAGTCCATGGGTAGCCTCCGACCCTGCGCCTTCTTCTCTCGCCGCCTCTCCCCGGCAGAACGGAATTACGACGTAGGGGACCGGGAGCTGCTGGCCATCAAACTAGCCTTGGAGGAATGGCGGCACTGGCTGGAGGGCGCGACGCATCCCTTCTTGGTCTGGACTGATCACAAGAACCTGGCCTATCTGCGAACCGCCAGACGTTTGAAACCCCGGCAGGCCAGGTGGGCCTTGTTTTTTACCCGATTTAACTTTACTATCTCTTATAGACCTGGGTCACGGAATGTCAAGCCCGACGCTCTGTCCCGACAGTTCAGCTCCACGGACTCCTCCTCGCAGCCAGAGTTTGTCTTGCCTCCCTCTTGCGTCATTGGAGCCATCACCTGGGAGATCGAATCCGCCATTCAGGCAGCTCTACGGACTGAACCAGATCCTGGGACGGGACCCCCCAACCGCCTTTATGTTCCCTCTCGAGTGCGAAGCCGCGTACTGCAATGGGGACACGCAGCCAAATTCACGTGCCATCCCGGGGCCAATCGCACTGTGGCCTTCCTCCAGCGTTATTTCTGGTGGCCTACATTGATTAAGGATACCCGTGAGTACGTGGCAGCATGCAGCATTTGTGCACAAAATAAACCTTCTCTGTCACCTCCATCAGGTCTCCTCCGGCCCTTACCCACCCCTAAGCGACCATGGTCTCACATAGCTCTGGACTTCGTCACAGGACTTCCTCCCTCTGAAGGAAACACCGTGGTCCTGACCATTATCGACCGGTTTTCCAAGGCCACCCACTTCGTTGCGCTACCCAAGCTCCCCTCCGCCTTGGAGACGGCCCGGCTTCTCACCACCCACGTTTTTCGGCTCCATGGGATTCCTGAAGACATCGTGTCGGATCGGGGGCCCCAGTTCACATCTCAGGTCTGGAAGGAATTCTGTACATCTCTCGGAGCCAAGGTGAGCCTCTCCTCTGGTTATCATCCCCAGACAAATGGGCAGACGGAACGGGCCAACCAGGAGTTGGAGGCAGCATTACGATGCGTGGCGTCCACCAATCAGGCCACCTGGAGTTCCCACTTGGCGTGGGTTGAGTATGCACATAACTCTCTCTCCTCCTCCGCCACAGGGGTGTCCCCCTTCGAGGCCTCCTTGGGTTTCCAACCGCCACTCCTCCCTGCCATCGAGGAGGATCTCACCATTCCCTCCGTCCAGCATCACCTTCGCCGCTGTCGCCGGCTATGGAGGTCCACCCGCGCAGCTCTGCTTCGGACGAAGGAGCAAAACAAACGCGTCGCTGATCGCCATCGGACCCCTGCGCCGGACTACCAACCAGGCCAAAAGGTATGGCTCTCCACGAAAAATGTTCCAGTCCGTGCCGAGTCTAGGAAACTGGCCCCCACCTTCCTGGGGCCCTTCGAGATCGACTCCATCGTTAACCCTGTGTCTGTCCGCCTCAAACTCCCTCGTACCATGCGCATCCATAACGTCTTCCATGTCTCCCAACTTAAGCCTGTTGCCACCAGTCCTTTGTGCCCTCCAGCTGCCTCACCTCCTCCTGCCCGTTTTCTCGATGGCCAGCGGATCTACACCGTCCGTCGCATTATGGACGCCCGCCGTCGGGGGCGGGGTTATCAGTTCTTGGTGGACTGGGAGGGCTACGGTCCCGAAGAGCGATCCTGGGTGTCCCGAGCTAACATTCTGGATGCGGCCATGGTGCGGGAGTTCCGGCGGCGCCATCCCGAGAAGTTTCGGTCGCCAGGAGGCTCCCGTTGAGGAGGGGGTACTGTCATAACCTAGGGGGAGGGTCTGCGTGTGTGTGTGTCTGTATACATGTGTGTTTGTCCTGCGGGCCACAGCGGAGGTTCCGGTGTCTCCGCCTCCCTAGGGCGGAGATCACCACACCTGCTACGGATCAAGCCATCAGGCAGGGTCTTTTTAAGCTGCCAGCAGACCATCACTCTTCGCTGGATCATTGACTACTTCTCAATCCCCGTGTCAGTTCCTGCTCGTCCTTTCGGAAACCCCGGCTTTTCGTCAACCCGCCGCTCCACGCCGTACCACAGCTGGCCCCTCACCACCTGGGAATTCCTTCAGCCTCTCGACCCGCTTCAGCCGCCTCCCCCCTCGCCTTCCTGGACCCCCTTGTCTTTGCACCTCTATCAATCACTGTAAATAAACTTGCTCCTTGCTTTCATCAGCCACCGCTTGTGTGTCCTCTTCCTCCTCGAGTCCTGACATATTTTAAATGCCAAAAACCAAGAAAAGCTTAAAAATGTTCAGGATGACAAAGTACAAAGTTGCATTCCAAATACTATTGAGAAGTAGGAGTAGAAAAACAAAGAAAACCTTTAAAGTACAAGTACATTAAAAAGTTAAGGAACAGAGTAAATGTGCTCAGTTTAGTGTTCACGAGGGTTCGTCAAATAGGCTTACTAAGCTTAGCCAAGCTGACTTGTATTAGATGATAAAGCTGGAAAAAAATTTTAAATGTGACCAAGTCCTGTCATGCTGCCCATGTTCAAAGCAGAGTAACAATAAACAGGCAGATGTTAAGCAATCATATGGAGTGATCATGTAATACAAAGGAAAAAAAAATTATTTACCACCATTCTTTTAGGAAAAATGGGGACATATGGCTCAACGGCACATCATTAAAATCCATCAGAAAGGTGGGCAAAGTGACCTCTGTGACTGTTCCCCCGGGTGTAGAAAACCAGCTAACCCTCCGATATGGAGGCTCTGTTCAGGCGTGGGCTCTAACTGTCTCTCGAAACCCACGTAAGCATCGTACCTTTTAATCTAATCTCCTGCCCCATGTTTAATGTTCCACTAAATGTTTTTATCCCACCCTAAGGTACAAAATTCACTAAAGTCAGAGGCCGAAAGCAGCCACTGCTACATCCAACAAATGCCACTAAGGTACTTCTGACATACACATCAAACAGCTCTTACACAGTTGGATGGTTGCATTAGATTTTATTTTGATTGCTTTTGTGATCCGATTGCTCCTCAGGATTTCCTCACCTTGTTGAGTCCCACTGAAGTGTTTGCATGTGAAAATGGCACCGTGTTCTTCCACCAGGAGGAAAATTTCTTCCTTGCTTTGGGTGAGAATTGTGTATTCAGTCACACTTTGGACAGCAAAGCACAGCAATTAACATAATTATTGGTCTTTTTTTGAGCATGACAGGACTTTGTTAATTAGGAAGTCACTGCACCCAGCCAAGAAATATTCCCTAACTTCATTTTCGCATAAAGTGATATGGATAGCTCTTAGATAATTTACTCTAAGCTAGTTATTTATAATAAACTGTGGCGTCAATCTAGTCTTGTAACTATCAGCAAGAAGGCAAATGACATCCCTAAATATTCTGTAAATTAAAGGTTCTACGTTCTTGCCTTGCATTAATGTTTGTCTCGTGCTTGATGGACACTGAACTGGTATGCATTTTAGAGTTGATATTTGAGTTGTTTGGTGACCAACTGACCTGTATCTAGGCTACCCCAGTGTAGACATCATTGAAGTTTGCTGAGCATGTAAATATGTTCATGGTATAATGTTTAACATTGTGTGTGCCACTGCTGCAGTTATTCTGCTCCCCTGAAACTACTTTCTCTCCTTCGAGGTCACACAATGCGTCTCCCTGTCAAACTGCTGTCCAGAAGTCCCTCCATGTTGCTGGTTTCCTGGGCGGCAAATCATCCAGATGTGATCTATAGTCACAATATGACTCTGTACCATGTTGAACTGGGCTCCTATGAAATGCACAGTGTGGACGTTGCCACTCACAACCACTACCGCTTCTCTTCTCTGGACCCCTGCAGCCTCTACATGGCCTGTGTTGAGATTGCAGACACTCACTCCTTAACCTGCCTCTCTACCATTACTGGTATGGACTGGAAGTCAGGTTTATTTATTTATTTACTATGTAACAAGAGAATGCTATTTAACAAATTCTCTGAAAAATGTGTGTGGGCGTATAAACAATTTTTTTTTTTCCCTCTCTCCATCAGATCCAGATGTTCCAAAGAACTTTGAGGTGACATCATGGAATAGCAGCAGCATATCTCTGCACTGGGACTGCCCTGCAAATAGCAAGTACTCTGTCTTCCTTCTCACTGCTTTCTACCTCAATGGCACAGATCATATCACGGAGGAGGTCTCCTTTTGGCACAAAGATAACTTTGAGTTCAGCTTGTCTGGCCTGCAGCCCTGCAGCAGGGTCAAGTTTGGCCTACAGACTGTTTGCCAGGCAGGCATCGAGTCCCGATACAGCAAGATGGTCCTGAATGATGGAAACTCTGGTAAGTCACTTACAACACTGTGTGTTTGTATTTGAACCTATTATAGAAAGATTTCGCAATGGATGTAAAAACCATTTTCTTGGCACATCTTATTTTGGTCACATGGTCCTAGAGACTGGTTGGCGAACTCTTGGCATCTGCCAGTTGCTGAGAAATGTGTGTATTCCCTGACCGGTTGGCGAGTTGTTGCTGGAGGGTTCTGACTCTCACTGGGTGAAACTGGTTGCAAAGAGGGTGCTGCACCACAAACCTCACTATGATTGCATTGGTCACAAGCAGACTGCCACAGTCACTCAGTTTGTTTTGGAAGATGCTGATTTGTCTGCAAACACTTGCAAGTACTGTCCAAGCAGTAGCGAAACTATGAAAAGTGCAACACAAACTGAAAATGGAGAGCAGAATGTTTTGCTTCCAGTTTGTGTTGCACTTTTTCAGGTGCGTGTGTTGAGTACTTTGTTTGCATGGAAAATGCTGACTTGTCTAGAAATACTCAAAGGGCAGCTGCAGCAATCTACTAGCAAACATGCAATCACAATGAGATTTGTTGCACATCACCCTCTTTGTGATCAGTTTCATGATAGTAGAACCCAGGAACTTCAAGCAATCACCAACCAGTAGGAGAATACACACTTTTGCACTTGACATCTGGTTACTTGGGGCTCACTGACTGGTCTCCCGGGCTTTGTGACTGGGGCCTTAAATCCAATATGTTTCAGAGCTTACCTGCTGTTATTTTATGTAGTGGTCATGTTCCTTGCTTAATAGTAAAACCTTGGAGGGACCCAAAAAGTGGATTTGTGACTAGTTTAAAAGTTTGAAGGATGTTTTTCTAAATTGATGTGCCTTCCCCTGATTATAAGACATACTGCTATAGACTTTATCCAGTGGCATAGAACTATATATGCTAGATGATTGGTTTAAATAAGCCGCACCTCATATTGTACATATCTGTAAATCTTTTTTGTCGATCATATCAAACTCATTCCTCTATAATAGCCTTCTTCTTGCCAACATTTATTACAACTCACTGCATCAAAACACTTGGTTAATCTTTAGTGAAACCCCCTCTGTTTCTCCCTCAGTCCATTCCAACATTGAGGCCTTGCGTCAGACATCGTTTGGCCCCAACAACTACACCCTGAGGTGGGAGGTGAAGAACACCTCATCAATCTCCATGTTCAGAGTTTACAACAAAGGTGTGCTACAGGGCACTACTCTCATAAACAGCTACACTGTGAGGGGACTGCTGCCATGCCAACAGTACCAGGCCAAGGTGGAGGCAGTTTGTGGGGATGGTGTGCTCATGAATGCTAAGACAGTCACAGCACAAACAGGTAAAACTGGCATACTAAACAAAGTAGTCAGTTTGCACTACTTTTAGTGTAAACTGGTCTAACTAATAAGATCTACATATAATGAAATCTTACATGGATAATTACAGGATCACAGGTCTGGCCAACTTTACACACATCCCTTGGGATGCACAAGGCTCTATACAGCTTTTTTCACAAATGCATCTGTATGTCCCTACTTAGCACATCCATCTATCAATAGTCACTAATACACTATTGAATATATGTACAAAATGTAGTGCCACTTCACAGCTGCAAAAAGTGAAAACATAAAGAAGCTAATGAAGTAATCCTATTTTCACTATCAGCTTATCTCAGTGCTTATTAATACTTGCTGGGCTTCATGTGTACATATATTAATTGCCTTTGTGTACTCTATGTATGTGAATACAGGACCTCATGGTGTGTCTGAGCTCAGGTATCACTCTAATGACTCCACCGCCCTGTGGAAACCCAGCAGCCCACAGCAGCAAGCTGTGGCCTTCGTCTATATGTTGTCCCTGAAGAACGGTACCACCATCCACAACAGTCGTGTGTCAGTCACAAAGCTACACCTCCCAGGGCTAGAAGAAGGAAAAGTCTATCTCCTTGAGTTGTGGGAAGAATGTGACAACCACTTGGAGTCTGAACATTCTCATTTGTTTTTCGAGGTAGCTAATACATCTTCAGAGCTGCAAGTGAGGGCTGGTGGATCTGCTCAGGACATAGGTTGGTTTGGCATACCTTTTTAATCCAGTCATATTTCATGAAAACCTTAACCCACAGTTTCCATTTTCTGGCTTCTGTAGAGTTAGGTTATGACAAAATGGGTGTCAAAATGGTTGTGCCCTGGACACTGCCTGAGGATCTAAAGGATGAAGGGTCAGAAGCTAAAGCTAAATTGGAGGAGATCTTCAACAGAAAGGTGGGCAATGGCAGCTATGGACTGAAAACGTCATCAGATCTGTATAATTCTGTATAAACAATGAAAATGTGGCCATGTCATCTGTGTTGAAACATGGAGGAAGTCATTTTATTGTTATTAATATAGACTGTCAAAATTAACTCCCATTTTAATGTGCCATATTTCTGTCCACCAGTTTGTGGTGTCTGCAGAATTCAGTCAATCTGAAAGATGAAGTCTGACAGATATCCAGTGATTTTTGGACTCCATATTCTCAACAGTGGTTTCAGCACTTCTGTTTTGGTCACTGCCTTGTTGGGTTGTTGGAGCCAGAAGCGACCATGTTTGTGCAAAGTCAGAGTTGCAGTGCCAATCCAGATGTTCCAAAAGGCACAGACTGTATAAATACACAGAGGCTAAAGCCAAGTTATTTAATTCTCTAAATTTGGGCATTCTTAACACATGTGGATCAGCTCACTTTGGGAGTTAGCCTCAAGTGGCCATTAGAGGAACTACAGTTTGTGGCACTAACACATTGGTTTCAGTTTTAGCCCTGGGAGTCATTTGTTTGACACATGCTTACAACATAGCTCCTTCAGAAATTCCCCAATGAAAACGAGTTGGAATGCCACTGATCTGAGACCTTCATGTTTAAAAGGTTACATCCTTTATTCCAAAATGGCACAGGTCAAGCTGCAAGTGCCATACATGAGTAACATCACTCTCTTCCATCACACACCAAAGACATCTTTCCAGTTTATTAGTCTATTTACATATATGGTTACTGACTCTGGTGAAACTGTGTGCCACATTTAGTTCTTCATTTACATTTTGATACTTCATAAACTGTTTCTAATAAATGTTTTTACTTCTTTAGTAGGATGACTACATTTCAGCCAAACAGTTCTTTTTTTTTTTTTTTTTTTTTTTTTTTTTTTTTTCTTCCTTAATAAGTTGAAATGTTTTGTTTTTCTTCCAGTTACAGGAGCTATTGAAAGATGAGCTTGTCCGGATTAAGCTGGACACTTTTGAACCTGCAGATGAGCCAGGCAAAACTGCCATTTTCTTCACGGCTTTTGATGTCTCCCAAACTAAAGAAAACGTACCCCTAACTATTGAAGAGCTTTTGTATTACATTGACTCTCTGAATAACACCAACATCACTATTAAAGATGGGGACCTTTACTGGGAAGGTAAGTGAAGCTCAGCTCATGTTTAATCTTTCTAGTTGGATTTTATTTGCTCTGAGTGTCTGCTTGGTTGTCAGGTCCAGATCTGTGTGCCTCCAAGAAAACTTTGTGTTCTCACAATTCTCTGTGCATCAACACTCTGGGCTCCTTTTCTTGTGTGTGCCAACGTGATTACTATGATGTCAGCTCCGTCACTGAGCATCATCCAGCTTCACGTCCAGTTTGTGAAGGTATAGAGTAAACACATAAATCTCTAAAGCTGTGTACTCAACTGGTTTTTGTCTGCTCTAGAACAGAAAAATGTCTGTGTAGTACTGCAGAGGATGATTTTTGACCTCTGGTGTCAAACAGAAAAGGGTCTTTTCAGCCAGTGTCTGGAAAAACTGATGGCTGGTGGAATAGCAAAGACCTACCTGCATTTTCACATGGGTGGAAAGGTGGAGGTAAAGTTGAATGATGGCCGCTGCATTGTGAATGAGAGCGAGACACTGTACTACTTCCACACCTCACGAAAATCCTCTGAATGTGGAACTGAGAAACAGGTGAGTGACTGTGTTCAGCTGTATGCTTGATGACAAATGTATAGAGTGTGCAGATGAAAACAAAGGCATCTTTTTAAAATCCCTTTAGAACTCAAACTGGCTTTTTACATGTCAGGTAGGGTTTATTACCAATATTAAACCCAATGTTAATATTCAGCTAAAAAAGCATCAAAATATAATGAACATTGTTAGGTTCATTGTTAGGTTCACCGTCCTTTAGGATACATCAGTAACTCCTGAATATTTGGCCTCAACATAGGCTTGATTACACATCATGTAAATATGTATTACATACCATAGAGAACAGCTAGAGATTTTTGGCCATTTTGTAAGCAAAACATGTATTTAAGTTTAAAACTTGACACAAAAAGTAGGGAAATTTCTGTTTGGTTTATTTCTCTGTAACAATGCACCCATGAAAAACTTGCCAAATCTTCTCTGCTAATGCCAAACAGCTTATTCTGCTATTGATTCTTGTTTGGGGTTTATTGGATTGTATCATTGATGTCTGAAGAAATGAGACACAGTGGTAGTTTAACAAATGGGGCCTCAGCATGTGGAAAAACAGTACGCAGCCATAACAACCTGGAACCTCCTCATGCTGGTCACCAGCTTGGTCACACATTTTTTTCAACCAGAATTTTGTCACAAGTCAGCCGATGCGGTTGTCCTTCTGGCATGAACTGCACGCCTGAGCTGATCACTTTCAGTGGGGTTGAGGTCATGACTGCAGGCAAGCCATTCCCTCCTCTCCACTCCCAAATTCTGAGGGTAGTCTCTGATAAACCCGCTCTGTGGGGGCGAATGCTGTCATCTTGGAGGATAAAGTGTGGTCCCAGACTCTGAAGATGTGGGATTGCCACTCGTTGCAGAATTTCATCTTGATATCTCAAGACTGCTTCCAATGACGACAAGCATGATTGTCAGCATCTGGGGTACCAGAATTTCAAAACAAGAAGCAAAAGCTGAATAAGCTGTTTGGCATTGGCAGAGAAGATTTGGCAGGTTTTTCATGGGCAGAACCCACATACTCTGCTGCTCAACCCACAAATGCATTTTCCTTACAAATGTGGCTCCATTTAAAGGGAGCTAAACAGCTTTCTGATGGTGTAAGAATACTTGGCAGCAATAATTCTTATAACAAAGAAATTAACCAAACACAATGTTTTTGTTTTTTGTTTTTTTTTTTTTTGTTTTTGTTTTTTGAATTTTACATATTTATTGCTCAAAAATTAAGGAACACTTTTAAATCAGAGTGTAGCAGAGGGGTTTGTTACAGTTTGGGTCAATGGAGTAGATAAAGAGACTGAAGTCTGTGCAGCAGTGAAGAGACTGCAATTGCCATTGTAGGACCACACTGTTACCATGGCCAAAACCCGCTGTGCATCTTGGGACCTATGATCATATTGCTAAAACACAAAACCTGATATTTGTTATTGAGTGACACCCCCCCCCCCGAACTGAAGATATTGTTTTTTTTCTAGGTTAACAAAACTCACATCAACTTCCACAACACTCTGACCGTCACCTTGACCAAAGAGCTGCCAATCAGCAGGCGGGAACTAAAAGTGATGTGGAAGTGTGTCTACCCACGACATTATGTCCGTAATGCTCAAGTCAATGTGGATTTGGAATGGTGAGAGGCATCAGATTCCTCTGTTTGTAGGAGTGTTCATACATTTACTAGGTTTTAGAGTGCAGTCATGGTAAAAAGAAAATACTCTTTAAATTCTAAGGTTTTACATATCTGAACATAATAAATGTAATCTAGTTCTAAGGTCTTAAAATGAAGTAAATACAACCTCACGTGAACTAGAAGACATTACACTGCTGTTTACATAAATTAGGCCAAAATGCAGAAGCACTATGTTGAAAAACTAAATACACCCTTATTGTTTCCATAGAAATTTCCATAGAAATAACCTCACTGTACTGGAAGTTAAAAAAACAAACAAAAAATCAGATTCTCCAGCGTCCCAGAGAGTGCACCAAGGAGCTTAGACTGTCAGTGATGACATCAGCATAGATGTCATTTTTGAAAAGATAAGAATACTAAATTGACAGGTTTTTATGTTATATACATTTTTTTAATCATAATTTATGTGTGTGTGTGTGTTTTTTATTTTTTTAGACTAATGACTAAAAGGGTTGTTTAGTGGTACTGGTGGTAGCATTGCACTCATTTTAAAGCCAGCCAGGCTTTCATCATTGTTTGCGCGCAAGGTTAGGGGCAAATTTGTAAGGCATAAATAAATTCAGGTACAAAACTACTGATCACTGATTTCTGTGAGAAATGTTTGTATTCAAGACTTACACACAGATTTGTGCGTGTGTACTGATAGTCAATGAAGCCCAATGATCCCAAACACACCAGCAAATCTACAAAATGGCTGAAAAAGAATGAAGATGTTGCAATGGCTGGGCCAAACTCCACACCTCAACCTGGTTAAAATGCTTCTGCAGGACCTTTAAGAGACACTGCATGAAAAGTGGGTTTTTCGACAGTTTCTTGCATGTAATATTGCCGCGCGCCTTGAGCTTTATGGCTCTCAGCAGGAGGCTTTGGCCAGAACAGTAAACTGTAGGGAAACTGCCGTGGACTCTGTGTCAGTGCTCCCTCAGCTCCCCCCTCTCCTCAGGTCTAGGGCAGGCTCTCATATGTAAAGGAGGTTTCTGTGAGTCATACAAATGCAAATCAAGTACTCACCAGTGGTCACCAGTACTCGCCAGTGATCTACCCCTCCCAACAGTTGTAAGGAGCATATTTTTATTTTGAGATATATATATAATCAAATTTACATTATCATCTTTTAAGCCTTTTTCCATTTCAATGTGACTACACATAAATTATTACACAGCGAAACATTCAAACAAGACTAAACTCAGAAGAAATCATTCTATTTTATAAATTAGTATTATCTAGTTGGAAATATACTTTTGGACATTTTCAGCTTTTGTCCCTTTTTCCAATAAGGCTGTGAGCTTCTGTCTGTGAGCTTCTGTCTGTGAGCTTCTGTCTGTGAGCCTTTGTCATGGAGTTTTTTGTGAACCCTGAACTTTAGTGGACTGAGGGAGATCACTGAGATCAGTGAATGTTCACATGCATTAATGACATTAAAGACTACCAAGGCAGATGTAATAAAACATATGAACATATAAACTTTTATTTTGCTATACATGGATGTACATAAGAGACATCAGCAAAACCTTCATGACAAAGGTGCCTGCAAACTTCAATGAAGTGAAGCAAGCGTACTTTTCTTTTTACCATGACTACAGTATACGTCAGTGCCTCATTTAAGATGTGGTTTCAGCTCTCTGGTTCTCTGGTTGTAGGCTCACATCCATCTCCTTGGTAGAGTTCAACTCATCAGCACTCCTGGGCCTGAGTATGACATTGTATAGGGATGAGTCTTACACCTATAGCTACAAGGATGCCATAACCCTGGAGCTTGAGGACACACTGTTCTTCCAAGTGGCCCTGGAGACCAACGGCTCTTTTGCTGCAGACCTGCTCCTGCAGGTGAAGTCGTGCTGGACCACTGAGAGCACTGACCCCCAGGACCCTACCCAGGGTGTTCTTCTGCAGAATGGGTATTTATGAAATTTCACCCTGGAGGGCTGACCTTTACGATCAAAACCTAAGCTGCATTGCTTAGCACACAACTGTGTCTAGCAATGAAACAGGCTATACTCTGGATACTTGTACCTTATCAACTCCCCTTTGACTGTATGGTTAGCCATGTGGACACATTATGAAGCTTTGTCTCTAACTTAATCTGTTAAGTCTGGTTGGTCTGTGCCCACACTCTTTCTGGGATGCATCACAATTTTCAAAATGTTGCAGTTGCTGTAAGGTGGTAACCACAAGCACAAGTTTCTTGTTCTATACTCTTTTCTGCAGCTGTCCTGTTGACCCCACATTCCACTGGCTCTCTGTAAATGGCCTGGCACAGAGAAGCAGATTTTCCATTCAGATGTTCAACATGCCCAAGAGGTTACCCCTTTACTTCCACTGCCTGGCCAGCATATGTGGACAAGATGAAGACTGTACATTGGTAAAACAGCCAATCTTTTCAAGCTTGAGATGTTTGGTAAAGTTGCATAGTTGATCCAATTTGATGTAATCTGTATCTGACTATAGATTACTCAGATAATAGCATGGAATGCCAGGCCTTTTCATTTTTCACCTGCACTACACTGTCCCCACTGTGTGTGTGTGTGTGTGTGTGTGTGTGTGTGTGTGTGTGTGTGTGTGTGTGTGTGTGTGTGTGTGTGTGTGCGCGCGCATGCGTGTGCGCGAGAGAGAGTGAATATATGAGAGAGAAACTTTGACGTTGGCCATAACTTGAACAATGTGACCTAGAATGTTCAAATTCACATTATAGATGCATCTACTAAAACTCTAGGATGAGTTTGAATCTGTGACCTTGAGGTAAAGGTCAGAAGTCAAGTTTTCTGAAAGTCTCTAAAAAGCTCTGGTGTTTGTACTCTTTCCTCCTCAACTTCACTTTGATTAATATTTACAATGGAAGTTGCCCACAATACCCCTAATTACTGGAGTTATTTTAAAAAAGTGTTAAGCACTTTGGTAAAAATGCTCTGCTATAAAAAGACCATTAATGTGAAATAACTTGAAAAGACTGAACCCATCAGTTCAGTTTTTACTGCAGTTTACACTGGAGGGATGTTAGATGGTAAATAACTGTACGCTACTATATTGAATAATCAACAGACCTGTGACATACATGTGCCATATAAACTATATTATAAATTTGGAGGTGCTGACCCCTATTTAATCTTATTTATTCCCCCTTTTCGACTCTGAAATTCCACTAAAACTTTTAACATTGGCCAAAACTTTCCCCTAAATCCAAAACTGCTTATTTAAAATTTCATAAATTATTTTGTTAGTCTTTATGTATGAATCTGCAACTGACTCTTATTCTGTTGCAGAATTGCTCTGGCCAGCAGCGCACCAAGAGGTCAGTGAGCCAGATGGAGAGTAAGGGCGTACGAGCTGCTGTTGTGTCTGCTGGACCTTTGATTGTTAACACGAGAGTGAAGAAAGCCTCACCATCTTACTGTGAGTTTGTCAGAGTAATCTGTTAGTTCAGATTAAGAATTCACTTAAGAGGAACTGCTCCTGTTTGCTCTCCTGTCTCTGTACTTGTATTGAACTGTATTTCTTTACTCTGTATCCAGGAAAATTCATATTATAACAGCAGTCTTGATGCAGACTGTCACTTCGTGTGTGTGTGTGTGTGTGTGTGTGTGTGTGTGTGTGTGTGTGTGTGTGTGTGTGTGTGTGTGTGTGTACGTACTGAAAATACAGGGGTGATATTACCTGTATCCATCTCTTTTCAGGGGCAGAGTACATGACAGTAATCACCATTGTGGCTGGATCAATAGGCTTTCTAGGAGTAATGGTGCTCTCAGTGAGTGCTACCAAAGCAATAATGGCTTACTATGAACAGCTACGGTTCCAATAAAGTGTTTGAAACAACTTCCTTCCGTTTTTTTTTTTTTTGGGGGGGGGGGGAACCAGGTCAAATGAATATTAAAAAATACAAAAACTATCCATCCATCTTCAGTAGCATAATGAAAGAGGCCTATACATGAATAAACATGAGTCTACAGAGAACTAACAAGTGTGTTAATGTTAATTCAAAGAAATATTCAGTGTAAATTTTTTGAGAACAGGAGTTTAATGTAGCCTTCTTGGTGAGTGGTCGATGTCACTTTTGCAGTTAAACTTTATTCCATTATAACGCAGTTGGCCGATTTAAAGTTTTCAGTATTTCAAATCGGTTCACACTGTAAGTTTGCCTCCGTGAACTGGGTGGTTTATTATAATAACTGCACTGTAAAGGAACGATTTCTTTACACGCAAGAAAAGCATTTAAACAGGACTCAGAGCGCAAAAAGAAGAAACTTTTTTTTTTTTTTTTTTCCAACTCGTGGCGGAAGAAAGACTCCAAGAGGCAAAGCGTCACTTCCGGTTCTTCTCAGCAATGGCGTCGTCCACAGAAGGAGACGGCGTGAGTGAGACGCAAACGGGGAAGAAATCGAAAAAGACTAAAAACCTTGGTGAGTTATGATGATTTCATGTCAGAAAGTTAAACGACTGCCCGCTCACTGCAAAGTACAGCCGGATTTTTTTCAGCTTGACATGCCAGCTGCGAGGCACGCATCAAGTAGCATTCTGCTAGCATGTCAATTCTTCTTGTAAACAGTCTGTTTACACGTAATCACTGTTTTAAGGGGTCGGGACAAGAAAAACTAACAGGGACGTTATCTTTAGTTTAACAGACACAAACGGACAGCGATACCCCATCGCCGGGCAGTTTGATGTTATCTGGCTGGATTCTGGCTGGCTGAATTGGGCACATGTTGCCCAAAGTCTGCATTGTTTTGTCCCTACAAGTAATCTTCCCAGCACCTGCGAGACAGATCCACGTGAAACAGCCCAACTATAGCTGAGACAGAGACATTAGGATCTCTGAGCTCTTTGTGTTTTGGATGCCTGCGGCTTTGTCTTTGCTGCCCCATCATTCACTATTTCAGAGAACGGGGCAGCAGACTAATGTACAGCACTTTCCAAAAAAGGGACGCGGGCACATTTACAGCAGTTGATGTTCTTATTCTTAAATTGTTCTCATAATGAGCAAAATATTTTCGTTGGGTCAGTCATCTGGACTGCAGGGAGGTCAGAAATTTGCAAACCCTTTCTTGAAAAAGACATCTGTGGTGGTTGGCATTCACAGATCTGCACGTTACTCACTGTGTGCACTAATGCCGTCTCAATACCATCAAGGATGCTGGGCTTTAAACTCTGCTCTGATGAGCCTGATTAGTCATGGCCTAGACTCTAGAGTCTAGACTCTAGACCATGAGCAAAAGGCCCTAGAAGACAGTGACTGTGATGAGAACTTAAAAGTTTCATTGTTAGGCTAGTGGACAGTGTTCCACTTTCCCACTCTCTGCATTTGCATTGTTCTGTTAACTCATACTTTGTTCTTTTTGTTCAAGTATAAACTCATATAATAGTAACTGATGCCTCAGCTAGATAGCATGCTGCAATGAGCTGTATAAAACTTACTGACTTCAAGTGTGTCCCACAGTGGATGAATCTGAACTCCTGACAGTTCCTGATGGATGGAAGGAGCCACAGTTCACCAAAGAGGACAACCCCCGTGGTTTGCTGGAGGAAAGCAGCTTTGCCACTCTCTTCCCCAAGTACAGGGAGGCCTACCTGAAAGAGTGCTGGCCGCTGGTGGAGAAGGCTTTAGGAGAGACGGTGAGTCAGAATAAACTGTTTCTGGGAAGAAAATGCGCTGGAAGCGGATGATAAAACTTTATGAATCAGTCAGTTATGTTGTAAATACAAATTTATGTAGATCCATCTCTTTCCTCTACTTTCTTTTCAGTCTTATCAGTTTGTTACCTTGTATAAATATATTCATATAGTGGCTATAAAGTCTACACACCCTTGTTTAACTGCAAGGATTTTGTGATGTAAATAAATGAAAGCAGAATTGTTTTAGGGATTTTTCACCTTTAATGTGACCTATAACCTGTACAATACAAAACACACTGAAATCTGTTAAGCAGGAAAATAAATATGACAAACTCAATACCCTGGTTGTCTAAGTAGGCAAACACTTAAACTAATACTTTGTTGTTGCACCTTTTGATTTAAATACAGAATTCTGTCTTTTAGGGTAAAAATGTATCCTTGGAAAAGCACTTCAGCTCTGTCGGACTGTGCAGGCATCTCCTGTACACAGCCCTCTTCAGAGGGGTGTAGTAAGAAGCATAGTGAGCTATGTCGAGCTGAAACTCAGATTTCTGTGCCTCCTTTTACCTGGCTAAATTATAATGTTAACTTATGCTAAACACATAACCTCGTCAGTAACATGCAGAAGTGCTACGTTTTCTCTGATTCTTTAAATTCTGGACAAATCATCACTTTCATGTCGCTAAGCAATACAAAATGCCACAGCAAGATTAACACATTCCAGCAAGCGAGCTCACATTACTCTGATTTTCTGTTCCTTATATTGGTTCCCAGTTGATTTTAGGATTCGTTTTAAAATTCTCGTATTCACATACAGAGCATTAAATGGCCCGGCCCGATTCGAGCATAAAAAATATTCCCCTCGATACTGAGGAAGGGGGGCGTCCGTCACCAAATGATCGCTAGTGCTATGACAGCCCCTGCAAACTGTGGTTATAGTGATCGTTCTGGTGGCTACAGCTGATGTAAAGAAAAGCTGCCATTCTCTGCACAGCGAGCAAAATGCGCGTGCAGCCATGCACACTCACAGCACAGAGCAAAGGAGGCGTGGAAAAAAACTTAAAGGTCAGTGATGATCCACTCGTGTTAAATCATGCCTGAAATTTTCATTTGATCTTCATTTTTCTTCTTATACCTCCTCGCGTTCATGCCGGTTGTCATTTCGAAGCGCGCAAGACTGTAGGGAGATCAAACGTGCACATTGTGAACTTTCTGTGCTCTGTGGTAGATTGCAAATTGCAGTGAAATAGTACAGGTGATCGCAAGCAGCGATATAGCCGGGGCGGAGTCCGTGGGGTGGGCTCGTGTCTGCAAAATACAGTGAGAGCAGTGCTCCGAAAGTGAAGCGGTGAAATCCTCAGCCCGGCACGCCTGGCGATCAACCGCTAGTTAGAACACTGATTATTAGTTTTTGTGGGTTTTTTTGTATTAGTTTCTGTTATGGTGTTTAATTACTGTCTGTTTTTCATTTTCCATGTACAGCGCTTTGTGGCTGTCTGTCTGTGAAAAGCACTAAAAAAATAACATTTACTTACTAAATGCAATACAGAGTTTGTCATGAAGGAAGCCCAGAAATAAACAGCAGCAATGAGAGCGCACTCAGCCTTAAAATAATTAATTCAAATTAAAATGTTTGTTTTACTGCTCTACGCTAACTCACCAGGTTAAAGACTTTCTGCAGCATTAACCACGCATTTTCATCAGTGTTGCTTTATTCCGTTAATTTTTTTGTATGTTGTTAGTAGATTTTATCACCATTTTATCATATAACAGAAGATTGTTGTCACAGAGAGACTGTACAGAGATTGTAGTCACATGTAGTACACGATCGGTACTTGCCAGAAAGTCCTGGAGCTCCTTTATATTAAAGGCTGTAGGGCACTTGGCAGCCTCCTGGTTCAGTTTTCTTTTTTTTCTTTTTTTTAGTTGAAAACCATTGAATTGTTCTTGCAAGAGTGTTTTAACTGATGGCTTTTAACTTAACAGCTATATGGATTCATATGAAACTGAATTGTAGACTTGTGCTGTTGGTATATTGAATTCTTTGTCGTTTTTCTCAGCACATTAAAACCTCTCTGGACTTGATTGAAGGCAGCATGACAGTCTGCACCACTAAGAAAACCTTTGACCCTTATGCCATCATGAGAGCCAGAGATCTCATTAAGCTGCTGGCAAGGAGCGTCCCATTTGAACAGGTATTACTCTGCGACGTGTAGAATTCATCCTTTCGGGGATTTGTGTCATAGTTGTCACTAAGCACTCAGTGTAATGCACACTTTTTTAAACTGTTTTGCTCCAACATCATTGTGTTGCTTCTAGGCTGTACGGATATTAGAGGATGACGTGGCCTGTGACATCATCAAAATTGGGACTATGGTGAGGAGTAGAGAGCGGTTTGTGAAGCGACGGCAGCGGCTCATTGGCCCCAAAGGCTCCACCCTAAAAGTGAGTCCCACAGCAGAGTCCAGCTTCCATCCATCATATTCTAGAAGCTACCTGGGAAACAGCAGCAGAGCTCACTTTCTCTCCATGATCATTAATGCAGGAATGTATGGATACTGTTTGGTGTCCTGGTCTCTTATGATGTAAAACAGGCTCATTCTGCAGACGTTAATAATAATGCATTAGACTTATATAGCGCTTTTCTAGACACCCAAAGACGCTTTACAATTTCATGCACTATTCATTCACACCTCAATCATGCTTGGTGGTGGTAGCTACTAATGTAGCCACAGCTGCCCTGGGGCAGTCTGACAGAGGCGTGGCTGCCAATTTGTGCCTACAGCCCCTCCGACCACCACCAAACACACAACCACATTCACACTTAGGCATTGTGGGTTAAGTGTCTTGCCCAGGGACACAATGACAGCATGCGCTCAGACGGGGACTCGAACCAGCAACCCTCCGGTTGCAAGGTGATCATGTTCATTTAGAAAATGGTTGCCGCAGATTATTTTGATGGCTGTTAGGAAAAAAAATCAGAATCAGATTTTGTTTCTGAATCAAAAGTTGTGTATCTGTCACTGATCAGTCTCCATCATAACAAATGTCAGTGTTGTGCACTTTGAAATTCATGTCACTAGGTGGCAACATTTATCAGCCCCTGTGTACATCTTAGCTCCACTTTTTAATAGATCATTTGCCTGCTTTGTTGCCCTCCAGGCACTGGAATTACTGACCAACTGCTATGTGATGGTGCAGGGTAACACAGTGTCTGCACTAGGGCCCTACAGCGGCTTAAAAGAGGTAGGAATGTCAGTAATAGGTGACTAAAATAATTTGCAGAGGGAACAAAATTGTATGGGTGATTTTTCTTTTTAACTTATCTGCCTCTGCTCTTCAGGTTCGTAAAGTTGTGTTGGACACAATGAAGAACATCCACCCCATCTACAACATTAAGGTACGTTCTAACTGCTACAGAAACTTGACTGGACTAGCAGGCTTAGCAGCAGTGCTAGCCCACTGCTCAAAAACAATAGATCTAGCCTATCTAGAGTGAAACTGCTAGACGGACTGCATTCGTGCCCGGTGATGATGTTTTCCATCCTTGTTCTTGATTTCCTGATTGAAGTACATCTCTCTGGGTTTGTATGCCAAGGCTGGCTCAACCCAGAGCTGAGGGCATGAAAGGGGATGCTTTGCTGAACTGATTATTTAAAATTGGAGTTCCTGTTATATATTAGTCACAGCATGTTATTTAAGTTCTCTCAGTAGTATTCATGTCTTACAGTGCTGTGGAAGTCTTGAGCCCATCCTTATTTCATTATAGTTTGCTTCTAATGAGCCAGACTTTGTAATTTTAAAGTGGTCTTGAGCATTATGTTTCCAGCCTTTGAGGGTTTTTCTTTGGGTATCAACTGCTTTATCACTCATTTTTATTTCAGTTCTTGTACCTGCCCATTTTAAAAATATCTAACATTTTCCATAAGACAAAAATGAGGAAAAGTATCTTTTGTTACTGACATCCCATTTCTTTAGCTCACTGGTTCCCAAAGTCAAGAGTGCCACAGCCCACTTAAAAACCAGTAACAATAACAGTTTGACAGGTATAAATTAGTATTTTACATGAACACAGCGTGGAGTGCAGCGTGATCTTTAAAAGAAAGAAACTGGACAAGTGTTAGACAAAAAAGTATCAGGCCATAAAAAATAAAACAAACTCTGCAGCAGATAAGTGTGTGTCCATGTGGCCCTTCAGCTGATCAATGCACTGTTTGCTGAAGCCTTATCAGAAATGGTGTCAGTGGGAGCGTTGTTCTCAAGAAGCCCTTCTTCAGGAAGGGAAATGGAGAAATTTTTAGTTCAAATTGTTGTCAGTATGTTGGAGGTCATGAGAGAGTTAAAATACTCAGTGTCTGCAGCTATTTTGGAGTTAGGGGCAGCATTTCAGCCAGCTTTGAGATGAAATGGTGAGCCAGGCCTTCTGGTCCAACATCAGTGTCTGACCTCACAAATGTGCTTCTGGATGAATGGTCAAAAATTCCCATTAACACTCCTAAACCTTGTGGAAAGCCTTCCCAGGTGAGTTGAAGCAGTTATAGCTGCAAAGGGTGGGCCAACATCATGTTAAACTCTATGGATTAAGAATGGCATGTCACTCAAGTTCATATGCATGTGAAGGCAGATGAACAAATACTTTGGGCAGTATAGTGTATTTCCCAGTTTCCTAGCAAAATATAAAGGAGTGGAGGCTCAAGATTTTTGCACAGTACTCTATCTTTAATAAAACTTTTTACTGCAGGCAGTACATGAGGTGTGACTATACAACATTACCAAAGTATATATTTTATAACTGTTGTGCCCTTTCACCACCATCCCTTTCCAACCTGACCCACGGTGGCAACCGTCAGACCCTGATGATCAAACGGGAGCTGTCCAAAGACCCTGAACTGCGGATGCAAAGCTGGGAGCGCTTCCTGCCCAAGTTCCGACACAAGAACCTTGCCAAACGCAAAGAGCCCAAGAAGAAGAGCATGAAGAAGGAGTACACCCCATTCCCTCCTCCACAGCCAGAGAGCAAGGTCAGGAGGAGTTTGTTTGAAATTACATGTATTTTGTGGACCATAAGGCACACCGCATTATAAGGCGCAATCTCAATGAATGCGTCTATTTTCAAACATAAGGCGCATGATAAAACATATGTAGAGCAAAACAAAAGCATCGGGTAAGTTGAACTTTATTAAACTCATTCACAGTAACTCAGAATATTGTTCAGCTGTAACAAATACAGAAAAATACACTCACATTTTAAATCATTAATCTTTCACAAATCCATCAAATTCCTCATCTTCAGTGTCTGAGTTGAACAGTTGGGCGATTTCGGCATCAAACATGCCGGGTTCCCTCTTGTCATTATCCAAGTCAGTCTCGTTGTTGTTACTGTTTTGTTTTGGTTGCGGCACACAGCAACCATTTACCCCATGTTGTTGTGAAGCGTCCCTTACCAAAGTTGCACTAAAACATTTTGACAGATTTTTTTGAGTGCAGTGTACCACATAAAATTGGGTTATGGTCAGTAAGCAGAACAAGAATTCATATATAAGGCGCATCGGATTATAAGACGCACTGCAGATTTTTGAGAAAATTTAAGGCCTTATAGTCCGAAAAATACGGTAATGTTGTCATATGCTTATTCATACAATGTTGTGTGTTATAAACCCAAAGCTGTTCAGTAGGGCTACTTTAAACTGTGTGGACGACCTTTGCAGGTTGATAAGGAGCTGTCCACAGGAGAATTCTTCCTGCGGGAAAGTGTGAAGAAGAGGAAGAAGATGGAAGAAATTAAGGTGAGCATTTATGGTGGCGCTTTCTCCAGGCCCCTGTTGTTGCGTAAGGGAGCCTTTTGTAAAGTTACTTCCTAAAATAACTTGAGAAATGCTTGAATGTGAAATCAACTGGTACTTACTTAGTTCCTTTTTACTCAGTTGGGCACTCAGTGTTTTCTACTGCAAGGTCTCATTCACTCAATCTCACACACATTCATGCAGCACTAAAACATTCACACATTCTGATGGATGCATTGGGAGCAGCTTGTGGTTCAGTACGCCCAAGGAAACTTTGGCATGCAGATTTGAGGTTTTGGGGATCAATCCACTGACCTTTCAATTGATGACTCTTTCTACCACCTGAACCACAGCTGCCCCAGTTTTGAAAAACGAATCCTAAATTATTAAGCTGCAAGTTTCATCATTTTGCTGCTTTCATTGTTCCTCTTTCTCAGGTGAAACAGGCCACTGCACTGACCAAGAAGCAGGAAGAGCGGAACAAAGCTTTCATTCCTCCCAAAGAGAAGCCTTTGATGAAAAAGACTTCTAAAGGTAGAAATATTAAAATGAGGACTGATCTGAGAGTGCAGCAGTGACAAATTAAAGGAAAAACCTGAATGTAATCTTTGGTGTAGCTTTACCCTTAATTTGTCATGTCTTGTCTCATCTAACTGTGCCTTCTAATGGTTACAACTAACTTGTATCCCACCCTAATCTCTCTGTCACAGCCCCTACAGAAGCTAAGCTGGACATCGAAGCTTTAAAGGACAAAGTAAAAAAAGCCAAAACGAAGAAACTGGGCGCTCCACCAGTAAATCCAGCTCCTCCCACCAGCAGCACCACAGACAAAAAGAAGAACAAAGCAAAAAACAAAGGCTAACTGCACTGTGTGCCATGTGGTATGGTACTTGTTGGACAGAGAAAAAGACTCTAAAATCTCACAGGTAGAAAGAATGTCATATCCAATGACTGTACTGCTTGGATCAAGAAGAATGATTCACCATCAGTGATGGCAATTCTTTTTCCTTTTATTTGGCTTCTTTGGTATTAACCATTTACACATATTTAAAGGCACAATTTATGTTTCAGAATCGGTGTTCTTGTCTTTAAAGACTGGTGTGTGTTCAGGCCCACTCACTAAGATAGAAGTTGTAAAATTAAATAATTTTTTTTGTTTTAATAAACTGGATCTTATTTTCATAGATTGTTCTTCATTTCTATTTTTGCTGTTTTACTCTACATGTTCAGAGTCCAGACTCATAGGTAGTCCAAAAAATACACTCACTGGACACATTATTAGATACACCTTGCAAGTACTGAGCTGGTCCCCCTTTTGCCTTCTGAACTGCTTTAATTTTGTGTGACACATATTAAACAAGGTGCTGGAAACATTCCTCAAACTTTGGTCCATATTGACATGATACCTTCACACAGCTGCTGCAGATCCTTGATGCACATCTCCCACCACATCCCAAAGAGGCTCTTCCTGTAGCCATCTGCTTCAAGATTTCATGTGTTCATTCAAAAATGCTAGTGCATACCCTGGTTTGAACAAGTGATTATTTGAGTTACTCTTGCCTTCCTCTCAGCTCAAAGCAATCTGGCCATTGTCTGACCTCTGGCCTAACCATGTGTGGTTAGGCCACATGTGTCAGGTAAACTTACTGTGCTAAGTTTACCTGACACATGGAGGTAAAATGGCCGCACTGGACACACAATGAAGTGCTTTGAAAGGTTAGTCATGACTCACATTCAGGACAACATTCTGGACACTGGACCCACTTCAGATTGCCTATTGGCAGAACAGGTCCACAGAGGATGCTGTGAGCACTGCCATCCACACCACCCTATCACAATCTGGAGAACAAGGACAGCGAGAATGCTGTTCGTTGACTACAGCTCAGCATTCAACGCAGTAATACCAGCTGAACTGAGAAACTGTTGAACACTATCTGCAACTGGATCCAGAGCTGTCTAACAGGAAGGCCACAGTCTGTCAGAATTATGAATCACATCAAGAACAGTGACTGAACACCCCAAGGTTGTGTGCTTATTTTGATGCTGTACACTCTTACTCATGACTGAATTAGCTCCCGGTAAAACACCAGTACCAAATTTGCTGATGATACCGCAATAATTGCACTAATCACTGGAGGTAATGAGACCACATAGGAGCAAGGTTGCATTGTGCCAGGACAACAATCTTTCCTTAAATACCAGCAAGGCTAAGGAAATTGTTGATCCAAGGAAGAGAGAGGTGCAACACACACCACTTCATATAGAGGGAAAAGCAGTGGAGAGGGTGAAAACTTTCAAATTCCTGGGCACTCACATCCAGAGGTGGCAAAAGTACTGACATTCTGTACATAAGTAGAAGTACAAGTACTTGTGTTAAAAATATACTTTGGTAACAGTTGAAGTACTGGCTCAACTTCTTTACTTAAAAGTAAAAAAGTTCTTTTTTTTCTCTCCTTGGAAATATAGCAGCTCTGCTTTTAGCTAGCAGACACACTGTGTTACAAACTGCACACACTTTGTGTGTTTGTTGATATTTGTTGAGCATTCATAAATGTTGGATTTAAAATTACCTGCCACATGTTACTCCCTTTATGGTCGCTCCTCTTCTGTAGTGCTAATTAAGATGTTTGTCCCACGAGCACAACTTACAGACACGGTCCGGCCCGCTGTAACCCCTGATTATAGCTATAAATCCATCCATCCATTCTCTTCCGCTTATTCGGGGCCAGGTCGCGGGGGCAGGAGCCCAAGCAGAGAAGCCCAGGCTTCCCTCTCCCCAGCCACCTCCTCCAGCTCATCCGGAGGGACCCCAAGGCATTCCCAGGCCAGCCGAGAGTTATAATCTCCCCAGAGAATCTCCTGGGTCTACCACGGGGCCTCCTCCCGGTGGGACATGCCCGGAACACCTCACCCAAGAGGCGGCCAGGAGGCATCCTAAGCAGATGCCTGAGCCACCTCAACTGGCTCCTTTCGATGTGGAGGAGCAGCGGCTCTACTCTGAGCCCCTCCCGGATGGCCACACTCCTCACCTTATCTCTAAGGGAGAGGCCAGCCACCCTTCGAAGGAAACTCATTTCTGCTGCTTGTATTCGCGATCTTATTCTTTCGGTCACTACCCAAAGCTCGTGACCATAGGTGAGGGTAGGAACGTAGATCGACCGGTAAATCGAGAGCTTCGCTTTTACACTAAGCTCCCTCTTCACCACGACGGACCGGTGCAGCGTCCGCATCACTGCAGAAGCAGCCCCGATCTGTCTGTCGATCTCCCGCTCCCTTCTCCCGTCACTCGTGAACAAGACCCTGAGATACTTGAACTCCTCCACTTGGGGCAAGAACTCGTTCCTGAGCCGGAGAGGGCACTCCACCCTTTTCCGGCTGAGGACCACGGCCTCAGACTTAGAGGTGCTGCTTCACACTCGGCTGCAAACCATTCCACTGCGAGCTGGAGGCCACCCCCTGATGAAGCCAACAGAGATGAGGGGGTCAGGGCATTATGGAGCCAGGACTTAGCTCCCCGCCTTAACAGTTTGCTGATAGTGATAGACGTGTGTCAGCGGTCGTGGTTCACCAGATCCCAGATCACACAAATCAGGGGGGGGGGGGGGGGGGGGGGGGAACGGGAGCATCTGTTGACCCATCGTCCCGGAGAGATATGATTACCGGCCTCAAGCCAAATTCCTGATAGTGCATATGTTTTGGAACAGACTGCCTTGTTATTTTCACGGCAGCCTTCAGTTCACTGGGACACTCTCAGTAAATCCAGTAGTCCAAATTGCTTGATTACCATCCTTGCTGTGCATACACATACCTTATTTCCAGATCTAATCCCTTTCACCTGCGAGCATGTTCTCAGCTGGACTACGAGCATCCATCTTGTGGCTCAGGTCCTACAGTCTGAGTCTGCGGTTCTGCATAGCCCATCCATCTGGTTATGCAGTCTCGCCAAGTGCCGAACTGCTGCCAGATTCTCTTAATTTCCCAGTAAATCAGGTATCCTCCAAGCCCAGACAGAAGAGATCCCATTACCAAAAAGCCGAATATGTATATGTCTTGATGCAACCGTCTCTATCGAGAGCAGGAAGTAGAACTGTTTACTGTGCACATGACAATAAAATCTCTTGAATCTCTTTTAACTTAATTTGCAGTCAAATGAAAGATCACTTTGGGCACTGTTCTTTGGTGTTCTTTGATTGGTGATGGCTATATCTGTTGCTCTTAGTTTCACTTTTTTATCTACATAGAAGTTTGCAAAAATAATTTACAAGATTCATAAGAAAATGTCAGTGATCAAGGTGGTGATAGATGAAAGCAATTTAACAAATTGCCAAGAATAAATGCATTTTTAAAAATTAAGCTAAAAATAATGGTAAAAGTGTATGTACATGTATTTTTTATCCTCAGTTCATGTAGAGAAGTGTTGAGACTCACATAGATGGGAAATAATTTGCTTAATGTTAAAAAAATCAATATTGCTCAGACCAAATAGCAGCTTTATTCATAGCAGAATACATCAGGGTAAAAGTAGTGGACAACAAACGCTGTGAGGAAGGTGAAGCTGAGGGCGATGGGCCGGACAATCAGAATACTGATATAGTTGGAGCTGGAGCTGCTGGACACTGAGACGTCCCAGTCTGGGGTCCAGTTGTAGCCTGGAAATATACAAATGGTTTCTTTATTTTTCATGAAAATTTTTTAGTCTAAACTGTACACTGGAGTGTGTTGTTCACTTCATTGCTACCCAGTTAGACAAACTTAAAGCTAAGTATATATGGATTTTTAAAGCCAAGTACACCTCAATCTTCACTGCAATTAGGTTTTGCCTTAATTGCCATCAGACTTACTTTTCTGTGAATCCCGTTCGGGACTACCTGCAAAGACATTAAGCCACATTAAAAAATTTGTGGAGTGGCAAATGTAAATACAAATCTAACTGAATATAAATTATAATTGTATTTTAACATATTTCCAGCATTCCTAAACAATATGAATGGAAATACTCTTAAACAAGTAATAAGTTAAGTTGGGGAGGATGTTGAACAAACCTGGTACACCTAAATGTATAGTGAGGTTGCTGCTCAGAGCTGCGGACACAAGGTGGTTGGTGCCTGTTGTGGTGGTAATTCCAAAACCAGATGGTGGTCACCAGAGGTGAAGGGAGCCATCAACCACGTGACAGTGACAGGGATGACAAGCCCATCACTGCGGGTGAATGAAGTCATTGAGGTGGTTAAACAACTCCTTCGTGGCAGGGCCCCTGGGGTGGACAAGATTCACCCTGAGCTTCTGAAGGCTCTGGATGTTGTAGGGCTGTCTTGGTT
Source organism: Archocentrus centrarchus (assembly GCF_007364275.1). Lineage (NCBI taxonomy): Eukaryota > Metazoa > Chordata > Actinopteri > Cichliformes > Cichlidae > Archocentrus > Archocentrus centrarchus. The sequence continues at coordinate 20,926,420 of NC_044368.1, read as the reverse complement.
GAAAGGCCTCTGCAATGTCTCATGGAGATCTGGGGTGGTGGTCCCCATCTTTAAGAAGGGAGAGTGTGTTCCAACTATCTGGGGATATCACGCCTTAGCCTCCCCAGTAAGATCTATGCCAGGGATAGAGGAACAACACAGTTTTCATCCTGGTTGCAGAAGGCTGGGCCAGTTCTTTATTCTCTCACGGATATTCAAGTGTGTGTGGGAGTATTCCCATCAAGTCTACATGTGCTTTTTAGATGTGGTGTGGGTGTATGGGGTGTCTGGTCCATTGTTGCGGGCCATTCAGTCCCCGTACAACCACAGTGAGGGCTGGTTCTGTATTGTCAGCCACAAGTTGAACTTGTTTTCTGTGGGTGTTGGACTCAGCCAAGGCCGCCCTTTTCACCGATTCTATTCATAATTTTTCTAGGTGTGGCCAAGTGGTGGAAGGCTTACACCTTGGTAGACTCACAATCTCATCTCTGCTATTTGCAGATCATGCAGTCCTGTTGGCTTCATCAGGTGGTGGCCTCCAGCTTGCAGTGGAATGGTTTGCAGCTGAGCGTGAAGTGGTTGGCTTTGGAATTAGCACCTCTAAGTCTGAGGCAATGGTCCTCAGCTGGAAAAGGGTGGAGTGCCCACTCCAGTTTAGGCAAGAATTGCTGCCGCAGGTGGAGGAGGTCTTGTTCACGAGTGATGGGAGAAGGTTGCTGCAGATTGACAGACCGATTGGGGTTGCGTCTGCAGTGTACTCGTCATGGTGAAGAGGGAGCTCAGCGTGAAAGTAAAGCTATCAATTTACCTACGTCCCTACCCTCACCTATGGCTTTGGGTAGTGACCAAAAGAACGAGACTGTGGATACAAGTGGCAGAAATTAGCTTCTACTAAGGGTGGCTGGACTCTCCCTTAGAGATAGGGTGAGGAATTGCAGCCATTTGGGAGGGACTCAAAGGAGAGCTGCTGCTCCTCAACATCAAAAGGAGACAGTTGAGGTGGCTCAGGCATCTGACTAGGATGGCTCCTGGGGACCTCTTGGCTGAGGTGTTCTGGGCATGTCCTACAGGGAGGAGGCCCTGAGGCAGACCCCGGTGGCTTGTGGCTGGGGTGGGTGGCTAGGGACATATCTAAAAATATGTAGGCTGAAGCTTACTTGTTTCACCTTTCAACATATTCTAATAGGAAACCCTCTGACTACAAGGTTTCACCATGCAAAACAAGACAAAAAGTTCCAAACATTTCATACACAGTAGTGATACTTGAAGTATTAAATATTTTGCATAGTAAAACCACATTCATTAAAAAAAGAAGACTTGATATCATCAAAAACATCACACAAGGGGTTTCTAAGAGTCTTGAGTATCTCATCTCTAGCTGACAGATTAGGAGCTCCTTGTCCTCCACCTGCTTCTTTCCATTTCTTTTGGTCTGTTACTATTTTGTCCTGCATCAGCTTTCATGTCAGACTCTTTCTTCTTTTTAGATTCAGGGGTACATTTAAAGCCCTTGTTTGTTTGTTTCTTTCTTTCTTTCTAAACCAATGTCACTCCCAAGGAAATACTGTGACTTTTTGGGCCACCTTTAGTCAGAATTCTGCTTCTTTGATTGAGTGGTGTGGGATTCTCTCTTTGATACCTTAGATACTTTTGCCACAATACCTTGAATTAAAACTGTTTTCCTATGATGGTCCTTGGAAGTATGCACTTTGCAAATTCCAGATTGCAGACTGCAGATAACAAGCATGAACTTGTTGATTTAGAATAATTCACATTCATTTAGGCATGGCAGTAAGAAAAAAGTGAGCAGCACACATTTGGCAAATCCTATGTGAATTTTGTGTGTGCATCCATCTTCTAAGATAACTGCAAGAGTATTTCTATGCAAATATGAGGCTCACTTTGTCTTTTTAGGGTATTTGCAAGTTGGATGGTTAAAGTTACTGTGAATGCTGGCTTTAGTGGTGAGATTGGTTGAATTTTTTAAATAACCTGTGCTTTGTTGTTGAAACAGCTCAGTGTATTTTCAGACTGAACCTGAGAGACTTTAATACTTACTACAGAGCTGTTTCACGCAAGTGCCATTGCATCCAGAGCAGGCTGGCCCTTTAGAATATGGTTGCATTCCATTTATATTACCCCTGTAAAAGAAAAAAAAAAAAAGTATCTCACTTAAATCACCTTCCGACACTGTAAGTGGAAAAAATTCTGGAATCGTCTTTGCGCTAAACTTTCCACCTTGTTTACTTACTTATACATACACTTATACATCTGCGTGCTTCCAGATAAAGTGATCTTAAAGATGAAGCTTAATGGAAAAGACTCACATTATTCTATTTTTATTACAGTACCTGTTTTGTGGGACAGATCCCCAACACAATAATAAACAGCACATTTGTTGGGGGTTTATGGCAGCAAGATGAAGTATATGGAACTGAGTAAAAATACAAACTAACAAAATACAAAAAAGCATGCTCCTCTCTTTCACTTATGTTACCCTTGAATAGTTTGTGGCAACACTGTGTTGCTAGGACACTGATGCTGTAAATACATGCAGAACCATCTGCAATTGCAATCTGCAAATGGTTGTGGTAAAATGTATCTGAGTAAACCACTTCCTTTTTGGTTCTTGTTTGTCATATGAAACCCTCAGTGGAGCCCTGAATAACATTTAACCTTTAATACCCAGACAGAAATATGCATTTTAAAATTCAGCATGTTATCTATGCATGTTTTCAACTTACGCTGTGGCGTAGTTGCATACAAAGAGGACACCTTCATCTTGAGTAAATAAACGGACGCCATTTGGGCACAGCTGTACAGCACATCCAACTTTGTAGCTGCTCGCCCACACAACCTGCAAAGACCAAAAAGGTTCAATAGTGTTCAGTTTAATTTTATTTATATAGTGCCAAATCACACAAACAGTCACCTCATTGCGAGTGTTAATTGCAGAAGAAATATAAAAACATTTATCATGGTTCCCCTTTTTTTGCCATTGCCTCTTAAACATAGTGCATCACACAGTAAGCTTGTGGTATAAAGGTCCCATACCTGTGTGTAGTGCCCACAAATTTTGATGCAGTTGTTCCGTTCGTAGTTGTAGAAATTGACTTCTTCCACCCAACTCTTTAAGGCATTTGCTGGAGTAAATTCTGATGGTGGGTAGGCTGTCCATATGTTTTCTCCCACAGAGGTAAAGGTAGGGTGCATGTGACGGACATCTTTGAGGTGAATGTTGTGCTCAAATGCACAGTGTTTCGCCCACGCCCTTGCAGTAATGGCTAAGCCCTGATCCCATGTCTGGATAAGTGGAGAGAGAAGATCTTAAGCATTAGACATTTTCTTCAGTTAATTCAGTATTTCTTAAATATCTGTGCACACAGCCCACAACCTACCAAACAGATAGATAACAGACATAACCCTGAGCTGGAACTAGCGGTGGCTACGTTTATCTTTTATACCAGAGGTCGTCAACCCGTCGATCGCGATCGACCAGTAGATCTTTGAGACTTTACCAGTAATAACAGAAAAATTAAAGGCACCGTCTGCCTACTGCTTGTGTGCCCTCCCCTCCGATAGCCATAGCGACCAATGAAAACTTTGTGCTTTTTTAGCTAATCGCTCACTCAATCACAAGATGCAAGGTAGGAGGCTGCCAAAATGGTGGAGGCCCTGCGGAAAAAGTCAAAAACATACCATTTTCATCCAGAATGGGAGGATGAATTTATTTTTATGTTAGTTAAAGACAAGTGTATATGTATGTATGTCACCAAACTCAAGCACTGAGTAAAAGAGGAAATCTGGAGCGGCACCACAACACAAACCACCCAAAATTCAAGGAACTCTTCCCACCAAAGACTGCTATCCATGCTAGGAAAGTTTTGGAGCTGAAATTGGAGTTGAAAGCCCAGCAGTCACTCTTCATTATACTGACTGCATGACATAAAGCTGCAACAGAAGCATCGCTTCGTGTAAGTAATTTTTTGGCTAAAAACAAGAAGCCATTTACCGATGGGGAGTTATTTAAGGAGGCAATGACTATCACAGCAAACACAATATTTAACAACTTCAAAAACAAAGATGAAATCAAAGCTGCAATCAAGAGTATCCCGCTCGGCCCTGCAACTGTGATGAGAAGAGTAGAATTCACTATCGGAGGACGTGGATCGACAGGTCTTAAAGGACTTGTCACTTTGTGAATATTTTTCTCTACAACTGGATGAATCTTTGGATGTAACCGACACAGCGCAACTCATTGTATTTGTGAGAATGGTTTTCCAGGATTTTACAACAAAGGAGGACTTTCTCACTCTTTTGCACTTGAAGGACAGAACAAGAGGTGAGGATGTTTTCAACGAGTTTAAAAAATATGTATGTGAAAATGACATTCCCATCCATAAACTGGTAGTGATCACTACTGATGGAGCGCCAGCGATGCGGGGTGTGTGCTTGGGGTTTATAGCGCTGTGTCGCAATGATCCCGATTTCCCAGACTTTATGAGCTACCACTGTATGATTCATCAACAGGCCTTGATCGGCAAAGCCTTGGGCTTTTCTCATGTCATGACATTGGTAGTCAAACTGATCAATTCTATTAGAGCAAAAGCTCTGCAACACCGCTTATTCAAGTCGTTAATGGATGAACTTGATGCTGCGTGTGGAGACCTAATTCTCCATGCTGACGTTCACTGGCTGAGTCGTGGCAAAGTGCTGCAGAGGTTCGTTGATTTACTTCCAGAGATAAAGACTTTTCTGTCAACTCAGAATGAGGAGCAGAAAGAATCGTCTGATGATGCATGTGCTGCTTGATCTGGGGTTGATGACCGCTAAACTGAATGCCCTCAACACTGAACTCCAGGGAAAAAACAAACACCTGTCCCACATGATAAGTGCTGTTCTTTGTGTTTGGAAGACACATCTGAACACTAGAAAGCTAACACATTTTACGAACCTGGAAAAATTATCTCAAACAATCAAAGACCAGGCTGCTTTCCACTCTGAGGAGTACTGCTCACATCTGGACAAAGCAACAGCAGAGTTTGGTTCGCGTTTTGGTGAGTTAAATGTCATGGAGGACATTGCTGCATTTGTCTCAAACCCCTTTCAGCACATTGATGTAGAGCAGACAGCAGCAAAATTTCATCATGCATTTGCATTACAAACTGGTGTGGACATGGAGATAATTGATTTGCAAAATGACATAGAACTGAAAGCCAGATCAAAGGACAGTGACTTTTGGGGACTTGTAAGCAGGGAGAGTTCCCTCTTCTCACTACATGTGCACTGAAAGTGCCTACTTTGGCTGCCTCACAAATAGAATACCATCTGGAAGGCCTGGGTTCGATTCCACCTTGGTCCAGGCCTCTCGCTGTGTGGAGTTTGCATGTTCTCCCCGTGCTTGCGTGGGTTTCCTCCGGGTACTCCGGTTTCCTCCCACATTCCAAAGACATGCATTTACTGGGGTTAGGTTAATTGGCTACACTGTTCTTGTCCTGTTGGACCTCAGTGCAGCTTTTGATACTGTTGACCATAACATTTTATTACAGAGATTAGAGCTTGCTATAGGTATTAAAGGTACTGCACTGCAGTGGTTTGAATCATATTTATCTCATAGACTCCAATTTGTTCATGTAAATGGGGAGTCTTCTTCACACACTAAGGTTAATTATGGAGTTCCACAGGGTTCTGTGCTAGGACCAATTTTATTTACATTATACATGCTTCCCTTAGGCAGTATTATTAGAAAGCACTGCATCAATTTTCATTGTTATGCAGATGATACTCAGCTTTACCTATCAATGAAGCCAGATGACACACATCAATTAGGTAGCCCCTTAACTGGCAAGGGCCCGGTGACGGGCCGTTTGTAGTCCCTTTTATATGGCAGGCTAGACCCTCCCATTTTTATTGACACGTCATTCGGCCAATCATGTAACTGGCTGCACCAAATCACCTGACAAAGCTACGTGACGCCCTCTGAGTATTATTGGCTCTGGGAAACCCATTTCTTAACATGATTGGCCGAATGAGGTGTCAGTCAAAATGGGCGGGTCTAGCCTGCCATATAAATGCACTTCATTCGGCCCGCGGACCAGACGCAGCCGATTAATAGGCTATGAAATGGGTTGTTCAGAGCCAATAATAACCAGAGGGTGTTATGTAGTTGTTTCAGGTGATTTTATTTGCTGCCAGTTAAGGGGTTAAACTGCAGGAATGTCTTAAAGACATTAAGGCCTGGATGACCTCTAATTTCCTGCTTCTAAATTCAGATAAAACTGAAATTCTTGTTCTCGGCCCCACAAATCTTAGAAACATGGTGTCTAACCAGATACTTACTCTGGATGGCATTACTTTGGCCTCCAGTAACACTGTGAGAAATCTTGGAGTCATTTTTGACCAGGATATGTCCTTCAATGCACATATTAAACAAATATGTAGGACCGCTTTTTTGCATTTGCGCAATATTTCTAAAATTAGAAACATCCTTTCTCAGAGTGATGCTGAAAAGCTCATTCATGCATTTATTACTTCTAGGCTGGATTATTGTAATTCATTATTATCAGGCTGTCCTAAAAGCTCCCTGAAAAGCCTTCAGCTGATCCAAAATGCTGCAGCTAGAGTACTGACAGGGACTAGAAAGAGAGAGCAGATTTCTCCCTTATTGGCTTCTCTTCATTGGCTCCCTGTTAAATCTAGAATAGAATTTAAAATTCTTCTCCTCACATACAAGGTCTTGAATAATCAGGCACCATCTTATCTCAAAGACCTCATAGTACCATATCACCCCAACAGAGCACTTCGCTCTCAGACTGCTGGCTTACTTGTGGTTCCTAGGATACTTAAGAGTAGAATGGGAGGCAGAGCCTTCAGCTTTCAGGCGCCTCTTCTGTGGAACCAGCTTCCAGCTTGGATTCGGGAGACAGACACCCTCTCTACTTTTAAGATTAGGCTTAAAACTTTCCTTTATGATCAAGCTTATAGTTAGGGCTGGATCAGGTGACCCTGAACCATCCCTTAGTTATGCTGCTATAGGCCTAGTCTGCTGGGGGGTTCACATAATGCACTGTTTCTCATTCACCTTATTTACTTTGTTTATACTCCACTCTGCATTTAATCATTAATTGATATTAATCTCTGGCTCTCTTCCACAGCATGTCTTTCTCTCCCCTCAGCCCAACCGGTCGCGGCAGATGACTGCCCCTCCCTGAGCCTGGTTCTGCTGGAGGTTTCTTCCTGTTAAAAGGGAGTTTTTCCTTTCCACTGTCACCAAGTGCTGCTCATAGGGGGTCGTTTTGACTGTTGGGTTTTCTCTGTATTATTGTAGGGTCTTTACCCACAATACAAAGCGCCTTGAGGCGACAGTTTGTTGTGATTTGGCGTTATATAAATAAAATTGAATTGAATTGAATTGAATTAAATTGCCCATAGGTGTGAATGAGAGTGTGAAAGGCTGTTTGTCTCTCTCTCTGTTGGCCCTGTGACAGGGTGGTGACCTGTTCAGGGTGTACCCTGCCTTTCGCCCTATGATAGGTGGGATAGGCTCCATGCCCCGCCGCGCGACCCTGAACAGGATGAGTGGAAGCAAATGGATGGAAAATAATTAAGTCAAAGTATAGGAGCTCCCTCACAGACTACATCAGACTGGCTGTCTGCACCTATGAGCCAAACTACAAAAAACTTACAGAAAGTGTTCATTCCCAACCATCACATTGACTTGAATGAAATTTTCTGGAGAAGCTTTTCCTTCTGGCTCTGTAAAAAAGTGATACTGCATAAGATTGTTCAGAACCACATTCAATTTATTTGATTAGGGGAGTTGTTGCCAGGCATCCTGCTATTTCACATGTTAAAAGGAAATGTAGCAACTTTAGTAAAGTTCAACCAGGAAAATTATATAAATGGCAGTATGTGTTATCTGTTCATTACAAAAATTTGTTAATTTACCCCCTTCTGTTAAACAAGAATGAACAACAGTAAACGTAGTAATTTCCATGGGTAATGGTACTACATCTGTATTAGAAATAAACTGTTTTTTGGGGTTTTTTGTCCACTATGAACAACACATTCACTGCATAAATAAAAGCCTAGAGTTGGAAAGTATTTGGGTTATTTTTTTTTAATGTTCAGTGCTTCAACAGGTAGATCTTGCCTTGTTCAGGGTCAAGCTCAAGAATCTTAAGCTCAAAAAGGTTGGTGACTACTGTTTTATACAGTTTCCTCCAGCTTTTCTTTGTAACATTAAAAATCAAGTCCCTTTTGAGCAACAACAGGCACTTGAACAAATCTTCATGTTGTAATGCAGCTCTATGCCACACTTTCTTCATCTGAAGTCTCTGTGTTGTCATTCCATCCAAAGTCTGCATTTTCAAAACTATTGCCACCTTAATCTTACACAAAAGATTCAACACTAATGCCTGAGATATACTTGCTCCCTGCATGTGAAGCTAAATTCATTCTTTTGAAAAAGATGGTTTGACCAGCCCTTTAGGACAGATGCAAACATCAAAGAGACCATTCACACAAAACACAGACAAGTTAATCTATAATATATGATATTTTTGGCAGCAGTGTACAGACTGGCATTTATTTTGTGTGATTTCTAACAGGCAAAACGGTGCTGAAGGATTTTTCTAGCAAAGAGACTTGAATGATCAAGTCTCATCCCGTTAGATTTTTTTTACACCGCTTTCCAGAGAGATAATGAGAAGGACAAGTGTCAATTTTCACCTACCATGTGCAGCATGTCGTTTGCAGGCGGACTGACAGATGATCGTGCCCTGTTGTGTTGCTCCACACATTCATCGATGAAATTCCTATCAGTGATTTCTGGCAGTGAAAATGAACACACACCAGAATGCAGGATAATCCAGACCCAGAGTAACACCACCACCATACTCCCCATGATTCACAGCAGAAAATGCAAAAAAAAAGAAAGCAGGGAAGTTGAGGTCTGTTGTAAATTACACTCGCACATGTCAACCTGCTACAGGAAATCACACGCCCAAGAGGAACAGAGAACAGAGAGAACAGAGTTTCGTCAAACTGAAGTTTCGTCACTCTTTTTGTCCGATTGCAGCTTCCTGTTCGGGAAATGGCTAAAGGGCCTTCAGCATATTTTAATCTACTCTAGTTTAAAAAAAACTACAACACCTAGACACTTCAAACCTGGACTAGATTATTATAAACTGATAGCAGAGTAAAACCAAGTTTTTGATTTGTGAAACCTTTATCTGATTTGTGAAACTTCAATAAAGGGACATTTCAGCACTTTTTTTTGCATCTGGATCACACTGATCCAGCTCCTTTTTCTTATATTGTGATGAGGATTGTGGTAACATTATGTATTCTTAGACATTTTTGGTATGCTATACTTATGTGAGGTTTTTAAGAATGGTCTTTTCTATTTGTATCTTATTTATGTGATATTGACTATTCTGGTACATCCATGATTTTTAATATTCTTTTTGTCCTATTTTTTCTTGGACACTGAATGGCACCTGTCACTCAACGTCCTTGGTGACAGGAGGTTATTTAAACAGGTAGCATTACCTTGTTAAGTCTGAAGAAGGGCACTCCGGCTCGAAACGTCACTGTTTTAACGTTATGATGGATTAAAAATTTTCCAAGGAGTTCTTTGGTGTATGGACCTCCTGAAGTTAGAACAGTTACCACAAATCTATTAAAATGACCCCTCAAACCTGAGGCAAAGACTCAGTCATGTTTTCCAGAATTTTACAAATTAAATTAAAGAAATATTTTCAGCAAAGGAGATAAGATGAGAAACATGTAAAACATTGTTTCCACTTCTTAACCACATGGAGGCATAGATGCACATGCACTCGGCCATGTGATGTAAAAGAAAATGTGGTTCATCAAAACCACACCACCTTCTTCTGCTCTGATGCTCTAGTTCTGATGCTCACATGTCCGTTGTTGGTGCTTTCTGGTCACTGACTGGGCTCCGGCTATGCAGCCCCATACACAACAAACTGTGCTGCAGTGTGTACACCTTTCTACCAGCTGTACTGATTGTTTTGCTTTTTTTCCCATCGTGGAAACAATTTGTGAATGCTGTAACTCAAAAAACATAACTTGGCATAGATAGATGGATAGATATGGATTTTTATTTGATTTATTATTATGAACATTGAATGAAAATTAATATGAAACATTAATAACAGAATTGCTTTTTGCCTCAGTTAAAATAAAAACACTAAGAATAAAAGCCCAAATTAAAGCATTAAAGTACATCAGAGTCCACTGTTAATCAAGGAGAATGCTAGAGGAGTTATTTAGTTGATATATCTACATAAACTACTCCTGTGAAAAGTGAAGCAGACAGGACATAGATGAGAACTGAATGTGAGTGTCTACTTAGTCACCCTTTTGAGGGCATATGTAGGACAAAAGAACATTAATCATGTTCTTGATAATAGGAGGTTGTGGATGGAGCTCATGTTGCAGGTGGTGGGCCAGGACCATCTCCCAGGCATCTACCAGATGGACATTTAATCCTTTGAATGTGGCCCTGAGCACCTTGTCCCGCTGCAAAGAGTACCAGTCACTATTGGTCAATGCACCAGAAGATGTACAGGATTTGGGATTTCCAGTCCGAATGACAACCACTGTGGCTGGAGCCCTGGACAGCAGCTGCACCACTGCTCTGCGTATGGTCTGCAGCCGACGAATATAGACCTCAATAGGGAAATTGGCAAAGTGTGCCCAGATGGCAAATACTACGATGGTGTCGTTTCCTCCAACCACCTCATCTAGCTCATTAGCAATATAATGCAGCTCGATGGCTGGGACAATGACAGTCCGTAGAGGAGGACCGTGGGTGCGGTATGTCACCAAGATGTTGTTTGCATAATCCAGGGACATCAAAGGTCCAATTGATTTCGAGCTATGCAGGTTAAATGCCTTCAGATCTAAAAGTATTCCAAAGGGAATAAGTTAAGTTGCAGTGTGAAAAAATAAAACTGGTGCCAGAAAGGTTTGAGGGGCATCTACCTGGTAGTGATGCATTAAGGTATTCAAACCACTGCCTCATGGTGGAGTCTCCATACATATGAACCACCTTTCCTTTAAGACATTGTATCATGGCTGAGGAAGTGTTGAATTGATGAACTGTGGTGCCATCTAGTGCTCGCCACACACCCTTGTAGTAATAGCCAGAGGGTCCAGACTCCACACTGCTGCTGCTTACCTCTGACTCACCTGCTAAGAGGTTAAAAAAAAAAAAGAAAAAAAAAGACAGAATGTTTTTAACTCATTAACAGGAAAACACCAAAACAAAGCCTTTCCTTAACCGGACTATAGCAATCAAACTCAAGTCACATTCTCACTTTTACAAATTTATTGCTTTAATTTTACATTTCTAATTTTGATTTCATGAAACATCTGGTCAATGTAGTTTTCTAACCTCATAAACCTTCATAAAATATTTGTTCACAATGGGCCTTAAATACAAAGATATTAGATAAAAGCCTGATTGGCAGGTGTGCGTGCAGTACCAGTCAAAAGTTTGGAAATGTGTCCAAACTTTTGACTGGTACTGTATGCATGTGTCTGTGTTTGTGTGTTTAAATAATCATTAATGACACTAGTTGTTATTAACATTAAATTTCGAATTGGGTTTTTTGCTTAAAACCTGTGAACCTGTGTCATCTTTTCTACAGAGACAGACAACTCTGTAATCTTAGCCATTTAAAACTGCTTTTGTCTCTAGCTGTATAAAATTTAATATTTGTTGTTTCAAATTTCCAGGTTGAAATGGTTATAACAGACCTCTTTATTCTGGGGGATAAGAGCTACTGTAAGTAAATTTTATTCATGCTTTGGTCTATGCATAATTCAATTCAGTTCATTTAAATTAAACAAACAGTTGCCTCAAGGCACATACACAAATACAGACTGCTGGCTGTTAGTGCTACATCCTCACACATCCCCATTAAGTATTTCATTACTAACATATAGATGTTAATAATAAGAATGAAGCTTTACCTTTCTGTTTTGGGAAAACTATGATATTGGCAGGTTCTGAACCCAAAATGGAAACTTTCATATTAACATGCCTGAGGGAAAGCACACACAATAAAATCTCTTTACAAAAATGGGAAAGAATTTCAATGACTTTTAAACTAGAAATGTATTAGACACATTAGACAGCAAAACCAGCTTGGGTTAGACACTCCAAATCATTATGCAACAGACAAGCTGATGAAGATATGGTGCTTTTTCCAGCTAGAGAGCCAGATAGTTCCCTATTTAGTTTGTGGAGAGCAAAATTTGAACAGTGGAGTTATTTTGCATGAACACAAGAACAAATGTTGTTTCATGTCTGTGGGAAAACCTTGATTGTTTTATGTTGCATCAGTTTAGTCATGGTTTTTAGTAACTCCAGAAATATCCTACCAAGAAATGCTCACCTTTGAAAAAGCGTCTGCATGGTTGTCAGATTTTTTTTATATCCTCCATTGAAGTTCGTGATTCTCGCATTACAACTCATGTTCTCGGGCTTGTAACAGAACCACGGCTCACCTGTACGGAGGTCAGTGTAGTTGCACACAGGCTGCTCAGATGGACGTAAACATACGCTGCAGATGGTAGTTTTTTTGACTGAGCCTGAACGGAACTGGCTCTTGAGAAAAATTCTGTCAGGCTGTTCTATGTTCAGCCTGCGCATCTCTGTGACTGCCTCGCTGGGATGAACCAGTGTCACCTGGTAGGACAAAGAATCAGGGTTTTGAAACTTGTTTCACAGAAATATGTATAATAACTGCAATCTTTTAACACAGACTTTCATGCTGGTGGCAAGTAATTTATTCAGATTACATGCCAGTTACCTCTCTGTACTGACCAAATGCACCAAACAGCCCCTTGGTAATGGCCACAGCACTAGCTAACTGTTAGGATAATGATCTGTTCTGGCAGCTAACTGCTGAAATTCAGCCCGGCTCAATGGCACCTCTGCAAGGCGCAGCGCCGGGTGATCAACTGCCTGCTAGAACCCTGGATTAACAAGTCCACTTTAGTGGACTGGCGGCATCTCTTCGGACTGGAGGCCATCATCGGCACAGAGGCAGGCGCCTTCGTCCTCGGTGTTGGCACTGGTATGGATGAGGCAGAGCTCATTGTTTCAGAAACTGAAGAGTGATGAATGCAAAACACTGTGTTATAGTCCCTTGAATTATAGTTCCTGGTCTGTTTACTTTACTTTTATATTCCTAGGTTTTGGATTTGGTTTAGTTCTGTTCATGGTTACTGTTTGTATTATTTTTCCTGCCGCCCTTGTGTTCCTGTGTCTGGTTTTGTCCCCATCTCTGTGTGTCCTGTGTCTGTGTGTCCTGTGTCTGTGTGTCCTGTGTCTGTGTGTCCTGTTCTCATGGTTATCTGGATCCTCTGTTTAGTTGTGTCAGATTTCTCTCATCTTCTTTTCCGTTATGTCTGTTTTCTTTGTTCTTAGTTCCCTGCCTGCTTGTGTTGTTGGGTTGTTATTCCCTTTTGTTCCCTTCAGTCCTGGTCTCGTCTGTGTGAACTTGGTAGGTCTTAGTTCAGTGTCTTCCTGTGTTATTTAGTCTCGAGTCTCTTGAGTTTGTATTTATTTTTACTTATTCAGTGATTAGTTTCAGCTGTCCTCTTTGGTGTATCTCATCTTTCTTGTGTGTATATATTGTCTGAGTTCTCCTCACTTCCTTGTTATGCCTTGGCTCCCCTCTCACTGTGTGTTCCCTCCCTCCATGTTTTTCAATGTTGTTTCCTAGTCTCCTCCTAGTTAGTGTATTTCTGACTCCTGTCCAAGCCAGTCAGTATTTAGTGTATTTACCCTTTTCTAACCACCAATAAAGGTACATTTAAGTTCACTCCTCTCTCCTGAGCCCTGTGTTGGGTCCTTTCCTGGGTGCCACACAGCGTTCCATGACACACCATCACATTCACCCTCCTTACAGTTGACATGAACAGAAAATTATAGTCTGTGAGGACAGATTCAGTTTTGGAGTCAAAATCAAGTGGCCTTTTGAAACTCCAGTTTTTTTCTGGTAGTTAATATGCACCTATTTGTATGACCAGCAAAACAGCATTATGTAAGAATTAAATGACAGTTTAAGCATTTCTCATCGAACTAATAATAGTTGGGATAACAGGCTTTACATTAAAATTTATAAGTAAGATTTCTTATTCTAATGTTATCTTCAAGGATAATAAGCCTGTAGGATGCAAACATTTTGTGTCAGTTTTCAATCAGTTTTTGTGAAATTTACCTTCTACAATCACATTTAGCATGATGTGTGTTAGCATTACCTCAACCTGCGCACTTCCCTCCCAGAGTAAAGAGAATACAGCAGAGTAGGTACCATTGAGGTAATCTGTCACTTTCCCTGCCACACCTGCGCTAAGATTTAAGTTGTGTAACCGGGCAAATAATACATCTCCCCCGGACTTCTTTGGATGGCCCTGGAAGTCATACATTTTGATCATAACTTCCAGTTTATCACCTATGTACCACTGTCCCCCTCCCCTCCTTGGAAGAATGGTGAAGGTACTGTGGGCTGGATCACTGGTCTTATTCAGAGAAAGAGATGACGGTAATGGCGGAGTTTCAGGCCAAGCGATGGACTCTAGCAGGAGTTGTTCTTCAAGAGCCTCTTTTGGGGGCAGTGGTTTTAACTTGCAGAAGTTATAATGCCTGTCAATAGGTGGAGTGACAGGGGTAGCTCCTGAGATGATGATTGTGATGTTCAATTTATTCCAAAACTGAAAAAAATAAAAATAAAAGTGAGGCAGTGAAAAAATATGTCAAACACTAATTTATCTTTAGTTGTTAACACAGTATAATGAAAGACTGTTTTTGAGATGGTGTTCACGTTCATTGTTTTACTTGTGTTAATGCAAATGTATAATAACACGTTACCCAGTGCTTCAAAAGAATAATTACTGAAAGGAGACATATAATACAGTTATATGCATCTCAACTTGTTTCATTATCCAGTTTCTACAAAGAGTAGAGACCGGTGCCACACTGCATCACTTTGCAATGACACAAGAAGTTATGAATCTGATTGGATCCAGTAATCTTATTCTGTAATCTTATTCTGTAGCAGCTGTGCAGAAATGTAAGCAGTGTGTCATCAGATCTGACTCTGTAATATTTCAAAGTAATCTTTTGTCAATAAGGCAAAGATGCTGTCCACATACAAAGCAGGTATCAGCTAACCAGGTAAAAATGTAATTTTTCAGTTTTATAGAACTACATGTGGGTGCTCACCACAAATACAGGTGCTGGACATAAAATTAGAATATCATGAAAAAGTTGATTTATTTCAGTAATTCATTCGAAAAGTGAAACTTGTATATTATATTCATTCATTACACACAGATTGATATGTTTCAGATGTTTATTCCTTTTAATTTTGATGATTATAACTGACAACTAATGAAAATTCAGTAAATTCACCAAATTCAGTATCTCAGAAAATTAGAATATTGTGAAAAGGTTCAATATCGAAGACAGCTGTTGCAACACTCCAATCAGAATCAGAATCAGAATCAGAATCAGAATCAGAAGGTTTTTATTGCCATATGGGTGAACAGGTTCACAGCATTAGGAAATTGCTGCGGTACTTCGTGCTTACAGAAAAACAAAAAAAAAACAAAAAACAAATAAGTATAAAAACTATAAGACAATATACAAGTATACAAATTGCAAATATACAGAGATATTAGAGCTTACAAAATATACAGTGCAGAGACTAATTAAAAGATAAAAGAATGTAAACTATATTCCACTAATATGTACATCAATGCAAACAGACAGGTGCATAGACATAGGGTCATCAGCGTTTGTGGAGGGTGGTGGTAACAGTCTTAGGGTAATTGTTCATGAGTCCAACAGCAGAGGGGAAGAAACTGTTCTTATGGCGGGAGGTTCTGGTCCATATGGACCGTAGCCTCCTGCCTGAGGGGAGAGGGTCAAAAAGTCTGTGCCCAGGGTGAGAGTGGTCGGCTGTGATCCGACCTGCACGCCCCAGTGTCCTGGAGGTGTACAGGTCCTGGAGAGATGGGAGGTTACAGCCAATCACCTTCTCAGCAGAGTGCACAACGCGCTGTAGTCTCTGTTTGTCCCTAGTGGTGGCTCCAGCGTACCACACAGTGATGGAGGAGGTGAGGATGGACTCAATGATGGCAGTATAGAACTGCACCATGGTCCTTGCTGGCAAGTTGAATTTCTTCAACTGCCGCAGGAAGTACATCCTCTGCTGGGCCTTTTTGATGACAGAGGTGATGGTGGGCTCCCACTTGAGGTCCTGGGTGATGGTAGTTCCCAGGAAGCGAAAGGAGTCCACTGTGGTGATGGGGGTGTCAGTCAGGATGATGGAGGGTAGAGGGGCTGTGTGCTTCCTAAAGTCCACTATAATCTCCACTGTCTTCTGGGCGTTCAGTACCAGGTTATTGTGGCTGCACCAGGACACCAGACGTTTGACCTCCATCCTGTAGGCCGACTCGTCCCCGTCTGAGATGAGTCCGATGAGAGTCGTGTCGTCTGCAAACTTAATAAGCTTGACAGACTGGTGGTCAGAGGTGCAGCAGTTGGTATACAGGGAGAAGAGCAGAGGAGAGAGGACACAGCCCTGAGGAGTGCCAGTGCTGATGGTCCGGGAGTCCGAGACATTCTTCCCCAGCCTCACGTGCTGCTTCCTGTTCATCAGGAAGTCAATGATCCACCTGCAGATGGGATCTGGCACGTTCATCTGGGACAGCTTGTCTTGGAGGAGATCAGGGATGATGGTGTTGAAGGCAGAGCTGAAGTCCACAAACAGGATCCTGGCGTAGGTTCCCTGGGAGTCCAGATGCTGTAGGATGAAGTGCAGAGTCAGGTTGATGGCGTCGTCCACAGACCTGTTGGCTCTGTAGGCAAACTGCAGGGGGTCCAGAAGGGGGGCTGTGAGGGACTTGAGGTGGGACAGCACCAGACGCTCAAATGACTTCATGACCACAGAAGTCAGTGCCACAGGTCTGTAGTCATTTAGTCCAGTGATCCTTGGCTTCTTGGGGACAGGAACAATGGTAGCGGTTTTAAAGCAGACAGGCACGTGGCAAGCCTCCAGTGAGGAGTTGAAGATGTTCGTGAACAATGGGGCAAGCTCGTTAGCACAGTGTCTCAGTGTGGCAGGTGAGACACCATCTGGACCTGGAGCTTTGCGAGCTTTGACACTCCTGAACTGCTTTAGCACCTGGTCCTCCTGAATACAAAAGACTGTGGGGGTGGGGGATGAGGGGGACGCTGGGGTGGGAGTCCTTGATGATGTGGGCTTCTCTGAGGTGTGGGGAGTGGGGGAGGTTGGGGGGTGAATATTTGTGTTGGCTGTATTGTAGTTGGGACTGGTGGAGGTGTGAAGGCTGCTGAACTGACCATCAAAACGACAATAGAACTCGTTCAGTCTATTTGCAGTTTGTAGGTCGTCTGTGGAGTGGGGGGTTTTAGGCTTGTAGTTGGTAATCTGCCTAAAACCTTTCCATACAGAGGCCGCGTCGTTCTCTGAGATCTGCTGCTGTATATTCTCAGAGTGATGTGATCTAGCAGTGGCCACTTCCTTGCTAAACCTGTACTTGGCCTCTTTGTAGCAGTCTTTGTCCCCACTTTTAAAAGCCTCCCTCTTCTCTATCCACAGCTGCTTCAGTTTGGGAGTAAACCAGGGTTTGTCACTGTTATAACTCACCCTGGTGCGTGATGGCACAATGCTGTCCTCGCAGAAGTGGATATACGAGGTTACAGTGTCCGTGTAGTCATCCAGACTGTCACAGGCAGCCCTCATTGAATCAGCTAATTAATTCAAAACACCTGCAAAAGCCTTTAAATTGTCTCTCAGTCTAGTTCTGTAGGTTACACAATCATGGGGAAGACTGCTGACTTGACAGTTGTCCAAAAGACAACCTTTGACACCTCGCACAAGGAGGGCAAGACACAAAAGGTCATTGCTAAAGAGGCTGGCTGTTCACGGAGCTCTGTGTCCAAGCTCATTAATAGAGAGGCGAAGGGAAAGAAAAGATGTGGTAGAAAAAAGTGTACAAGCAATAGTGATAACCGCACCCTGGAGAGGATTGTGAAACCAAACCCATTCAAAAATGTGGGGGAGATTCACAAAGAGTGGACTGCAGCTGGAGTCAGTGCAGACATGGGTTTCAGCTGCCGCAGTCCTTATGTCAAGCCACTCTTGAACAAGAGACGGCGTCAGAAGCTTCTCACCTGGGCTAAAGACAAAGAGGACTGGACTGCTGCTGAGTGCTCCAAAGTTATGTTCTCTGATCAAAGTAAATTTTGCATTTCCTTTGGAAATTAAGGTCCCAGAGTCTGGAGGAAGAGAGGAGAGGCACAGAATCCAGGTTGCTTGAGGTCCAGTGTAAAGTTTCCACAGTCAGTGATGGTTTGGGGTGCCATGTCATCTGCTGGTGTTGGTCCACTGTGTTTTCTGAGGTCCAAGGCCAATGCAGCCGTCTACCAGGAAGTTTTAGAGCACCTCATGCTTCCTGCTGCTGACCAACTTTATGGAGATGCAGATTTCATTTTCCAACAAGACTTGACACCTGCACACAGTGCTAAAGCTACCAGTACCAGGTTTAAGGATAATGGAATCCCTGTTCTTAATTGGCCAGCAAACTCGCCTGACCTTTAACCCCATAGAAAATCTATGGGCTATTGTGAAGAGGAAGATGCGATACGCCAGACCCAACGATTCAGAAGACCTGAAGGCCACTATCAGATCAACCTGGGCTCTCAGAACACCTGAACAGTGCCACAGACTGATCGACTCCATGCCACGCCACACTGCATTGATGCAGTAATCCAGGCAAAAGGAGCCCCAACTAAGTATTGAGTGCTGTACATGCTCATACTTTTCATGTTCATACTTTTCAGTTGGCCAATTTGGGGTTTTCATTAGTTGTCAGATATAATCATCTAAATTAAAAGAAAGAAACATTTGAAATATATCAGTCTGTGTGTAATGAATGAATATAATATACAAGTTTCACTATTAGAATGGAATTACTCAAATTAATCAACTTTTTCATCCATCCATTCGCTTCCGCTCATCCTGTTCAGGGTCGTGGGGGGGCTGGAGCCTATCCCAGCTGTCATAGGGCGAGAGGGAGGGTACACCCTGTACAGGTCACCAGCCTGTCACAGGGCCAACACAGAGAGACAAACAACTTTTCACACTCACATTCACACCAATGGTCAATTTAGTGTAGCCAATTAACCTAACCCCCAGTAAGTAAGCCTCCAGAGGAAACCCACGCAAGCACAGGGAGAACACGCAAACTCCACACAGAGAGAGAAAGAGGCCTGGGCCAAGGTGGAATCGAACCCAGACCTTCCAGATGTTATTATAACTATGAGGCAGCAGTACTAACCACTGCGCAACCATGCGCAGCAGTTATGACCAGCACCTGTACATTCTCAAAAGTCACCAGATGTATTTCAGCCTGCCATGTGACAGCATGAACAGTCTCAGAGTCTTCAGTCTGGTAATTTGAGTGGATATTACCCAGAGGCTGCAACTGACATGAACCTTGGTATGGATACACTTACAATACATGCACTCACATTTGTGACAGCTGGGTATTCCATACTTTATTAGGAGAACTAGAATCACATCACCTCTGAATTCTGTCTCCATCCATCTCCTCAGCTCTGAGCCCTAATCTGCACTACTATGCACAATGTAAATTATTCTATTCTGTATAGTGTGAATTACTTTTTTTTTTTTTTTCGTTTTACTTATATGTTCTTATTATTTATTATTGGCTGCAGGGACCAAATACATGTCACTGTGGGTTGTACAGTGACACGTATTCTGTGCATGTGACTAATAAACCTTATCTTCTCTTCTCTAACATTTGAGCCTTGGGCAGGAGGTTAATATAAACAGATTATTATTGCACGTAGGTGTGTGAAAGCACTTCTGTTGCTTTGCTTTGAAGTTGTTTGTCGGTATTTTCGGATGATAGCCCTACTCCACATATCCTGGACAGTAAACTTCCACGATGTGAAATGAAACACCGAAAGGCGAAGCTGCATTTTGTTCTAACAGAGGCAGACTATATATGAAAGAAGCATTTACAACATTTACAATTTGAATGTAAATAATAAATATAATATAAATATAATAAAATTATATTAATTATATTAAAAATCTGATTAACAAGATATTGCTAATGAAAAAAAACAAAACAAAGCAAGTTTGCGCACTCTTAATTTTACGAAAACGAAGGTCAAAAGGACTTTAATGTGTCCTGTGATAGGTTATCATTCTCATATTAATTCCTGCATGTTTTGTATGTTGTTTACTGGTCATGTTAGTTGGTTTATTGATTCCAGGAAAAGAAAACACAGATCAGTGCTTTGTTTGTGGCTGCTCTTTGCATACATGTAGATCGTGGCTCATTGTCTGGGTGCTACCAGTAGGCACATATTAAGTTAACAACACACATAATGCTAACAACCTTGGTATTTTACAAAACAATAACACTGATCTGAACATGCCACATTTCAGTATTATGGGAAGAACATGTGAAAATAACTGGATTGATAGGTGGGCAGCTTTTGTTACTTACCAATGGAGAAAAGAGCCAGCTGTCAGTTTTGAATCTTTCACCATTAAGTAAATGACAGTCTGAGATTAAATGCTGCTTCGTTTCATATTACTTCCTTTGGGATAGTTTCCAAAGTTTTTCCACCCATATCCCTGTGTCAGCTAACTGAACTAATCCACTGGTATCTATGCGAAAAATCACAAGTGCTACATGTTTCCACATTTGCAGAATTGTTAACATACTTCTTCTTATAAGATCTGAATTAGTGCAGGAAAATTCCTGCCTAGTGGGATAAATTAAACTATAAGAAACCAATATTAATGCTGATATCTCAAATACGAAGCTAACTGCACTCCATGAGTACCCGGCTAAGATGCACCTGGAATGGCTGACTGAAGTAAATTTGTGTTGTCCATATTGACCAGTCCATTAAACAGTCCAATGTGATGTGTGTATTTGTATGTCAGTGGTGGTGTTCTTGAAGAGTGTCCTGGATGTGAGGAAATGGCGTCCCAGTGAACATACTGAACTGAACATACTGTTAATGTGACTATTTTTTTTGTCTCTATTTTTGAGTCATTCTACGAGAATAGCTCAAATTGAACTTTGATATTTTCAAATTTTTACCAAAATGTATTATGTGTATGTATATCCCTCAGCATTAAGGACATAGTTAACTATCAGAAAAACATATTTTCCCATCTTAGGGATTATTTTTCCATTTTTATAGGTCATTATTATCACAATCTCTCAACCCCGTTACAATAAAACATGTAACAGGGTTGAGTGTGACGGGGTTGTGATTTTTGAACAAAATGGCCATTGCTCCATGTAGTGAATACCAGAGAGACATAGGGCCCAGCTGACATAGGGCGAGAGGCAGGGTACACCCTGTACAGGTCGCCAACCTGTTGCAGGGCCAACACAGAGAGACAGACAACATCCACACTCACAACATTCATGCTCTCATTCCCACCTATGGGCAATTTAGTGTAGCCAATTAACCTAACCCCAGTAAGTGCATGTCTTTGGACTGTGGGAGGAAACTAGAGGAAACCCACACAGACATGGGGAGAACATGCAAACTCCACACAGTAAGAAAGAGGCCTGGGCCAAGGTGAAATTGAACCCAAGCCTTCTAGATGGTATACTAACTGAGGCAGCAGTGCTAACCACCACCCACAGTGATTAGCAAAACACATTTTGTGATAATTTAAGAGTTTTATGAGGTTTTTATTCTCAAATGAGGCTCATACTGCTAAAAAGGGTCAATCATTGGTGAGTTTTATATTGTCTTTTTACAGCAATGAGCCCAGGTGGAGCAGAGACAGCAAGACAATATTGGGAACACCATGATGCTGCCCCAGACAGGAAGAGATGGCATAAAAACAGAAACACTGGAAAGAAGAAGGGTATCCCTGAGCTCAGTGAGACAGAGAAGGGGGCAAAATGGGAAAAGAAAAAAAAAAAAAGATTATCCTGCTGCCTTAACTTGCTCTGCAAGAAATGTTTCATTACAACTGAGTTTTTTTTTAAGTAACATCCTTGTTCTACAAGATTCCATCCATCCATTCTCTTCCACTTATCCTGCATGTCTTTCAACTGTGGGAGGAATCCCACACAGACATGGGGAAAACATGCAAACTGCACACACAGAGAGAGAGAGGCCCCATGCCAAAGTGGAATCAAACCCAGGCCTTCTGGATGTCATTCTAAATGTGAGGCAGTAGTGCTAACCACCACGCCACCGTGCTGCCCTCTGCAAGATTATGTTAGTCAAATGGTAGCTGGACACAAGCAAACAGTCACACAACTTAAGAAATAAATGCAGGAGAGTTTGTGTACAATACAATGAAGAAGTGACTCCCAGAGAAGCAATTTGTCACCTTCGACCCCATTATACATCTTAATTGTGATGCAAAAAGCTTATGAATGTTTGTAATTTTTGTAATGTCTACCTTTGTTGAAAAAGCTCTTAATAAATCTACTTGTGTCAGTAGTTAACACATATTTGTCCACCCTGTCATCTCACTGGCCACCCTGTGTTGTCACAGTCCACCCTGTAATTTTTCAGTTTTTGAAAATAATCAAGTTATCATCACAAGTTAGTAAAAGCTTTTCACGTTTTCTTAATAAACTAATCACTGCCAAATAACATTGTTTGAAAAACTGATCAGATCATGGTTTTAGAGATTTTTTTAACAAAGGAAAACACAGCTATCACAGATTCTTTGAAGACACAAGCAATTTGCAATTATTTCACTACTTTCAAAAGCCTTATTTTACCAAATATATAGTATTATTGAGCAAGAAACAAACTAGCTATCTGAAAATGTGCATTGTAAAATCATGTTGTTATGAAAATGTATTTATTTTCATTTGACTTTGTCCTTAACAGGGTGGACATATTTTACAATGTGCTCATTGTTTATCTGCTCGCAGTAAATTCATAAAAAGTGTGGGAGCTTGACCAACATGCATTTACAAAAGCCTAAGGTTAACTTGATACAATGGATATGAAATTAGTTGGGAAACTGTAAATTGTTTGGGAAGAATTATGATGTCCCAAAGGTATTTTTTTGGTGATAATGACCCTAATATTGACTAATATAATAAATTCCTGCAGCATCACAGCTAGTACAAAAACAAAAGCAATGTAAAAAAGAAAAAAAAAGGTGCTCCTCACCTCCATGATGTCCGTGAGGTAAATAATCAGGATCGAGACAAAGACAGTGAAGAGCAGGAAGATGTAACGATGCTTTGGAAGGCTCGCGAAGACCTGCTCTTTACAAACTGGGATCTTCATGATCAGAAAACAATCCTCATTTCACGTTGCAGCATTGTATTGTGACCAGTTTACCTGGTACTGGATTTAAGAATAAGAAAAACTTATTCAAGAAATAATAATAATAATATAAGATAATAATAATATAATAATAATAAGAAAAACATATGCTCAAAAATAAACATGATAAACCTTAGTTGTAAAATCAGCTCTTTATAAAAATGGTTTAACAACACTCCACTTTCCTTAAAACAACTTTAAATCATTAAGGCTGTTATGTTTTCATGTCTTGTATAACACTTTTTCCAGCTTGCGGGCTGCTAGCAAAGCTAGCGTGGTTAAATGCGTGTGCATAGGGTGGTAACGAAACGATTGGATGAAAGTTTATCATCCATCTTCTACTTCTTTTAATGCCGTGTGATCTACATTTTTTTTTTGGGGGGGGGGGGGGCACCCCTGAAATAGAATATGATATTGTGTGATATTAGATGTAAAACCAAAAAAAAAATATATACTCCCTGCTATCTGAAATATTAAACAAGGATACATTTATTGTCAAAAAGACTATTCAAACATTCCAAATAGATCAGTGGTTCAAAATTCAGTATACACATTTATAAGTATATTACACATAAGTATATACATTTACATAGGTTCAGTATTCATTTAGTGCAATAAACAGGGGCAATATAATAATGCATTTTGAAATGCAATCTTATAGTATGTTCTGTACTCCATTATGTACATATTATGTATACTGGTACATATTGTCTATACTGTAAATATTGTTAATACAGATTTTTTTCATCATTCTAATTTCTACTTTACCTCTTATACTTTTTATTTTATTGTACCCTAATTACAGTTTATCCTCTGTACATTACCTTTGTTGCTGGCACTGAATTTCCCCACCATGGGACTAGTAAAAGGATTTCTTATTTTATCTTATTTTTGCATCGTGTGTGTGGGGAAATGCTCTCTTTCACAATTAAACATAGCTCTAAGTTCTATTACCAAATTTTTATAATTTAATTTTACCAAATGTTTAACTGATTTCTGATTGTGATCATTCAAGATTTTGTTCCGAATACATTTCTTCCAAGTTTTAGTGTCAGCAATCACCTGGGTGTTTTCTTTGCTTGATGCATGACCCTTCTGAAACAGAGTAACATAATTTCCACTATAACAGAATGTCTTCTGACATGATAACCTCTAGTAACCTCTGGAAAGCTGAAATATATTAATCATTGCAGCAATTATCCAGGAGAAGACTGTTTCCTATTTGCTTAATTAAATCAAATTTGTGATTTTGTTTTCTATTTTTGGGCACAGTAGTGTGCATTTTTCACTCAAAACAGGTTCTTCTCACAGATTTCTTATTTTTATTCTCATTGTCATTCTAATGGCAGGAAGACCGTGACATAAGTACATATCAGCTTAGGAACAGTGTAGGACGTTTTGCAGTGAAATAAAAGTACTGTAAATGTTTCAGTGCACATGCAATGGCTCAAATAGATTTTCAAATGCTTTCGGTCAGACTAACATCTAACTTTTAGGTTTTTTTTAAGATGAAAAGAAAATTGTTTAACTAATGTGCTGCATAATTTGTTAAATGTATCAAATATAAAATTTCAATCAAAAAGAGTTATGCCAAAGATATAGAACATTGTGGTCCATAAAATAAGTGAAAGTACAATTTAATAACTGTTTAAAATAAAAATGCTTGCTAAACAGCCTTCTTAAGCACTCAAACAGCCTAATTAACAATGCTAAGTAACTCAGAATCTGATATTTGATTTTCAAAATTAGAGCATGTCCTACCTTTGTGGGGGAGGTTATTTTAACGTGATGTTAAAGTTTTTTCTCTTTCCTTGAATCGTCTCGGCTTCCAGGTAATTATTGCAAAAGGTCTGCGAGACAATTTAGTGCTTCAGCAAACATATAAAGCACATGTCTGTCACGACCCAGGGAAGGAGAGGACAAACAGGCGGTAGCTGATGTGAACAAAAGTGCAAGTTTATTTACAGTGCAATCGTGAGATATGCGAGGGCAGGAATGTCCAGGGAAACAGGGATGGAACGACAGGTGGGAGTGGGTGGAGAGGACCGCGGTGCTGGAGGGAATCCGGGGAGATGAGGGGAGGCAAAGCAGGTGAGTGAGCGAACAGGTGAGTCCAAATGGCAGCAGTGTGGGATGGCGTGGTAAGCAGAGAACAGGATCAGCAGAATTTCCAGAGTGAGCGAGCAGGCACTGACACGAGGATCTGAGAGAGACAAAAACAGAGAGCAGGTAAGTCACGGAAATCACACACCAGAGAGAGAGTTCACAGGGTAGGAGCCGACACTAACTGATAAGTAGTCAATGATCCAGCGAAGACTGATAGTCTGTTGGCAGCTTAAGAAGGCCTTCCTGATGAACCGATCTGCAACAGGTGTGGTGAAGCAACGCCCAGCGTATCCGCTCCGGAGGCGGATACGCTGAAACCCATCGCCGTGATCCAAAGGACAAACAAAGACACGCAAACACACAGACATACACAAAAACCTCCCTGGGTTATGACAATGTCAAACATTAATAATGATCCAAGTGTAACTGGCCTTTGGTGGATTTTGGATGACACCAACATACCTTACTCATTTAATTACTGGTGTCATCACATGTATATGTGGGAGGTAAGTGGAGCAAAGGAACTCTATGTAAATTAATGCACAAAGGTTGTTCTTTTATTATGTCAACAAACTAGACAGATAACTGAATACATGTGATACAGGCAAGTGGTAAATATGTCAGCAGACTGCTGGTAGTTCAGTGCATCTCATTTCCAGATACACTATATTGCATCCACTCACTCATCCAAATCACTGAATTCAGGTGTTCCAATCACTTCCATGGCCATGGGTGTACAAACCAAGCACCTGGGCATGCAGACTGCTTCTACAAACATTTGTGAAAGTAATAGCACCCAACTGTGTATTTTAATTCTGTTTTTTTTTTTTTGTGTGTGTTTTTTAGCACTGAGTGAACCAAGAGGGACGAGCCAGTGGCAGGGTGGTCCATTCCCTTGTGGTGGGCTTCTTCTTCTGTTCACATTCATTGTGCAGCACTTCAGGTGAAGTCGTGGAGTGTGATATTGTTTTTTTTTTCCTTTTCTGTTAAGGCCCCCCGATGCCGGTAAGTCTAGCTCAGCTTTTATTTTGAGGTTCCCAGTTGGTGCGCCAGTATCATTACAGCCAAGCTATTTTATGTTTACGGTTTTATTTCTTTAAACTGCATTGTTCAAATAAATTATTTTGTTAATCTTCAAACCTTCTCTCTCCCATGGTGTATTATGTGAATCTGTAGTCTTTAATGCAATTTTTTAAACAATTTATTTATAAATTAATATTTCCTGGGGGTGAAATTCCCCCAGGTGGTGTCACAGCTATGCATTTAGACCAACCTCGACTGCATCGTCACATTCTTGGCGTATGTCCACAGGATACACAGGTGAGGCAGAGAGAAGGTTCTGTATTTTGTGTCATTTCTTTTCTTTCTGATTTTGAGTATTTTACTCATTTTTAAATTTAATAAACTGAAGTTACTTTTAATTTAGGCAAAACAGCAGTATCTGGTTTTGGGGATGAGTCGAGTGTGCAAGATTGCCACCGTTGTACACATCCAGCTTGCAGCTCAGGTCCAACAGGCTCTGAGTCTGAGTCTGTACGGCTCTGCACAGCCCATCCATCTGGTTGTGCAGTCTCGGCAGATGTCGAACTGCTGCCCAGATTTTCTTAATTTCAGAAGAGATCCTGTTACCAAGTAGCTGAATATGTATATGTATGTCTTCCACGTCCTCAACCGCCAGAGCTGAGAGGCACACAGGTCTCCACGAGCTCCAAGAATCGAAGACAGGGTCAGTTCCACTTGGACACCCAGGCTCCCCTTTCACTGATCTCATAGTGGAGAAAATTTGATCAATGGTGTTGAGGGCACAGTTTGTCAGATCCATGTTGCTTCTTAATCTTATAATTATTCGGACAGTGTGTAAGAGATGCTCTTACAGCAAGCAGCAAACAGGAGAGATGGGGGAGGGCAGGAAGGCAGGAGAGAGAATGCGACCGTCTCCGTCAGAGATCAGACAGACTTTCAAAGAGGATTTTCAGAGCAATTCTACACCCTAGCAGGTGATAAATGCAGGCGATAAATGTACAAATTATTCAGTTGTACTTCATGATCATATTTGAGATTGTATTTTGCTCGTCCTGCTGCAGTCTCAGACTAGGATTAGTAATTTATCTTGGTCTTGCAGAGTTTCCCAATTTGATTGGCTGCATCAATGGCACTCACATCCCTATCACTACTCCTGCAGTGAATAAGTGAATGGGAAATCTTATCACAGCATTAATGTGCCAGTAGGCACTGACTTCCACCTCACAGTAATAAAGACAATACATTGTCTTTATTACTGTGAGGGATGATACGTAAGATGGCGCCGGTGTGTGTGGCTGCTCGTCTGTCATTCTCATGTTTGTTTGTGTTTATATTGTTTTTAACCTATGTCATTTATGGAACTGAGTCTCTGCTGGTGTATGATCGCCGAACACTACTGGACCTCCAACCTTCGGTCCAGGACATGGTGATATTTGGTGTTGGTGGACAGCAATCCTTGCCCCCGTTTCTGTCGGAGATTCCGAGTCATCTGTGGCGGGTTCCTGCGCTGCCTTCCCGGCGGAGACGTCATCGTCGTCGCGGAAGAAGAAGCGGCCGGCTGGTGAAGCTGAAATTTTACCTGACGCACTCTTCTGCTTCTACCCGATCGGTGCATGGATCGTTTCTAGGATCTCGTGTGCCTCGGCGTTTCCTGGATCCCGTTGATGCCTGTTTGGTGCCCATTGTCGGCTTTGAAGCCCTTCGGCCCCGCCGCCCATGCCCTCTCCGGCTCAACATGCGCCGACAATGTCTCCGAAACCTGAGACCGCTGTGCCGGGTTTCCCGACTTGTTGGAGCCCATGCTCCAGTTCCTGTCAGGATTGGCCTGGTAAATGCCAGGTCGCTGGCGAATAAAACTTTTATTCTTCGGGACTTTTTTAGTTCCCGTAACCTGGATCTTCTGTTTGTGACTGAGACGTGGCTGAGTGTTGGCGAGTCCAGTGCTCTGTCTGAGCTTTTACCAGAGGATTGTTGTTATTTTAACTCACCGCGGGCTTCAGGCAGAGGCGGAGGCACAGCGACTGTTTACAAACAGGACTACAAATGTAAGCAGTGCTTTCTACAGTCGTCATTCTCCAGCTTTGAGTTTACCTCGTTTGAGATGAGGCACATTAACCCGGTTTTCTGCGCTGTGGTTTACCGGCCCCCCAAATACAACAAAAACTTCATAAATGACTTCTCTGATTTTCTAGCAGGGATTATACCTAATTATGAATATGTTCTTATTGTTGGAGATTTTAATATACATGTGTGTTGTCCTGATAAGCCACTGGTAAAGGACTTTTTAAGCCTTCTTGACTCTTTTAACCTGGTACAGGCCGTACCCGGCCCTACACATGAGCACGGACACACACTGGACCTGGTTCTTTCCTGCGGTCTGCCTGTGACTAACCTGGAAATCTGTGACTCTGTATTCTCGGATCATCTGCCTGTGTTATTCACTGCTAGTTTGACACGTACTGCAGTTAAAACTCGCGCTCCTGTTCGGCGCTGTCGGGTTATTAACCCGTCCCCTGCCGCTCAGTTTTCTACTGCTTTTTTTCACCTCTGTGGTTCGTTTGACTTTCTCTCCTCTGATACAGAAGAGCTTATTTCTTGGTTCTACTCTTCCTGTCAAACCATCCTGGACTCGGTGGCTCCATTAAAAACCAGGCAGCCAAAGACTAAACCTGAGCCGTGGTTTAATGACAGAACTCGTGCTGTGAGGAGGGAATGTCGCCGAGCTGAACGAAGGTGGAAAAAAGATAAACTGCAGGTGACTCTTCAAATTTTAAAAGACTGCTGGCGTCACTACCAGAGCACGGTTAAAGAGGCAAAAAGGGAATACTTTGCAAAAATTATTTCCTCCAACAGCCATAACCCACGGGTTTTGTTTAACACTATTAACTCTGTGCTTAATGCTCCCCAGAATGCCTGTTTGGAAGCTTCTCCTGATACGTGCAATAATTTTCTGCGTTTTTTTATTGAAAATGTTGCTAGTACCAGGGCTCTTATCACAGCTCCTGGTTCTGACCCCTCTGTTTCAGTCCCTTGCTCTGCTGTTTTCACTCAGTTTGAGTCTGTGACTCTCTCACTTTTAGAGGATGTGGTCGGCCATATTAAGCCATCAGGTTCCCCCCATGATCCTGTCCCTCCACGATTTTTTAAAGAAATTTTATCTAGTATAGGGCAGCCTGTTCTTACCATTATAAATAGCAGTCTGTCCTCAGGTGTGGTCCCTGCTATTTTTAAACATGCAGTAGTCCAGCCACTGCTTAAGAAACCTGGTCTTGATCCTGCTGTGCTGGCTAATTATCGGCCTATTTCCAAGCTGCCTTTTCTTTCTAAGGTTTTAGAAAAAATTGTGTACTGTCAGCTGAAACAGTTTTTAGATGAGAATAGCACCCTGGAGGTTTTTCAGTCAGGTTTTAAAACCCTTCATAGCACAGAATCTGCTTTATTAAGGGTTTTTAACGACATCCTTCTTGCATGTGATTCTGGGAACCATGTTGTTCTGGTTTTACTTGACCTAACTGCTGCCTTTGATACAGTAGATCACAACATTTTAATATCTCGTTTACACCACTTAGTAGGCATTGGTGGCACTGTTCTTAAATGGTTCAGTTCTTACCTGGCAGAGAGAACTTTTTCTGTGAGCATTCTTGATGCTGAATCATCTGCTGCTTCTCTGCCATGTGGTGTACCGCAGGGCTCAATTCTGGGCCCACTGCTTTTCTCACTGTATTTACTGCCTCTGGGTTCTATCCTCAGAAAACATGGAATCTCATTTCATTGTTATGCTGACGATTGTCAAATTTATTTGCCCTTGAAGAAGAAGGATATCCATTCCATAAAACATCTCCTGGCATGTCTAGGTGATATTAAAGCTTGGTTGGCCTTGAACTTTTTAAATTTTAATGAAAAGAAAACAGAGGTAATGGTGTTTGGACCCAGTGGCTCCTGTGAGTCCTCCTCTGTTGACCTGGGACCCTTGGAGGTATATTTTAAACCCATTATTACTGATCTTGGTTTTAAGGTGGACAGTGATTTTAAATTGGACAGCCAAATCAGAGCTGTGGTTAAGTCCAGTTTTTATCATTTGAAGCAATTGGTATCAGTAAAAGCATTTCTATCTAGGCAGCATTTTGAAACAGTGATCCATGCTTTTATTTTATCTCGACTGGATTACTGTAATTCACTTTATTTTGGAGTCAGTCAGTCGCTACTCTCACGTCTGCAGCTGGTTCAAAATGCTGCTGCACGACTTTTGATGGGAACTCAAAAGAGAGAGCACATGACCTCTGTCCTGGCCTCACTTCACTGGTTGCCTGTACATTTTAGGATTCATTTTAAGATTCTTATGTTTGTTTTTAAATCTTTGCACAATCTTGCCCCGCCTTACCTCTCTGAGCTTCTTCACCCCTACATACCTTGCCGGTCTCTCAGGTCAGCAGACCAGCTGCTCTTGGAGGTACCAAGATCAAGAAGGAAGCTCAGAGGGGACAGGGCTTTCTCTGTTGTTGGTCCTAAGTTATGGAATGACTTGCCTTTGCAGGTTAGAGCGGCCCCTTCACTGTCCACTTTTAAAGTTCGTCTTAAAACCCATCTTTTTTCCTTGGCTTTTAACTCCAGCGGGATCTAGTCTTAAACTGTTTTTTTTGTTTTGTTTTTTTTTTTTTTTAACCTGAAAGAGTTATTAAATTGTTATTTATTTGTGTTTTAATGTACAGCACTTTGTGTCAGCTGTGGTTGTTTTAAAGTGCTTTATAAATAAAGATGGTATGGTATGGTATGGTAAGTCACTGGATGATTATATATCAGAAAAAATGAAATGGGCCTTTTGTGTTGGCATATGTACAGACGGAGCTGCTGCCATGACCGGACGGCTGTCTGGTTTAACTACCGTATTTTCCGGAGTATAAGTCGCACTTTTTTTCATAGTTTGGCTGGGGGTGCGACCTATACTCCGGAGCGACGTATATGTGACATTTATAACACATGAACCAAAATACTCCAGCCACTTGACATCTCCGTGAACTGCAGCTTTAAGGCAGTCTTGCGTAACCTGTGGGCGCAGTGGATGGTGGATGGAGAGCACAGCTTAACGGCAACTGGGAGAATGCGCCACCCAACTTTCCTGGAAGTCATTGGATGGATCAAGAAAACATGGGCTTCAGTGACAAACCATCCTGTTGGGATTCAGAAAGGCTGGAATAATTGGAACTGCAGCTGACGACGAGTCTGACTAACGCGACACAGAAGAGGAAGCGGCGCTTCGTCTACGGAGTGTACGGAATTGTTTAGAAGTGACACCGAGGATGAAGAATTCAATGGATTGATGGTTTGGTTAACTTGTTAGTATGTTCTTTATGCTATGGTTATCTGAATAACTTAATGTTACGTTAACATACTGTAGCGATTCTCTTAGTTAGAGAGCGTGTTGATGTTGTGGGATTTCGGACTGTTCGGGAGGTTCGTGAAGGCAGCATGGAGAGAGAGAAAAAGACCGAGAGCTTGCCTGTGTGTGTGTTGCTGTTCCGCTGTTGTAGTTGTGGTTGGCGTGGCTGTGGCCTACAGCAGCCGTTTTTCTGTTAATAAAGACGACCTTTGTTGTGAATATCGCCGACTTTGGAAGTGTGAATACAACGTTACAATACCGAACACGTGTTCGTTGTGCGTCATGTAGCTGAATGTGCTACGTTAGCATAACGTAGGTGTAACCGTGTTCGTCCTGTTCTTTAATCCATTATTATTTTAAATTGCCGTTCAAGATGGAATTTGTGCTCTGAGTCTCGGATTCTATCAACCCCCCCCCCCCAAAAAAAGTGCGACTTATAGTCCAGTGCGACCTATATATGTTTTTTTCTTCTTTATTATGCATTTTTTGGCTGGTGCGACCTATACTCCGGAGCGACGTATAGTCCGAAAAATACGGTACTCGGATTTTGGAGGTTGCCCCTGAATGTGAGTCTACGCATTGTATCATTCACAGGGAAATGCTGGCTACCCGAAGAACGCCACCTGAACTTGAAAGCGTTTTGAACGATGTTGTTAAAGTTATCAACTACATCAAAGCACACGCTCTTAACTCGCGCCTGTTCGAACAGCTTTGTGACGAGATGGACACGGAGCACAGACACCTCCTCTTATACACAGAAATAAGATGGTTATCCCGAGGGAGATCACTGGCCAGAGTGTTTGAATTACGAAAACCGCTGCAGAGATTTCTCTCAGAAAAAAAGACAGCGCTTGCTGCAAATTTCAGTGACAAGGAATGGGTTGCAAAACTTGCTTACTTGTGCGACGTATTCAACCTGCTCAATGAACTCAATCTGTCACTTCAGGGGAAAATGACAAGAGTCTTCAAGCTGGCAGATAAAGTAGCAGCGTTTAAAGCCAAACTGGATTTGTGGGGACGGCGTGTGAACAGAGGTATATTTGACATGTTTCAGACGTTAGCAGGGATTTTGGAAGAGACTGAGCCCGAGCCGTCATTCTCCCAGCTGGTGCACGATCACCTGTCTTTGCTGTCAAAAGAGTTTGAGCGCTACTTCCCAACCGCTAAAGACCCACGAACTGACAAGGAATGGATCCGCGACCCATTCGACAACAAACCGAGTGAATCCAGCATGTCTTTACAAGAAGAGGATCAATTACTGGAGATCACAAATGACGGCGGCCTTAAAAGGATGTTCCAGACGGAAAGTCTGCCAGTGTTCTGGATAAAAGTCATGGCTGAATACCCAGAGATCGCCACAACAGCCCTAAAAACCCTGCTGCCATTTCCAACATCATATTTATGTGAAACAGGATTTTCTGCAGTGACAGCGACGAAAACCAAATTGCGGAGTAGACTGGACATCAGCAACACACTTCGGGTGTCATTGTCTCCCATTCCCCCCAGATGGGATCGTCTTATTGCAAAGAAACAAGCTCAGGGCTCACACTGAGACAGCACTATGGTGAGTTGCATTTTTTATGCACTTTATATTTGTTTTTGCAGAGTATCTTATTTTGAAGGTGTGTTTAAACGTTACCATGGTGACCAAAGAGCGTTAGGGCAGAGAGGCTGTTACTTGTGTTGTTGACGCAATGTTGTAGGACTCGGCTAATAAAGTTACATACGAGTACACAAAGGATTCATGTATATTATTATATTTGGAAAATGGCCCAGTTTTTAATGCCAGTAGTATAATTTTTTGCTTTTTGTTGTATTTATCTGCCACATCTTAAAGGCCGGTCCGTGGAAATATTTTCTAACACTAAACCGGTCTGTGGCTCAAAAAAGGTTGGGGACCACTGATCTAAACAGCAAAACGGTGAACATAACACTCCATAAGAATCCCACATTAACACTCAATCACTAAATTGTGGAACCACCTCAGTCACTGGCCGGCAGAATGTTCTTTTACAGTTCTCATTTGAAGTTGTTACCTCAACCTTCCTGACAAGTCCATCTTGTCCTGGGAAAGTCCTTGAGATGACAGCCATAGCCCATTCTTTTCTCTTCACTTGAGTGTTCTTGAGCAAAATTATGTCTCTTTCCTTAAGGCTTGGTCTGTTGTTCTGCCACTTGTGGCGAAGATGCAGAGTGTTGAGGTACTCATGTTTTCATTTTGACCAAAACGTGTCTGCAAGACTCTTAACTCTTTTTCACTGTTCTTTTAACATTGTCCCACTTTCAAAGTCGCCAGGAGGAGGGGGTGAAGACCTGGTCTTTAAGTTGAGCAACAATCCCGGTGTTAGAATAAGAGGTGACTCAGGGTCAGATGACACTGGGACAAGAAGGTGCGCATTCATAATGGCAGACACTTCAGCCATAAACGTTGACAGCAGTTCATGGGTCAATTGCGCTTTCGTGCAGTCCTGAAACATGGAGTCCAGGATGCGCCTGGCAATCCCGATCATCCGTTCCCAGGCACCTCCCATGTGTGATGCGTGGGGTGGATTGAAAACCCATGAGCAGTTTTGCTGACTTAAGTGGTTTTCAGTGTCCTGGAGAGCAAGGTTCGTTTCACCCATTTTCAGTGCCCGGGCAGCACCAATGAAGTTCATACCACAGACGGACCTGATCTGCTTTGCTGGCCCTCTAATGGCAAAAAGACATCTCAAGGCATTAATGAAACTGTCAGTGCTCATTGACTCAATTAACTCAATGTGGACTGCTCTCGTGGATATGTATGAGAACATAATGGCCCACCATTTTGAGTTGGCTTGTCCACTTCTTGTGCGTCGAAAAACCACATCCCACGGGCCACGAACACATCAACACCAATGTATGTAAAGGGAGGTGCAACTTGTAGTCTCAGAAGGTAAGCTTCCCATTTGCTGACACTCTGTCTTCCCCCGTAACTCCCTGCAGGTGACACACTTGAAAAGAACTGTGCTGATACTTCGCTTAGCTCCCGCAAACCAAAATCCTGCTGCTCTAACGGCCCCTTCTGTGAAATGTCTCCCTTGATGCTTCACAGCCTCATGGAAATGGGTATAAGCAGCGTTGCTAGGTCATGTTGACCAGGAATGATGAGGGGATTAGTGTTGTCAATACCCAGTTCTGACTGTGCTATCTGGCCTCCGATTCTTATAAGACCAATACTGTCAAGGATTTGGTGCAATTTCCAAAGACTGCTTGAGGAAGGGATCCTGGACCCTTCAAGTATGCACTTGATTTCTTCCTTGTAGTACTCTCTCTGAACATTTTTTACAATGCAGGCCTGCGCTCTTAACATCTCTTCTTCTGTAGGTCGGCAGATATGCCAGCCACAACAGCTGGTAGCCCATTTGGAGTGAGCGAATGAACAGGCAATGTGGCTCAAATGCGCTATTGCGCTCTTGAGAGTACTGTATTTTGATAATCTTTCAAAATGTTCAGGACTTAGGGTGCTTCTTACAACCTGTGTCAGGCATGCAGTCACCTCAGGAAGTTCTTCAATGTCTATTGCAGGGTCGACGAGGTCATACGTGCTTTGTGATGAAAACTGCCCAGAAGAGTTAGTGAGAAAGGGCGGTCCTTGAAACCACGTAGTACTACACAGTAGTCCTGCTGGTACAGATCAAGACCCGTGGTCAGCTGGGTTGAGTTCAGATGGTACGTGTTTCCCACTGAGTAGGGCGAGTTGACTGGAGGATGCGTTGGACCCTATTGTGCACATAGACGTAAAATCTGCGTGACTGTTTGTATATGTCCCCCAAAACAACTTTGCTGTCAGCATAGTACACAATGTCATCAAACCTAATGTCCATTTCTGCTAAAATCAGCTCTGCAACTTCAGCTGTGAGTACTGCAGCACATAGCTCCAATCTCAGGTCTGTCAAACCTGCTTGAGGAGCCAACTTTGTCTCTGCAAACACAAAACCAACTTCTGTGTTGCCCGCTGTTGAGACCTTTATATAGGCAACAGCAGCAATGGCTTTTACTGACGCATCAGCAAAAACACAAAGCTCTCTCCTTTGGGCATTTGCTGTGGAGAGGCATTTGGAGATATTCTAAGTGTTGGAGTGAATCTCTCCATTTAGTCCACTCAGCCTTCATGCTCTCTGGAAAAGGTGCATCCCAGTCCTCTGTTAGACTGTTAAGTTCTCTTAGTAATAGTCTACCTCGGATTGTAATGGGAGCAAGACATCCAAGCGGATTGTAGAGACTATTCACTGTAGAGAGGACTCCTCTGTGTGTGAAGGGCTTTTGATCATCTGTAATCTAGAACGTGAAGTAGTCTGTACTTATGTTCCAAGACAATCCCAGGCTACGTTGAATAGGTGAGTTCTCAGCAAAGGTATCCAAGTTTTCAACGTCTTTAGCCCTGTCCTCAGGGGGAAAGGCCTCCAGTACCGCTGGCCTATTAGAGGTGACTTTGTGTAGCCTGAGGTTAGAGGATGCAAGAGTGTATTGCACTTGTTTTAGGATGTGAACCGCTTCTTTTTCTGTAGCAATGAGGCAATTCTATGTAAAACTATATACATCGGAATGTCACCACGTCTCGGAAGAACAAGACAAATTCGTAGACCAACTTAAGTTTCAGACACTCACAGAAGGTACAAAACAAGAGTTAGATATAAACTTAACTATTGAAGAAATTTCCCAGGCCATACAGAGTATTAATAGTGGTAAAGCTCCTGGGCCAGGTGGCTTCTCGATTGCTTTCTACAAAACTTTCAAAGACAAACTTATAGTCCCGCTCTTTAACATGTATGAAGAAGGATTTAAAAATGAAGTTCTCCCACCCACTCTGAGACAAGCAATGATCACACTGATATTAAAACCTGGTAAACCTCCCACAGAGTGCTTGTCATATAGACCAATAAGTTTGATGGGGGTGGATACTAAAATACTTTGTAAAGTTTTAGCAAAAAGATTAGATCCCTATATCTCACACTTAGTTCATAACGATCAAAACGACTTTGTACCAAAACATCAAGGGTTTCACAACATAAGAAGAGTCCTAAACATAATCCATGAGAAATTTGATGCTAAAGACACAGCTCTGCCATCACTTGATGCGCGTCAGGCCTTTGATAGAATAGAATGGTCATATCTATTTAATGTTCTACCAAGATACGGATTTGGCTGTAATTTCCTCAAATGGGTTAAGCTTTTTTATACAATTCCCGAAGCCAGTGTTTGGACAAGCAACATAGCTTCCAATCCTTTCACATTAGAACGTTCTACTCGCCAGGGTTGCCCGTTATCGCCAATGTTATTTATCTTAGCTATAGAACCCTTGGCAATGATGATAAGAATGCGAACTGGTTTATTTGGCATTCAGTTGGGAGACCAAGAGCATAGACTAGCCCTGTATGCTGATGATCTGATAGTTTTTTTGACAAGGCTGTCCATTAGTATCCCAAATTTAATGTAACAAATGGACTTATTTGGTCGATTTTCTGGCTATAAAATAAATGATTCAAAGTCCTCTATTCTATTTTTAAGCAGGGATGAAAGACTAAACCCAGTTTTACAAACCCCATTTATCAATGCAAGGGAGGGATTTGTGCATCTTGGTGTTAAAATTACTCCAGACATTAAAACAATTGTATCAACAAATTATGACCCTCTGGTTAGTGAGGTAAATGAGTCACTGAATAAATGGATGATAATGCCCATATCAATGATTGGCCGAATAAACATGATCAAAATGAATATATTGCCAAAATTTTAATATCTGTTTCAGTCACTTCCTTTGCCTCTTCCAAAACAATTTTTTGATGAATTAACCCGTATTTTTTAATAGATTTTTTTGGAATAATAAAAAACCTAGATTAAGACTTCGCTTATTGTACCTGCCATATGAGAGAGGGGGGTTACAACTCCCTAATTTTAAATTGTATTATTGGTCTGCACAGCTGCGCTCAGCCATGTTCTACTTTTCAACTGATACACCCCCAGCATGGTTAAAAATTGAACAATTGGTAACAAACCTTAAATTAAATTTGTATTTATACTGCACAAGGCCAAAACAATGGCAAAAAACCCCTTTCTAAAAAACACAATTGATATTTCGTATAGGGCCCATCAATTTATTGGAGATACTCCTTCTATCTCTTCTTTTTCGCCTATCTGGGGGAACACATTTTTTAAGGCAGGAAGTGTACAGAATGTCAGTACTTTTGCCACCTCTGCTTACGTCAAGATGAACGGGAGATGGTGAGAGAGATCTGCACCATCCTGCAACCATTTGAGGTAGAGATAAGAGCAGACAGGTACCTTGGAAAATCTACTGTTTTTTTTTTCCTCTACTACTGTTCAGTCACATATTGTGTTTTGCACATTATAACAGACAAAACTACACATTAAAAAAGCAATATACCATATAATAAAAAAAAAAGCCTAATTTTAAAAGTTGCTGTTTTTTCTCCTTATATCACAGCCTTCAAAATGCTCCTCATTGCAAAGGCCTGTAGCAATTGTAGCAACTACCAATGGGCATAAACAATGGAGAAAAAAAAAGAAGCTGGCTGCAATGCTTTGTTTTGCCAAAGAATGAAAATTTCTGCACATGTAGTACAACACTGTCCTGTCAGTTTTTACTTCACTGGATCTTTGGTTTAAAAAGCTGGGATTCAATGAAAGCTGAGCAGATGACAAGACAGAATATTTGCAACAGCAAGATACTGTACTGATTTTTTTTGAATGCCAATCAGCAATGAAGGCGAATGCAGTGTTTTAACATTAAAAGAGTTTGTTTCTGTTGTTGATATTGCATATTTGTTTGCAGTTTGTTTGTTCTGTTTTCCATTAAAAGTTTGTTTAAAATGTTAACCAAAAGTAAGAATGTTTTTTTAACAGGATAAATGCACAAAATAAAGCAATTATGAAATTTGTCATGAAAACAATGAAGGCAAAAGGGCTTCTCAGCACACAAATATTCATTTTACTTAGGCTAAAATATGAGACCACAAATGATGACAAAGAAAGATTTGGGAGCCAAAAGAGAAGGCTGTGGCTGTCTGAAAAGAATCAAACTTTCTATCACTATTTGGAACTTTCTGTCACTATCTGGCTGAGGTAAAACAACTGCAAGGCAGTGATTCTCACTCAAAGGTATTCTGTATATTGTTAAATGAATGCATATCAATGTTTGTCAGGTATCCTGTTTGACAAAAACATTTTTAAGTCACTTGAATGCATGCATATGAACACATGTATCAAGATGGCGCCTCGTATGGCCGCCTCGGTACCGTGCTCTCTAGTATTATCCTGGTTTTTGCTTATTATCTGTAATTACGGATACTCAAACTCTATAACCTACTCAAGAGACGAACTGCTTAACATCAGGCAGTCAATCCCGGACAGTTTTTCTCCGGTTTTCACAAACCCAGAAAGTTTTTTGGAGATCTTAGTTGGAGGTGCAGCGGCCGTCTATGGGACATGGAAAAGACGCAGAAGAGGTAAACGCGCCGGAGCGCTTGTAAAGCTGCGACAGCGCGGATTCCGAACTGCGCTTCCATCCATTCACCTGGCGAATCTCCGCTCCTTACCCAACAAAATGGAGGAACTACATCTACTCGACAGGACAAATAAGGACTTTGCACGTTCTGCTGCTCTCTGTTTTACTGAAACTTGGCTCAGCGAATCCATCCCGGACAGCGGACTACATCTGACGGGTTCAATCTACTCTGCGCGGATCGCATGGCGGAGCTTTCGGGAAAAACCAAAGGCAGCGGAATCTGCTTCTATATTAACGAAGGTTGGTGTTTAGATGTCACAATTCTGAACAAATACTGCAGCCCAAACCTGGAATCATTATTCATAAACTGTAAACCCTTTTATTCACCGCGGGAGTTTTCCTCTTATATCCTGGTCGGTGTTTACATCCCACCTCAGGCAAACACGAGTCATTCACTACAGACTCTAGCTGAACAAATAACTGTACTGGAACTGAAACACCCAGACTCACTTTTTATAATACTTGGGGATT
Source organism: Archocentrus centrarchus (assembly GCF_007364275.1). Classification (NCBI taxonomy): domain Eukaryota; kingdom Metazoa; phylum Chordata; class Actinopteri; order Cichliformes; family Cichlidae; genus Archocentrus; species Archocentrus centrarchus. The sequence goes on along the minus strand of NC_044368.1, from coordinate 20,886,478 downwards.
TTAACAAAGCAAAATTAAACCGTGAACTGCCAAAATATAAACAGCATATTAATATTCCCACCAGGGAAAATAATACATTGGATCACTGCTATACAGTACTTAAAAACTCATATCGCTCTGTTCCCTGGGCAGCTTTGGGACATTCTGATCACTGCCTGGTTCATCTCATTCCAACATACAGGCAAAAGCTAAAATCTGCAAAGCCTGTTGTCAAAACTGTGAAGAAATGGACCAGGGAGGCAAAACAAGAACTGCAGGACTGTTTTGACTCTACCGATTGGAGTGTCTTTGAAGCTGCTACTGAAAATCTGGACGTACTGACTGACACTGTGACATCCTACATCGGTTTTTGTGAAGATATGTGTGTGCCAACCAAGACCTTTCGCACATACAGTAACAATAAACCATGGTTCAGCGCCAAGTTAAAACAGCTTCGTCAGAATAAGGATAACTCCTATAGAAGTGGGGACAGAGACCTGTACAAGCAGGCCAGGAACACACTGACTAAAGAGATCAGACGGGCGAAAAGAACATACACAGAGAAACTAAAAAACAGGTTCTCAGCCAACGACCCGGCATCAGTGTGGAAAGGCCTTAAAGTCATCACAAACTACAAGAGTCCACCAAGCAAACAAAGACCTGGCTGATGATCTCAACAGCTACTACTGTAGGTTTGAGAGAGACAAGTCTACATCTCCCACTCACTCCAGCCAGACAACAACTGCCCTCTTCACACCCTTACCCTCTCTCCCTGATCAAACTATTATCAGTCAATCTACTGGAATGACAATACATGAAAAGGAGGTGAGCCAGCTTTTCAGGAGACAAAAGATCAGGAAGGCACCAGGCCCAGACGGTGTCTCCCCCTCCTGCCTCAAAACCTGTGCTGACCAGTTGGCTCCGGTCTTCACGCAGATCTTCAACAAATCCTTAGAACTGTGTGAAGTCCCCTCCTGCTTCAAAAAATCCACCATCATTCCAGTACCAAAGAAACCCTCCATCACTGGATTAAATGACTACAGGCCTGTCGCACTGATGTCTGTAGTAATGAAGTCCTTTAAACGTCTGGTGTTGGCTCACCTGAAGAATGTCACAAGACTCCTGCTGGACCCCCTGCAGTTTGCCTACCGAGCAAACAGGTCAGTGGATGATGCTGTTAACATGGGACTGCACTACATCCTACAACACCTTGACAGCCCAGGGACATATGCTAGGATCCTGTTCGTTGACTTCAGCTCTGCGTTTAACACCATAAAACCCGATATCCTCTCCTCCAAACTCTCTCAGCTCACCGTACCTCCTGCCATCTGTCAGTGGATCACCAGCTTCCTGACAGACAGAACACAGCAAGTGAGGCTGGGGGAAATCACTTCAGATACACTGTCAACCAGCACTGGAGCTCCACAAGGATGTGTCCTGTCCCCACTGCTCTTCTCCCTCTACACCAACGACTGCACATCGACAGACCCGACAGTTAAACTCGTTAAGTTTGCGGATGACACAACAGTCATCGGACTCATACACGATGGTGACGAGTCTGCATATCGGCGGGAGGTTGAACGGCTGGTGCTCTGGTGCAGTCAGAACAACCTGGAGTTAAACACGCTTAAGACTGTGGAGATGACAGTGGACTTCAGAAGACACCCCTCATCAATGATTCCCCTCACTATAACCAACAGCCCTGTGACGAATGTGGAAACCTTCAAGTTTCTGGGAACCACCATCTCTCAGGACCTGAAATGGGAGCTCAACATCAGCTCCATCCTCAAAAAGGCCCAACAGAGGATGTACATTCTGCGCCAACTGAGGAATTACGGTCTGCCGCAGGAGCTGTTGAGGCAGTTCTACTCCGCGGTTATAGAACCTGTCCTGTGCTCTTCTATTACAATCTGTTTTGGAGCAGCAACAAAACAAGACAGAAACAGACTGCAGAGAACTATTAGAACTGCTGAGAAAATCATTGGTGCTCCTCTGCCAAACCTTCAGGACTTGTTCACTTCTAGAACCAGGAAACAGGCAAAGAAAATCATCTCAGACTCCTCACACCCTGGACACACTTTATTTCAGCTCCTTCCCTCAGGCAGGAGATACAGATCCCTGTACACAAAAACCACCAGACACTCAAACAGTTTCTTTCCTCATGCCATCACACTCATTAACAGCTGATCAATAACATTGATCTCTACACAACTGCCTAATGTTACAAACTTTGTTGTCACACTACAACGCACACTACACTTTATTTTATTTTATTATTTATTAGATTTTGGATATTGTAATTCTTAAATTACACTGCACCTTCCCTTCCCAGACCTGTATTGTATATTGTGTATTGTATATTATGTATTGTATATTGTATAGCATTTAAGTTAAATTACAGGACACTGTATAATACTAGAGAGACACCATCAACCGGAACCAAATTCCTTGTGTGTGTAAACATACTTGGCCAAAATAAACCTGATTCTGATTCTGATTCTGATGTAAATATAAATAAGGGACTTACAGTTTTTCTCAATTGCCAAGACACATTTCTTGAAAAAATCCCTCCATGTCTCTAATCTGTAAACACCATCCATCCATCTGTCCATCCATCTATTCTCTTCCGCTTATCCGGGGCAGGATAAAGTTGAAAGTCTCCTAACCTCTTGAAAACAGACTGTGTATATATAATAAATAAATGCATTTTGAAGCCTTATTGCTATTGTCAGATAATCACATGAAAATGTTCCAAAATCCTAGCAGGCATCAATTGGCTGCATGATCCACATATACAAACAAGGAAGAAAAAGACAATCAAAAGTTGGACAATGAATATATAATATATAATAATTACATGGCCAGATATAGTTAAATTATAATTATACTATATTGGATGTGGCCCACGGGACTTGAGTTTGACACTATACTGTATGGAGAATATGCTATAATGTTTTCAGTGTCAACACAAATAAATTTGATTTCATGACAAATCTGTTTACACAATGGAAAAATGCAGCACGGACTGTATTTGTATTCACTTAAACTACAATAATGTTAATAAGACATAATCTACATCAAAAATATATTTTGATGTAAAGCTGAAAATTATAAGAATGTTGGAGGACTCTGAAAACATACAGTGCTGTATTATAATCTTGAACCACCCCACATTTCTTTATATTTTGCGTCCAAGGAGCCAGACTTTCTTTTATGAATTTGGATCTGAGTGGTCTTAACTTGAGTTTGACAGGCATAAAATAATATTTTTTGCTCTAACACGATGATTCCCCAAGAGCATTTAGCAGAAAACATGACATAACTCAGCATGGTGTGTAGTGTGTTCTTAAAAACTGAGGAAACTGGAGAAACACAATGCCAATAAACACCTCTGGATAGAAAAACACAGAATGGAACTATTACGGACTGGCCTCCCCAGAGTCCAGACGTCAATATTATTGAAACAGTGTGGCATCATCTTGACAGAAAACCAAACAAAAGGCAGCCAACATCCAAAGGAGAGCTCTGAATGTCCCTCAAGAAGCCTGAAGAACTATTCCTAAAGACTACCTAAAGAAATTACAAGAACGTTTGCCTAAGTGAGCAACATGGGCCCACCACCCACAGCAGGTAATGTAGGGGTCAGGTACAGTGTGTGTTGGGCGATGGCGAAGGGCAGAGGCCCTGGCGATCTGATCCCCAGCTATTGAGACTGGCTACTCGGACATGGAATGACACCTCTCTGGTGGGAAAGGAGCCTGAGCTATTCAATTTAATTCAATTTTATTTGTACAGCACCAAATCACAACAGTCACCTGAAGGTGCTTTGTATTGTAGGTAAAGACCCTATAATAATACAGAGAAAACCCAACAGCCAAAACGACCCCCTATGAGCAAGAATTTGGCAACAGTGGGAAGGAAAATACTCCCTTTTAACAGGAAGAAGCCTCCAACAGAACCAGGCTTAGGGAGGGGCAGTGAGTTGGATCAGGTGGTGGGTGAGGACAGACCCGCTGCGCCTAAACATATTGTAAAGGTGTGCTGTGAACGCCTGGCTGAGGCCCCAGTCTGCAAGATCTTCAACTCCCACCTCCGCCAGAACTTTGTCAGCATTCCGAGGGAGGCTGAGGACACTGAGGTCAAATGGAACTCAGCACCTCCATTGTTGAGCTGCTGCTCAGAGCTGTGGCTGCAAGGTGGTTGGTGCCTGTCGTGGTGGTACCCCCCGAACCAGATGGTGGTCACCGGAGGTGAAGGGAGCCATCAAGCTGAAGAAGGAGTCCTATAGGGTTTGGTTAGCCTGTGGGACTCCGGAGGCAGCTGACAGGTATCAGCTGGCCAAGCGGAACGCAGCTTGGGCAGTGGCTGAAGCAAAAACTGGGATGTGGGAGGAGTTCAGTGAGGATATGGAAAAAAACTTTCGGACAGCATCGAAGCGAATCTGGCAAACGGTCAGGTGACTCAGGAGGGGAAAGCGGTCCTCCACTCATATGGTTTATAGTGCATTTGAGGTGCTGCTGACTTCAACTGAGGCTATAGTCGGACGGTGGAAGGAATACTTCGAGGACCTCCTGAATTCCACTGGCACGGCTTCTGTAGTGGAAGCAGAGTCTGAGGATGAGGGGGATGACTTGCCCATCACTGGGGGTGAGGTCACTGAGGTGGTTAAACAACTCCTTGGTGGCAGGGCCCCTGGGGTGGACGCAGCCACAGCTCTGAGCAGCAGCCTCAACAATGGAGATGCGGCACATGGCCCATTCTGACTCAATGTCCTTAGCCTCCATTGGAATGCTGTCAAAGCTATGCCGGAGGTGGGAGTTGAAGATCTTGCAGACTGGGGCTTCTGCCAGGCCTTCCCAGCGCACCCTTCCAATACATTTAGTAGCGCCAGGTTTGTCCAGTATCTTCCCCCACCACCTGATCCAACTCACCACCAGGTGGTGATCAGTTGAGACCTCAGCTCCTCTCTTCACCCGAGTGTCCAGAACATATGGCCGCAGATCTGGTGATACTATTACAAAATCGATCATTGACCTGCGCTCTAGGGTGTCCTGGTTCCATGTGCACTTATGGACATCCTTATATTTGAACATGGTGTTCGTTATGGACAAACTGTGGTTTGCACAGAAGTCCAATAACAAAACACCATTCGGGTTCAGATCGGGCAGGCCGTTCCTCCCAATCAAGCCCCTCCAGGTCTTATTGTCATTGCCCACGTGAGCGTTGAAGTCTCCCAGCAAGACTATGGAGTCACTGGATGGAGCACTCTCCAGCACCCCGCCCAGTGACTCCATAAAGTGTGGGTACTCTGAACCGTCATTCGGCGCATAAGCGCAAAGAACAGTCAGGACCCTTTCCCTGTCCTGAAGGTGCAGGGAAACTACCCTCTCGTCCACCGGTGAAAACTCCGACGTGCAGGTAGCAAGCTGGGGGGGATACAAGAATACCCACTCCAGCTCGCCACCTCTCACCGAGGGCAACTCCAGACTGGAACAGAGTCCAGCCCCTCTCCAGGAGACTGCTTCCAGAGCCTAGGCCATGCATTGAGGTGAGCCCAACTATGTCTAGCTGGTATCTCTCAACCTCATGCAGTAGCTCAAGCTCCTTCCCCACCAGAGAGATGACAATTTATGTCCCAATAGCCAGTCTCGATAGCCAGGGATCGGTCCGCCAGGGCCTCCACCCTTGGACGCCACCCAAAACACACTGCACCCAACCCCTATGATGCCAGGGCGGGCCCATGTAACCTCTTCGGCCTACTCCCAGCTGGGCACCACGGGCTAATGCCTGGCCACCGGACGCTCTCCCTCCCCAGGCCTGGCTCCAGGGTGGAGCCCCGGTAACCCTATCCTGGTCAGGGTAAACTGTTCCCTCCTTGTTGCAGACATAGGAGTCTTCTGAACCGCTCTTTGTCTGGACCCTCACCCAGGACCAGTTTGCCATGGGAGACCCTACCAGGGGGACAAGCCCCCAGGCAACATAGCTCCTGGGATCACTGGGACACACAAACCCCTCCACCAAGATAAGGTGGGGATTCACGGAGGAGCGATTGATTAGTATCAGTATTTGTTGGTATTTGCATACTTCACAAAATCCGGCAGCCATGGCACCTCAATCTGATAAAATAGTAAAAGGTCAAGGCCAAGAGGTGTTGAATGAGCAGCAAGTGTCCATTTTAGGCTACACCATTGCATTTTAGATATTCAGGTTAAAGGTGTGTTGAAAGGCTATACAGTAGTTTGAATTTGTAGCCTCTATGCTGGTTAAACATGTTTTAAAAAGCACTCAAACAAGTGAAGTAACAAATTTCAAAAAAGTTAAATAATAAGTAAAAGCTTTGCAATTTAACCCTCTGATGCATGAATTATGAGAACCTCAGTCAAGATTTCTTTTTTCTGAATGTTTTTATTTCTCTTTAGGCAAGAAAGAAAATATGCAATTAAAATTTTATTTATGAACCTATTTTTCATGGAGTTAAAAATATGTCCACTCAGCTGGACACCATGCATTTGATTTTTCAACCAGAAAATATATGTATTTAACACCCCAATAACAGAAAATGATATTGCATCCTCAGATCGACTGTCACTATTGCTAATATTGACCAATTTTGATTCTGGTAATGACATTCAAATAACAAATAAAAATAAAAAAAACAACTTCCCATGACTGCCCAATCGGTAGCAGTGTATGGGATGATACACAAGTATCTGTGTTGACTGATATGCAACTATAACAACAAAACACAGGCATATACAAGAGAACAGCTTTGAACAGCTGTCCACTGTAGTGACCACTATGCATGAAAGGGTTAATACAAGTATCTGTACTTCTACTTCAGGAAAGAATGTCTGTACTTTTGCCACCTCTGATCATAACCGTATAACCAAAAAAATACACTTCATTGGCAATATGATCAACTATATAAAATTTGTAAGACAAAAAAAAAAAAAATCAAAATCTATTCCTTCCTTCACATTTCTCATATCTCTTAACTCACTTTACAGTCACCTGATTCATTACTTATTCTATTAAATAATAATAATACTCTAATAAAGCAGCAACCCAAAACCATTTACAATTACCCAGTTCACATAGAAATTACTTGGAATACATCATCACAATATAAAATCAGAAAATCAGTAACTTGATCTTCACAAATCCGGAATCAAAATTCACGACATGACACAGTTACTTTCCATCGCTGTCTCATCGCAGGGTAGCTCATTGATGGAGGCCACTTGCTGTAGGAACTGTTCCCAGTCTGGCCTGCTAAGTGGTAGATCTGCCTGGAAGTGTGTCCAGAACCTAGAGGCCAAAAGGAGGTATTTAAAACCTTAATAAATTTACAATGCACTAGTATATTGCTTGTACATTGAGCCTTTTTTTATTTTATAAAAATAAATTTTATTTTGTAATTTAAATGGTAAATGGACTAGTTCTTATATAGCAGTTTTCTACTCTGTTTGAGCACTCAAAGTGCTTATACAACATTTTTACATTTCATACAAGCACTTCCATGATTAACTAAGCAAAGTGCTTTTTATTATCTAACATTCACACACATTCACACTCCAACGCTTGCGTCAGAGAGCAAATTGGGGTTAAGCATCTTGCCCAATTGGCATGCAGCCTGGAAGTACATTGGCAAGTAGCCAGGAATCAAACCACCGACCTTCCGATCAGTAGATGACCTGCTCTACCTCCTAAGCTACAGCACACCCACAAATGTGCTCTAAACACATCACATTCAGCTGTCGAATGAAGTGGGCTGAGGTTGAGATCTTGGTTATTCGATGGTCTGTGTCTGATACTATGTGGACATTCATGATTCCAATTTACTCGGTTGTTAAAAGTTGATTTATGAAATGTAGCAAATAATCTGTATGATTTCTACTTAAAGTTGATAAGTATGCGTGTAACACAGAAATGATTCAGGCATAGCATGATAAGGAAGTTGTGTAATCTTGGAGATCACTGAGCAGGGGAAATGAGAGTGAGAGTTCTCCCTGCATTGTCAGATGAAGATTGGAAGTACCTAAGCTGTTGGATTTCTAAAAAGACATCCGAAGAACAGTAAGGATTATAAAAGAAGGACAGTCAACTGAAGGAGGATAACATCACTCTTTTGGACTTCTCCTTTTTCCCTCAACTTCACTGAGGCAGCAACGGACTAGACTTTGGGTGTGGTTGCTTCTGGCCAGGCACCAACTTGAAGTCTTTTCTTCCAAAAAAGGATTTTAAACGATTGGACAATTTCAAGCCCCTTCATCATCAACCCAGCTCATAAGTATTTACTCTGCTTAAGAAATGTGATTGATTTACAATAAATTTGAGATCTGATATTTAGGAGTGATTATTGCATGTTGAGAATTGATTGAGGATTTATTCAGAGCTAAATGCAAACTGCTTGAGCTGAAAACCTGTATAATAAAATTTGACTCTAAAAAGTCAGTAGAATTCGTTGAGAATTTATTCCCTTTTTATCGGTACACTTAATGTTCATGCAACAGTAAAACCATAGACAAGTTAAGCTATAACATCAGGTTCTGTTTTGGACACACTAGTCTCCAGTAATCCACTTCAACCTACTTTTGTCCCTTGGGCTCACTGTCCGAGCCAATAAAAGAATCTGGTCGGTAACAAGCGCACTGATCAAAGGGGCTGGCTGCTATAACTAATTGGACTGTATTCTGGGGTCGGCTGTGTGAGCCTTCTTGACCGATCGCATCAGAGTACAGAGGAAGCGGGGCAGATGTTAGGATTATTAGCAGTTAGAACCAGACGAGCAGCCCCGCCACAGCTTAAGTAGTGTCACTGAGCTCGGAAGTGGGTAATACCTTGCCGGCCCAAGTGATCAGGACCCTATGAAATGGAGTAGCTGTCACAGAGGTAAATACCTGTGGGATCTAACACAGCCAATCATAACATTATGCAAAAGAGGACAGCCATAAAGATGCACTCACTGAATATGTGTCTGTGTGATTTTCACTGTTCATCCAAAACACAAAAGCATATGAATTAAATTGATTTTTTTTTTTTTATAAAAAATCTGCGAATTTTATACCATCAGAGTCTTGGACTTTTTTGGCCAGCTCTCAATTTTTCATACCACTTCAAAGGCCTATTTGAGGATTAAAAAGTTAAAATTATGGCTTTGCACTAAGTTGTGATGGTTAAACTAGAAGTTAGAAGGTTTGGAAATAAATATGCATAGATTCTCAGTCATCCAGGTCATAGTAGTCTCTGGAGCTGGAAAAAAAGCAATTGGACTTCTTTAAGTTTCTCAAAGACATTTCACCTCTCATCCAAAAGACTTCTTCAGTTCTAAAACCAACAGGTGGGGAGACCCAGGTAGGCTTATTCCAGGTGTCCCCCGGAGGTGGGTGTGACCCACTATTGTTTATGTGCATAATCACATGTGCCAAGGTGCACAGGAAGGAAGGTCAGGCTTGTCAGAAAAACTCAGAAGAATTTTCTCCAAGCATGACATCCCAGTATACTTCAAATCTATTAACACTCTAATGCACAAACGGGTCCATCCCAAGGAAAAAACTCTGTAGTGTCTGCTGTCCAGTGCAGTGAGAGTACATTGGAGAAATCAAACAGCCTCTTCACAAACACATGGCACAACATACAAAAGCCACCTCGACAGGACAAGACTTAACTGTACATCTGGACCTAAAAGATAAAGGACGGTCTTTCAAGGATACCAACGTTCGCATTTGGACTGGGAAGACAAGATGTTTGAAAGAGGAGTAAAAGAAGCCATCTATGTCACTGTGAGGAACCATCACTAAACAGAGGAGGTGGACTATGTCACTAACTTTCCCCCGTTCACAGTGCTGTCCTGAGCTCCCTCCCAAGGTGCCTTAACCCCCATTCCTACCTTTGTTCAGGTGACCTCAATGGGTCACACACTGGTTTCACCTCGAACCACTGATTGTGGTGACCCATGCCTCTTTCACACCTCGGTACATGTGATTATGCAATAGTGGGTCACAACCACCTCCAGGGGACTATGCCCACGGGGTTTAAATACCTGGGTCTCTCCACCTTTTGGTTTGAGAACTGAAGAAGCCTTTGGGGTGGGAGGTGAAATGTCTTCAAGAAACTTAAAAGAAGTCCAGCCACCCTTTTTCAAGCTCCAGAGCAGCAATAAATATCCTTTCCAAAATAGCAAAATGAACATGCCTGTTTGTGTCTGTGTGCTCCTCCCCCTACACACAGTGTGGAGTAGCAGTGACTGTGTAAGGGAATGGGAATGAGTCTATATAGGGATTGTAGCACAACTGTAGGAAAAGAAGCCAGAGAGCTGTGACTGAAACTCACACTACTGCCGGGTTTCCATTAGTATCTACTCAGTGCAGGCCAACACGACTCGGTACTCACCACAGTATGGTTTTGTTTCCATTGCAATTGAGTACCACCTGTACCAGTAGTCTCTTGACATGATTTGTATGTGGCTCAAAACACAACACAACAGTGGATGAGATAGAGGCAAGCTAACTAATGCCAGTTTAATATCATGCATATTAAACTTACAATGTTTCGGTGGATGAAGGTTATCATTGTTAAATACTATAATGTCTGCACGTTTCAGATGGCTCTCATGTTGCAAAACTACCGCTGCAAACTGTCAGTCTGTGCATTCAATCAGTGCTTTGCATGCCTCCATTTTCTTGCTGTCGGGTTTTAAAAATGGCATGGTTGATTCTGGTAAAGGAGTCACTCTCATGACTCCGCTTGTGATGACACTCCCTGGCCAATCAGTGGCATAATCCAAATTTTCGGATCGTCTCAGATCGCTTGGAACCCCAGCTGAGTGAGTAATAAAAAACTACCTGGTACCAGGTACTAATGGAAACACCTTCAAACTGTCGAGCTGCGCTTAGTAGGTACTAATGGAAATACGGCTTATGACCTGAATGCAGGATACTGAAGATCATTTAAATTAGCTTTGAGCCTGCATACCTCTGGCTTATCATATAGGTGAAATAAGGCAACAGCACAAACTGCAATAATAATGAAAAATATGTGAAGCCTTAGTAATTCCCTCTAAGAGTAGTAGTACAGGCAAACTGGAGAATGTTCAAATTTGGTTGATCTAAGAATGGGCAAAGTGGTTGCTTTGTTATATTACACTAAAGGATTTATGAAGTGTGAATAAGCACAGTAACCATACACAAATGTCTCTGTCTCCTAAGTCCAGATCGTCAAAGGAAATAAGGAGGAATGCGTATATGGAAAAGTTTTCCCGTCAGTCACTGCTGACAGAAGAATTTATGTGCTTAATTAACATCATTAATAATAAATTTAGATAATACAATAAGATAATTTTTCAATATTTCTCAGTCTTTTTACAAAGCTCCAGTAATAGCTACTTATGACAACAAATAACACCATGCACTTACACCATGCGTATGGTAAATGCACTGGGATCTGTGCATCTGAGCCTGTCACACTCGCAGACTGAGTAATACACCACCTGCTGCTACATACTGAGCCTGAGCTCAGAGTTAATGAACCGTTGTTGTACAAACAACTCTCCATACACTTACAGATCTGCGGCAGCAGAAGTGTAGTAAAAATCATGTAAAAACACAGCCAATTGAAAAGTTGGGTGAGTTGTAACACACGATTCTGAATACAGTATTTTGTACACAGATATCTCCACACAGATCCAAATACACACATATGGATTGAGATACACACACAAAAACAGTTCTTCTACAATAGCTTCCTAACCTTTCCAGCAATACACCCACTGTGTTTAAAATGGATTGGATGAACAGATGTCAACAAGCTAAGAACAAACAGAGTTCTCAAACATATGAGATAAAGTGTTTTTACTTGTGGTGGTAGATGTCTGGGTCTCGGGTGACGCGGTTCTGAAAGCCGATGTACAGGTCATCCCAGAGGCAGCCGTGCAGCACCACGTACCTCATCACGCCAATCCTGTTTTTAATCTTAAAGGAAACCAAGAAAATAAGGATTCCTGCTCTGTCCAAGCAAGTATGTTAGATTTCTAAAAGGTTTTTGTAATTTCCTCAAAGTACAAGTCTTTTTAAAGAACAGAACTGATTAACAGTAAATAATGTACATTTGTTTCGCAAGCTGCAATGCTACTTGGAGAGATATATTTACAGATGGAGTCTGCTTATCAGCAGTTCCAGTTGCTTCAGAAAGTAATCAGTCCCCTGAACAAAAAAGAAAGGGCAGCAGAAAACTTAGAAGAGTCATTAAAACAGATTGCTACTGCTGTCCTGCTGCTCTGCTGCTCAGAGAACATTAACCCGGGAAACTGATTTTAATAATCTAACATGTCAGATTATACAGATAAGGATCAGGAGCACATGGTAACTGATGTTAATTCTTGATGGTGAAAATGTTTTTGATCAACTATCAGACAGTGAGATCCTCTTACTACTAATATTTGCACCATGCTTGGATTTTGCATGAAAAAACTGAACAATATGAAGACCATATGAAGATGATATAATAGGTTTCCTAACAAAAGTCCTTACCAGTGTTAATGAAAACAACTGAAAAATATAGTATTTTTTTCATGTTAAAGCAAAGGCAAAGATGTTAGAAAACAAATTAAAAAAAAAGAAAAATATGAATTTAAATTGCAATGCAATGATTGAAAAGTGTGGGCATTATGATTCAAAAGCAGAGAAACAATTTGAAATTAATCATTTAAAATAACAGATGAAGGTTCAATGGTGATTCAATATTGCCCATACGTGCGAATTTAGGTGTGAATGATTGTCTGTGTCTCTCTGCATTAGCCCTGCAACAGGCTGGTGACCTGTACAGAGTGTACTAGCCTCTCTCCCTATGACAGCTGGGATAGGCTCCATCACCCTGCAACTAAAGAGAATTGATGGATGGATGGAGCAACAGAAAATTTGAAAAGAGGAAAATTAAAATAATGTATAATTGTAAAGATCTTATCTTTAGATAAGATCTTATCCAAGATTCCTGTGTTTGTTTAAAAGTGTACCATCTACCTCCCAATATATAAAGACTGAGAGAACAACTGAAGAAAATTGACGTGGAAAGGCCAAAAAAGTGAACTAAAAATATATTGAAACATGGGGAGTTTGCATTGCTTGTTCTGAGTAAATCTCTTATGCTGTTCAGATTTAATATACGGTGATGTGTACAAGCAATATAGTAAATGGAAAGGAATTGAAAAAGAATTAGTATGATAATTGGGTTCAATGAAGCAAGACATTTGAATGAGCTCTGCATCAGCTGATTGAGAATCCAAATAGTGCTTTGTTTCAAACTGGACTCAAACTGTAATGATGAAGATTACACAAATCTTAACAACTAGTGCAGATTCTCCACACTTCTATTTACCACTCAGACAAAAACACCCCAAAATCCTGAAGCTGAGACACACTTCTTGGTCCAGAAAGTACACTATAGTACAAACGTATTTGCTCATCTGCCTTCATGAACTTGAGTGACATCGCATTCTTAATCCATCAGCTTTAATTTGATATATGCCCACCATTTGCTACTATAAGAGCTTCAACTCTGGGAAGACTTTCCACAAAGTTTAGGCGTCGGTTTATGGGAACATTTTGACCCTTCTTCCAGAAGAATTTGTGAGGTCAAGCATTGATGTTGGATGAGAAGGCCAGGCTCCAGTCTCTGCTCTAATTCAGCCCAAAGGTGTTCTATCAGGTAAACCCTTTATTTACCACAGGCTTCTGGAAACAATTACAGTAATAACTATGTTGGGGAAGCACGGTGGCGTGGTGGTTAGCACCGCTGCCTCACAGGCCTGGGTGCAATTCCACCTTGGCCTGGGCCTCCCTCTCTCTGTGTGAAGTTTGCATATTCTCCCCGTGTCTGCGGGGGTTTCCTTCGGGTACTCCATTTTCTTCCCACAGTCCAAAGACATGCACTTACTGGGGTTAGGTTAACTGGCTACTCTAAATTGCCCATAGGTGTGAATGAGTGTGAGTGTGAAAGGTTGTTTGTCTCTCTGTGTTGGCCCTGCAACAGGCTGGCGACCTGTTCAAGGTGTACCCTGCCTGGGGCAGCATCATGGTGTTCCCAATATTGTCTTGCTGTCTCTGCTCCACCTGGGCTCATTGCTGTAAAAAGACAATATAAAACTCACCAATGATTGACCCTTTTTAGCAGCATGAGCCTCATTTGAGAATAAAAAGCTCATAAAACTCTTAAATTATCACAAAATGTGTTTTGCTAATCACTGTGGGTGGTGGTTAGCACTGCTGCCTCAGTTAGTATACCATCTAGAAGGCTTGGGTTCAATTCCACCTTGGCCCAGGCCTCTTTCTTACTGTGTGGAGTTTGCATGTTCTTCCCATGTCTGTGTGGGTTTCCTCTAGTTTCCTCCCACAGTCCAAAGACATGCACTTACTGGGGTTAGGTTAATTGGCCACTAAATTTCCCATAGGTGTGAATGAGAGCATAATATCTGAGTGTGGATGCTTGTCTGTCCTTCTGTGTTGGCCCTGTGACTGGCTGGCAACCTGTACAGGGTGTACCCTGCCTCTCGCAGTCATGTTCTTCCACACAAAACTCATTCATCCATCTTGATTGATCGATAGATAGATCCATAGCTAGATAGATCAGCAGCAAGAAAATAGTACAATCTATGATAAATAACAAGTGAGAGTAGAAGTGCCATAGGCACAAAGTGCAAAACTATACATATAAAACAGTGCTAAAAACACAACAAATGAAAAATATATAAATGTAGGAGACCTTTCTTTGTTCACTGGTGTGCAGCCATGTTGAAAAAGAAAGGGGCCATCCCCTCCCACAAAGTATATATACATTTCAGAACTACTTTCATAATTCTTGTAACATATGTAAATAAAGCATCCAGAAGAACAGGTGCGTTCCACATGTGTAGAGAGCAAACAACTCCCTATCATTTACCGCTCTTGTTTGTTCATGACATTATATCATCATAACTTCTTGGTAGTCATGATGATAAAAGGTCACAAACAAACCACTCCCAATAAATTTACCTTTCATTTTTTCGTGACTTTATACATCAGTAGTAATGAGAACATTCTTAATAGTTATTGTCTGTTATGCTGCTGTGTGTTTGCTTAGTACTCCACAGTAACTCACCTCCAAGTATGAGTGCTCTCTGTCAGGTCTCTTTGTGGGAAATGACAGATCCAAAAAGTCCACCAGATAGTCATAACCATTAGTGAGGCATTGAAATGTGTCATCTGTTTCAATGACCTACACAGAGACATTTGCATTTCAGCACATTTACAACCACTTTTAATGAGACAGCAATATAAAGGAAGCAAAAAACAGTGAGCCAAGGAGTCAAGGATCATTCATGGGTGGGAGGAAGGGAAACAGTGATGAGGAATCAGTACATGATGTGCATGATTGGACCTCCACCTGAGGGACTGTAGGAGGCTGCTGTGACATGAGAAAAAATAATTACTAAAAAATATTGCTATAAAAATAAAGAGGGGGAAAATTTCTTCTCAGATGTAAGAATTTTTTAAGGGAGCATGTAATACTACTCTGTTCCATAGCATTGTGTTAAGTACAAAATTGAGACCAAAAAAAAAAAAAAGTTACTTCAAGGTGTCGTACTCCTGGGTCTGTTGACAGTGATTTTGAGTTTTTTGAACTTTTAAGATGTGTGTGTGTGTGTGTGTGTGTGTGTGTGTGTTGGGGGGGGGGGGGGGGGGTGCAGGAAGTAGAAGAATGATAGGGTATAGCATTATTATGTCCCTTATGCCAAAAAAACTTTAGGTAGGAAAAAAGCAGAAGAACAAATTAAATGCCAGTGGAGGTCAGACGTTATGCTGCAGGACAGCTCGAGGCAAGGAAAAGTAAAGCAGCTCAGCGAAAGAACTGAAAAGCACATTTACCCGCACAACAAGGTTGTAGTTTTGAAAGCTGGCCCAGGTGTAATAAAACTGGATCCAGCTTTGATGTTTAAATATCTCAGAGTTGATGGCACTGTTCAGTTCATTCACATACAAGTCGAACTCCCAGCTGTCCTTGTAGATTTTTGTACTGGCTGGGGGATTGGTAATGGCCTCACTATGGTTGGTCATAGCAAAGGAAGTCAAAAAGGAAATTTAGTAGTGGGACATCTTTCATGTTTGCAGTGTACATGATCATTTTAGTTTATTACAAGTTGCATCATATTGGGAAGTTGCAATATATTGCTTCTTAAAATGAAGTAATGAAGGTCTGCAGAAACTAAATAGCCCATTTAAACAGTGAGCTTGTAACTACTGATATTGCTTTGTAAATGTCTGTGGTTTATGTAGTTGTATTGCACATCAGGAAAAACAGTCTCTTTCTTTCCCAAGGAAAAACACAGGTAACGTTTGCTGCTCTAACCTGTTAGTGAGGTCAATCAGAGCGAGGCTGAGGTCCAGCACAGCACCTGGTTTGGGTGTCCAAGTCTTGATTTCTGGTGCTAGCTTATTGATGAGTGCATTGAGGTCCTCTGCACTGTTTTTGATATTAGTATCCTTTATGTATCTTCCATCACACACACACACACACACAGTACAAACAGACAAAAAGGAGAAAGGATGTATAAAGAACAAGTTAGGTCTTTTGTTTCCATTTAGATGCTTCAGTTACTGATACATCTGTAACCTGACAGTCATTAGCAGTGGTGTCACTGTCAAAACTCATGACCACAAATCTCTCTCTCTCTCTCTCTCTCTCTCTCTATATATATATATATATATATATATATATATATATATATATATATATATATATATATATATATATATATATATATATATATATATATATTAAAATAAGAGTCTGAATATATTGAATGAACGTCTGAATATATGGAATGAAAACTGACATCACGGAAGCTCCTGCGTCATCTACTGTTTGCGTTACGTAAAGCACATAATGTCACTACAAGGAGTGGCACTTTTAGTCAATCTGCAGTTCATCTTCACTGTTTCATTGTGGAAGACCAAATGCAGCGAACCTCTCAAGTCAGACAGCTCCTGCGTCTCAAGCTAACATTACTCAGAACATGCACAGGCACCCTCCACAACATCAGGCCCTGTCTAGAATCTGAGATGTGGATGTGGAAGGCATGTTCTGCTTAATGTTAGCTTGATACGCAGGAGCTGTCTGACTTGAGAGATTCACTGAATAAAACTCAGTACAGTAAAACTCATCAGCAGTACGATAAGGAACACTGCTGCTAGTATTATGTTGGCAAGTTCATGCATTTGGCAGGGTGTTAATTAGCTACTCATTATTTAGGATTTCTGCCACTAAATTCCCTGCAGATTGACTCATAGTGCCGTTTCTTGAAGTGACATTATGTGCTTTACGTAACGAAAACACTAGATGGGGCAAGAGCTTCTGTGACGTCAGTTTTCATTCAATATATTCAGACTTTCATTCAATATATTCAAGTTTCATTCTATATATTCAAGTTTCGTTCCATATATTCAGACTCTCATTTTAATATATATATATATATATATATATATATATATATATATATATATATATATATATATATATATATATATATATATATAATATTTCCTAAATGGCATTTCATAATACATATATAAAAATACCTGGTGGAACATTTCATAACTAATGGTGCCAGTTACAAACAATTCAGTATAAAAGGCGCATCACATCAAGGTGGGCTCTTGATTGTATATTACTGTAGCTCGCCATGAGACACTGCGTTTCAATTCATACCCATGTGAAATAGGCTACAGAGATATAGGCAGTAGATACAATGAAGGACCCAGATATAGAACAAGCCTTGCCTTAGTTACTGTACATAGTTATTTTTTAAATATTAACTTGGCCAGATAGACTACACAGACTACAGACCTCGCAGTTTTATTGCAACAGATAAGCTAACTGTGCTGTGAGCATTTATCTGTCAGGGAACAATGAAGATGATTCAAACCCTTTTGACTTTGCTCTTTATTAGTTAATATCTAATGCTGTGTGTGGGCAGCATGGTGACGCAGTGATTAGCACCGCTTCCTCACAGCTAGAATATCATCTGAAAGGTCTGGGTTCGATTCCACCTTGGCCCAGGCCTCTCCCTCTCTGTGTGGCGTTTGCATGTTCTCCCCGTGCTTGCGTGGGTTTCCTCTGGGTACTCAGGTTTCCTCCCACATTCCAAAGACATACATTTACTGGGGTTAGGTTAACTGGCTACTCTAAATTGCCCATAGGTGTGAATTAGGGTTTAATATTTTTCCCGAAAATGACATGAATCAAATCCCGGGAAATGACGAGCCATTTCCCGGGAATCCCGGGAAAAAGTTTATTTATTTTTTTATTTTAATTAGGCCTTCTGTAGCCTGTGTCGGCCTTAACCTATTGTGATATTGTAGAGGTAGCTTTCCAGCTATGTCCTGTTATGCCCAGTAGGGGGTAACGTCGGCTTGATTAACGCAATAAAACCTACATCTGGACATTCGAGTGATCGAGCTATGCGGTGTTGTATCGTTCCTCAACACTCCCTTAACAAATATAATTCGAATATTCCTCCATTGTACATGGAATTATACCAAGCTATTTTACAACTGCTGGTGCAAAACAATACGGTTCATCTCCACACAGCATTGATAAAGGCTCAGCCACGCTGTCGTGGCGACATCTGTTGCGCTATATCTCCACCAGTGGAACGCTGTAATAGTCATTGAAAAGTTAACTACCGTACTACACTATAATATGGCATAACACAGGGCCTTGAGTAATGCACTACGACTTGGTCATTACCATTCTGGCAACAGCAAATTTATAACACCGTGTCTGAGGGTTAAAGTAGGTTCGCTGTGAATCGTCTTTTGAAAAACTGGCCAATCCTTATAGCCTAAAAAATATACATTTTACTCAACTCCATTTTAAAAGCGAAATATGTTAAAGCAATCTATTTCATGATAATTTCTTCACACATTAGGCCCGTATCCTAATTCATGATTGTTAGTAAGCGGCTGCAAACGAGGAAAAGAAACACTCGAAGTTAAACAGATATTTCTTTATTGTTCAGGGCAGGCATATTTTATAGGCTATATAATGCAATATAACAATATATAATAATATAAAATTATATAATACAAAATACCTTAGGGTAAACACATTGCCTACGATTTCAACAAATTAAAGAGGAAAAAAGCACAACTGTGTAATACCTCTATTAAAACGCTTGAGATGAAGGCTGAAGCCTTAAACGGAGGCTGAACCTGCCTGAAATGAAGAATAATGCTTTTCGCATTAAACGAACCCTTCTCTCAATATTTCCTTAAATTTAACATTCTGAAGCTTTCTTTTCTTTCTGAAAGTCAAATCGACTCGCGCGACTTTTTTCCCGGTTTCCCGTCTAACGTTTCCCGGGAAACGGGAAATGGTTCTGATCGCATTTCCCGGGAATCCCGGATCCCTAGTGTGAATGAGTGTGAGTGTGAAAGGTTGTTTGTCTCTCTGTGTTGGCCCTGCAACAGGCTGGCGACCTGTTCAAGGTGTACCCTGCCTCTCGCCCTGTGACAGCTGGGATAGGCTCCAGCCCCCCGCGACCCTGAACATGGATGGATGGATCTGATGTCTTCATAAACTCTACCTGTCTGATGGATGAGCCTCCACAAAGTAGCCGGCAAATGGGCAGTAGATCCTTGGCTGCAGCGATTTCACCAGTGTAGCTTTGTAATTCAGCAGCTTCTTCCTTTCATTCTTGATAAACTCTGCTTTCCAGGAATCTGGAAAGAAATAAACATTTGCTTCACCTCAGCAGTTCAGTGCAAGTAAATTACACTTTGACATATCATTTAAACAAGGGGGTTCTTATATCACTAAAGGAGCTAAATGGTTGCTGGTTTCAAATCAAGCCCAAGCAACATGTTCCACAAGGATCATTATTAGGCCCATTGCTGCTCAGTCTGTACAATTTAGTTTTGTGACAGTGGAGCTTTTGCCGTAAAAATTGGGTGGGTACGGAAAGTATTCAGACCCCTTTGAATTTTTCACTTTGTTTCATTGCAACCATTTGTTAAAATCAAAAAAGTTCATTTTATTTCTCATTAATGTACACTCAGCACCCTGTCTTGACAGAAAAAAAACAGAAATGTAGAAATTTTTGCAAATTTATTAAAAAAGAAAAACTGAAATATCACATGGTCATAAGTATTTAGACCCTTTGCTCAGTATTGAGTAGAAGCACCCTTTTGAGCTAGTACAGCCATGAGTCTTCTTGGGAATGATGCAACAAGTTTTCTACACCTGGTCTTCCACACTTGGGGATCTTCTGCCATTATTCCTTGCAGATCCTCTCCAGTTCCGTCAGGTTGGATGGTGAACGTTGGTGGACAGAGCACTGAAGAGGAACATGCACATCCAAAAAAGTTCAAAGGGTGCAGGAACAAAAGTGAAAACTGAGCAAAAAGAAACTCCGCACACCAGAAAAGCTCTTGGAAAAAATTTAATAACCAAGCCTTGAGAAAGTGACATTTCGTGGACAACTGCCCTTCTTCAGACTTTGCAACCTGTGATTGTTAAGTCTGAAGATGGGCAGTTGTGCCCGAAACATCACTTTCTCAAGGCTTGGTTATTAAATTTTTTCCAGGAGCTTTTCTAGTGTGCAAATGTTGGTGGACAGCTATTTTCAGGTCTCTCCAGAGATGCTCAATTGGGTTTAGGTCAGGGCTCTGGCTAGGCCAGTCAAGAATGGTCACAGAGTTGTTTCGAAGCCAATCCTTTGTTATTTTAGCTGTGTCCTTAGGGTCATTGTCTTCTTGGAAGGTGAACCTTTGACCCAGTCTGAGGTCCTGACCACTCTGGAAGAGGTTTTCTTCCAGGATATCTTTGTACTTGGCCGCATTCATCTTTCCTTCAATTGCAAGCAGTCGTCCTGTCCCTGCAGCTGAAAAACACCCACATAGCATGATGCTGCCACCACCATGTTTCACTGTTGGGGTTGTATTGGGCAGCTGATGAGCAGTGCCTGGTGTTCTCCACAGTTCAATCTTCGTTTCATCAGACCAGAGAATCTTATTTCTCATAGTCTGGGAGTCCTTTGTGTGTTTTTTGGCAAACTCTATGCGGGCTTTCATATGTCTTGCACTGAGGAGAGGCTTCCGTCGGGCCACTCTGCCATAAAGCCCCAACTGGTGGAGGGCTGCAGTGATAGTTGACTTTGTGGAACTTTCTCCCATCTCCCTACTGTATTTCTGGAGCTCAACCACAGTGATCTTTGGGTTCTTCTTTACCTCTCTCACAAGGCTCTTCTCCCACGATTGCTCAGTTTGGCTGGGACGGCCAGGTCTAGGAGGAGTTCTGGTCGTGCCAAACTTCTTCCATTTAAGGATTATGGAGGCCACTGTGCTCTTAGGAACCTTGAGTGCTGTAGAAATTCTTCTGTAACCTTGGCCAGATCTGTGCCTTGGTTATTAAATTTTTTCCAGGACCTCTGAGTTCCTTGGGCAGCTCCTTCAACCTCATGATTCTCATTAGCACTGACATGCACTGTGAGCTGTGAGGTCTTATATAGACAGGTGTGTGCCTTTCCTAATCAAGTCCAATCAGTTTGATTAAACAAAGCTGGACTCCAATGAAGGAGTAGAACCATCTCAAGGAGGATCAGAAGAAATGGACAGCACGTGAGTTAAATATGAGTGTCACAGCAAAGGGTCTGAATACTTATGACCACGTGATATTTCAGTTTTTCTTTTTTAATAAATTTGCACAAATTTCTACATTTCTGTTTTTTTCTGTCAAGATAGGGTTCTGAGTGTACATTAATGAGAAATAAAATGAACTTTTTTGATTTTAGCAAATGGCTGCAATCAAACAAAGAGTGAAAAATTCAAAGGGGTCTGAATACTTTCCGTACCCACTGTAAAACTTATATTTTTACAGCAACAGCTCCACTGTCACAAAACTAAATTGCCCAAAACTAAAGTCCTCTCTCTGTGTCATTCAAGCAGCAGATCTGCTTGACACTATTTGGCCTGCTTGATATTTTGACATCTTGGAGCAACAACACATTAGTATAAAGCCGCTTATGTGGTGTTGCTCCAATATGGCGATGTAATGGCTCAGTCAATACAATACGTTTCTTTGCTACCAATTTTACCTTGCAACTGGTGGCAACCACAAGGGAATATATGTTTTTTCTCAAGCAAATGTTGGTTGCCAAGATCTGGGCTGATCTGGGCTTAAGAAGCTGAAAGAAGCTCATGACAATATAGTAAAAAAAATTACAGTAGCACATGCTTTTGATGTTTCCAGCCTTATACACGTTTATAATAACAGATGTAATTGATACAGCAGTAAAATTTAGCAGGACTGCAGATAAATCTAGTGTTTAACATGATCAAAAACTAAACATAGCCTGTTTTTCCAATGAAAAAAGAAACAATTATATGCATTTGCACTGGATTATGGAAATATTACTATATGTAAGGTCATGGTGCAGCTATTACCTTTATACCTCTTGATTTTGCTGACATTGTTTCATTCAGTTCATCCCTCCAGACAGTTATCATACCCACCAGTGTGAGCTATAAAACAGTTTTTGGGTTAACTGTCAAAAGATTCTAGCTTAAATACTGGTGTGGGGAGTGATGGGGAAAACCTAATAAGGGAACTCAGTCTCACCAGTGTATTTCCCTCCATAGAAGGTCATGGGGAATCCAGAAGCACCTCCAGCAAAGTCAGTCATCATCAAGTCCACATTTTGTGGTAGCCTGCCCCCATTTGGTCTGGTACAGTCCACAGTGTTGAGGATCATGTGACCTGCAATCAAAACAGAATTTAATATTCTGACCAGACTTATTTTTACACCAGAAATAGTTGTTTTATTAAAAATAACACCTTTGTAGTCAACAATGATGCAGGTGTCCATTTCAGGATGTACACCATCCATCAGGATCATAAATCTCAGGTGATCATCAACCTGGATGAGACAAAGATCCATTTTTATTTCATTATGATATTCACATTTCAAAAAGCATTTTAATTAACATTGTTATTGTCCAATGAAACCTTTTATAAATATGTTTTTGTAATTGCTCGACCAAATATTAGAGGCGGTGACTTACATTTTGCCAGATGCCAAAGGGGACAACTTTGATATTGGTCAGTTTAACTTGGCTTTGCTCCAAATACCTGTCACAGCAGAGATAGGCCTATGTTAATACCAGACTAGATTCTGCTCTAATTAATTAGAGGATATGGGGAAAATTGAGCTCCACTTCATTACTAACCAAAACACTGGTCTGGATGTGTCCCCAACATAGATCGGGACATCAGGCCTCCTTTCTGCCAAGACTTTCAGTGTGGGGTAACTAGAAAGGTGACAGAACAAGTCAATCCCCCAAGATTCTTTTGAAAACTTTGTAAATATCCACAGTATACAAGACTGAAAAAAAAAAATATTTGTAGATTCTGTATCTGCAGTTTCTAACCAGTAAAAAAAATAGAATAAATTGAATTTTAAAAAAGATGGATGGATGGATGGAAAAAACAAAACGTTTGTTTCTTTTCATTTCTGTCTCCAAAAATGCGGTCAGAAATGTTGAGTTTATAAAGCACAGGTACAGTTACAGTACTGCGTAACATACTGAGTTTATATTCATATCAAAGGAGCCAGGCTCCCTTGTAATCTTTTAAAAGAAAGAATTATAACAAGTGTAACAAGTTAGCAAAGAACCACTTTTAAATTGTATCTTCACTTTACTTGTAGCCTGTTGCAAAAATAATTAAATGAATGAATAAATAAATAATTTGTTCCAATTTCTTAAGTTGAATCTCTGAAAAAGGCCCCCCAAAAAATAAGTTTGACAGACATAAAATATTTTTTTGCACCAACTAGGTCACTCCCCAAGAGCTATTAGCTAAAAACATGGCATCATTTGTTGTGTAGTGTTTTCTTAACATAAAGGGAAAACTGATCAAGTGAAGGATCAAAAAACAGCAATGAAAAAAGTATGTGCCAAATAACCCAAGAACAGAACTGATATACCATCAGATTTTGATCCACTGTGATGCGCAGAGACTGAAGTCATAGCATTTAGAGCAATACTTCTGATACTCAGTACTCAGTAGAGTGAAACCTGAAAACTGACTACAGCTGCCATTGTGTGTGCTTGTCATGCTGCTGTTTTCAGTCCTCCTTGTTGTAAACTTCACTGTTTCCTGTTCAGGCAAGTTTCTGAACGATTCAGCATTCTACGTGCTGTCAGTGATATGACCGTCAAGCTACATACCTACAATCCTTCACACAGTGTAACAGACACTTTTAAAATACTGTCATGAGGTATGCAGAAGACAGATGGATATTTGGCTGATCTTGGGGAGGAGAAGGGATGAAACATCAGATAAACATGGTTGATAGAGTAGTTAAAAATGAATGCCCTGGCTCTGAACATTTCCAAGAACAAAGAACTCATTCTAGACATGAGTGGAGAAACAAGAGACTGTGCAGAAAGGGATTTCCAATGACTTTGCAGTGTTTCAAGTTATGTTAATACAAGTATATTGAAGTGTGTGAGCTTGTTCTTCAATAGCTGTAACAATTCATAACAATTCGTAACAAAATCATAGGGCGAGAGGCAGGGTACACCCTGAACAGGTTGCCAGCCTGTTGCAGGGCCAACACAGAGAGACAAACAACCTTTCACATTCACATCCACACTAGGGTTTAATATTTTTCCCGAAAATGACATGAATCAAATCCCGGGAAATGACGAGCCATTTCCCGGGAATCCCGGGAAAAAAGTTTATTTATTTTTTTATTTTAATTAGGCCTTCTGTAGCCTGTGTCGGCCTTAACCTATTGTGATATTGTAGACTGGCCGATCCTTATAGCCTAAAAAATATACATTTTACTCAACTCCATTTTAAAAGCGAAATATGTTAAAGCAATCTATTTCATGATAATTTCTTCACACATTAGGCCCGTATCCTAATTCATGATTGTTAGTAAGCGGCTGCAAACGAGGAAAAGAAACACTCGAAGTTCTTTATTGTTCAGGGCAGGCATATTTTATAGGCTATATAATGCAATATAACAATATATAATATAAAATTATATAATACAAAATACCTTAGGGTAAACACATTGCCTACGATTTCAACAAATTAAAGAGGAAAAAAGCACAACTGTGTAATACCTCTATTAAAACGCTTGAGATGAAGGCTGAAGCCTTAAACAGAGGCTGAACGTGCCTGAAATGAAGAGTAATGCTTTTCGCATTAAACGAACCCTTCTCTCAATATTTCCATAAATTTAACATTCTGAAGCTTTCGTTTCTTTCTGAAAGTCAAATCAACGCGCGCGACTTTTTTCCCGGTTTCCCGTCTAACGTTTCCCGGGAAACGGGAAATGGTTCTGATCGCATTTCCCGGGAATCCCGGATCCCGGGATTAAACCCTAATCCACACCTACTGTATGGGCAATTTAGAGTAGCCAATTAACCTAACCCCAGTAAGTGCATGTCTTTG
This sequence comes from Archocentrus centrarchus, assembly GCF_007364275.1. Classification (NCBI taxonomy): domain Eukaryota; kingdom Metazoa; phylum Chordata; class Actinopteri; order Cichliformes; family Cichlidae; genus Archocentrus; species Archocentrus centrarchus. The sequence continues at coordinate 20,861,005 of NC_044368.1, read as the reverse complement.
GAATGTGGGAGGAAACCGGAGTACCCGGAGGCACAGGGAGAACATGCAAACTCCACACAGAGAGAGGGAGGCCCGGGCCAAGGTGGAATCGAACCCAGGCCTTCCAGATGTTATTCTAACTGTGAAGGAGCCGTGCTAACCTGTGCCACCGTGCTGCCTGTTAAGGATTTTTTATTAAATAAATAATGTCATGCTGTAATAACTAATGTTGTTTTTCATGTGAGGTTTTACAGTTTTACTGAGGACCACATTAATTTAATTATGTCCTTATAGATCCTTATAGAATTTAAGGAGGGAATACTTTTCAGTTCACCGTGACTCAATGTAAAATGGGCCCTTCTTTTTTGGTTTTGATTGCAGCTGATCATGAGTCAGATATTGCAATGTATCTAAGCCATAATAATTCAATGAACTAGCTGTGTGGTGCAGATGAACAGAACAGCTGAACAACTCTGAGCCCTTTAGGTGCTTAAAAAATGAGCAGTAATATATGATATACATTTTTTTACATATTTAACAACATTGACCTGAGATGATCTGAGTGCATATGGCTGATGTAGATGAGATCTGCAGCACACAGTCTGTCCAGGGCATCTGCTGGGGGCTCATGGAGAAGCCACCAGCCCCTAGCAAACGCAGGGCCCTTCAACCAGGGGTCAAACATGAACCGCCTCTCTCCGAGCTGCAGCTCCATGCAGGCATGGGTGAAGTATGTCACCTGAGAGGAAGGTCAAAGAAAATTTGAAATTTTTAGAGACAGCTGATGTACTCTTCCCTCATTTTTCATACATAATTTTGTGCAACTTTAACAGTTTAATAAGGGTAACACAATACGCAGTACCTCACAGTGTCTTAATAATTGTCTGAAAAAGATTTGTTGTTTGAAATGTAATAGCAAAATACATACTTTTACTTCTCCTTCCTGTAGCTCCTGAGGCTCTCTAGGATCAGCCAGCCAGGGATCAACAGGACACAGTTCCACCAGCTGAAGCCCCCCATCATCAAACATTTCTACCTCTGTTAGTGTGACAAGAAACTCAGGTGTAGCTGGATTTACAGGGAATTTACATTCTTCTCAGTACTTTCAATATGGTCTTTCAGAGTTTGCATGAGCATGTCAGTCTTTGCCTCCACTACAGGCCTCCTGCAAAGCTACCAAAGGACTTCCAGAGGAGTTCCTCCACCTCTGCTAGTGAGAAGACCTCTGTTTGTGAATAAAGGCTGGGCACACAGAGCCAGAAGGTGAGCTTCACCATTACACAGTTTACCTCCATAACATCTCCCCTTTTCAACAGTTTCTTTAATCCCTTACTCGTACTGAGATTCAACTTTCAAACATAACAGGTAAATGGAAATCTCTTTCCTACTTCCTGCTGCACGCTGATCTGATACTGTTAACGTTCCTCAATTCCAATATCAAGAATCAATCAAGAATCAAGAATCAAGACTTTATTGTCATATATATGTAAACATATAATGAAAACATATAATGAAATTTGCGTTCCAGAACACCCATCCAAGAAATACAAAAACAAACAGGGGGGACAGGTGTCCTGAGGTCATGCAGCTGACTCGCAGCGCTACCTTTAGCAGAAGAACAGAAAGAGATACACTGGGATAGGTAGGTTCAAAAAAATCATCTCCTACTGTATTCATTATAAACACCTTACAAGGTTCCAAAAAACACCTCAGCAAAAGCATATTTGCACATTTAAAGCCAGGATAGCAATATGGTGGGTAAGGTCAGGTCAGGAGGGGATGCAGACGGAGACGAGAGGGTGGGGGCATTGTGGAGCAAGATGCCAGCTCCTAGCCAAAACAGTTCGCTGATAGTGATGGAAATTCATCAGCGGCCGTGGTACACCAGATCCAGCTTCATAAATCACAGAGAGGGCTGAGGGGGAGAGCGACCGTCACACATAGGCCTGGAGAGATATGATTGCCAGCCCAAGGCCAGCTAGGGAGCCGAATATGACTTGTAACTAGCCTTTATATCAACATCAGAACTACTCATAATATTAACATGGCAGATGTGACAAGCTATCTTTTTTTTTGAGTGTGTGTATGTGTGATTTCACAGGCTGAGTCTCTGTGGGGGTTTGGTGAGCCTGCCACTCCTTGTGTGTGCTCCTGCACAGAAGTCTCCACAGGACTCAGTCTCGCATGATCCGCAGCAGGTTAATGAGTTGTAGAGGGGCTCACTTGTATGCTGATGGGTTCCCATGGGTCCTGCTAAGTGGGTGTGTTGCTTTCACTGAACATGCAATTGGTGGTCGTGTATTTGGGCCCCACCCTGTCCTCAGGCATCCCTGAAAGCCCAATATTCTCTGATGGTGATATCTTTCTCCTCTCTTGTCTGGCCAATCCTACTGCTAAAGATGGCAACAAGCAGTTTGTGGTCGGTTTTTGCAGTCACATCACGTCTCCCATAGAGGCAGTAATGAAAGTGTTGACAGTCAAAAACTACGTTCAGGCATTCCTTTTCAATTTGAGTGTAGTTGTGCTCTGCAGAAGTGAACGCCCTTGAAGGGAATGCCGCTGGTTGTCCATCTTGCAGGAGGCAGCATCATAAAAGATTTTGGCTTGCATCACTTTGCATTGTGACTGGCTTGTTGACATCATAATAGTTCAAGACTGGAGCTGCTGACACTGCCACCACGACATCATGTTGTGGAAGCCAGTGCAATGATACTTCCTTGTCCAGGAGCTCATGCAATGGTTCACACACCTCAGAAAGAGTTGGCAAGAATTTGGAAAAGTATGTGACAATGTGGTCCATGTGATCATGCAAGCATACTTCTTTGATTTTAAACTGTACCTTCTTTAGGCTAAACCTGAGACAGACTTCCTTGCAGCACTCCCTGACTCATCATGTGAGTCGCCACAGCCAACAACCCAGATGTTGTCTGCAATCGGATCCACCCCATCCAGGCCAGCCAGTAACTCATGCTGTTTCCTCTGATAGACTTCAGGGGACAGTGGAAAGGGAGTGCATTTGTTGCCCCATGGAGTCCAGAAGATGGTGAGGAAGCTGCTTTCACTGTCGAGCTTACATAGGAGGATTCACGTGCATTCACTAGTGAAACTTTGTGTAAGGACTTTGCTGCTGACTAGCAGGACAGAGGTGCAGTGTCCGCCAGCATGCAGCACACGAGGCCCAGGAGGAGAGGGAGAAGAGCCGATTTCCTAGTACGACAGAGGCAATGGTGTCACTGCACACTGCTACTCTGTATGATACTCTGTATGATGCTTTTCTTTGGCAAACAAAGTGGATGAACTAGTTATGGTAATGGATCACATGGAGGAGTCGCTGTTGAAGCCTGGAGGCAGCATGTGCTCTCATGTAAACCAAAGGTGGTGTACCAACAATAAGATCATGTCAAAAGTCATCTTCTCTGGAGCTTGAGATTCTTACCATCACATACAGGTCGTTTTATGTCACAGCTTTTATTTTCACTCCTGTTCACATCCCTTTCTTGTGCTGAAATTGGGGGATTTTAATGATGTCAGTTTGAGGAAAGCCCTGCCAGAAAACAAGTTTTTACTTGTTTTCTGGCAGGGCTTTCACACTGTATTGAGAGCACCCCTGGGCAATTCTGACCTCAACACTGTTGGAAATTTATTGCTACTTTTATCCAGCATATATACTTTTCCCCTAAGGTAGTAGTGGGTACTTACCACTATACATATATTCCATTCACTGCTTGTATCATTCTGCCCTTAACAGCCCCCTATACTCTCTATACTTTCTTTCCCCTCTTTGAACTTTCTCCCCTTATACTCTCTCTCACCTTATACTGTCTATACTTTCCGTCCCCTTCCGAATTCTCTCTCCCCTCAAATTCTCTGTACTATCTCTCCTCTCTTTGAACTTTCTCCCCTTATACTGGTTGTACCTTTGACCCCTTACACTGCTTGTACTTTTTCTCTCTCTCCTCAGGTGTCCTTATCAGTGTCATATGCTGTTTACACCCTTTTCCCCCATCATTAGCAGTAATTATTCTTCACTTGTGTAAAAAGGGACTTTCCATATTTGTTAATAGTGATTTATTCACATGTGGTGATTTATTCACTTGTGATATTGCTCATTACTCTGACCTAAATTTACTACTCTTATATTGAAGTTTGTGTCCTAGTGACAAGTGGGTCACATATTGGCACATACTAGCACTTTACATATGACTGGGTAGTATTCGCAATTTATAGCCAACAGCCCTTGTTTATTTTTTTCGAATCCAAGGAAACCTTTGTATGACTTCTCAGAAGATATTTTATCCTAATCTCAGGGTAAGCAGGAGTGTGATCTATTGAACCTGTTGAGTCAGAGATTAGTGAGCTGTAAACAGCCTTTAAATTGTTCCCGTCTCCATGCCTTTTCCAAACATGGGAATGTCAGAGCCATAAACATCACATTCCAGTCCAGTGGGAAGTCACAGAGCCTGTTGTCTGTCGTTCCCTGGTTCTTTAGGCTTGCCAGTTTCATTGAATGCATTCTGTTTGTATAAAGCATGAGTTGCTAGGACTGCCCGGTGTGCATTCATTGATGCCTGAGGTGACTCAGGGTGACTGCTCCTCATTCTCGCAGTCTGGTCAAGCCAGTTTGATTATTTGATAATTGTCACAGGCTGACTCACAACCCATAACAAAAAATGAGGGGAGGCAAAGGTATAGGCCAATCAAACTAGATATATTGTAAAATATACTCAAAACCCAAACAAAGATAACAAATATGAGATGGGAGTAGATCAGTATGTTCAGTGTGTGCAATGTATGACTGACTAGAACAACAGACAAACCAAGTTTACCTGGAGGAGCAGAAAGGGGAGAATGGGTAGTAGAGCCCTGCTTAAATTACTGAGCCCAGGTAGCTCCAGTTACTCAAGGCCCACCTCTGCCTGCAGAAGGGACCGTCCCTGCAGGTCAGAGGAGGGGCCATGACATTAATTGAAGAAGTTTTCTGACAGGCCCCATGAGATTTTTTGTCTTTTAAGGTGGCTGCAGCAGTCTTGATTTTGGGAACCACTGGTTTACAGTAACAACAAGCCATGGTTAGCCCAAAACATTAAAACACTGTGGAGGGAGAAGAGATACAGCTTTTAAATCTGGAGATAAGGATCTCTATAGGGCTGCTAAATATAAATTCTGAATGACATTAAAGAACACCAAACAAGATTATAAAGAGAAGATAGAAAACTAGCTCAACTCTGGGATCAGCAGAGAGATATGGCAGACTTTCCATTTAATCACTAATTATAAGGCAAACATGCCTCTTTGGGCACTGATCCTAGTCTGCCTGATAAGTTGAACAAATTTTATTGAAAATTTGAAAACAAAAACAGCTTACAACCTTTCAGTGACTGAGCCTAATTCTTCCCCATTTTCAGTCAGAGAGCATCAGATAAGGAATTTACTGCACAGGTAAAACAGCCAAAACCAGATGGTCCTGATCAGATAACATCTGCTTGCCTCAAATAATATGCAAATAATTTGCATATGAACTATTCCACTATTCCACACAGCTGTCTGAACGAATATAGACCTGAAGCATTAACATCTGCTATCATTAAACTATTTGAAAGCTTGGCATGTAGACACCTCTCCAGTGTCACCCTAGAACTAGTTTGCATGGGGCACACAGATCTGTTGGTGATGCTGTGTCATTGTGTCTGCACTCTATTCTGCAACATCTAGAGAGTCCTGGGAATTAGGCAAGAGGCCTTTTTGTCAACTTCAGTTCAGCTTCTAATACCATTTTGCCAAACGCTATCAGCACAGGGGCCTTCTGGGGTGTGTTCTGTCTGGCAAACAGTAGTGGGTTTAATCACACGAAATGATGAATTGATGTACAGTGGAGTGGTGAAACAGCTAAAAAAGTGCAGCTTGTCCAGCAGAGGCTTGCTACAGTTTTATCAAGCAGCTGCTGAGAGCATCCTTACTTTTGACAAAACTGTCTAGTTTGGGAATATGTCTGCAGAGAAGAGACAGCTGAACACAGTGGTGGGTGCTGTGTCCAGAATTGTGAATTCTGTAGGAATATTCACTGCACAACTGTGTTTAAAATAAAAAAAAAAAACCTTAGAGAAAGGTTATTTGTATTAAACAGTTTTATTATCCCAGTCATGCACAAAGTGTCCTGAGAGCGGTTTAATTTATTCTGTGGCCACAAGTTGGTGCTTATTCTGTTTTGTGTAGTATGACTATCATTGCTTACATCTATATCCTGTCTCTATCCTTTAAGTAGGGGAGCTAATTGACTGTTAGTGTCTAATGTGGGCCAAGCTACAATCGCAAGTTATCTACACAGACTCAATATCCAGACTGCAGGAAGTGCCCCTTTTAGTTGTTACTGTCATTCTCTATAAACCAGTATACACGGTAGTGTAGAGAAAGAACTTACCAAGCTCATCCTGTAAGAAGCTGTCAGGTGGGTTCACATATTTCATTGTTGACACGTTTAACTTCCAGTTGTGTTTGGTGCATTTAACAGTCCTGTGAGAACAGAGGAGCATGTCACCTGTAATCTAACACTGAAAATGGATAATCTCTGGTGTCTGTTCCTGCTCTCACATTCCGTCCAGGTCTTCAATGTCTTTGATGAACTTCCCCCCTTGATGCTTGCACTGGTTCTTGCATGCTTTAAAGTTGCCATTGCTCTTGAATATGATGAAACATTTGCCATCCTCAGGGCCTTTCTTGAAGTTGACTCCTTCTTTGAGTGCACCAACTGCTTCAGCAGTCAGTGACAATAACACTTTTGCTTTTTGAGAGGCCATTGTACCTAAATATTAAAAAGCAAAAACAATTTTAACACAATTTTTTTAAGGTTGGCATTTTTAAAGGATGTATTTATAAAAAATCAAAATTTTGATGACTAAAGTATTTGTTTAGCTATTAAACAAATAGTGACTTAAAACTTATATTGTTATAGAGAAACAATGTCACACTCTGTAGTTTGCTCTGGGCCCCTCCATAATCCGACCAGAGTGACATGTTTAGTTCTCCTTAAATATCTGGCTGTCTGAGTGGTGTGCAAAAAAGGATGTGAGCTTTAGAGTGGAATTATTGTGTAACTGTGTGCCTTATACATCAAACTGATCTGAACCAAAATGGGGGGATTGGGGGGTGGGGGGGTGGGGGGTCATGAACACATAAAACAAGACAATCCAATTGGCTTATCCATCATCAGTGCTCATCACACGCTAAGCGATGAAAGACACATACACAGGGGTGAAAGTGGAACAATCCAGAATGGTGTTTTTGCTGCAGGCATCCAGAAGTTCTGGTTGCTGTACTTAAGTAACTAGCAAGCTCTACAGAAGAGGCGCGAGCATCAAGGGAGTAACAAGGCCAGTCATTTCAAATGCAATGTTTTTAAAAGATCAACAAATATCAAGCAGAGAGATGAGATCAGAGGAAGAAGATACATTATTTGTAAAGTTATGAAATGGGATGCATGCAATGCTGTCATTCATTTTAGAGTTTTATTTTAATGATATTGGATTTTGTATCTGTGTTGATGACATTGTTTTTATGTTTTTCACATTATGAAACATACTGTGAAACAAACTGAAGTATGCTACTATGTTATGCATAGATTGCATGCCACTTTAGTGCAGGTTACATTGGTTAGCTTGCAGTATTGTAGTGAAGTTCACAGTAATGCAGTATGTTAGACAGGTGCAGACTGTGGTTTTCAGTGTCAGTGTTAGGTGACACTTTGCCCCATGTTGCAGCACTACAACTGATCTCAGGGTTCCCACACCTGTCAAACCCCTGTTTGTACTAGTTATAACACTCAATACTACAATCAATACAAATTGTGTTCCTAGCAACTAGCTGATGTTTCTAACTGTGAGTGCAGAAGTGGCAAAAACAATAACTGTTACTATAATTTTTAGGTTTGGAGGCAAAGTCACCCATCCACAATGCAATCATTTGTCTTTCTCTGTTTGTGTTCTACATAATAGATGTTCAAGCTGAGTACAGTCATTAGAATTGTTGCTGAAAAAGCAAGGATCAAATGATCCCATTTTGGTTGCAAAAATGGATCAAAACTGGGAAAAACATATCAAAGTCACTTGCTTCTGTATATTTAAGGAATGAAAACAGAAATGTATATAACTTTTTTTAAAACTAATAATTTCTTCATGTCATTACACCATTAGCACCCACTTATTATCATTTTAGTGGGGATTATTTTGATAATAATTCCACTATTAAGTATATAATCTCAATCACTCTTTTTCTGAAAAGCATGTGGTACCAGTTTGGCTCATGCTGGCAACAAACAGCCAGATAGGCCACTGTGGTCTTTGCAGAGTTGCTTTTTGCCAGGTTCACTGTGAGGTGAGTCCATGAAAGGCAGCTGAACAGAGTTCTAATTTGCTTTAGATGATCTTGAAAATGACAACATCACCCACTTTGTCCAAACAGTCCTCCATACGAGGCAAAGTGAATGAATCAGGTTTTTTCCTAAAATCTGCACATTCGAAATTTCTTGTCAGGTTTTTTTTTTTCCACCAGTGCCCAAAGAAAAGCCCAACTAGAGCATCATGGAACATCAGTGTTCTTTTGTAAAATGTACTTAACCTTCAATTCTAGATGATGTTGCATGCCTGGTGAAGCACGATAAAACTGCCGATGAATAGGTGCCCAAGGGTGCCCTTACTCTCTAGATGATAAGGAGTTCCAAAATCTCTCCAAACGTGGAAATTGGTCCCTTGATCACACGGAAAGACTTTGAGAGTGCCAAAAACAGAAATTAACTGGGTCAGTGCTTTAACTACTGATTTGGTGGTGATGTTGCACAATGGATAAGCCGCTGGGTAATGTAGGTAAATACATTACAGGTAAAGATGTATTGTTTTTACCTACATCTTTAACTGCAATGTATTTACCTACATTACAGTTAAAGATGTTACCTGCTTTAGACCTAGACAAAGGCCCCACACAATCACGGAGAAGTCAATTTCTACAACAGGGCACAAGGGTGCAGGCTTGAAAGACTGATTATGCTTGTCCATAATTTGACAAATATGGTAAGTTCTAATATCGACTGAAATGTCCTTTTTCATTTTAGGCAAATAAAAATAGTGCATGACTCAATTACCAGTCTTCTTCACGCCCAAGTATACAGCCACAGCATGAAAAGATTTCAGAATATCATTCCTAAACTTTTCTGGAACTACAACCTGAAAAAAGGCATTTCCCACAAAACTGTCCCCACGAGGATGCCATTTCCTCACCATCCTGTAAGAAATGCCCCATCGAAACTGTCACTCTGATCTACTCTGAGAAGAGTCACAAATCTTGTCTTCCCTGATTAAATCTAATTGGTAGCATTCTAAACTGTATTTCTCCAGCTCTTGTTTTATTTCAGCTTAACCTAGCTGGACATTTAACCTCAACCTTTCCAGCGCTAGTTCTTGCCCTTTAAGTTGTTCCTCCCACTCTAAGATCTGTTGATGTTGCAATTCCAATAGTGTTCTTTGTTTCCCAAATGTTAGAGAACCTCCAAATCTCCCAAACCAGGAACAGCCTTAACAAAAGAATCAGGAGGACTTGGTTCTGAAGCAGATAAAGTACCAGTATCCCTTCTCAACAAGCTACTTTATTTACCAGTGAGGCAACCATAAACTACTGTCCAAAGCAAGCAGCTACAAAAGCCAATGGACACTAACCCAATATGAGTCCCGATTTGTTACCAGTTTGGCTCAGGGTTGCAACAAACAAGAAGATGCTGCCCAGAAAAAGGAAGAGGGAACTGCGAGAGAGCAGGTTTTATTCCCTTTACTCTCAAGTGCAGCCTTGAAATTAATGTTGATGTAATTTAAACATTTTAAACATGGAAAACTAAACAGAAAACAAAGGCAAACTAAAATCCTGAAACTCCTGAAATACAGAAACAAACACAACCAGAAATAAAACAAAAAAACAGAACTTCACAAAAACTCAAAAACACTGGGCCACGGCCCACGATCATGACATTTTGTTTTATTGCAGCCATTTGCTAAAATCAAAAAAGTTCATTTTATTTCTCAATAATGTACACTCAGCACCCCATCTTGACAGAAAAAACAAAAACAGAAATGTACAAATTTTTGCAAATTTATTAAAAAAGAAATACTGAAATATGACATTTGCTCTGACATGCACTGTGAGCTGTGAGGTCTTATATAGACAGGTGTGTGCCTTTCCTAATCAAGTCCAATCAGTTTAATTAAACAAAGCTGGACTCCAATGAAGGAGTAGAACCATCTCAAGGAGGATCAAAAGAAATGGACCACATGTGAGTTAAATATGAGTGTCACAGCAAAGGGTCTGAATACTTAGCTATATTATGAGGTCTGGCCAAGGTTACAAAAGCCAGATGGCAGTATTGTTTAACTTTCATCAACAAAAGAAAACAAAATGGAACTTCTTTTAATTGTTCCTAAAATCAAACATGATTTGCTTATTCATAAATTAGGATCATTAGCTGACAGGGTTTGACCACAAGATACAAGTCTTGGAGTTATTGTAGAATTTAAATTGTGCTTTAAACCCCACACTGACTTCTTCTCATTGGCAAAATACAATCCTACCTGACTCACCATAACTCTGAAAAACCCATTCATGTATTCATTTCTGGTACACTGGATTACTACCATGCCCTTTTTGTTTGATTTGCTGAAACAAGGTTTCAGCAAGCTTTGAAGAGAATCATCTAGCTCTAACTGCCTACTCAATGCAGATGCTGCCCCCACATCCTGTGCTGATTCAACCAACTAGCAACCCTAGCAGTAAAATGCAATCCACACTCACATCTGTTAATGGCAGCCCTCCTCTGATGATCTCGTGCACTAGGCATGATGGTTAGGTAATACTTTAGTGGCAGGAAAATAGGCCCTAGGGATCTACTACTTTTAAAGACTATAACAACCTATAAGAACTATTAGGAGATGTAATACTCATACACCAGTTTATACCTTTACTGTTGTACAGCTTTAAAAAGGGAATGTGCACCATTTATACTTTAAATGCAAATAGGCATTTTAGCAGGAGCAAGCATGTAGCTCAGTCAAATAAAATTAATCAAAGATGTCAAATCACACATTTCTTAAGATAGCTACCTAAACAATCATAGGCTAAATGCAGATTTCTTTTTTTTTCCTTAAAGCCTTTCATGTCTGGCAGTTTTCACAATCAGAATGATGATCCGAATGCAACGGTGTACCAAACATATTTGCTTTTACAAGAACAGCTCTATAAGTTTTCTATAGGCTATTCTTGTTAACGTTTGCATTTTAATTGTTTTTTAAATTTTGTCATGCCAGGCCTGACAGGTAGGAGGGAAGGGGTAAGAAAAGAGGGATAAAGAGAAGAAAAAAAGAAAAAAGGAGAGAAAAAACAATCGAAGAAAGATAAATATACAAACATACATAGACATACAGTGAAGCCTCGTTTATTGCAAGGGTTACGTTCCAAAAATAACCCATGATAGGCGAAATCCGCCAAGTAGTCAGCTTTATTTTTTACAATTATTATGCAGTACTATAGAAGGAAACCAAAGATCAAAACCTGTTTTCAAGCCGAACACATTCTGTGCTGGACAGAGACGAGGGACGGAGGAGTTTGATTGACAGCCAATCAGGACGCAGAACACGATGTGCGTTCATACACTGTTAAAAAAAAAAAAAGCATAAAAAAACTGCACTAAAAAAATCCGTGAAACAGCGTCGCCGCGAGAGGTGCTGCGCGTTATAAAGAGGGTTCACTGGATTTACATATCTACACACATGTATATACATGTACACACATCCACACAATCTTGGTGTGGCTTGCAGTAATGTGTAATTCCTCTGACATAGTGAGTACATTCCTCTGACATGGAATGTACTCAATAATGAGGGCAATAAACGGCAACCACGCGCACACCCCAGAGGAGGAAGCAGGGAGACCCCAGACGGAGCCCCCACAGTCAAAGGGCAGGAGTCCAGGGATCCAGAGGCAATGAGCAGACAAAAATCCAAGAAATCCAAGATCCTCCAGCCCGATTCAGGGTAAGTCCAATATGGCAAAAGTGAGTAGAGAAAAGGCCAAAAATCACAGGTCCACATTAGTGGCTTAATGTTTATCCTCTTATAGTTTCTTCCTGATGTTTTCAGACACAAGGAAATAATTCTTCTCACTCACAAGACTCATCCCCCCCCCCCCCCCCCCCCAAAAAACGGCAGATTCTCGCACATTAGTTTCATCTCCCCTCTATGGGGAACATTTCACCTCCCCCGGCTGCTCCCTTTCTCCGGAACGGTCACAATCTTGAGTCACTTCCTAGTACAGTGGTATGAAAAAGTTTGGGCACCCCTGATAATTTTCATGATGTTCCTTTATAAATCATTGGTTGTTCGGATCAGCAGTTTCAGTTAAATATATCATATAGCAGACAAACACAGTGATGTTTGAGAAGTGAAATGAAGTTTACAGGATTTACAGAAAGTGTGCAATAATTATTTAAACAAAATTAGGCAGGTGCATAAGTTTGGGCACCCTTGTCGTTTTATTGATTTGTATGCCTTTAGCACTAATTATTGGAACACAAAATCTGTTTTGTAAGCTCATTGGCCCTTGACCTTCATACACAGGTGAATCCAACTAGGGTTAAGGTGGCCAATCGCAAGTGTTTCTCCTCTTTGCATCTTGTCTGAAGAGTGGCAACATGAGAGCCAACTCTCAAATGAGCTGAAAACAAAGATTGTTTAATATCCTGGTTTAGGGGAAGGATCCAAAAAGCTCTCTCAGAGATTTCAGCTGTCAGTTTCCACTGTGAGGAACATAGTGAGGGAATGGAAGACCACAGGCACAGTTCTAGTTAAGGCCCGAAGTGGCAGGCCAAGAAAAATCTCAGATAGGCAGAGGCGAAGGATGGTCAGAACAGTCATAGTCAACCCACAGAGCAGCTCCAAAGACCTACAACATCATCTTGCTGCAGATGGTGTCACTGTGCATCTTCAAACTATTCAGCGCACTTTGCACAAGGAGAGGCTGAGGTATGCTAAAGCACATTTGGACAAGCCAGCTTCATTTTGCTGTGGACTGATGAAACTAAAACTGAGTTATTTGAACATAACAAGGGGTGGTATGCATGGCAGAAAAAGAACACAGCATTCCAAGACAAACACTTGGTACCCACAGTACACTGATAAAAATATCCTGCCCTATCTACATAATAAAATTAAGGCAACTATTTGCATAATTTATTTATGTTGATCAAGCAGGACTGTTCTGTGTTTAAAGTACTTACTTATTTTTTTTACATGAAATATAAAATCCAAGTAAAGTGAACTTAATTTTGTCAAGTAGATCAAACAAAACTAAACTTGGTATAAATCACTCAAATTTTTCAATGTAGTAAATTAAATTAGCAAGTAAAAGCAACTTCATTTCATTATGTAGATCAAACAAATAAACGTTTGTATAAATTACTTAATTTTGTTAAATGTATTTAATGATTTTTCTTAAGTAGAATTAACTTGATTTTTGCATGTACATGTAAAGCGAAACTATCTGGTAAATGGACTAGTTCCTATATTGCACTTTTCTACTCTGTCTGAGCACTCATACAACACTTTTACATTTACCAATTCACACAAGCACTTCCACGAGTTATTGTCTAAAGTTCACACACATTCATGCTCCAATGCTTGCGTCGGAGAGCAACTTGGGGTTCAGTATCTTGCCCCGGAGCAGCCAGGATTCGAACCGCTGACCTTCCGATCAGTAGGTGACCTGCACTACCTCCTGAGCTACAGCTAATCTCGTTTGTATTCATATATATTTTTTTAGATATCCACAATTATTTCTGAAAGTGAAATTTATTGAATTTATAACAGATTGAGCACAAATACAGATTCTATTCACTAGAATCTGTATTGAGAGTTGTTATTTTAAAGTAGCTTTTCATATTGAACATGTATTCAATCTTATCTGTCTCTTCAGCTCTCAGCGGTTGCACTTTTCTTCTCTCCCCAGCCCTTCCTTTTTCCCCTGCTTTGCTGCTTGCTGCCTTAGAGCCTCTCTTCACACAACTTCCGAATTTGAATTTATAATTATGGATCTGGTCAGCTGGTCTCTCAACGCCATTGTTTTAATCAAATGAGGAGATTCACCATGAGGAGATTGGGGGGAGGAGAACCCTATTCCCTCTTATCAATTGACATTCCGGCTGGCTACGTTATGGATTCCTGTGTGGTGTGGAAGATTACGTGCCTGTTCGTATTGTCAATGGAATACACACACATTCGGCTTATTGACACTGGGGCTTCTCCGAATTGGACCGGGAGATACCTGGTTTGTCGTTGCAATTCAGGAAGTCTAGGCAGCTGTCTGGCCTTGGTAAGGCTGCTTATGACGGGAACGCGGGAAGGGTACAGACTCAAACTCAGACTGTATATCTGGAGCTGATTCTGAGGGGTAAGATCTTGGAGATGTATGTATCTGTTTCTGAACGAACCAAGAAGATTCGGATGAATTGGATTTTTCACCACAGAGAGGTGCCAGTAAGATTGAAGGCTGTCAACAATTTAATCAGTACAGTCTGTACCAAAACAAGTCATAGAATCAGGAATTTGGCTCCCTGGCGGCCTTGGACTGCGGCTTATCAAATTGTCTCCGGTATGTTTGTAAACAGATGCTCTACGCCCCCGCCGTCCTGTCTTCTTCTGACCTGTGTTGGACTGATCTCCCTAACCTAGCTGCTGATGAACTCTACACCCCCCCCCCCCCCCCCCCCCCCCACTCGCCTCTGCTGGCTCCCCTGTCCATCCCTCCCCACCCTAGTGCTCCCATGCTATATGTTTCTGCTCTATCGCAGAGGTTTTTGGAACCTTATACTGTGTATGTGTGAATGTATACAAAGTATGAGATGATTTTTTTCCTTACTCATCCCTATATCTTTTCACTATTGTTTCTGTCTTTTTAATGGCAGCGCCTCCAGAAGGGGGGCAGCATGGCCACAGTTCACCTATCTCCCCATGTTTGTTCTGTTTGTCTTCTTGGATGGGTCTTCTGTTAACTGTAATTCCCCCATTGTGGGATCAATAAAGTATCATCATCATTATCTGAATTGCATGCCTGATAATGACAAAACCTTCATAAGCAAAGGAGTGATATTGGGGGAAAAAAGCGTTTCTCATGTCAGAAATTATCACTTTTTTGTGCCACTTGTTTTGTTTTGAATATGCAAATATGTGAACAACACACCAAAAATCAGAAAGTTTGTCTCCCTTAGAAGTGCCAGACCGATTGACAAAGATGTGTAGTATGAAAGCAAAAAGAGGGTTAACAAACAAAAAGAGGAAAGACTTTCAAGCATCAGGATCTTTTTTCTGTATCAGATTAGAAACACATACTACAGCAAATCAAAACAGGACGTATATATAAAAAAGATGCTTTTTCCCAAACTTTCTCATCCCCTTCAAGTCCATGCAGCAACGTGCAAGTCCCTGGTAGTGGATATGTTTCTCCCTGCTGGCCATGACGTGAGGATCTGGAAGAGGACCTGCAAAGTGAGATATGTCAATTTCAACATAGATTTAATTATGTCATGTGACCTTTCAAACTATGACAGTCACACTAATCACCTCCCTGTACATGTTTGTAACTCTTTTAATAGTTAGTTTAAGCTGCTGCAAATTTTAATAGTGAAATTTTATTATACATTGGCAAAGATAATATACAAGGCACATAAGGAAAGCAATACCTACTATTTACACTTGTGTTTATCTTAGAAATGCATTACCATCTTTAAATATATATATATATATATATATATATATATATATATATATATATATATATATATTTATATATATATATATATAAAATGTTGCAACCATGTTGCAACCGTGGTCTATACTATAAGGACCTGATCAAGATTAGAGCCTAAAGACGTTCTATTTGCAAAGCAGAAAGGTCACGTAATGTTAGCTAGCTAACAAAATGACTAATGCTATCCTAGCATATTAATTAACAGGTAGAAAAAGACAAAACCACGTACCTCCATGACGTTCAATGAAGAATTTGTAGCCTTTTTCCAGTTTTGAACGTGTCGTCTGCATGTCATAGTATATCCTAAAACCGTATTTGTGGCAAATGTATTAGACTCTATAAACTCCATCCACTGGAAGTAAAGATCCCTAGAATCGAGGCCAAACGGAAGTTGTGTGACGTCATGTGAAAAGTATCTATACCAAATGAACAACGCAGATGAAACGCAGTAAAGATAACAAGATTATATTTTTGTGTGGATGAACTTAAAAAGATTGGCTCCTAGTACTTGAACAATTCATTTTCTGAAAAGACTTACAATGTCTTGTATCTTGAACAAATGTTTTTGACCTCATTACTATGTATATTTGTGTAAAGATACCAACTTGATTTTTTATTGTTGATTTCACAGATTCACTTATGTTAAACTTACTTCACCACAGAATCATTTTTATCAGTGTAAAATCTGGTGGTGGTTCCATCATGCTGTGGGGCTGTGGGGCCAGTGCAGGTACTGGGAATCTTGTTAAAGCTGAGGGTCTCATGGATTCCAGTCAATATTAGCAGATTCTTGAGAACAATGTTCAAGAATCAGCGACAAAGTTGAAGTTGCGCCGGGGCTGGATACTTCAACAAGACAACGACCCTAAACACTGCTCAAAATCTACTGAGGCGTTCATGCAGAGGAACAAGTACAACATTCTGGAACGGCCATCTCAGTCCTCAGACCTGAATATTATTGAAGATCTGTGGTGTGATTTAAAGCGGGCTGTCCATGCTCAGAAACCATCAAACCTGACTGAACTGGAGATGTTTTGTAAAGAAGAACGGTCCAAAATACCTTCAACCAGAATCCAGACTTTCATTGGAAGCTATAGGAAGCATTTAGAGGCTGTTATTTCTGCAAAAGGAGGCTCTACTAAATATTGATGTAATTTTTCTGTTGGGGTGCCCAAACTTATGCACCTGTCTAATTTTGTTTAAATAATTATTGCACACTTTCTGTAAATCCTATGAACTTCATTTCACTTGTCAAATATCACTTTGCATGTCTGCTAGTCAGAGTGTGCCCAATATTTTATTATTTTTAATAAGTCTTTACAGACTCAGCATGTCCCCAAATGTTGGAAGGATCCTGTAGTCGTCCCTGTCCCAAAGAGTAACCGTCCAAAAACTTTGAATGATTTTAGACCCATTGCACTGACATTGTGTCACTGTAATGAAATCATTTGAAAAATTAGTGAGGTCTGAAATTTTAAAGAAGACAGAGTGTGACCTGGATCCTCTGCAGTTTGCTTACAGACCACACTGAGGAATAGATGCCACAGTCACTTTAATGAACCTGCTTCTTTAACATCTTGAGGAAAGGGAACGCACGCAAGACTTTTATTCATTGATTTCTCATCTGCTTTTAATACAAATCAACCCCACTTTCTCACACAGAGGCTTTAAGAACATTTTAATCTAAGTTTTAATCTTGTAAGTTGGATTTTAGATTTCTTAACAAACAGAACTCAGAGTGAGAGTGAATGGCACTGTTTGATCAGGTCTGTTCCTCCACCGGCTCCCCACAATGATATGTTCTGTCACCTCTCCTGTTCCTTGTTTAGACAAACATGTGTCGCAGGAGCAGGAGGACAGATTCATTTTAAAGTATACAGACTAACAGTTATTGTTAGTCTGCTGATGGGCAATGAAACTCACCACGGACCAGTCGTTCAGGGCTTTGTTCAGTGGTGTGATGAATGTTTTCTGCAGATGAACATCCAAAAAACTAAGAAAATGCTCACTGATTTTAGTTAACTCATTCAGGTACAGGAACTCATTGTTATAAAGGATCAGGCAGTAGAATGTGTCAAAACATAAATATCTCAGCACAATTATTGACAATAAACTGACTTTTGTGGCAAACTGTGAAGCTCTATATAAAAAAGAGAGTCAGCGTCTTCATTGCCTCAGGAAACTGTTGTCTTTTAATACTGACAAAACACTGCTGACCATGTTTTATTGTGCTTTTATTGAATCGGTTTTATCCTTTTGCTTGGTGGCATGGTTCGGTAATCTGCCTCTTAAAATTAAGAATTACCTGAACCAAATAGTAAAGTGGTGCAGTAAGCTGACAGGAGAGCTGCAGTTAAGTCCAGAGTCTCTGTACTCCAGGTGGGTACAGAGGATTTATAGATTAATCATAAAGGACACTTGTCACCCTTTGCATTGCGAGTTCCAGCTTCTCCCGTCAGGATGCAGATATAAAATGCCCAAATGTAAAACCAAGCGCTATAAGAGCAGTTTTGTTCCTACGGCCATAAGTTTTAACCCCTTGCTGTGTTTTTTATGTTCTTACTATGTTTTATGTCTCATCATGTTTTGTTTTTATTCCATTTGTTTTATATGTGGTGTTTATTTTAAACATGTTTTGTCTCAGTCTTTTAAACCATATCTGTATTTTTATGAGCTGACTTACTATACTGCACAACAAATTTACCTTCGGGTACAAATAAAGTAACTTGACCCTATGATATATTTAACTGAAATCGCTGATCCAAAAAACCAGTGATTTATAAAGGAAATGAAAATTGTCATGAAAATTATCAGGGGTCCCTAAACTTTTGCATACCACTGTACTTCCTGTTGACTGTATTGTTTGATCTTTTCACACAAGTCAAGTGCAGGGAACTCTCACAATCTAGCCATTACATTCATTTTATTATTTTGAGTACATTGATTATTTTTTCTTTATTCAGTTTAACACTTTTTTAAACCTATCTCTTGGAGGGGGCAACAAGGTACTATTTTGCTATGTTTGTCTGCTTGTTTGTTACAATATTACAGCAAAACCACCAGTGATTCATAACAAATTTGCACAAAAGATGGCCAATGACCCCCCAGATCACCTGATTAAATTGAGCTGAGGTCAAGCTTTCTGAAAACTGCAGTTCACACCATAGATGCATCTACTAAAATTCTTGAATGAGTTTGAATCTTAACAACCTTGACCTCAAAGTTAAAGGTCAATGCTAAGTTTTCTGAAAATCTTAAGAACAAAATAACTTGAGAACAATGTCCCTTAAAATGTTTAAATTCACACCATTGATGCAGCTACTAAAAATTTTTGAGGAGTTTGAATCTTGGCCTTGATGGAATGGGTGGACTGAAGAACAAAGTTCCAGTTCCATTATTTATTTATTTGTAAGAATTTTTTAAGTCTTTTATAGGGTCCCCCCTGATACCTTTTTCTGTTTTTTTGAGATGTTGTATAGGGGGAAATAATAGAAGAATACTTCAATTTTTTGTGTGTTGTACTTTAATAAATTCTGATGGGAAGTATGTTTTATCGGGTATATTATACTGCATAAAATATACACGAAGTTAGCGATAGTGTTGCAAAACTTTAAGTATTAGTATTCTAGGGTAGTACCATGTGATACATAGTGTACTGTGTATCGTTGTTCATCTGAGGTTGTATTTTACTAATTTTAAGACCTAGGACTCTATCTATCTGTCTGTCTGTTGTTGAATATAATAAGTTAAACTATATGTTCAAACTATAAATTCAAGATGGCGCCGGTGAGGTCAGCAGCCGTCGTACCTGCTCCTACGCTTTGTTTGTATATATTAGGTTTAGCTCTAATTTTTGACTTTATAATTCCGCCTGCTCTGTGTCATATCACGTATGACAGACAGACTCTTTTTAATATCAGTACAGCATATCAATACAGCACTCTGGCTGTATTCTGACACCTTTTTCTCCCGACCCGACTTGGCCTCAGGACATACTGCGTTTCCAGTGGGCCAGCTCAAACAAAGGACGGACCAGGTCACGGACAAGGCCCCGAGGGAAAAGAGCCGGCGTAAGAGAGAGGCTGAGGCGCAGAGCGCACCAAACGCCACTGCCGAGCATCCTGTTGGCTAATGTCCAGTCACTGGATAACAAGCTGGACGAACTCAGGGCCAGGATACAGTTTCAGAGGGACATAAGGGACTGCAACATCATCTGTCTCACGGAGACATGGCTGACTCCCCTCATACCGGACCACGCCGTACAGCCGTCGGAGTTCTTCAGTGTTCATCGCACGGACAGAACGAGTGAGTCTGGAAAATCAAGAGGAGGAGGTGTGTGCCTAATGATTAATAACAACTGGTGTGACAGTAGGAATGTTGTCCTTCTGAAACAATCATGTTCACCGAACCTGGAGCTCCTAACCCTGAAATGCCGTCCCCACTACCTGCCCCGCGAGTTTACGTCGGTCATCTTCAGCGCCGTCTATATTCCACCTCAGGCGGACACAAACACTGCACTATCCGAGCTACATGAGGCTATTTCCACCTATCAGGCTAACCAGCGTGATGCGGCTCTCATCGTAGCCGGGGACTTTAACAGTGCAAACTTGAAAAAGCTGATACCGGAGTTGATTCAACACATCGACTGCCCCACCAGAGGAGAGAGGACCCTAGACCACTGCTATTCTCCATTCAAAGATGGCTACAAAGCAAAGCCTCTTCCGCCTTTTGGGAAGTCTGACCACACCTCTGTACTTCTCATGCCGAAATACAAACAACGGCTCAGGCAGGAACCCCCTGCTGTGAGAGAAGTGACACGGTGGTCTGATCAAACAGAGGCCGCTCTGCAGGGTGCGTTGGATTCAACCGACTGGGACATGTTTCGCAGCAGCGCGGGCGGAGACATCGAGGAGTTTACGGAAACTGTTGTGGGATTTATTGGGAAAGTTGTTGAAGACACTTCACTTAGGAGGACCATCAGGACTTTTCCCAACCAGAAGCCGTGGGTGGATAAATCTGTCCGCGACGCCCTGAGGTCCCGCACCGTTGCCTACAACTCCGGCCTCGCCTCTGGGAACATGGAGGACTACAAGGTTGCATCATACAACGTCCGCAGAGCGGTGAAAGAGGCAAAACATCGCTACGGCCGCAGACTGGAACAGCAACTACAACAGTCTGACTCCAGGGGACTGTGGCAGGGACTACGCACCATCACGGACTACAAAGCACCACACACACACCCGGTGAGTGCCGACGCTTCTCTGGCTGATGAACTCAACATCTTCTTTGCGCGCTTTGAGTCGGGAAGCCGACAGCCCGCTGCGCTCCCGGCCGGAGGGGCGGAGACACTCACTGTGACGGAGCGCGACGTGAGGAGGGCGTTTAGACGTGTAAACACCAGGAAAGCGGCTGGACCAGACGGTATTAGTGGACGTGTCCTTAAGACCTGCGCTGACCAGCTGGCACCTGTGTTTACAGTGATATTCAACCTCTCACTGAAACTGTGCGTGATTCCCACCTGCTTTAAAAAGTCCATCATAGTCCCTGTCCCAAAGAAACCACACCCCAGCAGCCCCAATGACTTCAGGCCCATAGCACTCACCTCTGTGGTGATGAAGTGTTTTGAGAGACTCATCAAGACATTCATCACCTCCTCACTGCCCACCACCCTCGACCCACTACAGTTTGCATACCGGCCAGACAGATCCACAGATGACTCCATATCCTTCCTCCTCCACAAGACCCTTTCACACATAGACACTGGTAAGGGGAACTATGTGAGAGTGCTGTTTGTAGATTACAGCTCAGCATTCAACACCATAGTTCCCTCCAGGCTGGTCTCTAAGCTGCTGGACCTGGGCCTGGGCCCATCCCTGTGCAGGTGGGTTCACAGCTTCCTGACCAGCAGACCACAGGTGGTACGAGTGGGTCACCTCACCTCATCCTCCCTCACCCTCAACACTGGATCCCCCCAAGGCTGTGTGCTCAGCCCTCTGCTGTACTCACTGTACACCCATGACTGCGAGGCCACGTCAGAGTCCAACGTCATCATCAAGTTTGCTGACGACACTGCTGTTGTGGGACTAATCTCTCACAATGAGGAGACAGCCTACAGGAGAGAGGTCTCCCGCCTGGAGAACTGGTGCCAGGAGAACCACCTCCTGCTCAACGTCAGCAAAACGAAGGAACTGATCGTGGACTTCAGCAGGAAGCAGCAGAGGGACTACCATCCACTTGTCATCAGTGGTGCTGAGGTGGAAAGAGTGGAGACCTTCAAATACCTGGGAGTGACCATCTCACAGGACCTGTCCTGGACTCATCACATAAACATCACAGTGAAGAAGGCCAGACAGCGTCTCTACCTCCTCAGGCGGCTGAGAGACTTCAAGCTCCCACTCAAGGTGCTCAGGAACTTTTACACCTGCACCATTGAGAGCATCATGCGTGGGAGCATCACCACCTGGATGGGAAACTGCACCAAGCAGGACTTCATGGCCCTAAAAAGGGTGGTTCGTTCAGCTGAACGGACCATCAGAACCACCCTCCCCAACCTGCAGGACATTTACACCAAGCAGTGCAGGCTGAGGGCCATGAAGATCCTAAAACAGCCCAGCCACCCTGGACACTCTCTCTTCTCCCTGCTCCCATCAGGCCGGCGTTACCGCTGCCTGAGGGCTAAGACTGAAAGGTTGAAGAAGAGTTTTTACCCACAAGCCATCCGTCTGCTCAACTCTGAGCCCTAACTGGACCATTATTGCACAATGTAAATATTATAATTTATAAAAGTGTGTATAGGTATAGTATATAGAGTATAGTGTATAGTGTGAATTACTTTTTTTTATTTTTATTCTTCTTATTTATATGTGTGTGTATATAAGGTTGCAGGTACAAAATACATTTCACTGTGCATTGTACTGTGTATAACTGTGCATGTGACAAATAAACACTATCTTATCTTATCTTATCTATGTTTATGCCTAGTTAGCATGTGATAGTTATAAGACAAGCTAAAATTAATTACTTATGAAATTACAGGAGAACATTCTTGTAATTTGTAGAACTTTTTTTTTTCTCGAGCCTATGCTATAAACGTTAAATACAAAGTTAATATTTTGAAGTACCCACTTTAAAGAAATGCGCACTGTCGAGCTTCCACTAATACAGGGTGAGGAACAGACTACAAATAAATATCGTGCATAGAATACAAAAGCCGTGCTCTTATCGCCATCTCATTTCCCTGTATGACCGCAGTTTAACGCGCCAACACCATCAGCTATTGCAACTTTTTTGCGTCCCTCCCAGACCTTTCCAGCAGTAAGTTATAATTCACGACTCACCTTTATGCTGTTTTCACAGAGACGCTTCTCACGTAACTTGGCAAGTAGTTCGGTCAAACCAGTTGATGATGTCTGGTTTCAAGCAAACTGTCATAAGATACTGTCAGCCACTTTATCACCGCCTGTTCCGCCTCTGAGGTGACATCCGCGTATCTTCCGGGTGGGTGGGGGGTTGAAGGAGCGGATTGTTTCCGAATTGAAGTTATTCACAAGATCATATTGGCGATTTAGGATCACCAATTAAATTTAACCTCACTAACTACATGTCTTTGAACTGTGGGAGAAAACCCACGAAGACACGGGGAGAACATGCAAACTCCACTCAGAAAGGTCCGAGCCAAGGTGGATTCAAACCAAGGACCTTCTTGTGCGCTAACCACCGCGTCACCGTGCTGCTATTATTATTATTATTATTATTATTATTATGGGGGGGGGGTCATTTTGCTGACATTCAGTTTAATCAACAAATAATCTTCGCGACTGTCTCAGTCACTGACTGACTGTGTGTTCGGTCTCCACGGTGCGCAGGTACTCAGGCTAAAGTAAGAGGAAGAGAAAAACATGCACATGTTGATTTAAAACAGGAAGAGACCTGGAGGGTATCGGTCAACGCAGGTAACTGGCGCAGCTGCAGGGCTGTCAGCTTTCTTTGTTAATGCCCGCGTTCCGCTTCAGTCTCTGTACGCGCCCTCAGTAAAGGGACAGTTTGACGCATCAGTTGACTTTCCTTTCACACAAAATGAGCACTGCCTCTCTAACTGGAAACATTATCGAAGGAGCAGGTGAGTGCAATGGTGCAGATGAGACAAGAGAGTAGTGGACGTCCTATGTGATTTGATCACATAGGACATCCCCGGAACACTGCAGAAATTTGCCCCCTCCTGGGCAGTGATGTGCAGTCAGGGGTGGCAGGTCAGGCAGTGCCTCCCCTGTCATCATGACAAGTAAAATACTAACAATAATAAGAGAATCAGAATCAGATTTATTTTGGCCAAGTATGTTTACACACACAAGGAATTTGGTTCCGTTGATGGTGTCTCTCTAGAACTATACAGTGTCATACAATTCAACATAAATGCTATACTATATACAAATACAAATCTAAGAAAAGGAAAGAAGGTGCAGCGTAATTTAAGAACTATACTATACAATACTATACAATATACAAAACCTAATAAATAATAAAATACATTAAAGTGTAGTGTGCATTGTGGTAAACAGCAAAATCTCAATTCTGTACATATTTAGGCAATGTATGTAGAGATCAGTGTTATTGATCAGCTGTTAATGAGTGTGACGGCATGAGGAAAGAAACTGTTTGAGTGTCTGGTAGCTTTTGTGCACAGTGATCTGTATCTCCTGCCTGAGGGAAGGAGCTGAAATAAACTGTGTGCAGGGTGTGAGGAGTCTGAGATGATTTTCTTTGCCCGTTTCCTGGTTCTGGAAGTGTACAAGTCCTGAAGGTTGGGCAGAGGAGCACCAATGATTTTCTCAGCAGTTTTAATAGTTCTCTGCAGTCTGTTCCTGTCTTGTTTTGTTGCTGCTCCAAATCAGATTGTGATAGACGAGCACAAGACAGGTTCAATGATCGCGGAGTAGAACTGCCTTAACAGCTCCTAAAAAAAAGTTTGACCTTACATTAAAAATTTTGTTTTCTTGCCAACATTGTTGAACAGTGTAGAGTTGATTAAAGCATAATTAATCATTAACATAATTAAAACTGAAATATAAGCTTCTATTTTGTGTTCATATATATATATATATATATATATATATATATATATATATATGAACATCCGACTCCAGGCGAGTCAGTCCCTCACCCGCCACAAACCTCACCGCACGTCACTGCTTCTGGGGGCAAAGGTCACTACCCAAAGCTCCTGACCATCGGTGAGGGTACAGTAGAGATGTAGATCGACCAGTAAACCGTCAGCTTTGCTTTCATTTCTTTTTTTTTTAACAGTGTATGTCAGGAGCTTTGGATAGTGACTGAAAGAACAGCTGGGGTTCACTCATATGACCTACACCATGACGCCGTGTTGGTGCCCCTTGACATGTAAACATATTATGGCCATAGTTCCCACCAAGAAAGGCGAGATGGCCAGTACACCGGCCTCCTCTACGTCTCCTGGTAGCGCCTCCAGCCTCTGGACACTACAGTGACAGACACAGCAAACCTTCTTGCCACAGCTCGCACTGATGTGCCATCCTGGATGAGCTGCACTACCTGAGCCACTTGTGTGGGTTGTAGAGTCCGTCTCATGCTACTACAAGTGTGAAAGCACCACCAACATTCAAAAGTGACCAAAACATCAGCCAGAAAGCATAGGTACTGAGAAGTGGTCTGGGGTCCCCACCTGCAGAACCACTCCTTTATTGAGTGGGTCTTGCTAATTGCCAATAATTTCCACCTGTTGTCTATTCCATTTGCACAACAGCATGTGAAACTGATTGTCAATCAGTGTTGCTTCCTAAAGTGGACAGTTTGATTTCACAGAAATTTGATTTGCTTGGAATTATATTGTGTTGTTTAAGTGTTCCCTTTATTTTTTTGAGCAGCGTATTAATATGTACATATCTGTTGTGGATTCTTAGGTGCTTGCTTCCTCTTAAACTGGGGCAGCCTGCTACAATGGGGACAGTATCATATCTTGGATATTGTTGCAGGGGATATACACAGAGGGATTAAATTCTTTGTAAGGACACTACTTATTTGTTCATGAGACTCTGGATTCATCATTTTTCTCTTTACAAAAGCAGATGCCATCCCTGTGTGCTCCAATATTTGACATTTTGCACAGTGAGTAACTGCTGTTGGACTTGGTGTTAAAAACATGTTGTAAAACAGCTAACTGATCATCTGCAGAGGAACGGTTTATTTGAAGAGTTTCAGTCAGGTTTCAGAATTCATCACAGTACAGAAACAGCATTAGTGAAGGTTACAAATGATCTTCTTACAGCCTCTGACAGTGGACTCATCTCTGTTCTTGTCCTGTTGGACCTCAGTGCAGCTTTGATACTGTTGACCATAACATTTTATTACAGAGATTAGAGCATACTATAGGTATTAAAGGTACTGCACTGCAGTGGTTTGAATCATATTTATCTCATAGACTCCAATTTGTTCATGTAAATGGGGAGTCTTCTTCACACACTAAGGTTAATTATGGAGTTCCACAGGGTTCTGTGCTGGGACCAATTCTATTTACATTATAAATGCTCCCCTTAGGCAGTATTATTAGAAAGCACTGCATCAATTTTCATTGTTATGCAGATGATACTCAGCTTTACCTATCCATGAAGCCAGATGACACACATCAATTAGTTAAACTGCAGGAATGTCTTAAAGATATTAAGGCCTGGATGACCTCTAATTTCCTGCTTCTAAATTCAGATAAAACTGAAGTTCTTGTACTCGGCCCCACAAATCTTAGAAACATGGTGTCTAACCAGATACTTACTCTGGATGGCATTACTTTGGCCTCCAGTAACACTGTGAGAAATCTTGGAGTCATTTTTGACCAGGATATGTCCTTCAATGCACATATTAAACAAATATGTAGGACCGCTTTTTTGCATTTGCGCAATATTTCTAAAATTAGAAACATCCTGTCTCAGAGTGATGCTGAAAAGCTCATTCATGCATTTATTACTTCTAGGGTGGACTATTGTAATTCGTTATTATCAGGCTGTCCTAAAAGCTCCCTGAAAAGCCTTCAGCTGATCCAAAATGCTGCAGCTAGAGTACTGACAGGGACTAGAAAGAGAGAGCAGATTTCTCCCATATTGGCTTCTCTTCATTGGCTCCCTGTTAAATCTAGAATAGAATTTAAAATTCTTCTCCTCACATACAAGGTCTTGAATAATCAGGCTCCATCTTATCTCAAAGACCTCATAGTACCATATCACCCCAATAGAGCACTTTGCTCTCAGACTGCTGGCTTACTTGTGGTTCCTAGGATACTTAAGAGTAGAATGGGAGGCAGAGCCTTCAGCTTTCAGGCGCCTCTTCTGTGGAACCAGCTTCCAGCTTGGATTCGGGAGACAGACACCCTCTCTATTTTTAAGATTAGGCTTAAAACTTTCCTTTATGATAAAGCTTATAGTTAGGGCTGGATCAGGTGACCCTGAACCATCCCTTAGTTATGCTGCTATAGGCGTAGTCTGCTGGGGGGGTTCCATAATGCACTGTTTCTTTTTATTCACCTTATTTACTTTGTTTATACTCCTCTCTGCATTTAATCATTAATTGTTATTAATCTCTGGCTCTCTTCCACAGCATGTCTTTTTTCTCTTCCCTCAGCCCAACCGGTCGCAGCAGATGACTGCCCCTCCCTGAGCCTGGTTCTGCTGGAGGTTTCTTCCTGTTAAAAGGGAGTTTTTCCTTTCCACTGTCACCAAGTGCTGCTCATAGGGGGTCGTTTTGACTGTTGGGTTTTCTCTGTATTATTGTAGGGTCTTTACCCACAATACAAAGTGCCTTGAGGTGACTGTTGTGATTTGGCGCTATATAAATAAAATGTAATGTAATTGAATTGAATTAATAACTGTGAGTTTCCTTTAGCTGAAAATGCCCATTCACCTGTTTCAGACAGGAGTCCTAGTGCAGAATGTGATGCTCAAAATTACACTCTGTGAGGTGAAAAGGGTATTTCACCTCTCCACACCCAAACCCACGACAGCCACAAGACATGAGAAAGTCTGGGGTTGTGTGAAGAAATGGATTGTCTTTGTTAATAAACAATCCACAGTTCTTGACCTAGAAGTTGGCATGTTTGGTTTCTGTTTCATATTCCTTAATGCCATACTCACACTGAGGTCCATGCCTGGTAGGTTTGTTGTTTATCCTGTACACACTTGGATAGCAAATTTTTGTTATCAGTCGTCCTGCTAGAATACTGACAGGGACTAGAAAGAGAGAACATATTTCCCTTCAGTGGCTCCCTGTTAAATCCAGAATTGAATTTAAAATCCTTCTCCTCACATACATTTCTTTAATAATCAGGCCCTATGTTATCTTCATAGTATTGTATCACCCCAACAGAGAAAACAGAACTCACTTGACTGCAATCTGCAATTTACTGATATCTAGCAGTGAAAATTTTACACTCTGTAACTTTGATCTTTTGTAATTTCACCAGAGCAATATTATAATTCCTCACTAATTGGACATTCTTACACCTTCTTTTTAAAATCTTGAAGCATTATTGTTCATTCTTAAAATGGGTCAAAGGGGAAACGAGTTTTGCTTCACAGGACTTTCAATTATTAGACTATTGCTCTACATGCTCCCATCTGTGCTAACACATTAGCTTCTACAGCCATGTAATTCTCAGCAGTTAAATGTTCCAGTGTGAAAAACAAAAAAACTAAAATGTTAATCTTTTTTGACTAAAATCGTAATCGTCAGTGCCGAAAACAATCATCTTCAAACTATAATGACTGTAATGAGCAAACCCAGCTTGGATATGTTCGAGGTCATTTTGAAAAGGACAACATGTGTATATATATGTGTTAAAATCTTTGCTTTTACATTTCTGTGTTTAAGAAATCTGTTCAGATATAAAATAAAGTGGTGTTTGATACTTAATTTCATGTCCTGTACCGCACTGGGCATGGTATACAGTTCTGACCTGGATTAATCTGTAAACTGTGTGAAAATGGTTAATTAATTTAATAACTGACTCCTTATTGCATTATGTTGTGTAATTCCTGACCGATAAATGAACACGGAGAAACCTGGGATGAATGAGCTGGTAGCAGGCTTCCTTCAGATACTAACTGAAATCAAATTGAATCTAAAACATACAAACTAAAAAGAAAATGAATAATGCAAAATTAAAATACAATGCCACAGCTAACTATCACTGTGTCACTATCACCGGAAATGGCTTTTAATGGCACATGTCTGAAGAAGCGTCTTTTAGGTCTGCTAGTCAACTGCTGTCCTGTAGGCGGCAGTAATGCGCTACAGCTTGTTTTTCATGATCCACCCAAAATCAGAAGAAGAACGAGAACACATCGCTTCCTGAAGGCTTGTTTTGCAGGGAAACGGACAGTATCTGTTTTGGGTCCGTGCATTCTGGCATTAACTTATGTTACCTAGATTTTTCATATTGACCTGACAGCGTAAGGTCACCGTTTCCCGTCTCTCTTAACAGCTTTAGTTGCTTGCTACGGTGGGCGCCTTAATTCTGCGGCTTCACGGGAAGATGGTTCTGTCAACATCACAACAAGTCGCTCTGGCTTTCACGGCCGTGCTTTTCACGTTTGTGGTGCTGCCGCGGTTGTACGGCTTTGGTAGTGGAACTCCGGCGAAGGACTCCAAATTGGACACTCGTTACAGCAGAAAAGGTAGGGAATGTCGATATGGTTCTTGGGTGTTTGTTCCGTGTGTAGCCTTTGCTTTGAGCTCCACTATGCATTAGGTATCGCGAGAATTGGCCCCCACCCCGAAACTGTTAACAAGTGTATTAAATTTAACAGGACAGTTAAATGGATGATTACATAATCTGTGTTCACGTTTTATTTGTTTGGTTTTTTTTTCTCCGATGTGATCTAAATCAGCCTCAGGGTATTGATGGTGGCGCTTCATAAGTGGACACAGTCCACCCATCTGCTCACTGTACACTTCCAAATTAAATCACAGTGGAGGACTTATGGTTTAATTGATAGAGGCAGAAAAACTGCAAACACATTCATGTGTACGTCATCATTGCACTATCACGCAGTGATCTTGATTCCATTAAATAGTTATTTTCTTGCATTCTATAATACATATTCACCAAGCATTTTATAAGCAGTACACCTGCTTATTCATACAGTTATCCACTCACCATGTATTTATTTCTAGAATATTGCAGCACTTTAGTTAATGTTCACTGGAAACATCTGATTTAGGGAAAAAAGGTAGACACGCCTTATGTATAACCACTCTGCATTTAATCATCAGTTATTATTAATCTCTTCCACAGCATGTCTTTTGTCCTGTCTCTCTCCCCTCAGACCTCAGCCTGGTTCTGCTGGAGGTTTCTTCCTGTTAAAAGGGAGGTTTTTCTTTTGTCACTAAGTTCTTGTTCATAGGGGGTCGTTTTGATTGTTGGGTTTTCTCTGTAACTATTGTAGTGTCTTTACCTTACAGTGTAAAGCAACTTGAGGCGACTGTTGTGATTTGGCGCTAAGTTTGTCAGCAAACACAGTTTTTGTACCTATGTATGTGTGTGTGTGTGTGTGTGTGTGTGTGTGTGTGTGTGTGTGTGTGTGTGTGTGTGTGTGTATATATATATATATATATATATATATATATATATATATATATATATATATATATATATATATATATATATATTATATAGTATTCAGTTTGAAACTGGAGCCACACCTGCCCCGGTTTGGTTTATGCTCTGCATTTGGTTACTTCATGTTTGTTTGCTGCATGGAAATGAAAGTATTAAATAACAATATTTCTATGCTTCTTTTATTCTTTTAAATAACGTCATCAGGGACTGTTGGCACTCGGGCATTTTCACATTGTCAAGTCTGGCCCTCCTTGAATGAAAAAACATGTGGACACCCATGCTCTTAAGCGATTAAACCATTTGTGGTAATAGAGGATCCAGCTCACATAACCCACATGGAAGAGTAGAAAGGATGTGTGGTGGTGTAGCAGCAAGAAAGAGTGCAGAGTATATGTGGCTAATATGGTTGTTCTTTAATTAGGGACGAACAACCATATAAGGCTGGGTGCTGGTTACAGCATATAAAAACCCTGCAAATGAATACCACAAAAACCAAGGAACTCATCCTGGATATTAGTAGGAAGTGAAGACCCTTTACAGCACTTTATAGTATGCATTTTAACAGATGCTCATTTATGCATTATGTCCATTTGTGTTTGATGTTTGAGATTTTTTTTTAATGCACCAAATAGTGGAACAGCACTCTTAATTTCATTTTAAGTGCAATGAAATTAGGAGTCCATTAGCCGGTGCTAATGGGCACCCCCCCACCCCCCCGTTGTCCATTAGCACCGGCCTGTGGAATATGAAATTTTCCTGCCTAAAAACCAGTCTTCACTCATTAAAGTACAAGATATATTTCTGTATATGAATATTTCTATTCATCATGCGTATGTCCCACATACAATGTTTTAATGGATGAAGGTTATCATTGTTAAAAATTAACCCTATACCACCGAACATGTTGTTATCGGCTCAGTGTACTTCAAAAGTGCCGCTGTTCGCATACTTCCGGCAACAATTACTGTAATAACTAAGGATGTTCCTGGCGACTAATTAAATAGTCAACTAAACAAGGAAAAAAAATTAGACTTACTGACTAGTCTAAAACTAAAACACTCTGATATAAAATAATTTTTTTTTTTAATGGACAATGTCAAAATCTGTCTAAATAAAGGCATTTGAAACCAATAATCGCGTTCTTCTATGATGAATCACACTTTAAATGCTGCTTAACTGTGTGCCACTGCGCATCTCGCATTATGAGCACTGCATGTTACACTCCAAACAATGAAGAATATGAAAACGATGTTCATGCATCATTGACTATGAGAAAATAACATCCGAAAAATGAATAAATTGCGACTTAAAAGTGTAGCGCATTGTGCTGCACATTATCAATGATGCTAGCTGCTCTACAATTCATTCATCAAAACAATACAACTCACACACATCCATCCACTTTCTTACTCGTATCCGGGGTGGCATCTGTGGAGCCCAGACACCCCCCCCCCCCCCCCCCCCCCCCCCCCCTTCCCCCGCCCATCCTCCTGCTCCAGCTTACCCCTGATTCCGACTTCAGCTCTATGACGTATGTTCACGGCTAGTAGGGGCAGGTAACGGGTGCTTTAGCAGTGATCGACCGGCAGTATAGGGATAAAATATGTATGATCTGTGTGCATTTTAGATGGCTCTCTTGTTGCAAAACTAACGCTGCAAGCTGTTGGTCTGGGCATTCAACCGACACGGTTGATTCTGCTGAAGGAGTTGCTCTCATGACTCAACTAGTGATGACACTCCCTAGCCAATCAGTGGCATGCTGTTCTTTTTGGATCACCTCGGATCGCTGGTACTAATGGAAATACCCACAAACCGTGCCGAAGCGAGCCGCACTGAGTAGGTAGTAATGGAAATGCGTCAAAACTAACCACCTCCTATTACCAGTTTCAATTCAGTTTTTATATAAATAAATACATTTATATAAATATGTAACCTTTCCAAGGAATAAAGAAGTTCTAAGTTATTTGTTTGTTTTAGTCACATAAATCATCATTTGATCCTGAAATAACTATTTCATGTATGCTAATGAACCAATGTGAAATTCACCGAACTGTAGCTTCTGTACTACAATATGAACCGAACTGTGGAATTTTGTACTATTACACCCCTAGTACACACAAAATGAGGCCTGAATGAGGCGGATGCCACTGTAAAAGCCGGAATTTGTAATAATAGTTTGAAACCACATAATTTGCATGAAAAAACCCTGCACAAATCTAAATATACAAAATAGTCTGCACCTGGGAGAAAGGCTTTGCAAATCTTAGTGAGCAGTTGCACCTGGCTGTTTGTAATGAAGCATGGCCCCAACGAAAGATCTGCCAGTTGAAACAATGGAAAGGATTACACAACTTGCTCAAGAAGGAAACCCAACATGGAGCGTGGCAAAAGGTTTTGGTTGTTCCCAGTCAGTGTTTAAAATTTGAATCAAATGCAAATAAAGAGGAAATTCCAGTCATGGACTTTGGATGATTAGGTAATATTCAATGCAGGGCTGCAACGATTCCTTGAGTAACTCAAATGATTTGATTATAAAAAAAAATAAAAATCAGCAACACACATTTGTTGCTTTTATGCATCATTTAAACTCTGCAGCACTCAGGTTGCACCCTGTAAGTGTTTCAGCATTAAAGCTCTACATTGCTGCGTCGGATTTCCATCATTAGTGAAAACGACCCTTTAACACCGAGTGGATCATCACTGACACATTTTTCCACACCTCCACTGCTCTCTACACCTGTGTGTGTGTGGTGTGAGAATTTCAGCTGTTGGATACCGTGACAGATCGCTATCACCACAGTTTGTTAGCGGATGCAGCAATTAACACTAGCGATTGTTCAGTGACAACAGGAACCTATTTACCCATTTTAATCCCTGATTAGCGGCTAAAAATAGACCTGCAATAGAATTGTATTTAGGGTGTGAATACAAACATTACAACATTAAGCTCATACAAAGAGGTGGTGCTGTTATCAAGATGGTGAGCTCAGGTGGAGCGAAAGGAAACATTTTTCAAGCGTCCAAAGCAGCAGGGCTTTTTTCCTGTAACCACCATTAAAACCTTTACTGGGAAATTCAGTTCAATTCAATTGTATTTATATAGCGCCAAATCACAACAAACAGTCGCCTCAAGGTGCTTTGTACTGGGGGTAAAGACCCTACAATAATACAGAGAAAACCCAACAGTCAAAACGACCCCCTATGAGCAGCACTTGGCGACAGTGGGAAGGAAAAACTCCCTTTTAACAGGAAGAAACCTCCAGCAGAACCAGGCTCAGGGAGGGGCAGTCATCTGCTGTGAGGGGGGCTGAGGGGAGAGAAAGACATGCTGTGGAAGAGAGCCAGAGATTAATATCAATTAATGATTAAATGCAGAGTGGAGTATAAACAAAGTAAATAAGGTGAATGAAAAGAAACAGTGCATTATAGGAACCCCCCAGCAGCCTAGGGCTATAGCAACATAACTGAGGGAGGGTTCAGGGTCACCTGATCCAGCCCTAATTATAAGCTTGATCCAAAAAGGAAAGTTTTAAGCCTAATCTTAAAAATAGAGAGGGTGTCTGTCTCCTGAATCCAAGCTGGGAGCTGGTTCCACAGAAGAGGGGCCTGAAAGCTGAAGGCTCTGCCTCCCATTCTACTCTTAAGTATCCTAGGAACCACAAGTAAGCCAGCAGTCTGAGAGCGAAGTGCTCTGTTGGGGTGATATGGGACTGTGAGGTCTTTGAGATAAGATGGGGCCTGATTATTCAAGATATTGTATGTGAGTCTGTGTGTAATGAATGAATATAATATACAAGTTTCACTTTTTGAATGGAATTACTGAAATATATCAACTTTTTCATGGCATTCTAATTTTATGACCAGCACCTGTATTCTGTCAGCAGGTCCAGGCCCAGGCCCAGCAAGAGGTCAGCCCATCAATGTGAATGGCGCTGGCACACATCAGTCCCCAGAGAACTTGCAGCAGATGAAGAAACGGGTGGAGCAAGAGCTGAAGAGTGACAAATACAAATCTAACAGCAATAAAGGCTATGTGTTCACACTGATGCCTCTCTATGCCATTGGAGTGGGAGTGTTTGCAGCATACAAGTTTTTGAAGGTATGGAAAACACCTGCAACACCAACGTTCTTAGATATTTCAGTTTGGAACCATCATTTGCTTATTTTCTTTCTTTTCTTTTTTTTAATTTCACAGATCAAGTCTGCGGATGACAAGGCACAAAAGGACAAATTTGCAAAAGGGGCCAAAAAATCAATGGAAGCAGGTGCGCATTGTAATTTGTCTTTGCATACGTGTGTTTTCTTTGGTCACACATATTTGGTTTCTATGGAAATTCAATCTGTGGTTTTCTTCATTTTGTGTGTGTGTTTATATTCATGCAGAGAACCAATTGAATGAGCTGGAACAAAGGCTTGCACAAACAGAAAGGATGCTCAATTCCATCCTCACCCAGCTGGATCCACTGACCAACTGGTGAGGTGTTTTTTTTAACAAGCCATATTCTGTAGGTGTTAACCACACCTTGTTCTCATACTTTGCATACACAGCTCTCAGAGGTGATCCCTTCTCTTCCATCAAACATGAGTCTTTACCATTTGTACAGGAAAGAGGTTGCAGAACTGACCACCTGTAAATTGAGTGATAATTTCATCCTTTCCGCACCTGCATAAAGCCGTGTCATTAAGGAATTTGTGTCTCATCTTCTGAACTGAAAAAAGTGTATTACCTCAAAAGTTGAGTAGTTTTTGTTTTAGTTTAATTGTAATAAAACTTCTTTAACTTGACTTGGAATTCATAGGACTCCTTATAACTCCAAAACTTGTCTAAGAATCATTGTGCTCATAAGAATCTCAGACACATGGCTGCTTTGTTTCTCCAGCGTGAAGTCAGTGGCCCAGGAGCAGAAGAATGAGATCATGTCTCAACTGCAGACCATTCGGTACCTGATGAAGAAGAGAGGAATGGACTGTCCACCCCTGAATGCCACCAGTGGGTTAAGTTTTTTTTGTATTTGTTTTTTAAACCCCGCAGTATATTTCAGTTTACTCCTTAAATCTGATTGTTACTTTGTGGTGATCAGGTTGAATTCACTTAGCTCAGGCATTTCAGGCTGTTAGTAGTAACAAATTCAGGTGTGAAAATATGGTTAAATCACTGGTTTGTGCAAGAAACATTTATTCACATTTATATTTGACTGCAGTCACAGATCACAAACTGCGACATGACTCTGACACAATTTTGTCAGTGTGTTTTGCATTTGTCTTTGAAATTGCATTTGCAAAATCACATGTTGGATTTTCATCATAGATGCAGCTTGGAGACCACAGAGTTTACTTTAAAATAAGTTGGTTGATGCTGAGAAAACCACACAGGAACAGACACACTTGACAGCAGGGCAAAATCAAAGGATCAATCAACAAATTCCAGGACTTGGCCCATAAAAGTAAAAAAATAAATAAATATCTGACTTCAATTTGGCCCGTCTCCCTTTCCTTAGAATCAAGAATCAAGAAGACTTTATTGTCATATATATGTAAACATATAATGAAAACATATAATGAAATTTGCGTTCCAGAACACCCATCCAAGAGAAATACAAAAAACAGAAGCAAACAAGGGGGGCAGGTGTCTGAGGTCGTGCAGCCGTTGCCGGCGCTACCTTTATCAGTCCCAGAAAAGGAAACAACACACATCATGGGGTAGTTAGGTTAAAAAAAGAGTCATCTAGTACGGTGCTCGTCATGAGCACCGTACCAGATGCTCATGGTACGGTACCGTACCAGGTGCTCATGTCGAGCATCTGGTACGGTGCTCGACATGAGCACCATACCAGGGTCCAAGAAAACCACCTTAGCAAAGCATTTTTGCACATTTAAAGCTAGGATAGCAATATGGTCGGGGAATGGAGGGGGCAGGAGGGGATGCAGATGGAGACGAAAGGGTCAGGGCATTGTGGAGCCAGATGCCAGCTCCTAGCCAAAACAGTTCGCTGATAATGATGGAGTTCATCAGCGGCCGAGGTACACCAGATCCAGCTTCACAAATCACAGAGAGGGCTGAGGGGGTGAGCGACCGTCACACATAGCCCTGGAGAGATATGATTGCCAGCCTAAGGCCGGCTAGGGAGCCGAATTCCTGATAATGCAGATGTTACATCATCATCCTGCTTCCGCCACTCCCATTTTTAGTCACATCCTGGAAATCCAGTTCTGACCACTTACACTGTGCACTCTGGTTTCACCAC
Source organism: Archocentrus centrarchus (assembly GCF_007364275.1). Taxonomy (NCBI): domain Eukaryota; kingdom Metazoa; phylum Chordata; class Actinopteri; order Cichliformes; family Cichlidae; genus Archocentrus; species Archocentrus centrarchus. The sequence continues at coordinate 20,824,315 of NC_044368.1, read as the reverse complement.
AAACCTCAAACTTTATTATCTGGCCCTCCAATTTCAACCAAGCAGTTTTCGTTTGAATACTCCACAGTTTCAGATGCTCCCGGTACATTGTCAAAATAAAAGGGAAGACTTTAGTTGGATTGGGTCCTGTCTCACCAGATTTGGCAACTTATTCCACTTCCACAAAAGTTTTACTGTTCTGACACACTGGAGAAGATCCAATGTGCACTGCAGAGGCACCACTAAAAGGGGAGTTCAAACTGAGCAATCTGAGTCTGCACCCACACCAGGGAAAACAGCGGTTGGAGACTGCCGTGCAGCCAAACTTATTTTGGCAGTGTGCAATCAAGTTGTGATTTTCTTGTCTTTGCAATGATTGCTTCAGCGAGAGCCACTCGCTGTTAGCTGCCATCTTCTAACCAAATTTCGTACCTCAAGACCTTAAATGTTGCTGTCTATATCAGATGTGTAGTTCTGCACTGAGGCAGGGGCGGACTCACCCTGACAGACCGTATAGAATCCACAGAGACTGGGCCATATCTGAAAAGGTCAAATATTTAAATTTATTGAAACAGCCTTCAGGTACTGCAGCTCATCCAGGATGGCACATCAATGCGAGCTGTGGCAAGAAGGTTTGCTGTGTCTGTCAGCGTAGTGTTCAGAGGCTGGAGGCGCTACCAGGAGACAGGCCAGTACACCAGGAGACGTGGAGGAGGTCGTAGGAGGGCAACAACCCAGCAGCAGGACCGCTACCTCCGCCTTTGTGCAAGGAGGAACAGGAGGAGCACTGCCAGAGCCCTGCAAAATAACCTCCAGCAGGCCACAAATGTGCATGTGTCTGCACAAATGGTTAGAAATTGACTCCATGAGGATGGTATGAGGGCCCGACGTCCACAGATGGGGGTTGTGCTCACAGCCCAACACCGTGCAGGACGCTTGGCATTTGCCAGAGAACACCAGGATTGGCAAATTCGCCACTGGCGCCCTGTGCTCTTCACAGATGAAAGCAGGTTCACACTGAGCACATGTGACAGATGTGACAGAGTCTTGAGACGCCGTTGAGAGTGATCTGCTGCCTGCAATATCCTTCAGCATGACCGGTTTGGCAGTGGGTCAGTAATGGTATGTGGTGGCATTTCTTTGGAGGGCTGCACAGCCCTCCATGTGCTCACCAGAGGTAGCATGACTGCCATTAGGTACTGAGATTAATCCTCAGACCCCTTGTGAGACCATATGCTGGTGTGGTTGGCCCTGGGTTCCTCCTAATGCAGGACAATGCTAGACCTCATGTGGCTGGAGTGTGTCAGCAGTTCCTGCAAGATGAAGGCACTGAAGCTACGGACTGGTCCGCCCGTTCCCCAGACCTGAATCCAATTGAGCACATCTGGGGCATCATGTCTCGCTCCATCCACCAACGTCACGTTGCACCACAGACTGTCCAGGAGTTGGTGGATGCTTTAGTCCAGGTCTGGGAGGAGATCCCTCAGGAGACCATCAGGAGCATGCCCAGGCGTTGTAGGGAGGTCATACAGGCACGTGGAGGCCACACACAATACTGAGCCTCATTTTGACTTGTTTTAAGGACATTACATCAAAGTTGGATCAGCCTGTAGTGTGTTTTTCTACTTTAATTCTGTGTGTGACTCCAAATCCAGGCCTCCATTGGTTAATAAATTTGATTTCCATTGATGATTTTTGTGTGATTTTATTGTCAGCACATTCAACTTTGTACAGAACAAAATATTCAATGAGAATATTTCATTCATTCAGATCTAGGATGTGTTATTTGAGTGTTCCCTTTATTTTTTTGAGCAGTGTATATTAATATTTAAGAATATAAAAATGAAACTTTTTTTTTCTTCATAGGCCAGTAAAAATATACATAAGCCAGTAAAACCCTGAGCCATTGACCTGAGCTGTTGGGTTGAATACTGAATTATTATTAATTATTAACATTAATTTTTAACATGCAGACCATCAGAACATCTTTTTTCTGCAGCAGCATCAAAGGACAAAGCTCAGTTCTGAGAATGCTGATATGCTCGCTCCATTAAAGGCTGACAGACGCACATACTGACTCATTCACTAGCACACTTAAACATGCAGACACACACAAGCACACACCAAATATACCTCATCCAGAAAATATGACACTCAGAACTCTTATTTTTGTGTCTCCTACTAATATAAAAAAAGGCTATTTTAATGTATGCTTTGCTTTAGGTTATTTTATTTGATTTGTCATCACAGTTAAACTTAGAAACATGTCAATTTCTAAAATTGAACTCTGAGCCGCTTATTTTAAAAGACCTGTTTTTCTCTTTTGAATATTTATTACTGCTCATTAATAAGACAAAAGTATGTCTTATGCAGTTACTCAGTTCATCAATGGAATAATCAATTGAATACTCGATTACTAAAATAATAAATAGCTGCAGCCCTACACAGCGTTACTGCTGAGCAGGAATATGTGGCGCTAAACACTCAGTGAGCTCCGAGTACCAAAACTTTGGCTCTGTCCGCTCTTTACTGTGTTCACAGCTTTGATCTATGCAGCTGTGTCAGTTGTGACTTGTTGCGAGAAGACCTCCACTCTCATTTGAAATAAACACTCCTAGAGGCGACTATCTCACACACATGCTCATCATTAAATTTAGTGCAGTTAGCAGCCACAAAAACCTTTAAACTCAGGTTGTTGAAGCAGTTACAAAAATTTATCAAACAGTCTGAGATGTTGAACGTGCAACATAAGCCAGTGGGGTTATTGCTGGCACCTGCTGCATGTGCCTGCCTTTACCGTGCTCAATTTGTGCACAAGAAGAAAAGAAAAATAAATTTTTTTAATCGATTTCTGTTTTTTTCAGATGGTTCTTGCGAGCGCAATTTGGACGACCTGATTGAGTCCCTCGGAGCAAGCGATACTTCGGCAGCAATGGACAAGCAGCCCTCCGCAGAGAAAGCAGAGGCTTCGGAAACAATTTATGAAAAGCATCCAGACGTTAAACATGATGCGGCAACTGAAGGGGAAGAGATGAAAGAGCTTAGACCAGAGGAGTGTGATGGAGAAGCAGCAGTGGAAGAATGTGATGGAGAGGAGGAGGGAGGATGGGAGCACTCGGAGCTCATACCTTCTCTCGAAGGCTCATGTGAGACAAACGCTGAGGGGGTTGGAGTGGAGCAGCTTGCATCTGGCCTCAGGCGACGCAACAGGCCTGAATGAACCTGCTGCAGGACTTCTGCACTGTAGAGAAATGTGACATTATTATGAATATTTATTCTTTCAAAATGTTTGATTCCAAAATGTCTGCATAGTCACCGAGAACATATAATGCACTCTTTAGGAAAAGAAGGCACAGGGTCCTTTTATGTGTTCCCAAAGAGCAGCCCAAACTACTACTGGAGATAGCCAAAGTCAGTCTGCGCTGTGTGTTTTAGGTCAGTTTAATATCTGCAGAAAAGTTAGTGGAGTGGGTCTGAAGTGTGAGTGAAAGGGGAGAAATGAAAGTCTTAGTAAGATGTTCAACCTTATTCTTTACCAGATTTGGGAAACAGCTTCTTCCAAAAAAAGAACTGATGATGGTGATTTATTTATTTTGTCCTCCCTTCTGATGTCCACCAAAAAAATCTTACGAACAAAGCTGCTCAAGATTTAACTAAAGTAGTAACCGGGTACATCACCTGCAAACACAGTGCATTCATCACAATCTGCCTTTAAATAATAACAGTTTGTGTGTGGGAACATTATTTTGTTTATATACCAGCCTCCAAGTTATTTTCTCACAATAAGCAAACAGCCTTTGAGGTGGATAAACTGACGAGGTCAACAAACTTCAGTTTGTGAAGTTCTGCTTGTTCGTTGTGGTGCATAAAAAGAGAACAAGCAGTTTCCTTCACTTCTGTCAGTTATTTTTAGATGCTAATCTATTAGAGTTTTGTTTCCCTGATATTCATTTCATTTGGATCTTGCTTCAATATTGAAACTAAACGTTTAAAGAGTCTGTATTCTGTGAGGTGTGGGTGACGGGCGTAACTGGTACTTCTAATATCATTAATGATGGCTGTGCTCCACACGTGTGCAGGAAGTCATTTTTTTTTTAGATGGTTTCATCTTTGCTTGTCCCACCACTACACATCAGCGCACCTGCTGTTGAGCTCATTGTTCCCCATGATCATAACATTAGAGCTTTCAGTGTTGGTGTGTGCTGCCACCTTCAGACTGCTGTTGGACTAGCAAGCATTCAGCTGAGAGGTCAGTTCAGGCCACACTCATATGGGTTAGTTCTTACCTATACAAAAATGTTAGTTTTGAATAGATTCAAAATCCTTCCTGTGCTAATAATAATAGAACTAAGTGTGAGCTCTGGCCTGTGTTGTTTATACATCGAAACATAATTGCATGTTTCATTTCCTTCTTTCTTGTGTGCACATGCGTGACTGCATGCTGCTTCTGTTTCTTTCTGTGAACAATGACAATCATTTGGTGTGCCAGAAACACATGAGCTTGTATTTGTGTTTCTTTCAACATCAGTAATCATTTTACCTCCTGTTGCTTTTATTTATTTTAAAGGAGTTTATTTTCTGTCTTTTGCTGATGTGAGTTAATAACAAATGGTACATCTATGAATGAAGTTATGTTTAAGTCCTATTGAGCATGTTTGTCATTGGCATCTAAATCTGCTGTGTAGGTCAAATGCTGATGTAGGAAAATGAGTTGAATGAAGTTAAAATAATAGAAATTTAGGCTCTCCTGATTAATGGGATTTATTGTGTAGTAATATCAGACCAAAACACGACTCCTTATTACAGTGCAGCCAAAAAATCTTTGCATTATATGTGAAAAAATATGAACTCTAGATACAGGGTGTGTTTGTCCAAATATATTTCACAGTTCTGACACTACATATTTATTAACGTGTCAAAAACCACTAATGTTTGCCTTAATCTACTTACTGTTTTATATTGTTTTCCCTTTATGCATATTAGCATTTGTGTATTCAGTGTTGTGTGTTTTATGCTGAGTCAACAAACTTAGCTTGCCTTAGAAGAAAATAAAACTATCACAAAGAAATGATCCTGTTTTATGCCATTTTGTGTTGGCTAGCTTAATGGTACAGCAGAGGTGCTACGAGCAGGTGGGCCAAAATAATGTAAGGAGTATTTAAAGGTAAGTTAGCACCTGTTACTTTATCTCCACTTGTCAGGGTTTGTCCACCATGAACATTTAATAGCAATTGTTATCACCACAACCTTTTCCATCTAGAGGCTGCAAGGTGTCCTTTGTTTGCTTCCTTTAGGTCCTTCAGGCCAGTTTATCCAAAAAAAAATCTCAGGGTTATATCTCCACTAGTCATATATAACATTAGAAAGCCTGTCACTTTCTGACCTAGCGCATCCCTAAAAACTAAAGAAGGATTATTGTTCTATTTTAATTACTCAGCTCAGTGAGTGACTTATTACTCTTGGCACAGCTCATGTCGGAGCTCCCTCATCAGTTGTCCGTCCTCCCTCTGGTCCCACTAACCTGACCAGTGGCAATCAAATGATCTCTGGTATGTGAAACTTTTATCAATTATTTCCCTTTTCCTGTCTTCCCAAATAAAGGAAAATGGTATCAGATGGAATGTGTTTGACGGTGAGAGTGGAGCTGCATCAGAACCATGCCATTCCCATTTGTAGCTCGGCTGTTTCAAAGAAAAAGTTGAATTGTTGTCGTAGCCTTTGCCATAACAGCGTCCGTTCCACAAAAACTGAAAATCTTGTGAACCCAGTAACTCGACAACGATGTGACCTAATGTTCAAATTCACACCATGGATGCATCTATGAAAAATCTCATGTGACTTCAAATCTCATAAAGGTCAGAGTTCAAGTTCCATAAAAGCTTTAATGTTAGCAATAACTTAAGAACAATGTCACCTAGGATGTTCAAATTCACACCATGGATGCATCTACTAAAACTCTAAGGTGAGTTTGAATCTCAGCAACCTAAAAAGCTAAAGGTCAGAGGTCAAGCTTTCTGAAAATCTTGTGAAGGCGATAACCCAGAACAATCTCACCTAGGATATTCAAATTCACACCATAGATACATATTGTTCAAGCTAGACCCATCAACTTCACACACTTCTTCACTGACATTACTATAACAGCACATTGTCCCACCCCTCCCCCTTCCACGAGTGTTGGGACCTGCTCAATGGTGCTTCTGTTAATCATACAATCTTTTAAGTCCTCTGTAACAGAGGGATATGTACAAGATTCAAGAAGTTCTACCTTTGTAGGTGGACCAGAAGTGTGGGGAACAATAGGTGAAAAGACCTCACATAGTGAAATGTGAGATGTTCTCAAGGTTAATTCCATTTAACTGAATCAGTCAGTCATTATTATTAAATACAGAAGCTTTCAAACCTCATGTTTGTTACAGAGAGTCAACATATAGCCATGAGGAAATACTGAAGCACCACCTGCAGATGGTGCCGCAGGAACACAGTTACAGCAAAGGCAGGAAGGTAAAAGAGGTCGGAACTGTTTACTGGGTAGCTAACCAACAGGTCTGCTCAGTTTTCCATTTGTTTAATGCAATTCATAAAGATAAAGATTTATTTATTTATGGATAGTCAAACAGAAAACAATTAAAGGAGAACAATAAATGTTCCAACCTTAAGGATGACAAACCTCAGGTCTTTGGAACACTTCTCTGAAGCATCCTGGTTAAATGAACCTCCTCCTTTAATCAAAACTTATAATTAAACATAACAAAGTTTATTAATGAGTTCCTCCCATGCAGCAAGGAAAAAGATCTGGGATTCATAGCAAATTAGCTTGGCTCTCTCAATTAGGAAAGCAACATTTAATCAGCTCAGTTTTCTTCCACTGGGATTTCTGCCTAATTCCATCCAAGAGCCTGTGGTTAGCAGGATTGTGTGTGTGAGTGTGTGTGTCGTCTTTTTTTAATGATTGTATTCCAGAATTGTGAGAAAGGAGCTAAAAGTACAGCACGACCTACACAGAAAACTAATTCCCTCCACAGCTTCCTTCAGGGCTACACTGGACTTTTAATCACAGCAAACGCATCCTCGAGGGTGTCACAGCATTTATTAAGTGGATTTATGTGGGACTGAAATGTCTGAATCATATGTATCTCCATATAAAGAGAACAAATTTATGTGAAATAACACATTGGTATAACAGACGTAAGTTGTGCAACATTTGGAAAAATTTATTTTTAATAGACTCATACTGAGATTCACATTAGTGAGCATGACCAGGCTGAAGTTTGCTTATAGAAATAAATCTCTTCCTTCTCCTTTCACTGCTCATACCTGAAGCTATCCAGTGGATTTTTGCTTTTGCTCTGTTTCAGGTGTACAAAGAATAAATTTTGCTTAGCTGACTTTTTGTCAGAGCTAATGCTGATAAATAATGTTTGTTTTTTTTTTGTTTTTTTTTAAAGTAATTTAGGTCACTCTATTCACAGAGCAACTAATAGTTGTAATGTAATACATTAGAACCAAATTACATGTTACATGTCAGCAAAGAGGAGAAGAAAGTGCGTATAATATACAGTCCATTAAAAATTTCTTACTATCAACCAAAATTTAATCTGACACGTTTTTGCATAATGACAACCTCTTACCAAGCTGCTGACTGACGAGTTGATGTTCCACATTCATATGAATCCTGACTGTTCCATTACCACACAGAAGCACTACACACGTACAACTAAACAACTGTTACTTTTAGATTTCAAAATGAATAATGCAAAGCATTTAAAGAGGTATTCTTAATGCCATCAAATCTTTTCACTGCAGCTAAATACAGTTATTTATATTTTGTATTCTCAATATGCAAGTCTGTGGACCTGTTTGATAAATGTAGCCTTTTCAGTGTTTTGGGCTTCATGACAGAGCTGAAAACTTACGTGAGCTCACATGTAAACTGCATTTTAGTTTACATGTGAGCTCATGTAAGTTTTCAGCTCTGTCATCACTGAAAATGAGGTTTTGAACCTAGCTGAAACCTTTGCGGCCTTTACTTGGCCACATCAGGAATGAATTCCACCTTCATTAAGGTTCCAATGCTTCATTATTCCAGCTGTTTTAGAGAGGTGTTGATTCTGTTTTGTAGCCATTTTGGTGTTAGTTTTTAGTGCTTTTCATCTGCATTGCCTTAACTGGCAGGTGTTTCTGTGACTTTTTCCTCCCACCTTCATTTTTTGGCAGTGAATTCAAATTACCTACTACGCACAAGAGATTTACAGGAAACAATTCAGCTTCTAATCCAGCGTGACTGCTTTACCCACTGACATCAGCCTCACAGTTTACTGTTCAGATTCCCAGGTTACCGCTAATTCTAACTCAGCTACCATTGCTATAAATAAAAAACAAATGTTGACCAAAGATATAAATGGAAAAATGCATTTAGCATATTTGTCCCTTGCCCTCAAGGATAAACACTCTGTGTTGTGGTAAAAAACAGTGAAATTAAAGAGAATTTTGTTTACAAGAAAAGTGCTTCAAATTTACAATTTTTTGCCTCAGATAACATCAGAAATTAAAATGCTTCACCAGGATAGTGAGACCTGTAATTATGCAGAGAGCCTGGCTTACAAAATTGTGGCATGGAGCTGAAAAATACAGAAGTTCAACAAGCAGTGAGAAGCAGTGATATGACAACAGTGAGGGATATTTCTTAATAGGCTCAGATAGTTTTGCATTTCCTCTTTTTCTCACAAGACAGCGCATGTCACTCTGTCACTACAGAAATAAGACAAGCTTGTACAACTCTTTTTTTGGTCATTATTTAAAGGGACACTTGAAATATCCATCCATCCATCCATCCATTCAGATTTATCATCTCTTCAGCGTGTCCTGGGTCTGCCTTGGGGCCTCCTCCTGGTAGGACATGCCCAGAACACCTCACCAAGAGGCACCCAGGAGGCATCTTAGTCAAATGCCTGAACCACCTCAACTGGCTCCTTTCGATGTGGAGGAGTAGTGACTCTATTCTGACCCCTTCCCGGATGCACAGGATTAGATGAGCTGTCTTCAAGGGAGAGACCAGCCAACCTCTTGTATCCGTAATCTTGTATTTTTGGTCACTACCCAGAGCTTATGACTATAGGTGAGGGTGGGAATCTACCTGTAAATCAGCAGCTTCGCTTTTATGCTCAGCTCCGTCATCCCCATGACAGACCGGTACAGTATCCACATCACTGCAGCCACAGCCCCAATCCGTCTGTTAATCTCTCCCTTTTCTCTTCACTCATGAACAAGACCACGAGATATTTAAACTCCTCTACCTGGGGCAGCAGCTTATCCCTGACCTGGAGTGGGCACTCCATTCTTTTTCAGATTTCAGTGAAAAAGACAGTGAGGTTGCTTAGGGCTATGCCAGCATTAATTCTGCACACCTTTACATGTACAATCATTGGTATATAAACTAAACAAAAGGGGTGAAAGAACACAGCCCTGAGGAGACCCGGTAGATGAAAAGAGGATGTCAGAAAGAACCCAGTTGACCCTCACCTGCTGAGACCATACAGCTCCCCTTCTTAAAGATAGGGACCACCACTTCAGATGCCAATCCAGAGGCACCGCCCCAACTCTCCACGTGATTTTGAATAGGCATGTGAACAAAGACTAAGTATTGAAGTCTCCCAGTAGGACAGTGGAGTCACCGGATGGAGCGCAAACAACAATCATGACACTTTCCATGGCCTGAAGGTGCAGGGAAACAGCTCTCTCATCCACCGGTGAAAACTCTGACCTACAGGCAGCAAACTGGGGGATACAAGGATACCCACCCCAGCTCGCCGCCTCTCACCAAGGGCAACTCCAGACTGAAACAAAGTCCAGCTCCTCTCCAGGAGACTGGTTCCAGAGCCCAGGCTGTGCATTGAAATGAGCCAAACTGTATCTCTCAACCTCATGCACTAGCTCAGGCTCATTTCCCACCAGTGAGGTGATGTTCCATGTCCCAAAAGTCAGTCCTGATAGCTGGGGATTGGTCCACTAGGGCCTCTGACCACTCCGTCCACTCCATCCACTGCCCAACACATACTGCACCTGACCCCTATGGTGCCTCCTGCGGGTGGTGGGCCTACAGGAGGGCAAGCCTATGTCTCCCATTTGGGCTGCGCCTGGCTAGGCCCTACAGACTAAGGTTCTGCCACTATGTGCTCTCCCTCAAGCTCCCTCCCCAGGTCTGGCTCCACGGTGAGAGCCCAATAACCCTATCCTGGGCTGGGTAAACGGTTTCTTTGTTGTATGCCATGAGGGTCGTTGGGATTACTCTTTGTCTGGCTCCTTACCGAAGACCATTTTGTCTTGGGAGACTCTAGTCTACTCCAGTGGGCAAAAGCCCTGGACAACATTGCCCCTGGGATCACTGGGAGACGCAAACCCCTCCATCATGACAAGGTAGTGATTCATGGAGGGAGACATTTGAAATAGCAGAGTTGTTACTTTAGGTTTCAGATCAAGATGCATTCTTTTGGTCCCTGGATGTTGTAGAGTCAGCAGAATTGTGTTGTCAGAGGTTTGGGAGGGAGGCAGAGGTATTGTGCTTCATCAGATATAAACCCAGCAGACAGTATGTGTAGAGCAGCAGTGAAAGGGCAGAAAACTCTCCCTGGGTCTGTCTGAGAGGAGCTCTGCTTTTGTTGTTGTTCAGTGAATGGAATGCTGTTCAATCATATTCATCATGATCCTTGTCATTTCTTTGAAACTCACACTGTGATGCCCTCTCTCACCTGTTGTCTTTTATATTGTATTCGATGGACCATTGTTCAGTTTTATAATTCTGTTACTTCTGTCCCATTACCTGTGTAGTTTTTATAGCACTCCCATTTTTGTTGTTGTTTTCAATTAGGAGACATCCTTCTGCTGTTGCCTCAGTAATGTGTCTCTGTTTTTATTTTTGAAGCAGGTCAAAATAAGTGAAACAGATTTTCCTTTATTTATTTATTTGTTTGTTTGTTTGTTGCTAGAAAACAGTGAATATAACCATATCCCAAAAAAGTGTTCTTGCATTTCTGAATAATGTTCCTGTGAAACCCACCAAGGCTGAGTGGTGAGACTCTAACCCCCACTGGAACTGATCTTGTGGCTGTACTTGGGCAAAATGGACTGGCCAAGGACGCTGGCCTTCCAGCGGACATGTCTCTCTCTCTTTTTTTTTTTTTTTAAACTCTGCAGTCCCTGATAAAGATCAGCAATCTGGCTGGTCTATTTTTAGTAAAGATATTACTGGCAAGGAGGGAATAGAGACTCCAGCTTTGTATGCTGTTTGCTTCCTGCATCATTCAGTGCAAGAATAGCTGTTTATCAGCAAGGACTGTCTCAACCCCACTACATGATGAATGGACTCATTAGCAAAACATTAAAGGGTCTCAACTTCCCAAATTCAGAATTCAGTAGCGCATGTTAATTTTAAATTGAATTGGGAAGAGGCACATTGTGGAAAATGAGAAATGTTATAACATTAAACGATTTCAAAGTTCTTGTACTTTATGATCTTCACTGACCTCTGTCGATGATCAATAAGATTTCCAGGCTTACTTTCCCCTTCTGTCCTAAAACCACATCGAACTATAATGATGTACAGTGTTGCGCAAAAGTCTCGAGTCACTCCTCATTAATTTATATTTGTTTTCTTAAGGAAGGGAAATAGGGAGAAAAGACTGAGGTATGCCAAATTACACAAGAACTGGACTAAAAATCAGTGAAAACTTCCAAAGTGGTATTTCTAAATTTAAATTTTTTGGTGCAAATCGTCATCAATATGTAAGGAGGAAGTCAGGACAGAGATACAACAGTGGGTATTTTTAGCCATGTATAAAACACAGTGGAGGCTCTGTCATGGTTTGGGGCTGCATTTCAGCCAGTGGTGTTGGGGATCTTGTCAAAATTGATGGATTTATGAATGTGGAATAGGATGGTCAGATTTTGATCCAACATACAATCCCAGCTGGAAAGCATCTGATTGGCCATGGCTTCATGTTTCAGCATGATGATGATGTTCCCAAACATGACACCACTGTGGTGAAAGCATACCTGGATAGAAAAACACACAATGGTACTCTAACAGTAATGGATTGGCCTCCCCAAAGCTTAGACCTCAACATCTGTGAGGCAGTGTGGGATCTTGACAGAGAACAGAACAAATCCCAACCAACAGCCAAAGAAGAGCTTTGGAATCTCCTTCAAGAAGCCTGGAGAACAATTCCTGAAGCTGCTTAAAGAAATTGCATGAAAGTTTGCCTGAGAGAGTTCGGATTGTGACAAATACTAACTTTCATGCTCTGTTCTTGCCTTATATACTGCATTTTCATTTACGTTTGCAGATATTCTAATAAAAGTTATAAAAAATATATACACATAAACATAATATCAGATTTGACATGACTAAGCCTGTTCTATGAATATCATTATCTCATACACTCATCACTTTCCTAACTATCAAAAGAATCTAGTAATAACTCTCAAAGATGAACAGCTACTTGCTCATTTTAGCACATTTGGTGTAAAAGAATGTAAAAAAAAATAAATAAATTATAGGCTCAAGTGTAGCATAATAGAACCTGAGTTAATAAAACAAAACCTTATTAAAACTAATGTCACTTCTGGTGACCTGCAGTCCTGCCTGCTTCAGTGCTAACATTTAATCCAAATACCATCGTCTCACTGCTCACCTTTGTAAAGTCCCTGCTGGTCTTTGTGTCTCATCACTGATTGTATGCAGTTTGTTGAATGCCCTCCTGCTGTGATGATTATCACAGGGGTTCACAAAGAAACAAAGTTGTTGGAAATATTCTCTCCACTTCCAGTCAGAAATCCCTACTGTATGATGTTGTGTGGAGCTCTCCCCTGAATCTGACAGCATACTTGGAAGCTAATAGGTGGCTAAATTAACTAGAGTGCTTTTAATCATGGTTAAGATTGTAGATCAGTTCCCTCTGCCAGTTTACAGTAGTTCCAATTAATTTAGTTAAAAAAATATTAAAACCAAGAACAAATGAGAGACCAAAAATGAGTCCAGTGGCCCTACTAAAATCAAATGAATAAAAACACTCTCTTTGTTTGTCACTCTAAAGACAGGTTTCAAAATGAGATGTGATGAAGACAACAGAGAGTAACTGGGTTACTCAGAGTTTTACAGCCTTACATCAGGGAATAATGATGCATGTAATTCTAGGCAAACCACCTGCTATGTCTCCTTGTTGATTGAGCTGTGCTTAGATTCCCAAAAGATGTCACTCTTTCGTGCCCGTTCACTCTGGAGGCTGTCAGATGACGGGCCTTCTGGATGACAGCAGCTTCTCTGCTCTCAGCTGCAAAACCTCCTGGTTGAGGACTACAAAAAAAATTGTTTCGCTGAAGGAAACTTCTCAATTGTGTCACTGATGTATGCCACCTAATGCAAAAAAAGTCATCAATAAGTTATGAATAAGTAACGTTTTGCTGGAACACTAGACGATTAAGTACAACTTTAACTAAAGGGAATACTGCAACTGCTGCTCTCTTCACACCATCATTACCTATTGTACTACTTCTGGTACAGCTTGTACTTCTTATGTTACTGCTCCATGCATCCATGACGTGTTCACAACTTGGGTAAAGTGGGATTTTGCAAGTAGGCCTCAGGACCTTCAGGGCCCGTTTCAAAGGCTGGAGATGGTGCTTAAAGCACAAAATGACCTGACAGAATGACTGAACTTTACAGACTAGTGAGCCTGAGACAGCTCTGCCTGCCAGGACAGGAGAGCTTGGGCTCCAACTACATATCATGTGAACTGTTAACACTGATGCAGGCCTCTTTTTAACTGCTCAAAAATAAATAAATGTAAAGAAAAAACGCTACACAGTTTTTAGATTGATACATGCCACTTTTATTATTTCAGAATCACTTTTTTTTTTTTTTTTTTTAAAGAAAGCCTCCCCTTTGCCCGTTAAAGCTTTAATTGGTGCCTTGATTAAATCCCGACGCTCCCTGGTTTTCCGTTTTCTGTCATATCAGAAGTTGCGACTAAACTAATGCTTCTTTACATTTGTACTGTTGTGGGAGACACTGCATGTTTGTAAGTAAAATCGTAAAGAGTTAAATTAAAGTATTTCTATGCAGTGTTCGCACCCTCGTTCCTGTTTTTGCTGCTGTCGTAGGTGAGAGTGTCTGCACACGTGATGTGCTGTCAAGAATAAAGGTGTCTTGTTTGAGGTCATTTAACAGTCTCGATGATAAAAATAGAGGTGCTGGGCCTTGTTTCATTCACACATTTATAGGGAAATGTGTAAAACTGGCGTTGGTGCGCCAATACGCTGCAGCTAAACTGCCTCTATATAAACACATAAATGTTAAGTTCCCATAACCGAGAGGGCTTAAATACAATAAAAACCTGCAATGGCAGGTATTATCCATGACTCACTGGTTATTTTCAAGGAGAAGGGAAACAAAGTGAGCTATTTGACCTGTAGATGTGATGTGCTCTGGTAAATCTGTTTGTTTGGGTGGAAATTTCCTCTTCAGAATATTTTTTCGAGTCCAAACCGTGACGGCAATGAAGAGGGGCGCTGATCAGTTCCTCTCATGCGGAGATGCTCTGGTTTCCTGAGGCAAAGAACGAGGCGGTGGCACAGGAGTGTAGTCCAAAAAATGCGTAATGGGGAACTTTAAGCATCTGATAATGTGTGAGTTGCCGACATCACTTTATAGTCTTGGTTTTACGTTACACATTTTTAAGTAACGAGCCCGACGATGACGAGCAGCTGTGCGTCTTGGACGCCGGAGACGCGCAACGGCATGAGGAGCTCAGTCTGTTTGGAGCCACCGGTTGAGATCATTCAACACTCCCAGCGCTGACCGACTGACTGACTGACTGAACAGAGAGTGGGATACAAATTGACTCCCTATGTCTCCCTGAAATATTCGTGAACGAAAGGATGGACGTCTTCCTCGCCCCCCAAAAACGATACGACAGCGACGGATGAGTGAAATCGGAGATGATGCGCACCGCGGCTAAAATCCCGGAGCTTTTTTGAACAGGACTGTGGGTGTGTGAGCATCAGGCTCGCTGTTATACCTTCGGACTGCACTCGCCAACTTCCCCCGCTTTCCATCAAGTCATGTCTGATATAGAGCGATGGGCAAGTTTGACGACAACGAGAGGATAATCCTCAACGTCGGGGGAACAAGGCACGAAACCTACAAAACCACCCTAAAGACTCTGCCGGGGACGCGACTGGCCCTGCTCGCCTCCGACTCGGACATCGACTCCGTGCTGGATCAGCTGCAACAAGTCCCCGGCTTCATCGAGTACAACGCGCGGACCAACGAGTACTTCTTCGACCGTCACCCGGGCGTCTTCGCCTACGTGCTCAACTACTACCGCACCGGGAAGCTTCACTGCCCGGCGGATGTGTGCGGACCGCTGTTTGAAGAGGAGCTCTCCTTCTGGGGCATCGATGAGACGGACGTGGAGCCCTGCTGTTGGATGACATATCGACAGCACCGGGACGCGGAGGAGGCTCTGGACGTATTCGAGCTCAACGTGGACACCGGAGAAGAGGACGACGAGATAGGGAAAAGGCTCGGCATTGAGGATGTGGCTGCTGACGGGAATGTCAGCCTGTGGAGGAAGTGGCAGCCGGTGATCTGGAATCTGTTCGAGGACCCCTACTCATCCAGGGCGGCGAGGGTAAGGGCGCACCGCTGCGTCTGAGGCTCTCCAAAACACACAATAACCACCACGCTACTCCCCGCTGTCTCGTTTTCATTCACAGAAACAAACAGCAGCTCACACTGTAAGGTGCAACTTATTTCAGACAACAATTTCACAGTAAAAGTAAATTTTACAAGTTGTTAAAAGTTTACTTTTAATAGTAAAATCAGTTCTGTGCTGATTCTTTTGATTTATTTTGAGTCTTGCTTTGGGGTCTGATTTAGCAGGTTTAATTATATCGCTTCAAAAAAAGGAATTTTTTTTTCACTTGTCACAAGCAAACAAGGTGTTAAAACTGTCAGGATGGATATTCATAGCAGCAGGTTTGGCTACATTAGGTGCATGTTGCAGATTATTTCAGGCGTGTATCCTGTCTCTGTGCCTCTCAGTCTTTTGTTTGTGTGTAGGTTTTTGTTTATTGGGTCATGGCTCTAGAAATGCCACTGACATCCTCGACTATTTAGATCACAGTGAGTATTTCTTAATAAACTGCATCCCAGCACTGGTCAAAAAGAAATGTGCGGGATTTTCATCTTTTCTAAAATTAGAGCAGTGCCCCGTGCTGGGAATAACAGGGACGTCAACTTATAGGCCACATGTGGCATCTTTGTCTTTGTCTCCTCATCATTAGTTATTTTAGACTCAAGCACAATGTTAAATTGTGTGATTAAAGGACAAGCTTGAATTATGGCCTCCCATCAGGGTGGAATGCAATTCATCAAAGGTGCAAGCTCACATTTAATTACCTGTTTGGCTTCTATGTTTCTTTTTCTTTCTGTCATTTTGAATGTGCAACACCAGGATGTTAGAGCAGCCCCAGACAAACACGACTTACCCTCAGGTATTACAAATCAATCAGTAAAAGTTTTGGAATGGCTCATTCAGTCTGTCTGCACTTTGTCAGCTTACGAAAGAACTCCACGTCCGCAACAGCTGCCTCTCTGCTTTCAGAGCCCTGCTATCAGTGAAAAGCAGGAGCTCTGGTAAGCTCGCCTTAGGCTGCTGACATATTCTGGATATTTGGGAGCAAATTGCTCCCTCAATGGCTGACTGATGTGCCGTAAGAATGAATAAGAGCATGTTGTGATGTCACGTTGTGTAAATGGAAATCAATGCAAGTAGTCACACGCAAGCCTTCATGACATCACAGGCAGCATGTCACTGCTGTGCAGCTTTGAATGATGCAGGTTATTTGAAGGGTAATTAAACACCAACATGGTAACACTAGAGTAAAAGCTGCTGGTGAGGGTCATCAGTGTTCAGGGTGAGGTGAGGGGTCAGGATGTCTTCATATTAGATGTCTATATATATATATATATATATATATAAAAAAAAAAATATATATATATATATATATATATATATATATATATATATATATATATATATATATATATATATATATATACTCAATGTGTTGGTAGAATTCTTCCTTTCTTGTAACAATTCTTAGAATTCTTAGAAGCACACACACACACACACACACACACACACACACACATATATATATATATATATATATATATATATATATATATATATATATATATATATATATATATATATATATATATATATATATATATATATATATACACACACACACACAATAGGTCAATTGTAAAATTCTGATGTTAATGTAAATGGGCTTATTTAATCCAACAAAATTCTTTGGGTGACTAAACAACCACAGTGAACAAAAAAAACAAACAAACGAAGTGCAAAAACAGGCTCCCACAGGGGATGTGAATCACAGGGTTCTGGTTGACAGTATTGTGATATTTGCCAATACCGGCGCCACTCTTCACACCGCCTTAATCAGCCTTTGTGGCTCTTTGAAAAAGATCATTTTCTCTTGTTTTCCATTATTGCTGCAGCTGGTGTGTCAAAGCATTGATGCCAAAGGACACCTTGTTTATGTCTGTGACACCAGCGATTTGGACAATCAGCCACTATTTAAAAAAAATGCATTTCATAATAAAACGATTTGTTTTAACAAATTATGATTTTGATGGTAGGACAAGATTTACACCTACTATGTCTCTTAGAATTGTTTAAAATAAATCTATTTTGAAAATTCATTGTTAAAAAAAAAATGAAAGTAGTGGTGCATTTTTATGAATTGCATTTTCAGGGTTCATAAAAGCAAGTTGAAGTTTTGGAATTGAATATCTGGCAGCTGATATTTTGTAATATTTAAAACAATATTTAAAACATCTGGAATATCCAAAATAACATTTTGATAATAACTGAGTCTTAAATCAGGGACAAAAAACCATTAGACCAGAAGACCAGCAAATAAATAAAGGCTGGTGAGTGCTCTCTGCAGTGCGATACACCATCACTGTGCTCCTCAACATGAGGTTCATACTGTTTAGTTAGGAAGCTAAATGATGGGTGGGAGTCTGTTGATAAAATTGTACACTCTTTACCTCTTTAAAGTAGACTTCCTGCTTATTGTTGTATCTTCTACTGTCTGTTCCCCATATCAACTTACACCAACGTGGCCCTTTAGGTTTTTCACCCATAATGCTCTGAGGCTCTGACGGCAGATATGCTCCACCCACAGGCTGATATCAGATAGGCAGGTATAACCTGCAGGTTTTGCTAACCTGAGACCCTATTACAGCTTCTATTGGATGGTTAATTAAATTGATGTGTTGCCACCATCTCAGTGCCACTGAGGGAAAATGTGTTTTTATCTTTACTTCTTTTTTTTTGGCAATGTAAAAGTGATATTTGTTGAAAACGTGTAAGCACAAATGGACTTTCTGGCATCCCATTACCTCAGCTGTTCCCAAAAAGTATTGCTTTATGCATTTATTGTACTGTACTCCTTTGCTCCTGTACGTCAGTGCACAATAATAAGAGTTACAGCTATATAATCCCTCTACATTTGTCCTGCAAATAAGTCCTCATTGATAAATATCCTAAATTTCCCCTCAAGCCAGCATTTGTACCTGAATCAGGCTTGTTGTTGAGCCAAACCTGTTAAATTGCAGACCTTTCTTCATACAGTAGCTCCTAAATTTAAAAAGAGAACAGAAAAATCAGCTTTGGTTTCATGTACTGTGATTACATCATTCCTCCTCTTCATTGTCTACAGGTGAACTGGGCTACAAGGATGTTGATGTTTGAATAGAGCAAGCAGTATTGCTGGTTTACATAACAACTCATCAGTTGGTTTTTGTTGTAATGACAGGAGCTAAGACAGGCACATGGTTCTAATTATGTAGTAATTATACAGTAATTCTATCGTAATTATGTAGTATGATTAGAATTGTTAATGTGATCAGAATCTTCCAATTGTCCCTCTTGAAAACTGGGTTAAAGTATAGAAAAGTGAGTATATTTGTGTTTAAGTGTTCAGTCTTTTTATAAGCCCACTTTCTCAGGTCAGATGGATCATCACTAATCAGCATTTGATTCCTTTAAAATGAAAATTTCCCTTCACTCCTATTTTCAGTCTGTCTCCTATCTACATTTTTACAAAAGTGGAGGTGTTTGTCAGGATGAGTAAGTGTGTGTGTGTGTGTGTTTGTGTGGGCGGTATTGGCATTGACCTTGCCCCAAATCACTTGTCCTCCTCTTTCAATCCATCAGCAAACTTTCAGTGAGGATGAGGGCAGGGAATTTACTCTGTCTGTGAAAATGCCGGTACAGGAAATGAAATATTCCAGCTTGAAATTACACTGACATATCATTCCCAAATTTGAACTAAACTAAATCATTAGTTTGTAAATGGAAACTAACCGACAAGGACAAAAATTCGATGAGTCTTTTGTTCCTTCTTCTCGTCCGCCAGACGTGACTAGTAATTTCTTGGATGTGTTTCTTGGTGATCACCCTGGCGACAGAGGAACGAGCAGACATGTGACAGAGGTAAATATTGAGTTTGTTTCAGCGATACTTTAGTAGCAGGACAGAGCTGATGGAGATGAATGCTTGTGATTACAACACGCATACATCTGTGTTCCTCCACCTACACTATCCAAACATGCACACACACCACATTTTCCTGCCACCAATACAATGCAGAAACATCTGCTTCTACAAACGCCTTCAAACCTTTGTTGTCTCCATGAGAATCACATTCCCTCATGGTGGTGAGATAATTGCAGCTTCTTTCTTGTTGTTTAAACCCCTCCTGTAGCATTAAAGACCAGCTGGCTTCTGGTTAACCTTACAATACAACTCTTACAGAAATGTTCCGTTTGTGCCTGAAAGAACCCCCTCATTAATCTGCTCCCTGATGAGGCGTTAAGGACAGAGCAAAGTGGAATTACACTCCATGGAAAGGAAAGGTGTGATTTCAGTTCACCTTCAGTCCTGACACCACGGAGGGGACAGTATTAACAGTGAAGTGCTCTTTAATGACAGAATATTATTGTTAGTGGTGTAGTGTTGAATTAAAAGGTGAGTGAATGGGTCCAGGCTGTCCTTTATTAGTGCATCTTAAAATTAAAATGTGCATTTGTTTTACTTAATTTAATTCAAAAGGGTACATTTTCATATATTCTATATTCATTAGATGCTAAAGAAATAATTTCACGGATTTTTTTGTTTTTGTTTTGATGATTATCGCACCACCACTTTACATGTAATGAATACAGACTATATGAAAGTCTACCTTTTTGAATTACATTATAATTAAATTATTTTTAAAAATCACAGGATTCTAATTTTGTAATGTGACACAAAGTATAATTTGTACTGCAATATATAGTAATTTATAGTTTTTAGTTACATAATTGCAGCAGAGTCCCAGAGGACAAAAACAGATTTGTAAACAGAACTGCAGGTACCACATGCTGCACCCACTACACTATGTCCCTGCCTTATGCAGAGCTCCCATTTAATGATATTCTATGCATATCATGTGGAAAATCTCTTACACACAATGAAGACTTGCGGGTTTATCCATCATATGTGTTTTCAGTCCAGATGTGTCTAATGCTGCAGGTTTGAGGAGGAAGACGTGAAATTGTTCATTGTCCAAAAAAAAAAAAAAAAAACAGTGAAAAGCAGAGCTAGCTAGCATCAGCTGTTAGCTTTGAGTTCACTGTAATCAGCGTTCTGAGGCAGTACTCTATGATACAGGACCACACTATTCAGGTTAGGTGATCACAATTTATTATGACATAAATCTAATCAAAGCTAATTTCCAGTGTCATTTTCAATGAGCCACCATTGGGCTGCTGTGGAGGATTATTGTGTTATATGGCCTGTGCGCTTGTATTGCAAGGTTACGAGAAGTGTGGTCACTTTGTTAAGCAGTTGTGAAAAACTTTGTGGGCACAGAGGTAACTAGTAAACAATTATCCAGCATTTTGGCTAACGCAGCAGAGCTGAGCTGTTTTACCCTCCAGGTGGTCATTTGTCTAATGAAAACTATGAACACACTTAAAAGTCACTTGTTTGTTCCTTTGTAATAAAGGTCACAAGCGATCCACTTATAATGCAACCACACTGCAGCGAATGGGGAA
This sequence comes from Archocentrus centrarchus, assembly GCF_007364275.1. Taxonomy (NCBI): domain Eukaryota; kingdom Metazoa; phylum Chordata; class Actinopteri; order Cichliformes; family Cichlidae; genus Archocentrus; species Archocentrus centrarchus. Next base: position 20,803,137 of record NC_044368.1, on the reverse strand, counting down.
TAAGATCAAAAGCCCTGATTCTGTCCAGAAATAAAGCATCTGGCCAGTCCAGTTTTTTTTTAATCTTTTTTTCTTGGTATCATCATGCCTTTTTTATACCTCTCTCCTGCTCAAGAATTATAGAGGCTGTGTTAGCACTCAAAGATTAAATGGAGACCCATGCAAGCTGGAATCCATCAGAAGAGTGAAATCTCAACAGATGATTAGCTGGGTGGCATGCATGGCATAAAGCTGTAAGGATTTTATTTTTTGCCAGTCATTCAGTGGCAGTTTTGACCAAATTAGGTCTGTAGCCAGCAGCTGGACACTTTCTTTACATCCAGAGAACATGCTAATAACTGTGAGTCATGCACAGGCTGTGCTTATGGCCAGAAAATTCACTGCACAGAACACAGGACAAACTCATCAGCTCACACACACACACTAACCTCAGACCGCTGCACTGCATTTTAGCGAGCAAGCAAAGCAACAGCTGGATCTGAGCTGTGGTTATCCCTGGTCATCGTCACTTAAAACACAGAGCTGCACCCTTACCCACCCAGAGTTCATCCATTTACCTAACTTCATGTTATTAGAAATTATTGAGTTTTTCTCTCCTAGAAGTCACTGACCTCTGCATGTGCAGTAAATGATCATCTTCTCGTGACAAACACAGAAAATTCGACAGAAAATGCAAATGATATGATTTGCCCTTCAAAACGGTTGCGCCTTCATGCTCCCTAACCCCTAGGCCACTATATATATTCCAAATTGAATATAACTAAAGGTAGTTCTAGTTCTACTAAAGAGTGATAAAAGGTAAGCCACCAGTCAGGTGTTTTGGCATATGTGCCTGATTGCTTAATGTGCAAAAGTTTAAGAAGGTGTTTTTTCACATTTTTCAAAGTGTCGAATGCCTGCAAATGGAGAATGTTGTAAAAGCACGTCCCAAAATAAATATAAGTTCACAAACGGACTGAGCAAAAACAGTTTGCAACCAGTGCTGCTGTTTTAAGGGTAAATGACTCTGTATTTAGCAGATAAATATTACTGTAGATCATTTGTTTATAATAATATCACAATCAATGTGATAATTCCCCATATAACAGCTTCATTAACAGCAGAATAGCTGGCATCAGGATATGGCACTGTGTCAAATCAGCTGTCTCTAGCTTTCAGGAAGCCTTTCATGTGTTTGTCTCTCCAGGTAAGCTCAAATCCCAAAAGTCTGAGCTGTTCCTTTAACCAGCTCGTATGTGAGTGTTCATGTGCCAGCAGTCAGCGGTAGCAGGCGTGTTTCTCTGGGCTCCCCACACTGTTTCTATTGTTGTAGCCATCCTGTTCTCTTCTCGCTCTCAGTGCTGCCTCTTTAATCTGCATGCAGTGTTTTAAGAGCGGCTGTCAGCATGTCCACTGTGTGTGTGTGTGTGTGTGTGTGTGTGTGTGTGTGTGTGTGTGTGTGTGTGTGTGTGTGTGTGTGTGTGTGTGTGTGTGATAGTAGGAAGACTGAGAATTTCTGGTTGATTGTTTCTCTGAAAAGGAAACGTGAATGTATTTTGGTTTTCTGTGTGTGTCTCTGTGTATATGAGTTCTTATATGTGTTAACCTGTTTGTTTGTCCCTCTCATGTCTCTGTAGTTGGCCATTGCTGGATTAGGATGGTAACAAAAAAACAAAAAAAAACACCCACCACTACTTTCATTTCCCATGTCTATGCTCTGAGGCAGAGGTTTAACTGATGCCTGACTTTGTTGTCTCTCTCCCCCCTCCCCGTTCTTCACAAACACAAACACCTCACCCTCACCCATCCTCCCACGCCCGCAGCCCCCATTCTTCCACCATTCCATCTGAAACTGCAGCTTGCTTTCTGCCACTTAAGAGGTTAAAAACCCAAACCGTCTGGGTGCCGGCTGCCGCACGCCTGAAGATACCAAAGCCAGGCTGCACGCTCAGCCTGCCTGTTGTCATGGCAACATCATCGCTCATCACCATGGCCTGTTTTCATTGAGATCTGTCCGGTCCATGAAACTGATTGATTTCAGAAACCTGCTCGACCGTCAACCCTTATTTTTTAGTAACTCCTTGCGTGCTGGCTTGGTAGTTTTGAAATGTGATGCAATCAAAAAGGGTGTTTAAGAGTCACTTGCACAACAGATCTGTGTGTGCATGTCTCTTTAACTGCTTTCTTATCAGTCAGAGGTGCAGAGGTCATACATGCCGATTGTGATGGAGCCCCTAAACTTTTTGTCACTGTCTGCTTGAGCTACAGGTGTACAAGGCCTGCATGCCTCGTCTCAAACAGCTGTTGAATCATATTACGCAGAGTTTGAGGCTGTAGGAAGAAGGGAAATGTTCCTGATCCACTGCAAACAGACTGCAAGGCCACACTGAGTAAATAGAGTCTGACGTGTAAACAGCAGCAGACCTGACACTGGGTAGGAGAGCAGGGCAAATGGCTGCCCGAGTGTGGGCGGTGACGGCGCGCCACTGGGCATGTTTGTAGCCGCTGCCAGTCATGTTAATCTGCCCCGCCAATCATCATCCTGCGCTGCTTTGATTAACTATAATAGCTCAGTGTACAGGAGGCATGTGGAGGGCTGCAGCTGTGGTAATTAGGTTAGTATGAGTAAGACTTTAACATTAACACCTTTGTTTATGTTATTGTTGAAATGTGATATGTCTGCTTCTTTCCTCAACATTTGTCAGCAGATTCTTGGATAAATGATTATAACTATTCAGGCACCGCAGTTTGTGCTGCCAGCTCTGCTGTGTGGTATTGTTGGTAAAAAGTTTGGTCATTTACCAGAGTGAATACAAAAGAATGCACATATAATACCTTGTAGCATATGTGGCCTTGTAAAACTGTTGTGGGACAAGCAGCAACCATTATGATAGGCTGAGACACCTGTCAGATAAGCAAACACCCAGCAAAACATAATCATCTTTTACCCTGAATTTCTTCACTGTAGCAATGATTCTGAGATCACGGTCACATTAGGCAGTTGGAGATTTTGCTCATTTGGTCTCATATGATGTATGGTCTATATTTTTAAAACAAAAACCTGAAGATCAGGGCCAATGGATCACCACCCCTGTCTACAGGGTAGAAACGTGGCAGCATAGAGACAGCATATCACAAACCTGGAGGTCTTATATGAGCAATGCTGGCAAAAGACCTTTGGACTGTCTTCTGTATACTGAGATCCACTCTAAGATCTGTCTACATGGAAGCAGCAGTGGAAGTAGAAAAAAAACACCTTCTCTGGGTGGGGCATACTATCCACATGGTTGACCATCACCTACATCACCAAGCCCTCTATACACAACTCAGCAATCCACAATGGGCTGCTGGTAGACAAAAAAGGTTTTAGAAGGACAACATCAGAGACCGCCTAAAGCATGAAATATAAATCCCAACCATTCTGACTCGACAGACTGGCATCTGCCACAGTGACTGAATAAATACCACTCCACAGAGAAAGAACAAAAGATGTACCTCATTACACCAGAGAGTAGTTGGCATTACCCATCATCTGGGCACTTTTCCTTGTGCATTGATAGTGGTAGCAGCAACAACACCACTGAACCACCGGTCCCAATCTGTGCTGAGCAGTCTTCAGCATTAAACACAATGCATAGCCACACAGCTGTGTTTGCTGTGATTGTTCGATTTCTCACTTATTCATTCTCTATTTGGTTCATTTTTCATTAAATATGTTGGTGAACCATATTTTAGGTTGCAGAGGGCAGATGAATGCTGATGCTTGTATGTCTACACTAAAACAAGAAGGAAATGCACCCCTGAAGAATTTAGGCTTCTTTCCTGATCAACAGTATCAACAGGTGGTACTGCCCTCCAAAGGATGACTGGTCCCACGCTACCCCATCTCAAATGGCCATGGGCTAGAGTCATTTAATCTTACAATGCCCAGCACTTTTGGATTAGAGCATGGATAGCACCAGTGATGGAAAGTACTCATATATATATATATATATATATATATATATATATATATATATATATATATATATATATATATATATATATATATATATATATTAACCATAACTAAAGAGGATTAAGACTTTACTTAGAGAATGAGTCTAAATGTTTGTTTGCCAAATGTGCAAAACAGTTATTTTTGGACCGCGATGTATACTAGGGCACAAACCTGAGCCTGATAATCACACTCAGCATTTTCTACACTGATCAAATATTTTGATTTCCTTTGAGCTCTTGATTTGTTTGTAATAAATAAAGTCACCACCATGGCAGCTTCACTACTTAGCTGTGGTGGTTGCTGCTCAGTTACCTGTTGCAGGAGTTACTGCTTATGCTGACGACCCAGTTCTATTGTTTAGTTTATCACAGTCAAACAGAGCATGTTTTATTTGTACTCAGGACAAACTCACCACATAAACCAGAATACAGAGCATTTGATTAAAAAAAAATAAAGCGGCTTTATCACTTTTGTGTTTTATGAATTGGTGAAATAGATTAGCAAGGCAAATATTTATCCTTCATGATAATGCGGTGAGTATCCACCACAAAAATGATAAATTGGAGGATTGTGTCTTTGTGTACATACAAAAGCAAGGAAAGAGAGAGGCCTGTTGGATAGTTTATGAAGGAGATTGTTCAGTATGCATGGTTGGATCCCTTTGCTCACAGGTCTTGTTGTGTGCTGTATACAGCATTCCATCAGGCCTCGCTCTCTCCATCTCTCTGTCAGACTCACCCTTTCTCACGCACACAGCCACAAGCCTTCCACTGAAGAACATGGTCTCTCTCTTTCTTGCAAAGAGACTTTTAAATTATTACCTAGTAGATTAAAGTGCCAGATTTGACTGTGTTACTCTAAGACCCTAATTTGGGTCTCTGTCATTCTTTCTCTTTGTGAGCCCTTTGTAATAACCTTTGAATATTCATGGGGCAATTAGAGATCAGTTTTAAAAATAATAATGTTCTCTATGAATATTGGATCACATTTGCTTGGAATTATTTTTAGTAATTTTTATATCTGAAATATTTGCCTTTAATCTTCACCCTTTTTCGGTTGGTTGTAAAAAATATATTTTCTAGTTGATGGAACAACACTTTGAATGATAGAGAAGTTATAGATTGCAGATAATAATATCTTTGCAGATGTCTTTGTCCTTGATGGAATAGCTGGCAAAAAGACAAAAAAGTTCCTGCTTTTTATGTAAAAATGCAAACAGTGTTTGGACAGCAGTCAGCATGATACGCATTTGATTCTGAATGCAGAAGCATTTTGCAGCATGATACAAGTGAAGTGCATGTCTGACCTCCATGTTTGCAGCACCCCTCTGTGTCCTGTTTAAGAGTTTTAACAGTTGTTAAATCAACAGAACATTTTTTTCTTAATTCCACCCAGTTAGTGTCTTCCTTTAACATCCAGACTAGATTTCTACCGGCACACGCCTAAGGTGGGTGGGGTGGGTTGCTGCACAACAATTAGTCATCAGATCAATTAAAGCTTTCTGTGTGCACTGGAAGTGTGTGAGAGAAAAGCTGTGTGTGACAGTCACCACAAAAATGGTGGGTGGTTTTCACAAAATGCGCATGGCTCAATGTTGCCCGAATTGGAAGAGCTTTAATGCTCAATTTGCAAACAGAAATTGATGTGACCATGGGTGGAGACTGTGAGGAGTGCTCCTGGAACCTGCACGGATCAAATAGAAGGAGACAGGTCTTGTTCTTTGATGTCTATATCAGCAAGAGGACACCTTGAAAGATACTCAGTTATACAATAGCAAGATATGCTTCTGAAGTGCACTTAGGAATGGGTTAGATGAAAGTAATGTATCATGCATTTATGAATGTAATGCCATACATGCTAAAGGTGTGCTCCTCCTGTCTTTGTGTGCTCTGCCCATCGGCTGCCAGGAGGAGCCCTGATACAGGCCCCAAGATACTAGATGTGCCATTTATTTGGAGTTACTACTGAATAATTAATGCTTATCCATTCACTCTAAGAGATGGAGCGCTTCCCAAGGACAATGGATTTACTGAAACTTCTTTTCTCTGGCACCATTTACACAACCCCAAGGCTCATGCATTAAAAGGTAATTAATAAATCAGAGTTTTAGATTGATTCATGTTTAAGTCTGTGCCCCACTTGGCTGACTGTGGTATTACAATACAACACTGCAATACTGTCATTATAATAGATAAAATATGTAACTGAAGAAGAAAATATAAACCTCATGTGGAGACATGAATTGCAGCGTCCATATTTTGTCCGACTATTATTCCTGAGGTAGTGCACTTGTTTCAGAAAATTAGCAAATGAGACAAATGATGAGTAGACAGCACAATAAGTGAGGTAGAGGAAGTGGGGCTATGTGGACACTGCAGTGAATGTGTCAACGACAGTTGCCTCAAGGCACTTAAAGACCCTACAATAATAGGTGTTTGGTGTTGGGCAGGTAGAATGCAGAAGCTCAATCTAAATTTTTTTTATTAAAAAAAAAAAGCCCTCCACTTCAGCTGTAGAATTAGTGATCGGTTTTTGTCACTACCAGTAACATATTTAATATTGTAAGAAGTTTTTTATTCCTTTCTTTATGTAAACTGCATTAGCACAACTTTAAATTAAAAAAGAAGAGATATAATTTCATTATAGGTATACGGAGATGTGGTATTTAGACCAAACAATCAGAAACAGACTTCATGAAGGTGGCTTGAGGGTTTGACGTCCTCTAGTGAGCCCTGTGCTCACTGCCTGGCACTGTGCCGTAGAATGCCAGCATTGGCAGGTCCCTGTACTTTTCACAGATGAGAGCAGGTTCACTCTGAGCACGTGAAAGATGTGAAAGGGTCTGGAGAAGCTGTGGAGAACGTTATGCTGCCTGTAACATTGTTCAGCATGACAGGTTTGGTGGTGGGTCAGTGACTGTCTGGGGAGACATATCCATGAAGGGACACACTGACCTCTACAGCCTAGGCAACGGCACCCTGACTGCCATTAGATGTGAGGATGAAAAACTTGGACCTATTGGTGCACGGCAATGTCCAGCTTCATGTGGTATGAGTATGCAGACAGTTCCTGGAGGATAAAGAAGTTTATACCACTGACTGTCCCCAACACTTGCAACACTAAATCCAGCTCTTATGTTTGGGTCCATCCAATGCTGTCGGGTTGCGCCTGTCCAGGAGCTCAGTGATGCCTGGTCAATATCTAGGAGGACATCCCCCAGGACGCAATCATCTCATCAGGTGCATGCCCCTACATTTTCAGTCATGCACACAAGGATGTGGGGGCCATACAATCTACTGATTACCAGTTTGAGTTGCTGTAATAACATTTTGGCAAAATGGACTAGCCTGCCACATCATGGTTTCACTTTGATTTTCAGGGTGTCTTTGAACTCAGCCCTCTGTAGGTCAGATAATTTTCATTTCCATCAAACAATGTTGCACCGTTCTGTTCCTACCACATTATCCAGTCCATATCAGTACAGGTATCCAGTGTGATATTTTTCCTATTGAGATCTGATGTGTTTTCAAAGTGTTCCTTTATTTTTTTTGAGCAGTGTATATGCAGCCATATGCATAACTGTTGTTTCTATTCCATTCAGTCATATTGATGATATCCCAGACTTCTGTGTGAATATGTCATCTCTGGTTTTGGTGACTGAAGTCCAATGTTGTGAGATTATGAAACTTTTAAAAAATTATGATAATACATCCATGCTTTATCTTTAAGCTAAAATGTCATCAAATAAGAATGTTGCTCAATAAAACTGGATATTCTAGTGAAGCCAATGTTTTGACCCAATAGCAAAAGGCTTTCAGTCAAGTAAAAGAATATTTCTGTCCGTCTACTTCCTTTACCCAGGTTTCGAAAACCAGTCACTTAGCAACTGAAGGCTGATGAAATCTAATAAGCTGCTCATTCTTCAGACCTTTTTGTCTTTAAGCCAAAGTAAGTATTGAAAGAATGCTTCCCTTCTGCTTAGATTATCTCACAGTTTGTAGGAATGCACCATCAGAGCCTTCCTGACTTTAGACAAAGTTCAGGCCACATTTCTAAGGAGGTGTTTATGGCACCTTATTTATCTGCCAAGAGTCACAGTAATAGCACATAAGCTCTTGGGTGACAGAACACTGCTCAGCTATCCTCACAGCTTTGGGGGAAAAAAAAGGCTAATCCCAATAACCATTGTAGAAACGGAACTCTCTCTCAGACACATGAGGGTCAGGCTGCAAACTGAAAATGTCACACAAACAACCAAAGGACAGAAGCATGATGCACACAAAAAGAGCTGTGATCTTGTAATAATGGTGCAAGCTGACCCTCTGTAACAGCTTAAGTTATAACTGAAGTTATAAAATGTGTTGTTTATTTCTGTCCCTACAAAGTGAAGGTAATGAGCTGGATAGTGTCGTTTTCTTGGTAACTTTATCTCATTCTAGTTACTCTGAATCAACCCCTGGATTTCAGCTCTGCCCACTGACTGTTAATGCTGACTCAAAGATAGAGAATTTAAAGAGAATGGAGCTTTCTAATGTGTACAATGTAAAAAGCTGTATTTTAACCTGAAACCCCAGTTTTTTTCTAGCCAGACAGTTAAATGGCCTAACCAAAAACATTTCTTTCCAGTGGGGTGTACTGACTTAGATAAGCTAAATAAAGGGCCACTAATTAGATAACTGAATTGAAAAATATGAAAATATTAAGAAACCTGGGTAAGGGAAGTAGACCGACAGAAATATTCTATTACTTGACTGAAAGCCTTTCACTATTGGGTCAAAACATTGGCTTCACTAGAATATCCAGTTTTATTGAGCAACATTCTTATATGATAACATTTTAGCTTAATATAAAGCATGGATGTATTATCATAATTTTTTAAAAGCTTCATAATCTCACAACATTAGACTTCAGTCACCAAAACCAGAGATGACATATTCACACAGAAGTCTGGGATATCATCAATATGACTGAATGGAATAGAAACAACAGTTATGCATATGGCTGCATATACACTGCTCAAAAAAATAAAGGAACACTTTGAAAACACATCAGATCTCAATAGGAAAAATATCACACTGGATACCTGTACTGATATGGACTGGATAATGTGGTAGGAACAAAACGCTTTCATCTTAGGGGTCATTCACAATTAGCAACATTTTCCAAAGTGTACAAAGAGTACTCTTTTTCAGAGCCCCATCCCCAAAGTCAACATAGAAAATGTTTATCTTTTTTCATGACATTTAATTTCACCTGCTTCTTTAGTATTTTAATGTAATAGGAAGTATTAAAAACACATCCTGATTTTGTAAATCTTGGTATCAAATATACTCTTTTCTATCTGTTAAATCATTGTATTGTTGCACTAATAAAAATCCATCCATCCATTCTCTTCCACTTATCCTTTTCAGGGAGGGAGGGCTAGAGCCTATCCCAGCTCTCATAGGGTGAGAGGCAGGGTAAACTCTGTAATAAACAAATATACCTTATTAGAATTTATAGGGTGCAATAAACTGATTAAGTGTGAATGTGTACTGCACTGCATGTACACAAAATGTACACGCGCCCACACTATACACAGTGACAGTGGAACAATTTGTTACCTCAATAGCCGGTCTTGTGCCAAAAAGTGATTTCTGGTATTTGCCAAAAAAATTATTGCTGGAATTTATATTGTTGTAAATGACTTGTTGACCTATGATATGCCAATATATCTCAAACATCATTTCTTATGAATGATATCAATTCATTTTGAGTCATAAAGAATATTTCTGTAACAAGGTAGAAACTGCAGTAAGTTTTTGCCAAAACCAGCGGCCAGTGTTACCAGCTTAGTGACCTTTTCAACTAGCAACAAATTTAGCCACTTTTTCCGGTAACATCAGCGACTTTTGGAGAGTTTTGGAGATTTGCTGGTGTTGTGCCAAAAAAGTGAATATCTGCCAAAAAGTGATTTCCGGTATTTGCCAAAAAAATTATTGGTTCTATTTAAATTGCTATAGATTAATGTTTGGCCTAAAATCTGTGAAACGTGTTAAACATATCTCTCATGAATGATATTACATCATTTTGCGTGAGAAACAACACTCCTGTCACAAGTTAGAAGCTGCAATCACTTCTTGGCAAATTCATATGTTCTTTATTAATGAGGGTAAAAACTATCATTGACATTAAAAATGTCTTTTTTCCCGAGAGACATGGCCAAGAGGGCTGCATAAATTGCAACAAATATAACATTACAGTTCTATAAAGAGTAGCCAAAAAGGACTGGACTCTTCTTCACACACTAAGGTTATTTATGGAGTTCCACAGGGTTCTGTGCTAGGACCAATTTTATTTACATTATACATGCTTCCCTTAGGCAGTATTATTAGAAAGCACTGCATCAATTTTCATTGTTATGCAGATGATACTCAGCTTTACCTATCAATGAAGCCAGATGACACACATCAATTAGTTAAACTGCAGGAATGTCTTAAAGATATTAAGGCCTGGATGACCTCTAATTTCCTGCTTCTAAATTCAGATAAAACTGAAATTCTTGTTCTCGGCCCCACAAATCTTAGAAACATGGTGTCTAACCAGATACTTACTCTGGATGGCATTACTTTGGCCTCCAGTAACACTGTGAGAAATCTTGGAGTCATTTTTGACCAGGATATGTCCTTCAATGCACATATTAAACAAATATGTAGGACCGCTTTTTTGCATTTGCGCAATATTTCTAAAATTAGAAACATCCTTTCTCAGAGTGATGCTGAAAAGCTCATTCATGCATTTATTACTTCTAGGCTGGATTATTGTAATTCATTATTATCAGGCTGTCCTAAAAGCTCCCTGAAAAGCCTTCAGCTGATCCAAAATGCTGCAGCTAGAGTACTGACAGGGACTAGAAAGAGAGAGCATATTTCTCTCATATTGGCTTCTCTTCATTGGCTCCCTGTTAAATCTAGAATAGAATTTAAAATTCTTCTCCTCACATACAAGGTCTTGAATAATCAGGCACCATCTTATCTCAAAGACCTCATAGTACCATATCACCCCAACAGAGCACTTTGCTCTCAGACTGCTGGCTTACTTGTGGTTCCTAGGATATTTAAGAGTAGAATGGGAGGCAGAGCCTTCAGCTTTCAGGCGCCTCTTCTGTGGAACCAGCTTCCAGCTTGGATTCAGGAGACAGACACCCTCTCTATTTTTAAGATTAGGCTTAAAACTTTCCTTTATGATAAAGCTTATAGTTAGGGCTGGATCAGGTGACCCTGAACCATCCCTTAGTTATGCTGCTATAGGCCTAGTCTGCTGGGGGGTTCACATAATGCACTGTTTCTCATTCACCTTATTTACTTTGTTTATACTCCACTCTGCATTTAATCATTAATTGATATTAATCTCTGGCTCTCTTCCACAGCATGTCTTTCTCTCCCCTCAGCCCAACCGGTCGCAGCAGATGACTGCCCCTCCCTGAGCCTGGTTCTGCTGGAGGTTTCTTCCTGTTAAAAGGGAGTTTTTCCTTTCCACTGTCGCCAAGTGCTTGCTCATAGGGGGTCGTTTTGACTGTTGGGTTTTCTCTGTATTATTGTAGGGTCTTTACCCACAATACAAAGCGCCTTGAGGCGACAGTTTGTTGTGATTTGGCGCTATATAAATAAAATTGAATTGAATTGAATTGAATTATAATGTAGACACAATAATGCAGTCATAAATATATTTGCTAAATAAGTCATTGCTTCTTTTTATATATAAGCCCTTCATAAATCTTGTGCACCACAGTATTTACCAATATGAGAAAAGATAATACATCAAAAAACAAATCAGAAATCACTTTTTGGGACAACACCGGAAACCCGTGTTTTGTGTACATACAGCGCTCGTACTGTGATCCTTCGTACGCTATGGCATCGCCCGGACCTCACTTTGGCACCCAGGGGGACACCCCACCCACCTAGACCTCAATTCGTCCTTGAACGACTTTTGAGACAGCCAACAGTGAGTTTTCTTACACAAAAGTTGCCAACAGTGCCGGCTGCCAATCATCAGAATACGCACAAATATACAGGCCAGCATAAATGAAAACACGCAGGGAACACGTAGAATTAATGTACATGCCTTCTGAATAAAATCCATCATTGTTTTCGGAGGTTTACTGCGTACAGTTTCCATTTTTGGAACAATGCTTCCACTTCCTTGTTGAATTTATCCCTGGAGGCTTTGGCTGCTTTCCACACCTGCTGCGCAGCACTCACAGCTTGGTCATGTCTTATATCATCAGTAGAGTGGTTTTGTGAATCGATGATGGCCTATTTTAGAGAATTCAATGAGGCCTTTGAACTGATCCACCAGACCGGAGGCCATATTGCTGCAGACCACGCAATAGTGCAGTGGTGTACAAGTGAATCAGAGTGGCTGCCTCGGGCATTGGTGGTCAGGCAACAGGGCTCAATTTACAGAGTTCTGACTGACATTTTCTAACTATTTGAACAGCGTTGGATGTTAACCCCCTCCCCCCAGCTTATGGTTTGTACACTTTGGAAAATGTTGATAATTGTGAATGATCCCTTAACCTTATATGAACATTTAAATTAGCCAAATGTGAGTTCTGCACTGCCACTAATTAAACACATTGGAACCTGGTTGCATTTGCATTTGCAGATCTTCGTAGGTCATTGAAGGTCATCACAGAAGAGTTCAAACACTAGGGATTGTTTTGGGACACTTTACTCTGATCAATCTTTGTCATCAGTAGTTTCAGCAGAGATGAAAAACAAGCACACCATGGACACTCCCTGAAAGATCACGGTGATCTTCAACCGATCCTTAATTTGAAAGTAACACAGAAACTGTCCAAGTCACTTCTTCGCCATTCGGGCTGCAGGCTTGTGATCGCCAAGCAATCCTGCAGTGTTCAATCAGTTTCATAGTATGTGTGTTTTGGAGCAGCAGTGAGTTCAGAGAATACAAAGAACAGCAGGGCCAAATTCATGCAGCCATTTTTTTTTGTTAACAATCTTCTTGTGTCCCTGACAACTCAGTACAGAAGAAAACCAACAATAACTTGATGAGCAAACAAGTGTTGTGTGAAGCACAAACTCATTGCTAATTAATTAACAGTGAAAATAGTCCCCAAGAAACTGGCTTTTTTCTCTGGTTTCAGATCTGTTTGCTAACAACTAAAGTGCCCAGCTATTTTTGTGCATTACTGACCTCCTTTTAAAACTAAGATTTGCGTGATCCATTCCAGGATATAAGCTGGTCTCTTTTTCTGTACACTCAAAACAAATAAACAAACAAAAAATAAACCTTATCATTATTGTGTATGATGCAGTGGTGGCACATTATTGTGTGGTGTAAGATAACATGATATGTAACAAATGCTGCAGAAATAAGTCTGTATTCAGTGTTTTTATTCATGAATTGTGCATTCTACCAAGAGTCAAAGATATCAGCACTCAGAGCGAAACAACATACAACATTCAAAGCTCTCTAAGGGAGCTTGGAGGCCACCAATATGGAAAAGAATAGAAAAATCTTTTAAGAATTTCCCATTGACTCCATTAGTAAATGTTTGTTTTATAAACAAGTCCTAAACCTTATATATAAAACAAAGAAAATGTAAAAGGGGTCGCTAAAGTGACCCCTTTTCTTTTTTCTTTTATGGAAGACTCAAGACCTGCCATCTCTTGGACTGTAACTGTAAATACTGTTAATGTAACTTCTGTCATCATTGTCAGGAGTCTCTCTGGCTGGTAATGAGAATATATGATGAGGCAGGCTCTGCCAGCCAGTTTTCGACTGCAACCAGTAACAGGATCCTCCCAGGAGGTTGTCTCTCTGAAAAAAGTTAACTATACGAAGGGTCTGTGCACTGCCTTTGCCCTCTGGCACAGAAAAAAAAAAAAAAAAAATCATAGTCAGACGTGAAGTGGAGTTTCTTTTTGTAACTTCTTCAAGGAAGAAATCTGCACGAGATATGCAATGGATGTTTTTGAGCTAAGAGTACTGAGCGTAAGAGGAATGGGATAAAAACACATTCTTACAAAAGTATCAATAATGACTCAGATGTATTGCTAAGACTTAAATCTCTGTATGAATCAGAGTGAAGATTTTGTCCTCTTTGATGCTGTAAACATGAGCTGCCTCTGCTGATGAACCTTCATCAGACTGCAGACCTCTTCCAGTTAAGTCTGCTTTGCACTTTTTCTCGTGGGATTTGCAGCTCGTTTGATTTGAAGAGGAAAATGTTGTTGGTAGACTTCATGCTCGGCTGAACAATCCGCTCTCGTCTTACTCACTTTACACAGCGATATGACGTCTCTTGTGGTATACAGTGTACTCTGCTAAGACTTTAATTACTATATGTATCCATACAGAAAAATGTGGCATCTAAAGGATTTCAGTGGTGTTGCAATCAAGTTGTATAGATATGATTTTTCACTGTACTTTTATGAAGCTTACATTTGTCCTGGCATAGCATCTCAATATTGTCTTAATAACTTCCAGCTGAAAAAAAATGCTGCTTTAAAGTTAAAGTGGCAGAAATTTAGTTTGAAATGGTCAAATCCACCAGTCATCTGATCAGAGTCCATTTCAACTACTTCAACCAAGACTCAACTTAAGTGAACACAAAGGATTTTTAAATGGCTTTTATTTCACTCTGCTCCAGAGTCCTCACATTAGAATGTTACTAGAGAAGCACTGAATTCTCCATGTTAGGATCAGACTGAGGACAAAGTGTGCTGAAGATATTAAATAAGCAATATGCCTCAGATTTATTTTTAATGCAACCACAACACGGTTCTCTAACATTACAGGAGTCTCAAGAAACCGAGCAGTGCTGTGCGGTGGCACTGCAGATCTGACTGCTGCAGCTGAGAGTAGGAGGATTTCTGCAGCAGACATTCAAATGTCTCGAAGTCTTTCATAAATGTTTTTTGAGCAATTTTAAGCATTCCTCAGTGTTAAACTAGCCTGATGGATGTTTAAATGTTCAAAGACATTTGAACAAGGTTTGAAGACTTTAGCTTCAGTGACAGAGTCATGTTAGATGACTAAGAATGGTGTGGAGCAAAAAACTTACATTTCATTTGCAGAATCAGGTTTGTGGACCGAATAAGTGATGGCAAGCTGACCTGAGCTTCATGGTGCAGCGCAGAGTTTTCGTCTGACTTGTGTTCTATGGTTCACTGAAACAGACCTGGCAAAATCCATCCTATTAGTTATTCTCTGCTGAATTCAGGCTCCTGTGGACTCAGAGAAGCCCTCTGCTCACACAATCCTCTCCTCTTCACCGGGCACCAAGACAGAGGATATTTATGCCTGAGTGCGTGTGCTCTTCAGTAACAACCACAAGAGGTTTGCCAGTACAAAGATGGAGTCCCGCTTGTGAAGAAAGAATTTAAGAGGCCGCTCCCCGAGGAGCTCTCGCCCTTCTCATTGCAACAACTTTTGGACACTATGAACCATAAACTTGCATTTTCACTCATGCTGGTTGGTGGACGTGGTCACTGAAATCCTCCTGCATCCTCTTCATATAATAATATTGACAGGAAATTTGTTCTTGGTGCAGAAGGGGTTAAAGAAGATGGAACCAATCCATCATACTAAAGAGAATTTAACCCACTTTTTTATTTCCATTGAATCCATCAGTTTTCCACTCATGATTTTTCAGGGCAACAAAACAGGTTTCTTTTCAAATTTTTAGATGGACAACAAAATCGTAGAACATGTTTTTGTTGTTAGTTGATTGAGATGTAAGCTTCTTATTAAGGTCACAGCTATATTGAGGTCATCACATTATATGGAGCCTATTAGAGAGCCTGTCACAGTCAGTTATATTTCAAACTCTGGAGCTCAGCCCCATCTAAACTGATGCAAAGTGACTGAAACTTACAAAGACACCAACCCAGCTTCATCCAGTTCTAATAAAATAATGATACCCTATTTTTACCAGTACTAAATTAATAAACTGTATTAGTCACTGTATGAGAGAGACTTTTGTGAGACAACATCAGACTCAACTTAAAGACTGCTTTCCCAACCTTGAAAAATAAAATGGAACATATACATGCATGTTCAACAGGCAGGTCCATGTTCAACATGCTTTGTGCAACATATCCATGATCCACATGTCCAAACCATCTCAGCTTCCTCTCTCTAACTTTGCCTCAAAACTGCTCAGCCTGAGCTGTCCCTTTGATATATTCATTTCTAATCATATACTTCCTGGTCACCCCCAATCAACACCTTCATCTCTGCTGCTTCCAGCTCCACCTCCTGTCTTTCTTTCAGTGCCACAGTCTCCAAATCATATGACATAGAAGGTTTCACTACAACTTTCTCTTACCTCCACTCCTTACATCTTCACTGTGTATATGAGTAAAATAAGAAAGGAAAAACAGGACTATGCTGAATGAAACTTATATTTTCCTTAGTCTATTCACCTAATTCATTTTCAGCTTCCTGCAATTTATTTTTAAGCTCAGTGTGAGTCTTTGCTGAATACTGTTGTTATTTATGGAAGTGATATCATCATCATCATCTAAGCACAATACGAACACAAGAAAAAAGAAGACAGCAAAGAAATACTGAGGATTACAACAAGAAAGCCGGTGACACTGCAACAAGTTCCAACACCTGTTCAGTAGATGCCTGAATTCTTTATTTCTGAACTATCCTCCGCTGCATCATTAGGCTTTTGAAAACCTTTTGAAACAGTGAATAGAAATGAACTTTAAGCCATAACTTTGTCCATATGTAACACACAGGGTGTAAAAGGATACTCTCATAGGCTGTAGGTTTTTCTTTTTACCACCATCACTTTTCAGTAAATAGGAACTACAAATGCGTTAATGAAGAAAAAGTCCCACACTTGTTGTTTTCTGCTTATAAATGATTATTGAGGCTCGCCTCCTTCTACGATGGCAGCAGACCTTTTACTCAAACAGGCGTCTTTCACTTGTTAGTTAAATTTGT
Source organism: Archocentrus centrarchus (assembly GCF_007364275.1). Taxonomy (NCBI): domain Eukaryota; kingdom Metazoa; phylum Chordata; class Actinopteri; order Cichliformes; family Cichlidae; genus Archocentrus; species Archocentrus centrarchus. Next base: position 20,786,189 of record NC_044368.1, on the reverse strand, counting down.
TAACACATTATGGATCCACTTGAAGTAACTGTTATCTAGTAGCAAAAATGACAGCCGCAGTATTGTGTGTTTCTAACATGTTTCTTTACAAAAACGTCCAGGCTTCTCAAGCATTTGAGTGAAATATAAGGAAGATTAAACAGAGCTGCCATCCACCTGCCATAAATTGGCAGGTGGATGGCAGGATGGTAAATATTTAATGATTTTATGACGCCTTTGGTGTAAGATACTCGATCACAAGCCTCACTTTCCCCAATTCAACACACTGATCAATGTCACAGCCTGCTGTAGAAATTCATACTAATTAATGCAAATCAGTGAGTTTCAAATTAGACGTTTAATGCAAATTATTCTTGATCATTTGGCACCAGATGTAAACGAGAGAGAGAGAAAAAAACAACTTTGGGTGAGTCAGAGCTGGAAGGATAATTAATTTTTCATGGAAGCAACAAGATTCTCTCCAAGATTCATGTCCAAAAGCTCATCACTTTTTGACCAAAGGTTTGACATTAATGATCTACCTTAAGAGACAGTGAATGCAGCGTGGTTAGGCTCCCAGCTTTACACCATTCTGCCTGGTCCAATTTAAATTCTGCTGCTGTAGGACAGATTAGCTGATGCTGGGCTGGAGAAAAGAAATTTGAACAGAAATTACAGACATTTATACAGGTACATTTTTCTTGTCTTTTGAAATTATGATCTCAGCGTCCCCCTTGCATTCTGGTGAGTTAATACATCCTTAAGAGGTTTAAAATAACTCATTACAGTATTTACAGGGTTCCACCTCTAAGAGTTAATTGAACACCTTTTTTTGGACAGCTGACTGCACTCACACTTGTCAGTTCAAAGTAAGCATCACAAAAGTTCAACAGTCCCTGACAATGCTGAGTTTGAGGTATGATATCAACAGACCTTTGGCTGGATGATTCTCAGACCGCTCACTCTCACACTTTGAAGCCCAATTCAGCACTAAAAGTTAAATACCTGAGAAATCCTAGCATGATACAAAGAATTAACAGCAAAAATTCAAGCAGGATTTCATCTTCACAGAGTGATAAACCCTGGAGCAAACTCACACTTTCACACACACAAATTCTGATAAAGTACAATAAAATATAACTAAATATAACTGAAAGTTCATTAACTTTATACAACCTCTCTGAAAATGTCACCATGAGTAGCTTAGATTTTTTTTTTTTAAAGAACACAATCACTGACTGGGAGTCATTACAGGAGACCGCAGCACAACCAAAATTACTGCAACTGTGTGCAGAGAATTTGTGATCTTGTTGCCTTTGCAATAGTTGCTTTGAAGACAAGGACCGGGTCTGCAACCCTTTGCAGTCAGCTGCCATCATCAAAGCAACTTTGGCATCAAAGCAACAACAATATGATGGAGTCAATCTGCTATCAGTTTGTGACTGAATGGAGTCAAGTTGGCAATTGCATGCAATCTGTTCATGATAATATGCTGATTAACTGGGATAAATCAATGAAACTGATAATCTGTTGCCACCTACATATATAGAAATTTTCATTAAACAGAAATTCATATGAATTACTTACATTCAGAGTCCATCCAGAACCTCATATAGTTCTGCACTTACTCTGACCACCATTGTTTGGAGACAGGCTGCCACCTTCCAGGTGAGCTGTGTAATTGCCTTGCAATCAAAAGTGGTTGCTGCAACTACCTGCAATGGATTGTTGCATGATCCATTATGGTGGCCTGTTAATAATAAAACTTTATAAAGTTCTTGGCTGTGTAGATGCTGCAAACTACATAATACATGCACAAAAATCAGCTTCTAAACACAACACAACACAAATGAAAACGAATCACAGTACAACTAAATTAAGACATTAACAGTCCCATGAGTCTCTCTGCTGCTGCAGAAGTGTTTTGCATTTAGAAAAATCAAGTAAAAAAAGTATAAATTAAGTTAAATTGTTAGTATATGTAATATATTAAGTAAAGGCACTGTTTGCATCTGTGAAACATCTAGAACTAACTAACTGTCTGTTAACAATTACAGACTAAATAGACTGAAGAACACATAATTTATTATGTATATCTGCTGGTTACTAACTTTTAATATTGGCTCAGTAGAAATAATTAACTTTATTTTAATTATAAATTTTAATGACCAATTAATATTGTGAAGCCCTGAGTAATTATTAGTGGTTTATTAGCATTTAAAACATTTTACTGAAATCGCAGAAATTTGTTTCATACAGGGCACTAATGTGGTGAAGTCCTGATAGAAACAGAATATGAACTTATGAAATTGTAATGAAAGCTGTTTCACATTCACTGTAATGTTCCTGAAATAGTTATTCTATTTATCATATCTTAAACTTATTCCTTAAATGCTGATAAGGAGGTCATTTGTCTTAATTTTTTTTCCCAATGTTCTTTCACTATCCACTATGGTGTTCTCCTCAATACAATTCCAGTATCAGGATAAAACAAAGCTTCCACAATATGGCAAGACAAAAGTTATTATTAATGAATTAAGCATTAACACATTATGAGTGATTAATTATGGCTTTATGGTGAGGGGAGGGAGACAGGACAAAAGATACACTGTGGAAGAGAGCCAGAAATTAATAATAAGTAATGATTAAATGCAGAGTGGTCAGGGTCACCTGATCCAGCCCTAACTATAAGCTTGATCAAAAAGGAAAGTTTTAAGCCTAATCTTAAAAACAGAGAGGGTGTCTGTCTCCAAAATCCAGACTGGGACCTGGTTCCTCAGAAGAGGTGTCTGAAAGCTGAACACCTAAACCTAAACATTCCCAGACCAAACACATCACCCCCCAAAGGCACTCCCTGATGTCAGTGGCCTCACCCAATGAAACAATTCCCCCTGTCAAAACACAGTGTTCAGGAATAAAAGAAAGTCCCAAGCCACTGACAAGGCCCCCAAACTCCCATTAGTTCAGTCTGATCAAACATCTGTGGAGTGTGCCAGCACAAATCCAAACCACAAATGCCCAGACCTGCAACCCACAGGCAGCAACATATCCAGTGACATCCAATTCCACAGGGATCCTGTGCACACATCCTGACAGGTTAGAGCTGTTTTGGAGACACAAGGGTGACCTACATGTGCAAGCTCAGATTTCTTTCCCCATCAAAGTTGTTTTTTTGGTTTTGAACACACCTAGAATTAAAATAAATGAAATTAACATCAGTTCATATGTAATATATACCGATACAAGCCACTGAACTCAAGTACTTATAATGCTGCAGTGAAAGGAATGTAACAACAATCAGAGCAGCAATATGTGACTTTCCTACTATTAACTTTAAATGTTTTGTGGTTAAAAATGAAGTTAGGGTCATTGGGTGGATCGGCAGCACAAGGGAACAAACCACTCAAACATTTTTGTGCTCTTCTTAGATTCGCAACACACAATCCAAATAGTGATTGTGTTCTTTAGTGTGTCTAATGTGTGTTTATGTACAGATATTATTCATATTAGCCTATGAATATCATCCATAATATTACCTTTTTTTTGCTGGAGAAAACCCTCAGTGGGTGTGAGTCATTCACTTGGGGACATTAGCAGGAGAGGCACAGAATTACTTCTACTTACAAAAACTGTTTTTATTGTGCATATGTGCAAAATATTGTGTAAATATTTTGAAAGTTAAAGTGATGGGATAGAGACAGAGAGTCAAAGAACAAAGCTGATTCATAAACAAGTCTTTCAAAGTGCATCAAGTATAAATAAAACTGAACTGAATTGCAGTGCGACTCAGACCGTCGTGTGCTCCAGAGGATTGTTCCTGCTTGTTCTAGTACCCCAAAATTTTAGCACCCATCTATCCATCATCACCCACAAGGAGCAAAAGTCTTAAAGTTAACAGTTTACAAATTATTTGTAACTTGATGTTTTGGGGGGATATCAGATATCTATAAATGAGACCGTTTTTAACAGAGGGTAGAACATCATATATATTTAGGTGTTTACCTACAAAGGTAAATCTCTAAATCTGGATGGGGCTTTTCAACCAATTTTGTCTTTTTATGATGACATAAATATGCTATAAAATGTCAAACCCAGCTTTGTGGCTCCCACTTTTCTGCCCTCATATTGCTGAACTATTTACTTCTTATTTGATATTTCACAGTATATGCATAATGGGAAAGTTTCTTGCCCCTCACACACTGTGTGTATTGTAGTGTGAATACGATGAGGCTGAAGTTTTCAGAAGTTCCATTTGTGAGTTAATCCAGATAAGAAGAATTTGAATGGATTGCTTAAAATGTGAAAATCCTCCTATCATTTCTTGTGACACACCTCTCCATGAAGCTCACTCTGAGCTCTCCCACCTGTTGCTTCAATGCTCCTCTGTAACATTTAACCTGAATTCTGTGGGAATCACATTGGCTCGGTGTAGAGTGTAACCAAGGGTCTGCTCCTGCAGGCAGAGGAGCCATTTTAAGAGCTTGACTTCAGCACTGCTCAAGTGCACCAAATGCAGCCCCTCGGCATTATGCCTGCTGTTATCCAAGGACAACTGCATCACTGCCAGACTCTGACTTGCATGAGAAAAGATACGTGTGTGCGACTCTTCATCTGACCAGGTGCATGACACAGTGATAGCTGTTAAACTGCTGTTTGCTGCTTGAAGAGCAGTGTTGTAAGTGAGAATGTGTGTGAGCTAAATAGCTGTTTAATCCAAGAGCCTGAGTCAGGTACAGGAATGTTTTGGGCAGCAGCATGATTTAACATAACTTCATGTCTGTATGCCAGTACAATAGAACTGAAATGAAAAAGTGTCCAGCAACACATCTGCTTTTTGGCTCAGTATGAGCAGACTACACACTTTGCACTTCATCTCTCTGCGTTTGTATTCTGTCACCAGTGACTTAGGGAAATTGGAAGTCTCCACGTTGCTTTACAGAAGGTTTAGTATGTTTTTGACCTCCCCAGCCTTTTCTATATGTGAGAAAAAAAAATCTTGCATCATTTTAATACAGTTTGAGCTGACTTTCATTTATTGAGAAAACACAGTTCTATAACTGCTGTTTATTTTTTAGACTTCTTTTAGCAAAATCCAGTCTGTTCTCTGGGCTGATCACAGACTAGGACCGTGGGGTGTACCGTCTGTAATTTTTCTTGTCAAGACTTGGAAAATTATATGCCTTTTCCTGGTATTCTTAACATGTTGTGAAGGGCTATTCTTTACCATGGAAAGGATGCTGTGATCATCCACTGCAAGAATAGTCTCTTTTTCTCAGAACTTGTTGGCAACTAATTAGGATTGTTTTTGAACCTAAAAAGGGTCTGCTTCACTTCCATTCAGAGCTCCTTTCACCACTTATTTATTATGATTTATAGTAACACTTTCCAAATGCAAATATGCTTAGAGTCATCTCAAGACCTTTTACATGCTTATTTTGATGACAAGTAATGAAGAAATAGAAAACCTGAAAATAGGGGACTGTTTAAAAATGAATGAAATGTTTGTGACATGTCAGTGAAATGTTTGATTGCAGATTCTCAATTTAGTGCAGCATCACTGGTCGAAATAATCAGAATTACAGAGTTGTATGGGACAGGATTTAGAAAATAATGTTTTAAATCAAAGGTAGAGGTAGAGAGATCCTGAATTTCAGATTCCCAAAAAATCATCATTTTCAAACCAGGATGTACTGCACTGACAGTTCAAAATGACAGCGGTATGTGCTGACCGCTGCATACCACCTGCACTACATCATTTTTATACGCACCCCACCACCACCATGCCACTCTGTGGTACATGCAAGTGCTCCCCGGCAGGCGCACTTGTGCTGTGCTGCACATTGCTTGATGTAGCAGGAAACCATTGTTGCCACCACAAGCCATAGAAAAGAATGGGTTTCAGTGTACAGCTGTGTTTTTGTTGTGTTTTATGTGAAAGGCCCTTAAGTGGGCAAGTTTACTCAAACCATGTTAGCAAATTGCCTGCACAACATCCACCCGATTCCTCACAGTACCAGTTGAAGGTGCAGGTTTTTCCTCCATCAATGATCTGCTTATATCAATGATCTGCTTATAAGTTTATAAAATAAATAATAAACTCCTGGATGTGATGTGAGGCTTGTATGTCACACATACAGCATTAAGCAGATAATTTAGACAACAAAGACTGCTTTTGATTCAGTTAAGTCAAGTCACATCAGTGAAGGGGTTAATATAAGTATTAATGCCTGTAGTATGAAGCAGTTTCACCATTTAAATGAAAACCTTCATTCATAAGAACTAGATTTATGTAATTACCAATATTAATATATCAAATTACAATTTTTTGTGATAGCTAAGATCAGTCTGAGAAATGTGACAAAATTTTGACTTGAATGAAAAAAAATCATGTTCTCTCAGATGAAAGTCTCTGTTGCTGTCATAGAGATCCACCAGCCATGTTTATTTGGAAAATATAATAAGAAAAAAGTCAACGCAGAGTGAGGTTAGTTTTCTAAAGCACCAACCGAAAATAGCTGCAGCCTCTTGGCTATTTTATGAACACTGAAAAAGAAACAGGAAAAGATGAGAAGGAGCAGATACAGGAAGGATGGCTGCCGGGAAAAGAGAAAGAGCGAAGTCACTGTGTGTCTAGAGTTTTTTCAAATGACCTCAGGTATCACATTCACCCAGATGCTGAAACGGGTCTGCTGTTCAGGTAAACAGGTTGACTTTGAGGGGATTACACTTTTAACTTGATGTAGCAAAAAGCCAGAACCCCAGCTGGAATAAGCTTTACTCGGGTGTCAGTCAGTGACACTGAAGGACGCCAGAATATTTAGAAAGCTACTGCTTGGAAATGACATGCTGTGTTTGACAGACTGCACATTAAATGATCTGATCTTTATAAAAATGTCCACAAAAGGTTTTGTGGAAGTCAATGAAATAGTACAATGAGGGACATGCTACAACTGCCTATTACTCAGAATAATATTATGTATTTGAAGTTGTGAAAGAGCAATTTAATTTGAAAGAAAAAGCTCCTAAATTTCAAGACTGAACTTATAAATTTATGAGATTAGGGTTTCAAATTCATGAGAGTTAAGATGGATGGATGGATGGATGGATGGATGGATGGATGGATGGATGGATGGATGGATGGATGGATGGATGGGGAAACAAGCTAAGGCATGGGTGGGTTTTATATTGCAAGATTAGACCAACCTGATCACCCTTTAAAAATGTGTGACTTTGTCTCATAAACCATTTTAATCTCAAAGAAATTCTGCTGTTTGTTCGTGCCATCATTGTGTCATCACAGGTCCTGCATGATTGCTGCATTTGATAAAGAAAAGAACAGAATCTAGCTGTCTCTCTTTTATGAGTCTGGGTGTACCAAGAGTAAACAAGCAGTGTGAAAACCATGGATGGCCCCGTAACCTCATCACTCTCTTGTAATGCAACAGGTTTTGTCCAGTCTGTGTGTTGTCCAATATGCAGAGAGACTCTGGAACTCAAACATGATGGTAATACACAAACTGGAGCAAAACCTTCACCCGCTTAATTATTTACTGAAGTCACCGATGTCACCATGGCTTCCCACATGATCTACTTCATTGAGCTGTGTTAACACTACAGCAAAACTGATCACAATCTCATTCCACTATTTATGCACCAAACACTCATGGAGGTAAAAACAGGCACTGCATGTGATCTACAGGTTTACCACCAGTTTCAGTGTCAGATTTAAATGCCATGGTGTGTCTGCTCGTGCTCACAGCCCAGCATGTAAATATAACCCTCTCCTCTGTAGCACCCTTGTATTGCCGCCCTCCTCAGACACACGCAATTATGCTATTCATTCTCTGCCAAGCTCTACCTCGAACCATGACTCTCTCCACATTAGAAGTCACTTAAGCAGGATGTTGAAGGAGGCTAGTGAGTTTGTGGAGAGGGTCTCATTTTCACTTAAAGGCGCATACACATAGACACACTGAGACCCACACTAAGAGTTTGTGTATAAGTAGCTTTCCAAACGCTAAGAAATCTTAATGTGGGTGACAGCAGGTAGAGCTCCATCTTCATTATATGTCAGTCACTTCCTGCCCACTTCAGCTTTCAGCTCCTGGTTAGATTGCACTCAGGAAAGTTTTCAGACCTGACTTTCAATTTCCTTCTTTCTCATTTTGTTTGGTGATGCTTAATATAATCATTAGGTGTAGTGGCTGTGGCTCAGGAGGTAGAGCAGGTCATCTACTAATTGGAAGGTAGAAGATATAAGGTGTTTATATGAATGTGTGTATGAATGGGTGAATGAGACATGCTGTATAAAGCACTTTGAATACTCATGTAACTTTACACTTGGAACCCTGCAGTCAGTCAGTTACCGTTCTCCTGGAACCATCAAACTCAGACTCGTCCATTGGAGTGTGATTCTTCGTCACTCCAGAGAACACGTGTCCACTGCTCTGGAGTCTGGTGGAGGTGTGCTTTACAGTAGTTTACACCACTGTATCAAATGCTTTACATTGTGCTTGGTGATGTGAGGCTTGGATGAAGCTGCTCAGCCATGGAAACCCATTCCATGAAGCTCTCTACGCACTGTTCTTGAGCTGATCTGAAGGCCACGAGAAGTTTGAAGGTCTGTAATGGCTGAATCTGCAGAAAGTTGGTGACCTCTGTACACTATGCACCTCAGCATCCGCTGACCCCACTCTGTCATTTTTTGTGGCCTATCACTTCGTGGCTGAGTTGCTGTCATTCCCAATTTCTTCCACCTTGTTATAATCCCACTAACAGTTGACTGTGGAATATTTAGTAGTGAAGAAATTCCAAGGCTGGACTTGTTGCACAGGTGGCATCCTATCACGGTACCACGCTGGAATACACCTGGCCATGGGAGTGATTGGAACACCTGAATGCAGTTATTTGGATGGGTGAATGAATACATTTGCCAATATAGTTTATCTGAAGACCACACTGGGTGCCATTCCTATCAGCTAAGAACAGGAAGTTGAGGCAACAGTTTACATGGGATCACCAAAATTGAATTTGGGCAGTTCAGCATCATTTAAACACCATATCCTTATCTGAGTATTGTTGCTGACCATGTCCAAGTATTTGACCACAGTGTACCAATCTTTTGATGGCTGGTTCCAGCAGGATAAGATGCCTAGTCACAAAGCTCAAACCATCTCAATGTGTTTTCATGACCATGATATTGAGTTCCCTCTACTCCAATAGCCTCCATAGTCTCTAGATTTCAGTCCAATCAAGCACCTTTGGGATGTTTTGGAATGGGAGATACAAATGGATTCTCACAGATTTGCATGTTGATGTGGAACAAAATCTCTGAGTAATGTCATCTTGTTGAGTCTTATCTAGAATTCAGGCAGTTTTGAAGGAAAAACTGGGTCAAACCCAATGCTAGCAAGGTGTACCTAATAAAGTGGCTGTGAGTGGATTTAGAGCAAGCCATCACAGCTTCCGCAATTACTTGAGCTGAGCACTCTTCTGGGCAACTTAACAAATTACGTTGCTTGATGAAGACCACGAAATGCGATTTAAGAAAATTTCCTTGTTTTGGAAACTTTTCTGAAGATCTCTTTAAGCTTGAGCCCCAGTGTGGAGACGTTAAGAATGAAGCAGACTGAGCAGAACAGACTCACCAAGCAATCATTAAATTATAACAGAGTGGACTAACATTAGAGGCAATAAAAAATTAACTAAAGGAAATGCAGTCATCATGTGAAAGCATCTAATAGACAATTTTATGGATGTTTACATCCTGACAGGAAGAATCTGTCCAGTACTACTGCGTGCACTTTCTTTTCAACTTTAAGTTTGTTTGGTTTTTTTCCACTGTAATACTGAAGATTTTGCAGACTCGTAAAGGAAGAAAAGCAGCTCCCAAGTATTGAAATTACATCTTTTGGTGTTGATTTGCCAACCAGGGATTTCCTAAATCCTGATCATAGCTGAGCAAAAAAATGAGCTGGTTAGTTTTAGGGTTTTTCATCAGAAAGACCAGATCAGTGGATGAAGTCATTACAGTGAATGATTCTGTATCACTGGCCTTGTTTTATAGACCTGAGAATGTGAACATGTTTGCAAGTTCAGCAATTGTCTCCATCATGTGAAGTATCTCTGCCCTCCCTTTTGATCTCTTGCTCACCGTCTGTGAACACAGACGGCAGGAGGGCCGTGACACTGGAGGAGCCCTGCGTCGACACCATCTGTTCAGCTCTGGCTCTCCATGCTCATCATCATATGATGACAGTAACGTCACTGCACCACCTGCAGCAACACACATGCATTCATTTATGCTACACTCATATGTGTACAGAACATGTAAACTACATATATATTAACAGGATAGAAACCATTCATCCTTTCATACAAACCAACATCCAACACAGCAATTCAATTCATTCTTAGCATGTGAGTATGAGAGTGCTAGATTTGGAAGATAAGGCAAAATTGGACACGCTGCTTCATATCTGACAGGATGGATTTATCTGCAGTTCTCTATCTTATCTTAACCTTTTGAGTTAGCTTTAACATCAGTGTTATAGCGCATGAGATATGGACTTATAAGATTGTCAGTCATTGTTATTTTGTTGTCATGTGTTGCTTTTCTATTCAGAAACGTGTAGTATTCATGATAATAGGTTCCAGCTGAGTATGTTTCATGGGAATATTTTCTAAATGTCACGAGTAAAACATTAGGTCACTGCTTGTTATCTCATGTAGGAGTCTGATGTAGGAGAAACCAGACTTTATCAGTCTCTCACTTTGTTGTGGAGGAATTTTGGCCCACTCTTCTTTACAAAATTGCTTCAGTTTATTGAGATTTGTGGGTCTTTGGTACAGCTCTCTTAAGCATTTCAGCTGGGTTGAGGTCTGGTCTTTTCAGCCAGTCTTTGGTATACAGAGGAGCTCACGGTGAACTTGGTGACTGCGAGGTGTCCGGGTCTTGTGGCTGCAAAACAAACACATATCACTCCTTCATCACCATGATCAACAGCTATGCTGTGTATGGTTTTCAGCAAACATGCCACCATGCATTTGGTCTCATCTGTCCAGAGGATGTTGTTCCAGAAGCTGTGTGATTTGTTCAGATGCAACTTTGCAAACCTAAGATGTGCTGCCATGTTCGTTTTCTGGAGACGAGGCTTTCTTCTGGCAACCCTTCAGAGAAAGACATACTTGTTTAGTCATTTTTTAATGGTTCTATCATGAGCAAGAGTCTGATATGTAGCTCTTTCTCTGAGCATTGCATGGTTTGAAATTGAGGGTGAATTTGCTGGGACTGCATATTCACTGGGAAATTTGTGGCACTGTGTTTTCTTTTTTTTTTTTTTTGGCACTGTGTTAATGCACATGAATGCAACAGCTCACTGCCAAAACATCTGCTTTTACAGAGGTGCTCACACTCACTGATGATCAGTTAATCAAGCGCAGTTGATTAGCAGCACCTGGTTTATACTTAGCTTCTTAATTCCTATGGAAAGCGTAAGGGGGGCACTTAATTTTTTGTTGTTCTGTGCCTTATGTGCTATTTTTCGCATGACTCTATAAACAAACGTCTGTGTTTCCTGTCATCTTTTTCGACTGCGGGTAAGCCTTGTGGTAGTGCAGTAGGACCAAGCATACAACATTAAACTGCCTGATCTGAATCTTAAAACTCTGCTGCGTTTATTTAACTGCAATAAGAAGCTGGTTCACCTCCTTCAAGTTTCATCCCTGTAGCTTCACAAATCCATATCGAATCGAAATGAGAAAGACCTGAGTCATATCGTCTTGATATTCTAAAGCAAATACCACAAACTAATCCAGCTCCAGATATCCTTCTATATCCAGACACTCATGCATTATGCATGTGGAGGGAATTTTCTGCCTTGGCAGAGCTGTGCCAAGATTGCTCTTGTTACACAATCGATTGTCTTTAAATACTTTTCGAGATGAATTATCTATTTATGAATAGATACAGACCTCTTCACAGCCTCTCTTCAAGTCAAAGTGTGTTTCCAGTTTCTGAGTGAGTTTTACCATTGATGTAAAAACAGAGGAAGTTGTGTGAATTTTGATAAATTGCTTTAAGTGGGTGGCTGGTTTGGGGATGGGGGTGGGGCGGTTCTACTGATCTCTGCTCAGAGCTACATTAGCTTTACATTTACTGGATTGTCTAAAACAAGCTGAAAAAACTTCCTGATGCCACGTTTGAGAAAAGAAAACGTTAGAGGCAACTTTCAATTGATTTTGACCATTGAGTGCTGTCCCCTGTTAATATGATTTCGGTCATTCTTTTAAAAGAAGAAAAAACAGAACAAGCCAAACAAACACTGTCAGTTTGTTGTTTTTCCTGATATTTCTTTGTCAAAAAATGAAATATACCCCAGAGTTTTCCTCTCACTGAGTATATGGGGTGAGTCATCTTCTGTGCCTTACCAACTCTTAAAATATGACTCAGTTTTAGTCCCATTATAGTCAAAATGCTGTCTCGGAGGTGCTTCCACACTGACAAGAATAAAAAATCTGCAGAAAACACTAAATGCTTTTAATCTAAAAATATCTGTACTACTCTTTGAAGTCCCGTGTTTTGCTTGAACACATCATAGTTGTTACATTTCTGATAGACAAACAAACACGATTGTTTCCGTCCTTTCTACTGACTAAAGCTGTCAGATGGATCTGTTCTGTCAGGCTCAGAGAGCTCATGTAGCATGCTGAATATGTGTGGAACAGCTCTGATCAATCAGTTTGGTTTCATTACGTGTGAATCACAGTTTTAAACTATTAGGCAGACCTTTAACCTTTTACACTTCCTGCTAAGAGCATCAGTCCATTCTACTGTTTGACCTCACTTTATTTTATTAGTCTGAGCTTTCCAACTGTGCCGATCTGCAGGCTGCATTGTGTTTCTACAGTTGCTCCTGGTGTGTTGACATTGCTGATGAACAGAACTGAAGTTCTGGCTGACAAATGACACTTTTTCAAGCATCTTTTAGCACCTCACAGAGCTTTTCAATAAGGGTTTAGATATATAAAAAGTCAACTTTGTTGCCACATTGTCCCTTTTAAAATATGTAAGTCCTCCGCTCATTTGCTTATGTAAGCCACTTAGCCCTTAAGTTTCCTCAGGGCAAACTATCAAAGGAAGGGCAAAAGCTTTTTGGGAAATGTTGCTTATAGAGTTGTTTACAGGCTTTGACATGTAAAGTTACTCAGAAGAAAATGGGAACATGAGGGTGCTCTGGCCACCCCCGACATTCAAAGCCCACAAACTCAGGACCAATGCCAGAAAGTGCTGATGTTTGCCCAACACCTGTTTAAAGACCTCCGAGCACAGCCAGGTATGACAGCTATTACAGGCACACAGGTCAGACTTTTGTTGTTCCAGTTCTGACTCTCAGAATAAATTGTCCATGACTGATCTACAAAACTGGTCCTCTAAATTTGATGTCTAATTACTTAACTGATATTTTTATACTTTAGCTCTTCAAAACAAACCACTACACTGCTTGGTGGCTCTATTTCCTCCCAGGCTAAAACCAACCTGCTAAACGATGTAGAGCCTCTGTGCAGTTCAAAGAAGTTTGCAAATACAACACACTGTCAGTCTTTGTTCTCTGGATCTTCGACTCTGAAACCTTCTTTCACCCATATGACCTTTAGAATGCTTGCTGTGGAAAAGTGCTTTGAAAATCTAAATGTACATGTAGAAAAATTGCAGATTAAATCTTGAATGCACGCTTATGTCACTGTTTCTTACTAAAGATCTCCTTGAGCTAAAATGAATTTTTTTCTGGAGCACATGTGGGTTGCAGCTTAATTAGGTCATCATCTGTGCTGTGACCTTAAGCAACATGGTGAATCAGTCCATTCCTAGTTCTGTTAACTGGTTTACACCCAAAACACTTGAGTGGTCAGCAAATTGTTTTGATTATGGTGAGACTGACTGATGCTGCACTGTGAAGATTTAACAAAGGTTTCTAATAATGTGGTTTGTTACTCAGACATTGACTAGTTTCCAACTCTGCAACCTGAAGCAAAAAAAAAGAAAGATTTTTTTTTATCATGGCGCATCTTCCCAGTGAGAGTTACTCTCTTACTCTGAGGTAAAACAGTACCAGGTTAGACTTTAGAAGAATTCATGTTGAGGTGCCCCTGAATTATCATAGATATTACTCATTTACTCCAGAGGAAATGTCAGCCACTCATGTCAGTGCTGAAGCTGTCAGTCATGATGACTGATGAGTTCCACTGCATTTTTGTTAATATAGACTGTAACAGTTCAGAGAAGCTGTGTATGTAAGTTTCTGTCACACACTGGTTACAGAGTCTGCACAGTGAAGCCTTAGTGTTAGCATTTTGACTGTCAGCACATTATTTTCGTGGAGATGGCATTGGCCACATTTGGACAGCATTTGCAGAGTTCTAACTTGGGTAGCAAGCTGCATCTATAAACTGTAAAGATGCAATGTACTAATTACTAATGAGTGCTACAGAACAAACTAATAAAATGCTAACATTTCATTCACTAAAGCTGAAGCACAAATGTCTTAAATGGGCTGTACCATGCATCGTACAGCTGTTTGGAGGGGGGAAACTATCCTTACAGCCTGGCTGTGAACATGCTTCTAATGATATTATGTTGATCATTTTAACGTACTGTAGAAGTCTATGCAGACTCACTGTTTGGAGGGAGTCTCAAGTGGCCATCAGAGGAACTGCAATTTTTGGCATTCATTTTCAGCCCTGGTGGTTGCAGTTTGGTCCAGAAGCTGTAAGAAGTTTTCTTCCTGAGGGCACCATGTCCTTTAGGCAGTATGACAGATTAATACGAGTGTGTGTGTGTGTGTGTGTGTGTGTGTGTGTGTGTGTGTGTGTGTGTGTGTGTGTGTGTGTGTGTGTGTGTGTGTGTGTGTGTGTGCGCGTGCGTGCGTGTGTGTGTGTGTGTGTGTTTTAAGTGGAACTATTTATAAAGTAGCTATTCTAGGAGTTGGTCTAAAAGGTAAAGTAGTGCAAAAGGACAGTGAGAATGTTGAGCGCATGAATCAGAACATCTCTCTAATGTTAGAAAAGAGGAGCCATGGACCCAGTTAGGCCTGAGAGGATTGTAGCAACAAGCTTTCCATTTCCACTTACTTCATCATTTTCTCTTGTTCACTAAAATGCTCTTACTTTTTTGGCTTTTTACCATCTCTTAATGTTTGTGGTCACTCTATTTCTGTTATGGAAATGGTCTCATGCTGAGAAATGTGTGGTTATAAGCAGAGACATTAGTATTTCTTATTAGCCGAAAAAAATATTCATATCACTTCACATAAGATGATCTGAGTGTTACCTTTGTTTTTACACTGTTTTTCACTTTCACAAGAATGCAGTCATAGTAAATCAGTAAATGGATGTATGCAGGATTTTGACCAAATTTAGCTGAAATCTGTCCGACTGATAAAAGTTTACTCACCCAAAATCTTGGTTCAGAGTACAATGGAAGGTTGCAGTGTGGTAATATGAGGGAATATTGGATAAAAAAAAGATGCAGACACAGTAATTACATTGTTTGTTTTTGTTTGTGGAGAAGTTTGTGCTGGCAGAGCAGTATTAAAATTAATTAGTTGAACCAAATTGACTTCATCCGCTGATCACAAAGATTGATGGAAAGAAACAGTTTACTGTGTCAGGATGTCCTCATATCACCCTTCACCCTTCTCCCTGCTTTCATCCCCTGTCTGTGCCAGTCTGTAGTTATCCATGTTTAGTGTCCCTGAATGCAGTCAGTGGTGTCAGAAGGGACTTGTAAAAGCTTCACGTTCAGAATGGCCCCGAGGAAAAAGGTTAAAGCCTGGAAAAGGTCATGTTTTATGGGCCCCTCTTTTAACCCCTACAAATAGAGGTGATTATAGAGGAGGGCTCATATCCAGTGGCCTGCTGTCATGCCACATTGTCATGTGTTCCCTCTAACCTTATGCTCACATAATAATAGTCAGAGGGGTGTTTTAATGCCTCAACAATCATGGCTCCAAAATGTATACTGTCCCTGAGTCTGGAAAGACCTGATGACACAACTAAAGCATGAGCCACCTGCTCTGGGCAGCCTGCTTCATGAGGTAATCTGATCTGGGTGCAGGGAGGTCACCTTAGCTGGTCTGTCATGTGAGCAGAGAGAAAAATCTTTGCATTCAAAGAGTGAGAATTTTTATATTTGTGATTATATTGCATTGAAGTGTCAGTATTTCCTAAACAGAGCTTTGCTTCTAAACTTCTGAATTGTCCCTGTACTGATCCCAGAGTTTACTGTTTTAGGATTCATGTTAGTGTTTGCTGTTTGGTTTCACTGCTCTTCCTGTGCACTAAGTTTGACATGAGTCCTTGTCTTGTTAGTCTGAATTCTTTGGTTCCTGTTTGGGTCTAAGTCCAGAGTTTCAGTTTTGCAGCTGCTTATTTGTCTTTAAATTGTTGAAGCGTTCATTTTGTATTTTGGACTTTTTGTTCAGACGGTACTGAAGACTCATTTTCTCAAATATGGAATTGGATTATTTATAATACCAACAGTATCTGCTACTGTTTGGATATTGCTCCCTTTCCAGTGGCATCATTCTTTCAAGTAGCGCACATTTAATTTTGAAACCAAAGACTGAGACTTATCGCAGAGGTCAGTTCAGGTCGATTTTCTATTTCAAGAACGGTACAAAGGATAAGTTTGGAGCTGGAGCCTGAGAAAGAATAGGGTGGGCAGAGTTCCTGTCACTGGGACAGAAAAAATGATAGCCACGGGGCTTGGATCTGAACCACATCTGAGCCACTGTGTACCTGTGCCAAATACAAAGTGCTACCACAGAATAACACTTCTTTCCTCACTTGAATCCTTTTCCTGGAATCCTCATCTGTCAGCACCTTCTACACTTGCCCTCTGGCCTTTCCATTTAATTCAGGGTCATTTTATTTTTAATCCCACATTGGCTGCATTTAGCCTGTGTTTGTACCACAGACAGTTCTTTCCCGTAGGTCAATGAGTAATTTACTAGCTTGTAAGAAGTGCCAAAAGCATCAGCTGAGCAGATACAAGTGACGTCTAATGAATTTTAAGAGCAGAACAGACTTTTTGATGATATATGCAAAAATTCAGCAGTAGTTCATAGAGTGAAGAGGAACGTGCAGAGCTGTGTGAAAAGAGGTCTCAATCAATAGCTGTTAAAGTGGAAAGTCTAATATTTAAGTGCTTTAAATGGCAGCAGAACTCAGTCAACTACAAGCCTGCTGGGGGAAGAACAAAAGGAAGACGGTGTCTATTATTACCTCAGCACTTTCCAGGGAAGCTCCGGCCTCAGTAAATCAGCAGACAGGTTTAACGGTCACAAAGAGACAGCCACAGACCTAAGACGATTACCCACCAGTGGGATGAATTTTTATTTGGGACAGGCAGCCATCACCACATAATGACAGAATAATGTGCACTGCTGTGACAAGAAAGATGAATTTGTATTGGTTTGCATGCTTGGATGCATTCCAAGCCAGACAATTCTGGTATGTCCTCTCCATGAATTTGTGTGGATTTATCACTTTGTGGGAATGCCACTAGAACATCCCCCTGGAACAACACCCCTGGAAAAACCTTGATGGAACAAAAAATAAAATCTGAAAAAAATAAAGCTGCCTGTTCTTAACATGATTTCATGCACGGAGTTCTTCATGGAGTGGTGTGCTGTGAGTTTTACAGAAAGGCAAGCAGTGATGATTTTGTTATTTTTTTTAAATACATTAAAATATATTAATAACAAAAAAATCACAGCTGGATTAAAAGGCTTGAGCACTGTATGACACGGGTACATGTCATTATCTGCAGGGGGATTAAAATTGTCATTAAATTAAGGTGGAATATTGGCAAAACACTCTCGATACAGTCGGTTAAAAAAAATCACAAACTCCAGTGATACATATTAATGTCACTGAGACACATGAAAAACTTGTGCAGGCCTTGATTATTAAAACCAATCAATATTACCTAGAGGACAAAGCCCAAGTGTGTATATTACAGCAAATGATTTAATATCCAGAAGCTGTACACACACTGCTGCACTCTAACAGTGCATGCATATAAGTAATAACACAGGCAGATTTACAGCTCCTTATTCAACAGTGGCTTTGGTCCTTCTCATTTTCAAATGGTGGCCATCAACTGTTTTGCCTTAATATCTGATGCTAGAAGATTTTATTACTTGCAGCAGTTGAAAGCTAACATTAACTTGTTGTGTTGATTTAAAACTAAGGAACTCTACATAAAAGCATGTAATAGCATCACAGGCCCACATTATAACCAACCATATCCTAAATAAATAGCAGCAGTCATTCAAAAGCCAGATCTCCAATAACGGCTGATAAAAGCAGGGCCCTGAATATGCCCGTTATGGTTTCCATTCACTTTTAATATGAAATGATTATGAAAAGAGTTCAGTTTATATTGTAGTATTTTGATTGGCTGTGTCTGGTAAGTTCAAAGTTTATTGGCTTTAACTAAAATGTTGTGTGCATTCTGTCGTGCTTTGTTCTGATTGTTCCATGAAGTGGGCCGTTTGCTTATATTGTATTTTATTTAGTGAAGCTGTGACAGCATGAGTGCTGTGGGCTGCTGGGTTAATGATCATCCCTTTGTTAGGTAGGTCGGGTCTGTTCTTTGCTTGTTTAATAAGAATTTAACAGTATTTTCAGTAACACTGGTCATTTTAACAGGAGAAAACAAGGCTTTGCACTGAAACATGACAAATTATACTAATAAGAGGAATTTAAAAATAAAAGCCTGTTTCTAATACAAGCCTGCTTCAAACGAAGGCCTCTTGCCTTCTGTAGTGGAGAAAGGAAGCAAAGAGAAGCATTTTTTTCCTTATTTGTTGAACTTTTACAAGTTAACTTTCAACTTTTCAGAAGTTATCAAAAACACTGAAGCTGTAATCGTAC
The DNA here is from genome assembly GCF_007364275.1 of Archocentrus centrarchus. Taxonomy (NCBI): domain Eukaryota; kingdom Metazoa; phylum Chordata; class Actinopteri; order Cichliformes; family Cichlidae; genus Archocentrus; species Archocentrus centrarchus. The sequence goes on along the minus strand of NC_044368.1, from coordinate 20,767,271 downwards.
CTTAAAGTGTGATAACTTAGTATCAAACTGATGTCAAAGGAAGTCAATTATTCACTCTGAGTGTGCCTTTTCTAACCTGTCACATGACACAATATTGTGTTAACTTTGTGTATCTTTGATTCCGTTTTCAAGTTGTCTATGAAATTGCCATATTTCCCACTGTCCACAGCAGTTACGAAGCGCAATCAGTGTGTGTGTGGAAGATGGACAGGCTTTCTAATTTAAGTTAAGCTAAAATCTCCAAACACCCAGCTCGGTCTTTTAATTTATACAAACAATAAAGAACGGTTGCAAAGAGATTGGCTGAAGAAAGGCTCTTTCATCACTATTGAAGTCTGTCAGTTCCACTAGTGTTTCTCTTCACTGTGTGCAGAGTTGCTCTCTAACACCCTGTTGTTGCCAAATGTCCTCTTGAGTTCAGATTCTCAGAACTCACGCTGCTCTCCAGCTCTCCAGGCAGCATCTATTCCCAGCTCAGGTACCAGTGAGCAGCAGAGCAGGAAGCCTCACCTGTAGAGGAAGCCGGGGTGATCAGTTAGGAACAGGAAGAACACAGACACACCAGGGACCAGTTCAAGCCTGGGCAAATCTCCCAGTGTTCTCTTTACACTCTGTCTCTCACTGACTTTGGCCTACATTGACAACCCTTTTCCATAAGCAGGATATTCTTAGATATCCTTAGAGTGTCATTATTTAGGGGGCAATTTTGGTGCCTCTGTAAGATGAAATGGACCCTTTTATCTCATTAGTGTGACTGTAGTTTCACCTTACGTGCGCCTGGCTCGATCCTTGAACTTTTCTTCCACCTTGTTACCCTCTCTGTCAGCTAGATGCTCTAGCATTGCATGAAGAATTGGATATTCATCCATTCATACATACACGTAATTCAGTTTTTTCTCTAAGCCAAAGTCAGGTCCTTTTAGCCTTAACCTTCCCATCACTCATTAAAAATATCCTGAGATTCACGGTATACTCTTTCACTTTTGGAGCAACAACTTTCCGCCAGCCAAGGGGAAGTGTTTTCAAGCAGGGAGCCATGGACTCAGACTCATATTCTTATGAAGCCAACTAGACCAAAAGGTTAAAAGCAGAAGCTAAAAGCTTCCTCACCCTGACTACACCTCCAGGGGTATAGGATATATGAAATCACAAATCAATACAATTAAATCATTTTTGTGCTCAGTGGTGCTTTTCGGAGAATTCCCTCAACTGTCTGCACTGTTATCAAAAAACATCTTAACTACTAAGCTCCTCATAAACAGTTCATTTGGTGGATGTGTGTTTACACTTTGAACTCTCTTTTCTGTCCTTCCTCCTCATTGATCTTTCCCTGTGTTCTTCATCTCTAATTTAAGCCGTCTGAAACTGTACATATCCCCACACCCAGCAGGGGAGGACTTGATGTAGGGCTGAACAATATAATTTCACATTTTTCCTCAATTTTTATTAATGAATGATTATTATTATAAATGTTTACTAGTTTTTTTTTTTTGTTTTTTTTACTGTAAATTTGCTCAACTACTAAAACTTGGAATGGGACTGGACTGGGATTGTTTTTTGTTTTTTTTAATGATTGTGCCCCAAGTGTTGTAACACTCGGGTCACTGAAATACTTTTTCAAGCAGCATTGTGTTTTCTAATTTTTGTTTGATGTTGTCTTCACTAAAGCCAAAAATGTGTCCATTCAACTGACACAGCATTTTTATTTGGTACAAGCAGCTCAAGTTCCACAGTTGGTTCAGTGTTTGACTTTTCCTTCATGATCTTTCTGTCGTACACCACGTAGGGGAGAGTCACAGATGGTAGTTTGTTTTAAAGGGGACAGAACATAATAGGGGAAGTATTTTTTTTAAAAAAAAACTGAAATAACCATCAATTAGAGTTTCTGAATGTTGGTTTTGATTCCGTTTCAATTAATTTCCCAGCCCTAACTTGATTTGTGGCCATGTTGCTCCAAGTCTGCCTGGTGCTGGTTCTGCTGCCAGAACCTGTTCATCAATCTTCAATCTTCTTTAGAAGGAAAAAGTTTTTGCATAGTTTTTAACAAGACAGTACGGCTCTGCTTACTTCCCCAGCCACGCAGACACAAAGCTCTCTGTGAGAATGCCTGTGTTGTCATGTTTTCCAGCTACACACAGCAGGAGTTCTGGATGCATATCCTGTAATCCCTTATTCTGTTTCAGGTGTTCGATGTGCAGGAAAGCTGTTATGCTCACATGGTTTCTTTTTTTTCCCACGTTCACACCTCTGGAGGTGTGTTGTAGTTTGAATGTGTGTATTTTTAGAACATTAATAAATTGAGTTAAGGTGTAAAATGGCTGCCACAGGAGGTCAGACGCTGGTCATTTGTCATCAGAATGAAGTAGGCAAGCTTGAAAGACAGAAATAGCTCTGTTTGGAGTGCCAAGTCATCTCAAGCCAATCTACTGGAACCAGAGGGCCCAGAATTTTGCAGACCAGATTGGGGAGCCAGGCTCTGAAATTCTTCCAGCTTCTCCTTCATCTTTTGCTGTCACACACGGCCTTTAGGCATTTTGCACCAAACACAAAGACATCAATATCTTCCACCATGAGAGCATATCTTTCCCAACTGTGTAACAGTGTCTGTGAATACTGCAGAAAAGTGGATGTAAGGTGACTACAGTCCCAAAGGTGTAGAAGGGGCCTCCGGCAAAGTATGTTTTCCTTTTAGTCCCACAATCTGCAGGTATTTTACCTCTAGTTTCCATACTATAACCATTTATTTCAATTCGCTAAAAACTGGGTTACATTATAGGGCAGATTTCCCCAAATGGATAATAATTTTTTAAAAAATGATCTCTTCTTTTATTAAGTAAAAAGTAGATAATTTACAATACATGAATGATCGATGATGAATGCTGAAGCTGCAAACAGCTTAGATTAGCTAAAGCACTGAGAACAAGGAGGTCACTGAAAAACTTGTCCATGAAAAACTTCAATAGACAAGATGTAGCCTGTTAAAGGCAATTTGGTTTGAATAACTATCCAGTTTGAATGTCTCATTAAACATCTGCAAAAAATTGGAGTGAATATTAACGTATCTATCAGGACCCAGAACCCACCACACCAGCGTAGAGTCTAACAGTGAGGATTTGGGATTGCATGGTAGTCAGGATGTTGTTGACTAGCTTGTAGAGATCTCTGTGCCCCTCCATCGAAGTGCCTCCCCAGACTGTCACTGTCCCATCACCAAACCAGTACATGGCTGCCCCTCCCAGAGCCTGGTTCTGCTGGAGGTTTCTTCCTGTTAAAGGGGAGTTTTTCTTTCCCACTGTTGCCAAGTGCTGCTCATAGGGAGTTGTTTTGATTGTTGTTTTCTCTGTAATTATTGTAGGGTCTTTACCTTACAATATAAAGCACCTTGAGGTGACTGTTTGTTGTGATTTGGCGCTATATAAATAAAATTGAATTGAAACCGAACACTGTTCACCACAGCTTCTCCAGACCCTTTCATGTCTGTCACATGTGCCCAGGGTGAATCTGCTCTTGTCTTTGAAAAGCACAGGGCACCATTGATGGACCTGCCAATTCTGGTATTTTGTGGCAAATGCTAGTTGAGCCCACTATATTGGGCCCTTGGGCCACCATCATGAAGTATGCTTCTGATTGTTTGGTCAGAGACATTCACACCAGTGGCTGCTGAAGGTCATGTAGGACTCTGGCAGTGCTCACCCTGTTCCTCTTTGCACAAATGAGCAAATGCAGGTCCTACTGATGGGTTAAGGACTTCTACAGCCTTGTCCAGCTCTCCTAGTGTAACTGTCTGTCTCCTAAAATATCCTCCATGATCTCAAGATTGTGCTGGGAGACACAGCAAACCTTCTGGCAATAACTTATTTCTCTCTGATTGAACTTTCTAGGTTAACTTCAATAGTTACTTCCTCCAACACACCAACGTGTCTATTAGACATTCCTACAAGACTGCTCAAAGGTGTCAGTTAATTAATGCTTTGATCTTAAATATGAACAATCTGTCTTTGTTAATGGGTTAAGTACCACAGGCCTTTAAGGTGGCAGAAATTAAACCAGCCATCAATTGATCCAGCTGTTTTAGCTAATTATAGGCCAATTTTCAACCTTACGGATGGATGGATGGATGGATGGATGGATGGATGGATGGATGGATGGATGGATGGATGGATGGATGGATGGATGGATGGATGGATGGAAACCCTAAAATGTAAAACTTGCCCTTAACAGTGCAGCTGCTCTAATGGCTATGGATTCAAGCTTCTATCATTTAGAATGTACTGACCCACCAACAAACTAAACAAATAACATTAAATGTACTTGCAGTCTACATTAGCAAATTGGTCCAGCAGCTCGAACTACCCTCTGAGGGGCTGAACGAGATGTTGACTTCGCTCACCGCAGGCCTTTTATTGATTTTTAACTCACTGTACCTGCCAATAGGCTGACTTAGTATCTACTGAGTATGTTTTCACCCAGTGTAGGACATAAGCAGATTTAGATACACAATACTCTATAATTTCTATGAAAAGAAAGATATAGATGCAACTTTTTTTTCAACACGTCCATATTTGTGTTAAAGATGGCTCTTTGATTCAAATGGCTCAGTTCAGAAAACAGTTTCAGTAATTTATGGAACTGCTGAAGCAGCTGTAACTGAGCAAATCCCTTTGACATCAGTGGTTACAAAAATGCAGCACACTTCACACCGGAGTGAAATATAGCTCTGTTCGTTAACACTGGAGTGTTCATTAATTAGTATGAAAATGTTTGTGAGGCATGCTAGCTGCTTTACATAGCTCCTGGTTGCCATGGGAAACTGTATAGTGACAGACCAATTTTCTGCCTGAGGAGATTCAGTGGTCCTGTGGGTTAAATGTCAGCACAATAAAGTAACTGACTTAAAACAGCACAGGTCACCATGTAAATTGAAAATCCTCTGTCTGTTGTTTACCTGCCACTGTGCCTAATGTTGTATAAGCACTTTGAGTGCTCAGACAGAGTAGAAAAGCGTTTCATAAGAACTAGTCAATTTAATTCAGTTCAATTCAATGTTATTTATATAGCTACAAATCACAAAAGCAGTCTCCTCAAGGCACTTTATATTGTAAGGTAAAGATCCTACAATAATAGAGAGAAAATCCCAGCAATAAGGAAGCACTTGGCAACAGTGGGAGGGAAAAACTCCCTTTTAACAGGAAGAAACTTCTGGCAGACCCAGGCTCAGGAAGAGGCAGCCATCTGTCATGACCCACTGGGGTGAGGACCACAAGTTCACTTTGGGATAGGGGTGGGAATTGAAGTGATAAGGGATGATGTGTGAGGTGTTTTTAACTCCATGTGCAGTGAAGCATCACATCCACTGCCCTCCAGCAGAAGGGCTCATTGGTCACATGCACACCAGCCATTTATCTTGTTATGAAGTGCCGGTGCCAAAATCCCTTTCTATAACAAAGAATCCACTGATACCATGTCTGCTACCACTAAATTGACTTCTGCTGCTTCTACAAATGCAACTACACTAAATTCAGGGGGTAAGACTCAGGCTTAAGTTCTAGAATTTAAGACATTCAGTTAGTCAGGTTAGGTTAATTGGTGATTCTAATTTGTCCATAGGTGTGAATGTGAGTGTGAATGTCAGTCTGTCTCTCTGTGTTACCCCTGTGACAGACAGGTGACCTGTCCAAGGTGCACCCTGTGTCTCACCCCATGGCAGCTGGGATTCAATTGGATAAGCAGACAAAGATAGATGGATGGATGGATCTTCTGGAGGTCTTCTGAGCTGGGTTATTTATTAAAAAAAAAAAACAACAACAAAAAAAAAAAAACACCCCACCCAGTCATTTTGAAGAGGTCGAACTGCTTTTTGTACCAGCCTGTAGATATGCTTTTCAGTGCTGTAAATGTGGGTGTCTGTGGAGATTGAGTTCATTTTGGAACCAGCCTCCAGTGGCATCGTTGCCACTTTATTTTTAAGATCTGGTCACAGATGTGTGAATAGCCTGTTAGTCTTGTTCAATAAAGTCTGGACAGTCTTTGTTATAGGTTTTATAAACTACAGTGGAGTAAAATCTACTTCAGACAAGATGTCTGTGTAGATTCTCAGTTATCCAGGTCATAGTAGTCTCTGGAGCTTGAAAAAGGCGACTGGACTTCTTTTTGTTTCTTGAAGACGTTTCACCTCTCATCCGAAAGGCTTCTTCAGTTCTCAACCAAATGGTGGAGAGACCCAGGTATTTAAACCCCTGTGGGCGTAGTCCCCTGGAGGTGGTTATGACCCTCTATTGATCATGTGCTTGAACACATGTGCCCAGGTGTGAAGGGGGCGTGGGTCATATTTAATCAGTGGTTTCAGTTGAAACCAACTTAGGACTCCGCTCCGTTGTTTCCTGTGGCCTATTGAGGTCACTGGAACAAAGGTGTGAATGGGGGTTGAGACGTCTGGGAAGGGAGCTCAGGACAGCACTGTAAGCGGGGGAAAGTTGGTGACGTAATCCACCTCCTCTGTTCAATGATGGTTGTTCACAGTGGACATAGATGGCTTCTTTCACTCCTCTTTCAAACCATCTGTTTTCCCTGTCCAAAATGTGGACATTGGCATCCTCAAAAGAGTGCCCTTTTTCCTTCAGATGCAGATGTACTGCTGAATCTTGTCCTGTCGAAGTGGCTCTTCTATGTTGTGCCATTCGTTTGTGAAGAGGCTGTTTGGTTTCACCAATGTAGAGGTCCGAGCACTCTTCACTGCACTGAAAAGCATACACTACATCGCTGATCTTGTGTTTGGCGGGTTTGTCCTTGGGATGAACCAGTTTTTGTCTTAGGGTGTGACTTGGTTTGAAGTATACTGAGATGTCATGCTTGGAGAAAATTCTTCTGAGTTTCTCTGACAAGCCTGACACATATGGGATGACAATGTTGTTCCTCTTGTCCTTCCCATTCTCTGTAGTTTGTGTTTGGCCTTCATTCCTGTGCATCTTAGCTGATTTGATGAAGGCCCAGTTGGGGTAACCGCATGTTTTGAGGGCTTTCTTAATGTGTGTGTGTTCCTTATGCTTCCCTTCTGCCTTAGAGGGAACACTTTCCGCACGGTGTTGTAGGGTCCTGATCACCCCAAGTTTGTGTTCCAGAGGGTGGTGGGAGTCAAAGAGGAGATACTGGTCTGTGTGTGTGGGCTTCCGGTAAACTTCAATGTTGAGGCTTCCATCTTCCTCGATAAGCACCGCACAGTCCAGGAATGGTAACTTGTTATCTCTGGTGTCCTCCCTGGTAAAACGTATGTATTTATCCACTCCAGGGGACTACGCCCACAGGGGTTTAAATACCTGGGTCTCTCCACCATTTGGTTGAGAACTGAAGAAGCCTTTCGGATGAGAGGTGAAACGTCTTCAAGAAACAAAAAGAAGTCCAGTCGCCTTTTTCAAGCTCCAGAGACTACTTCAGACAAGCTTTTTTCTGATTTGGATCTGGGAGAACAGATGAGTGAAATCCAGTTAAGTCTCTGCTGTAGTCTTGAATTTCCTCAGTCATTATAAAAGCATGCAGACATACAGTACTCTATCCCCTTCCTTTCTGGCAATGGATGGCAATGACCTTGAGACATTGGAGAATATGGAAATCACAAAACCGTTAGACAGTCGAGGGAGGGATGGATGTCGATGGTTTCTGTGGCAGATCTAGGCCTCATTTAGAAGTTGGGTAGTGTGAGCAGGGGGAAGTGTGTGCTTCCATTACAGAAGGTGATACTCAGACCCACTGGTGAGAGGGAGACAGACAGAGAGAGAAAGATTAGAGGTAGAGACAGTCAAAGAAAAAAAAGAAAAAAAGGCCACAGGATCCCAGATGTAGGCTGAGTAATGTGAGAATAACTCTGATTTTTTTTCCATTCTCTTTCTGACTTTCTTCCACACTTTTTTGTCTTTAACTTCCTTTTCTCTATCAGTACTTTTTGCTGTCTTTACGTTCCCATAAATGCAGCTGCGATGCATTCAGATACTGCTGTTAAATCTCTACACAATGGCATGCCACTCACTCTCAGAGCTGCTCATTCACAAACAATTCATGTACCCACACACGCGTACAAATGGTGATGCACATGCCCGCAACCTCCATCTCTGCTTGATCTCTTATCATATCTCAAAACACTATACAGTTTCCCTCCCTCTGGCAATTCATTTCATGTTAACACAACATCAATCTGCAGGGCTGCCCTCTCACTCCACACATCCATCGCTGCGCCGCTTATCTCAGTCACCTTCAGGGAAAACAAATGATGTTTATATCCATCTTGCCTCGCCGCTTAGATCACCTCCACCTCACAGAGCTGGTGAAATCCCTGCACACTGAAAGCAGTGTGGTTGGTTCATGCTACAGACAGGTGCTGTGTCTCTTAGTCACATATCTGCCAAGTACTTTAGATCTGAAAGGGGAAAATTGAACTAAAACACAGAACATTAGACATACTGTATTTATAGTAAGTAAGCAGGGCAAAGATATTGTTTTTAAGTTCTGTTTAAGTTTAATTTTAGTAAGTGTTGAGTTTTAAGTTCGGGGTCTGTATCTTCAGCAGAATTTTTTTTGTAGCATAGTAAGAGTCTTTCCTGTTGATTTTGACACATTTGACTAATCACAACAACCCCCCAACTCACTCCCAGGGTGACAAATACTGCAGTTTTGTCAAACCCAAAGGCTTCTTAAAGTTAGACACAATGTATCCTTTGGCACTCGTGTTCACAGAAATAGTATGATTGGCGTAGAGGACTCCTGGGAATCACATTTAAGCATGTCATTTTTTTTCAGTGTACCAAGTTAATATTTGAAATTGCACATTTATTACAGGTGTGACAAATTTACTTAAGTTATTGAGCCACATGCAGCCAAAGTGGAGTGGATTATTTACCTCTCTTTTAATTTCAAGTATACATTCATATTTAATGAAACTTTCATTTACAAAACGGATGATGTACAGTCTGAGATGTCTAAGTGCAGTTTCAGCAATGTGTCATACGATGTGTCCATCCATCCATCCATCCATCCATCCATCCATCCTCTGCTGCTTCTCTGAGTCCAGGTCACAGCACGCTAAGCACTCTAAGTAGTAATCTCTCCAGTGTTCCCTGAGTCTGTCCCAGAGTCTACTCTCAGTGAGATGTGGGCAGAACCCCGCACCTTGGTGGTACTCAGGCACCCTGGTCAATCACCTTAACTGGCTCTTTCCTATGTGGAGGAGTAGAGGCTCTACCTCGAGGCCCTCCCAAATGATTCAGCTACTCACCCCATCTCTAAGGCTGAATCCAGTCACCTTTCAGAAGAAGCTCATTTCCACCACTTGTATCCATAATCTCATTCTTTCAGTAACTACCCAGAGCTCGTGACCATAGCTGAGGGTGGGAACACAGTAAACCCACAGCTTCACTTTCACACTTCTCTTCACCACAACAGTCCGATATAACATCCACATCACTGCGGACACCACACCAATCCGTCTGTCAATCACCTGCTCAACTCTCCCCTCACTTATAAACAGGATCCTTGCATACAGTTTTTAAATTATAATTTTATTTTTAAAAAAGCTATCCTGTCCCTGTGTGAAAAAGTAATTGCTCACTAAACCTAATAACTGGCCGTGCCACCCTTGGCAGCAAGAATTGCAATCAGACATTTGTATTAAGTAGCAATTAGTCACATCACTGTGGAGGAACTTGGTCCAATCTTCTTTGCAGAATTGTTTTAGTTCAGCCACATTGGCGGGTTTAGCATGTATAAATGGTCTTTTCAGGGTCATGCCAAAGCATCTCAGTCAGATTCAAGTCCAGACTTTGACTAGGCCACTCCAAACCCTTCCACCCACCCATTTTCTTTTGCTTTTTTTTTTTTTCAGGGTCATGGGTGTGGGGGGACTATTTTGCACTTACATTCACACCTGCAAGCAATTTAAAATCACCAGTTAACCTAACACCACTAAGTGCATGTTTTTGGACTCTGGGAGGAAAACCAGAGAAAATCCACACAAACACAGGGACAACATGGAAACTCCACACTCCTTTGCTTTGGACTTGCTGGTGTGTTTCCAGTCATTGTTCTGCTGCATTGCATTTGGCAAATGTGAGATGAGACTTTGTGTTCTTTTTGGTCAGCAGTGGTTCTCACCTTGGAATTCTCCCATGCCCAGTCTCTGTCTTATTTTAAAATCAGGAACACTGACCTTAATTGAGGCAAATGAGGCCTGCAGTTCTTTAGATGTTGTTCTGGGTTCTTTTGTGACCTCCTGGATGAGTTGTCGATCTGCTCTTGGAGTAATTTAGGCCAGCCACTCCTGGTAAGGTTCACCACTGTTTGAAGTTTTCTCTCTGGGGCTTCTGACAGATGCCCCACCCAGCACACCCTCACCACACAATTGGGTGCATCAGGCCTGTCTAGCACCTTTCCCCATCTCATGATCTAACTCACCACCGGGTGGTGATCAATTGAGAGACCTACCTACTCCTCTCTTCACCCGAGTGTCCAGAAAATATGGTTGTAAAATGTGTACATATGATCTACAAAAGCACAAAACTTCACATGTTGAGGTTTTTTTAAACAAGTGGTGGTTTACTTTTTTAAGTCAGAAACAATTTGTCAAGATCTAGAAATAAATTTATTGCTATTTATATATAATGCTAGCATCTCTTCACCAGGTATAGCAGTGAATTTTACTGAAAAAACTAAAGACATTAATTTCTTCACACTTTGCAGATCAAAGTTTTGACTGCTGGGTCGCATGTTTGATGCCTGCATCCTTATACCAAACCACAATCTTTACCTTACACGAACCAAGTAGCTTTTTGTCCCTAAAAGAAGACCAAAATAATCAGTAAATGAATAACAAACAAAGGCTGCTCTTCTCTGTTTCAGCACAACCACCTCACTGCCTGTGTGTGAGACACAGACAGTGGAGAGGGGGGTGAGTGGGGTAGTGGTGGGTTGCATGTCTGCTTGCGTACCAGACTGTGTGTGCTGTTGCAATATTGTGTGTCTGTCTACAAGTGTGTGCCAGATATCTGCATGGTACAGTGCTAACACACTGAATGCTGGCTGTTCCCAAATGTCAGTTTGTGCTGTGCAGGTTGCCTGGCAGAATGTTCAGGTTGACTGAGCGCGCTAATTTGATGAGAAGCCACACTGTAATGAAAATGCTGCATATTTACTCACTCTTTATCCAGATTATTATTATGTAATCTTAATACTGGAAATAATAAGTCTCATTATTGTAATTGCCGTAGTCTGGGAGCTGTATCAATGTTAGTGAAAAAAAAAACCTAAATGTAAAATTTGTCAGTGAGCATAATGAAAACCGCATGGGTGCTGTGCTTGAAAGGGTTACATTCTTTATTTATTCTTGCGTGTTAAATAAGGTATGGGAGTGGAACCTTCCAGAGTTTCAGCTGAAAGTAAAGCACTTAAAGTGACAGTAGCTTGTAAGCAATGAAATGAGGGTTTGCTTTTTTGAAAAACTTCTGCCCTGTAGGAGATTGCTCTGTTAATATGTTGTTAAGACTGACTCCAGGTGAGATCAGCATGCTTGGGAAATCATCATCTCCAAATCTTATTATATTACAGTCTAAATCGCCTAAGTCAAGGTCACACAAATCGGATTTTTGCTACAGTCAGATGGCTTCCGTAGGTCCTGATTTTTCCTAACGTTAATTCCAATAAAAATCATCTAAATCACACAAGTCAGATTTTTCCCTACCTCGGAGGAAAAATCTGGTCCCATTGTAATGTATGTCCAATTAAATGTGATTGCCTAAGTTGGATAACTTTAGCGCTAAAGCCCTCCTCAGCAAATCATCTAAAAGAATTATGGGTACCCTCAGTAGATTTTAACAAAAAGGTCCTCAAAGCAGGTTTAGAAGGTGTGGTCGCTGACCTTGAGGCCACGCCCACCAAAATCTGTTTTCACTCTCAAGTCTGTTAAACCATAAAAAGACACATCAATATGTCCTAATTTAGTTTCTATCAAAAACGTATTCCGAAAGAAATGGTTACAATTAATCCTTTTCTAAACAATATTTTCACTGCTCATAGATAAAATGACATTTTAATATTTTATCACTGGTTAACCTCCCGGGACCTTATGTCCTCTGTAGCGTTACAAAAAAAAATAAACAGAAAGATACTCTTTTCCCTCGGTTCTCAAGAGGTTAATTAAAAGCCCCAAAAGCAATTGTGAACAAAAATTATATGTTTTTGCAAAATTTCAGACTTTTAACTTTATACAAAGTGCTGCTGCTATTCAGCCTGTAGTTTTTTCTTGTTCAATGAGAGATTTTTGGTCTATTAAGTCAGATTCAGTTTGTGAGGTGGGAATGTGAAGGACAGCGCATGGGTGATTGGCACTGAGGAGGATCTGAATCTGGATTTATTAAATTTCATTACTGAGAACAGTTGTTCACATATGAAGGTAGATCCAAAAAGAACCAACATCTTCTGCCCATGTCTCCTTATGTGTGGAAAGTTCTCTTTGAGAGAAGAATGAAAATCCAGCAGATACTGACTTGAAGTGCACTCTCAGTAGTGAATCAGATTGCAGGTCAATGTCTTCATTCATTGGATGGATTATCCACACTGTGAAGTGAAGGGTGCTGAAATCGTGCATTTCACTCTCAACTGCCTAGAAGTCTTCAAATTGAAAAACCATCATGCAGGGCTCCTAACATGGATGAGTACCAGCTGAGGCGGTCAGCTGATGCTATGGCTTCTTTCACTGTTGGCATGAGCGTAAGAATGTTCTTCTGTAGTCAGCTTGAAAGAAACTGCAACTTTCTCATGAAAGCCTTCACCAGGATGCATATTTCATGTGCAAATAAGCGCTTGTCTTGCAGTTTGGTATTTAGTTCGTTCATTATTGCAGTCACATGAACAGCAAATGCAAGATCTGCCTTCCATTCTGCATCAAAGAGCTCTGCAATTCTCTTTTTCTCCCAAGCTCTCGAATTTCTGCTCTCAGGTCATGTACTGTACTCTTTTTAGCACTTTGCCTCAGCTGACAGCTGTGTGGTACAGTGTCACCACGTTGAGTCTGATGCTCCTCCATAAGTGCAACACTGTGATTCAGTGCTCTTGCCCTGATGAGGTGTTTTAGTTACAACATCAACATAGTTCATTTTTAGCCCTCCTGGTGTCCAATGCAAAAATACATTGTAGTTCTGGCTTCATTTCAGTCACTTTATGTTTCATCTGTTTCAAAAGTCAGGTATGTTTCTCTGTCAAATTTGGACAGCCCTCAACTTTTGTCCCATTTCAGCTCAAGCCCATCGAAGCAGTCGCTTACCTCTGTGGGCAAATCCCTCCCCGTCATAGTCCCTGTCATTGTGTGCATTGCCTCCATGACCTCAAACTCTTTTGTTATACCGCATACAAAGATGACTGACTGGGCTGTGTCGTGCACATCACAGCCCTCGCCCAAAGCTGAGAAAAAGTCAAAATTGTCCACTTTATTTTTCAACCGAGGCTCCAGATTTCCATCTTCAAGAGAGGCACATTTTGAAATGCTTCTTTTGTCCCGAGTGTATTAGCGAAGCTGAGTTTGAGAAACTCTCCATCAGAGAATAGCTTACAGGGTTTTTTTTTTATTTTGTGGTCTGGACTGCTCCATCCTTGGAGGTGTGAAGCTTGCTAAAAAAAAAAAATTCCTTGTTGCTTTTGCAGTTTTGTTAGCAAACCTTCAGATGCCCACTCCCACTCTTCATCAATCAAGTTCTTATATTTCTCCATGTGTTTAATCTCATAATGGTGATTCAAATTATAATCTTTAAACACAGCAACCTGCTCTCCACAAACCAAACACATGACTTTTCCTGTGTCTTCAGTAAACAAACACTTAGAAGTCCTCTTTCAGGGTTAGCAAACTCATATCTGTCATGAACATCAGTTTCAATGCATTTATAGTGAAGCTGCACTTGCTGGCACATGTACGTAGGTGAATTATTTTTTTTAAAAAGTCACCTTCTAAATAAAAGCAAGAAAGTTTCATTGTGATTTCCCACAAAAAAATTCCAAGTCATCCTCTGATCGGGAGTGTTTGGTGGCTGAAATGGGACAGACAGGGATGACCAATGGCCCTGGTGCAGCTGTGGGCGGTACAATGCCCTGGACTGTTCTAAATGCAGCCTGAGAAGTAAAGTTCTCTGTTCTCATCAAATCAATGTTACACATCAAATCAAATCAATGCTATACAAGAAGTTCTCAAATACTCAATCCAGTGCAATTTCTAAATAGTGTCAAATAGTGATGGACCTAACTATAAACGTAGGCTGCTGGGGGCTCTCCACTTTGTATTTCTTTTTCTCACGCAACGTGTTGACAGTATGTTCCATGCAATAACTTTTCTTTACTTTCTCTTGTAGTTTCTGTTTTGTCTTGTTTGCTGTCAATGGTCTCTCTGTGCTCCTCACCCCTTAGCCAGTCATGGTATAAGCATGGTTCTGCCAGAGGACTCTTCCACACACAGTCGACCAGTGGTTGCTTAAAGGATCATCTCATTTTGGGAGTTTTTTCTAATATTGTAAGGGCTTTACCTTCTGTTGTTGTAAACTGACTCTTTATGAATTGAAAAGTTACTTGTTTGCATATTTATTGTTTAGAATAAACTTTTTAATGGCCAACTAAACTCTGCATGGACCAGTACCAGGTGCTGTCCTGTTCTTTGAGAATCACTGGTTTCCAACAGCTCAGTGATTCTACTGTAGCCAGGTGGTTAAAGAGTTTTCCATCTAGGCTAAACAAAATTTTCTTTTGGGATGTTGGGGGGCCAGTAGACATATTCTTTGTCAATTTCTTTTGAATGTGACAGTGGGTGTTAATTTGTGGTTTTAAGGCACAGTGCAAATGTACTGGCAGAGGCTCACCTAATGGTTACAATGTCACAAGGTGGCAGCATTGCGAAGAATAGTGGTTACCCATTCAAGATTTTGCCAAGTGCATCTTTGTGTCACGTTTGTTTTATGTTGGGGTTGCGTTTGGTCTGCACCAAGCAGGAGATGCATGGAGGACGGTGCTGCTTTCTAAAGTACTTGGCAAATATGCTGAAATATTCTTGTGTCAGTACTTGAGATATTTTAAGAAGAGGTTTGTTGCTGTTGGTGTTTGTGACTGTCGAGAAGGCCAAAGACCGCCATCACAGCAAGTGTAGCAAGTGTGCAATCTCCAGCGTGTCCAAACATGAAGTTAACGAAACTGCTGTGAAATGTAATTGCCTGTGGGCATTTTATTATTATTAGGTGGTTTTGGCTTGGCATTAATTTTGTGTGTGTGTGTTTTACTCTTTGCATCTTTGTGTGCCATTAAAGCACTGCAAGAACCCACGTTATTGTGTCCCACGTGGCAACTCATTTCCCGCGCTAAGCTACACATCACAGTCCTGTCACAGTTTTACTATTGATATGTGGGTTTGTAATCCCAGCACACCCACCAATCACAATTACACCTCAAAAACTGCTGAAAATTTGAGCAGCTGCCAGCTTGCTGGCCAGAAATTTAAATGGCCTTACATTTGTGACCTTGTTCTTTCTGCTAATGAAAATCTGAGCTTCGTACTGCTACAGTTCAACTCCTCGCATGTCTCCTATTCACAGTTTCTCAGGAAGTTGGTGTGATGGTAATGGGAGCTGCTTCATGAATCATTAAGCACTTTTTTTCTACAAAAGAGTGCAATTTAGCTAAATGGATGTGGACAATGAGAGCTTTCCCATCTTTCCTATATTATTTAACAAGGAGTGGTTGGACAATGGATGGCCGGGATCATAGTGTATGAGCACAGCCAGCAGCCACATTCATTATCATCACTCTCTTCTTTTCTTAGTCTTCCTCCTCTCCTCTTTCATCATTTCTGTTATCTCACTTTGCCCTCACTCTTCCATTCCTCATGCCTTCCTTTTAGCATCACTCACTATTGCTTCCTGTACTCACTGTCTGTTTATCACTGACTCGATCTGTCTCGTTCTCTCTGAGGATTTTAATCTAATAAGCTTTCTGTCAGAAATATAATTATTGAATTAACAGTATATTTTATCCCTGACAGCTTTTGGGCACACTGCTATTACACCTAGGCACAAATAAGTTGTAAACCATGGTGTAATATTCCAAATTTAGATCACATTCAGATCCTCTTAAAACAAGTCTAAGCTCTTGCTTTGGAAAAATGTCTAATTAGTGTTGACATTTTTATAATATAACAGACTAATAAAAATTATTTGGAGTCAATGTTCAAACATAAGATTAAGTAAAATGTAAAAGAGAACTGTGAAAAAAATTATAATCTTCTAAAGGTGGAATTATGCTTTTGCATATAAGGATTATTATAACATTATTGTAGATAAGGGTGTCTGTAGAACACACAATTTAAATTTCAACATTGTATCATGCAGACGCACATATCCAAAGTGGTAGTAAGTCTGCTTGGATGCGTAGGTGCTGGGACATTTCAGAATGCCTACACATAACTATAGCAGAAATGCATGTAGTTCTGCTTCTATTACATTGGATGTAATCAAGCTTTCTACAAAATATCACTGAATATACTTGCAGCTTTGGAGATTCCATTTATTTCTTCTTCTTTCAACTGCTCCCTTTAGGGGTCACTCCAGCGGCTCATTTGCCTACATCTCATCCTGTCCCCAAATCCTCTTTACACCAACTGTCTGCATGTGCTCCTTCACTACATCCATAAACCTTCTCTGTGGTCTTCCTCTTTCTCCTGCCTGGAAGCTCCATTGTCACCATCCTTTACTATCCCTCCTCTGCACATCTCTAAGTTGTCTCAACCTTGCCTCTCTAACTAGTCTGATAAGCACTTGAACTGGGCTGTTACACTGATTTCTAATGCTGTCCTTCCAAAGAAGATTTCCTGTTAACTAAACACTGAACACTACAGATACAGACAGCCAAATAAGCACAAGTACCAAAGTTTGGAGTTAGCATTTAAGTGTACGCTATTATAAAAAAGTGCAAAATTACACAAAGTAAACTGTTAAAAATAAATCTGATAAAATGCTGAAATATGCTGGTATGAAGCCAAAGTGGTGAAGTGTTAGTAATAGTTTGATCTTAGCAAAACAATAGTTAAACTTTGATTTCAAAATAAATTCTGTTTTTAGTGTTTGAGTGTTTTAATGTGACACCATTTAATGAGTATTTAGAAAATGTGAGATTTCATCTGATGTTAATAATTCTGCAGAGTTAGTCACAGGAACAGTTCCAATGATACTGTATATTTACTAATTTGTTCCTTATATAAGAATAATTGTTTGTTGCATTTTAAACATTACAGTTTAGATGCGCTGTGAGTGAAAGTCATTTCACCAGAATACAGGAGTCTGATTTGTATTTGCCAACATGTAGCTAGCAGATTACAGTGATGTAGTCCAATTATTGCTTACTGAATGCCATCCATAGTTTATCACTAAGACATAAAAGCAGGTGGACATAAGGTGGAAAACAAGTAAATATTTCTGTGACACTTTGTCAGCACAAGGACTTTAAACACAACAACAGATAAATAATTAATCTCTTTTCCAATTATTCTGCACATAGCTCCCATGAGTGGAGACAACTTAATGCTGTATGTCTCTGTGACACAGGAAATGGAGTATGTCAGACTGGAAAGGAGGTGTTCACATTTAGCTGGGGGACAATCATCAGTCACAAGCCCTGGATCCCAGACCAAAATACAAGAGAAAAACACTGTCTTGACCTTCTGCATTAACATTCAGCTTTTTATGGCTTCTCTAAGTGTGCGTGTGAGACATACAGAATCAGCCCAAGTCTGCTCCATTTGGCACAGTATCAAATTCCCCTTCAGGGGAAATATGATTGTTAACAGTCAACATTGTGATCATACTAATCACTGAGCCTGAATACAAGTTGATGTTTAATTTCAGTTCAAATGTATTCATAGTACCAGTCAAACGTTTGGACACATTCAGTCATTCAAATGAATGGCACATTATATTGTAAGGTAAAGACTCTACAATAATCCCCTTTAACAAGAAGAAACCTCCAGCAGAACCAGGCTCAGGGAGGGGCAGTCATCTGCTGTGACCGGTTGGACTGAGGGGAGAGAGACAGAAGAGAGTCCTTCAATACACTGATGCAAAAGCTGTGCAATATTATGAATGTGGGTAATTATCACAGTATAAATCACATGGGAAAATATTTATTGTAGTGACATAATCTGTTTTATCCAATTTGTTGTCAAAGAAATGTCTGGTATTGTAATAACTGGCCCCATAAATGTGACATTTCTGTAACAGCACCTGCTCATCTTTGATGAATAAAAGCAGAATAGAAATCAGTTTCCTTTTTTAACATTAGTTATTTTTGCCTGTAAACAGTGTTCTAATTTTATCCTGTTTACTGTGCATGGATCAGTGAGTGAACTATCAAACAGCTCAGGCTGGGAGTTGTTAAGACCACTGTTGTCACGCAGGAATAAATATTGAAACTCAACCCTGCTATGATACTCTACACCCCACCTGTATTGCATTCTGTGTGAACCTCAGCAGTAAATCCCAGAAGGGAACGTATCACTGGCTGGACTACTCTATATGGCAAGCTGCTGTAGTCATTCACTGTTAGCCTGTGGGCGTTCATCTTTCCGAGCACAACCGCAAAGTGGGACCTACAATTTCAACTTCACTGAGATGGGGGGAAAGGGGGTCGCACATAAGGCAGCAACTAGGGGACTTCCTGCTCTCCAGCTGGAGACAGATACAACCAGAGGAAATGATCTCATGCAGAGTGGTTTTCTCAGGCTGATATTTTTGGAGATATGTAATGATAAATCAACTTGTGACATAGGATTTGTGACATACAGTTCCATAGGTCCATAAGTTTTTGGACACATTTTTGCAATTATGCCTCTGTGCAACTTTTACAGGCTTCTTTAGATGTTGGATCTGACCTGGATCTGATGGTAAATGGTAAATGGACTAGTTCTTATATAGCGCTTTTCTACTCAGATATGAGCACTCAAAGCGCTTACACAACACGTTCACATTTACCCCATGCACACGCATTCATACAAGCACTTCCATGATTAATTAATTAAGCTAAGTGCTTTAATCGTCTAACTGATCTTCCTTTTCTCTGTATTATTGTAGGGTCTTTACCCACAATACAAAGCGCCTTGAGGCGACTGTTTGTTGTGATTTGGTGCTATACAAATAAAATTGAATTGAATTGAATTGAATTCCTGTCCTTGACTAAAACTGCTGTTTTACACTTTGTTGTAAATCTCTTGTATTTACATACAAGAATCTCTTGATTGAACACTTTGATTGTAGACTTTGACTTGGCTAAATAAACTATAGTTGACTTTTATTTTTTCAGATTGTTATGGGGCAGTCTGACATGTCAGCACGTATTCTGCATTGACATGTCTAAATATTTGCTGATTTAGCCCTTATAATGGGCACTGAGTGCTGCTGGACATCATGAGAGTAAAGAAGCTCAGGTACAAGTCGCTGATTGAACGTTGGTTCAACATAGCGATGTGTCAAAACACATTAACATTCAGTGCAGCCTCTGTTGGATTTTGCCTTCTCTTGTATCACAGCACTCCTCAGCCACGTTCACATTCCTCATCACCATAGCAACAGTGGCTTTCTCTACCTCACCTCTCAGTGAGAGCCATGACCCTAAAGATGCTGAATAACACCGATCTGCTGTGGGAATCAGTGAATGAAGCAGACACACTGTGATGAGTTTGTCTTACGGTGCCAAAGTTCTACATGATTCATTAAAGTTCATCTTTCCATATGATTCAGACTTCCTTTATGATTGGTAGCACATAACTCAAACAATGAAGTGGCCATCCAAATCACTGCTCAATTTTGGCATTCAGAATTAAATAATGATGACTGTAAAAGAAAGAGAACACCCTCTTTCAATTCTCAGGTTTTTTATTTCAAGACATAATTAAATATCATCTGGGCACCCTGCAGTCAGTGAGTCGCTGAGTGAACCCCCTCTTTATACCAAAGTATTCATGAGTTAAATGTAAGACCATCTGTCCGACATCTAAAGCTTGGCTGAAATTGTGTCATGCAACAGGTTGATGATCCCAAGCACACCTGAAAATCTACAACAGAATGGCTGACAACAAAAAGAATCATGGTGTTAGAACGGTCCGGACCTCAACTGCATTGAAATGCTGTGGGGGACCTTAAGAGAGCTGTACATAAACAAATGCCCATAAAACTCAATGAACTGATGCAACGCTGTAAGGAAAAGTGGGCCAAAATTCCTCCACAAAGAAGGGAGAGACTGATAAAGCCATACACAAAATGATTACTTTAAGTTATTGCTGCTAAAGGTGGTTGTACAAGCTACTGAATCATGAGTCGTACTTAGTTTTTCACACACTGCTTCTGCAGAAAAAAGAAAATGGAACATAGAAGAATGATGACTACCAGACGCCAAACAAAACACAGTTCAGGGGGACTACCTGGCCAAGGGGCCAGATAGGACAGGCAAAGCTTCTCAGAGGCCGCCAAGGCAGTTCTGGGGGCTGGCCACATGGCCAGTGGTGGAGGTGAAGAAACTCTGGGAGCTGGCCAGGAGGCCAACAGCAGAGATAGAGGATGCTGTGCAGCAGTTGCGGTAAGGCTTAGGTATGATTCTGAGGCTGTGGTGAGCAGTGTCACCGACATCCCTTTCCCCAAACAGAACCTCCCAGGGCCAGGCAAGTACATCAGAAGAGCAGCTTGCACTCAGGCGAGACATGGCTTCCACTTCACAGTCTCTCTTTTTTAAAATATTTTTTGGCCTTTATTGGACAGTTCTTGCAGTGGAGAGAGACAGGAAAGTGGAAGGCGAGATGGGGAAGACACAATTTAAAAGGTAAATGGTGATAGGATGGGACACGAACCTGTGCTGACCGCTCCACCACGCATGATACATGGATGCCTGCTCACGCCCTGAGGCGTGACAGTCTCTTTTAAGCAGGCATGAGCAGCCTACCACCACTCACAGAGGTCAGAGTCCGCTTGGTCCATGTAGTCACATTGTTCTGTCACAGTTCGGCATTGGGGCAGGCATAAGGACAAGGACCCAAATGCAGGACTCAGGAGGCAAAGCATGAACTCAGAAACACACAGCTTTATTGCTGGTTACATATCAGGTACAAGGAAAATTAGAACAGGTGAACAGAATTAACTAACAAGACAAGGGGAAGCAAAACTGAACACAATGCACATGGAACAAGGGACAATAACTATAACTTGGAACTAGATTCAGAAAACTACAAGTAAAAGCTGAGAATGCAAACATAAAGAGACCAACCAGGATATTTCTCAGAAAGTACTCTATACAAAACTCAAACTGCAGAACTACCATAAATTAAGGGTTAATCAGAGACATAAATAGAAACTGAAACACTGGGTCAAAGACCCAGGATCCTGATACAGACTGAATACTGAAGGGAACCAAATAGAACTCAGTTCTGCAAAGATGGCTGAAAACCACTGGCTCTTTGTGCAGTTTCTTTGGAATAAAAAACTCTAAAGTCATAACTTCAAAAACCTACAGTGCTGGGATTCAATGCATGAATCACAAAGTGAATTGAGGCCATCAGAGTTTGTGACAATGATCTCAGCTCATGAGAACGCCCTCCTCCTTAGTTTCTCTCCCTGTCCTTCACAGTCCCCTGCATGTGCAGTATATCATCATTTTAGGTTAATGTATCTGTCTCACATTTCCTCCATACAAAAGCTATTTAACACTGTACTTTATTTCTTTAAAAATCATGAGCACAAGGTGAAAATTGACCAAACTGCATGCTCGTTGCTAAGCCATCAGTGTTAACCTTGAACCATTGTGTAAGACATTACATGCCTTGGTTTATTTATCAGAGTCTGAAGGTGAAGAATACCTTCTGTTTTACTGACCAAACACTAGGATACTTGGTATCCACAACTTGCATTGGGTTGTGAATTTCCATAACTACCTGTTCCATGATGGAGTAAGAGCACTTTCTACTCGGGCTGCTCTGTTTTTGGACCCTGGCAGCTAGGCTATTTGTGTGTTTGTGACCCACTTCAGTGTAGCTTTTGTCTAAATTAAGCTGATGAAATCTGGAGCAGGAAACTTGTCACAGCACAAATAATAGCAAAGTGACAGGTGTTTTTAACAGGTTGACATTGAAGGGAAGTGATGCGAGAAGTCAAAGGGAGGCAATATGTGTGTGTGTGTGTTTGTGTGTGTGTGAGAAAGTGTGAGAGAAAGAGTCTTTGTGTGTGGACACTCAAATGGGGTATGCATAGTCATTTGATGAGACCTGTTTCTCTTCTTTATTCCTACCCTTCATACCCTTACATGTGTGTTTTTTTTAAATGACAATAATGTATTCAGGAAATTTGGGGGGGGGGGGGGGGGGGGGGGGGCAAGTAGTCTTTTAATCACAACAGAAAAAAGCCAAATACTGACTTCATTTTTTTACTCTAGCACAAAGACAAACACACAGGGACAAACACACAAATCATATGTTCCTTATCGCTTATCTATAAATGGATGACAGGAAGAAGGCGCGCTTATTTATATATCTATATTTATTGTATTAGTATGAAAGTATGTGTTCTTTTCTAAAAGCCCATGACACTGAAGAACACAATCTCACAAGTCTGAAGTAAATGGTGTCTGAAGTCTGTCGATAAAAGTTTAAATCCTAAGTCAGTGTAAGCTAGTTTTAAGTCAAGTTACAAATTAGTCACAACATATCCCTCCATAATCCCCACCCAATCCTATAATTGGGGTGGCTTTGGCTCAGGAGGTAGAGCAGGTCACCTACTTATCGGAAGGTTGGTGGTTCAATTCCTGGCTTCTCTGGGCTGCATGTCAAAGTATCCTTGGGCAAGATACTGAACCCCAAGTTGCTGTCCGATGCAAGCGTTGGAGAATGAATGTTAGACCTTAAAAGCACTTAGCTTAGATTCAGATGGAAGTGCCTGTGTGAATGGGTAAATGCAAATGTGTTGTATAAGCGCTTTGAGTGCTCAGCTAGAGTAGAAAAGTGCTATATAAGAACTAGTCAATTTACCATATCACAATTCAGTCAAGTTTAAATGTAGTCTGAATTTAGTTTAACCAAGTTCAACTTAACTCTCAGGCCATTCGAGACTATTCCACATTGAGTCTTAAATCTCAAGTTAAAAGTGTCAGATTAGCTGAATCAAGTCTTGTGTCAATGAAGAAGACCCGAAGAATGAAGAATGAATGAAGAAGGCAGGGCCAATTCCACCTGTAAACACACAACCTCACCTGATTTCATTTGGCCAACATACAGGGATGTCTTCTTGTGCACCACTTCCAGCACTGCTGCTTTTCTGTTAATGGAAATTCTAGTTTGACAACTTCCAGTTGCTCATTTGTGATGTATAGTTTCATTGTTTCAAAACAGTACCCATTCGACTCAGTTTGAATTGGTAGGAGGCCAAACCTGGGTAGGGTAGTTGTTGGTGCAACCAAAAAATGTCTGCGTTTGAAGTATGCTTTTGAGACTCTTTACCTAATGCACCAGATTATGGACAGCTCTTTGGTCTTTGGGTAATAGTTGGTGTCACAGCCCGGCTCAAGGGAAGGACAAACTGGAGGAGGCCACACATGATGATAAATAAGGTTATGTATTTAAACTAACATAATTAACGTAACCCAGACTGTGTAAGTCAGTAGTGTGTGCTATCTCTGGATGCATGGCGTGAAACAATCAAAAGAAAGCAAAACCCCAAAGAGAGAGAGAGACAACCCAGATGCTGGCAGCTTAAATACTGGAGGCCAGTCAGCCAGCACAGCTGCACCTTGTTCCCCTCATGACCTCCTGAAGCAGCCCAGCTCTCACAGGGTGTCACATTGGGAACCAACACTCATAAGCAGTGATGATCTCTGACGTCAACGTTGAGGAACTTGGCACAAAAGTTTAACCCTCAGAGGTCTAAGTCATCATTGGTGATGTACCCAACCCTAACCTTTACTCTAAGTCTAGGTAAGTGAATTTTTTAGGCAACATAATTTTTGTTCTTGTTTAAATTGTTGCTCAAAGCTTTGGAAATTGGGGAACAAAAAAATTATCATTCTAACTGTTCTACTCTACCGTATTTTGCGGACCATAAGGTGCACCACATTATAAGGCGCAATATAAATGAATGGGTCTATTTTCATACATAAGACGCAACAATATAATAGCCGCTACAGAATATTCCTTATTAATGAGGGTAAAAACAAGTCATTTCCTCATTTTATATATAAGCCCTTCACAAATCCTGTGCACCAGTATATTTACCGATATAAGCAAGGAAAAAACATTTAAAAAAAAAAAAAGGAAATCCCTTTTTGACACAACACCAGAAACCTGAAAACTCCACTGTCACCGTGTTTTGTGTACATACAGTGCTCGTACTGCATCCCTTCATATGCTGTGGCATCGCCCGGAACTCTCTTTGGCACCGAGGGGGACACACACCCCCGGACCTCAATTCGTCCTTTAGTGACTTCTAGCGATTTCTGAGACAACCTATAGCGAGTTTTGTTGCACAAAAGTTGGCAACAGTGCCGCCGATTGCCAGATTACGCAAAAATATATGGGCCAGCATAGACGAAAATAGGCCAAATCCATTGTCCATCGTTTTCTGTGGTTTACTGCGTAGGGTTTCCATTTTTGGAACAATGCTTCCACGTCTTGTTGAATTTATCTCCGGCGGCTTCGACTGCTTTCTACACCTGTTGCGCTGCACTCACAGCTTGTTCCTGTCTAATATTGTCAGTAGAGTCATTTGGTGAATCCATGATGGACTATTTTAGAGACTTCAATGAGGCCTTTGAACTGATCCACCAGACCTGAGGCCGTATCGCTGCAGACCACGCATTGGTGGAGTGGTGTGGATGCCTCGGCCATCGGCGGTCAGACAGCAGTGCTCAAATTACACAGACCAACTGACATTTTCTAACTATTTGAAAACTGTACGCTGGGTGTTACCCCCCTCCCCCCGTCATACGCTTTGTACGCTCTGGAAAATGTCGATATTTGTGAAGCGTTTTGACAGATTTTTAAGTGCAGTGTACCACATAAAATTGGTTCAAGGTCAGTAAGCATAACAAGGATTCATACTGTATATAAGGCACACCAGATTATAAGGCGCACTGACGATTTTTGAGAAAATTTAAGGATTTTAAGTGCGCCTTATAGTCCGAAAAATATGGTACATAAGCACTCAAAGCATGTCTCATTCACCCATTCATACAGGCACTTTCTACATCTAAGTGCTTTCTATCTAACATTCACACTCCAAGGAACGCGTTAGGAGTAACTTGGGGTTCAGTATCTTGCCCAAGGACACTTTGCCATGAAGCCTAGAGCAGCCAGAAATCAAACCACTAACCTTCTGATTAGTAGAGGACCTGCTCTACCTCCTGAGCAACAGCCACCCCAAAAGGATGGGTAGGTAGGGTTACCACCTTTGATGGCTTAAACCTCAGAGGGTAAGCTCCATGATTACATGCATGGTCAAAATGGGACTTCGTGGAAGTGATCTGAAGACAAGTTTTCAATTAAGAATCAAATTTGTTTCAACTAATCCTGCCTAAAGTCAGTTAAGTCAAGCTTGTCATGGGACTCTGTCCTTCTTCTAAAGACTTGACTTGATTGGATTCAAGTGGTGGAACCAGATGAAAATAACCTTAGTTCTTGGCCTTGTTAATCTTTTTTTTTTATTATTAATTTAATCCATTACTTACCATTAATTGCAAGATCAATCTTTTTCTTTTTTGGCCTTTTTATTTTCTTTGGTTGTAGATTATTTACAAAGATAACTTACAGAAAATAATGATCAGAAATACCTGCGTGGGTTTTGAAAATGTGTTGTTTTCTTGATATCTTACAGTAGGTGGTCCTTAAATCAAGTCTTAAAGGAACCAAGCTGCAAGTGAATCTTGAAATCTTGAGTCTAAAGTCTGGGTTTCTTGGATCCAGAAGCAACTGAGCCACCCATTATTTAGACCAGTTTTATCAATGTATAACAAACTGATTGTTTAATATATAGAACCCCCATGTAAAAATTCCTTCCCAGATAGAGAAGCACTATTTTTGTTGTCTGACCTATTTCTTGTTTCCTGTAATTTTGGAAACATTAATAAAGTCTGTCAGTGATATTTTTATTTGTTTTGCTGTTCAAAGGTAGCCAAAGTAGTGTGAAATAATTTTTTATGCCAAAAACAACCCCCTTCGATATCTGACTTTCACAGTGTGTGTCTGAGCCACTTGGATATTCAGCTTGTCAGTATTTCTCCTGACAGAAGCCGATAGTGTTGAATCAACCTAGAATAACACACATCAAAAAAAAAAAAAAAAAAAAAAAAAAACTAAAACAAGCTAAACAAATCTGCTTCACACATTTTCACCAAAAAAGCCTTGTGTGTCTGCTTTTCTCCACCTTGGCATACACAACAATCCTGTTTTCAAACTGAGGCTCCTCAACTTAACAGACAGCCAGGCTCGGAGCGCTTTGTGCCACACTGAATCAAATGTGTTGTGGGCTACTGAAATATCAAGGATGTTAAGTCAAATGGGGCTATTTGTCTTCCATTTGAGCCTTGTCTCTGATCCTGCTGTGTTTCAGATTATCATGTAGGACTTGCCCGAGCCATGAAATGTTATTAATATCACATTTAGGCTGGGTGTATTTGGGAGCATGATTTGGAATGTGGAATCAAAGGACTGTTTCTTTTATTGAGAATATGGGCAGCCATTGTTCCCTTTGGGAAATGGATGTATTTAATGTAATTTGTTGGGGCTATTACGATTAGTAATGATTTGCATAGTGGCAATCTTCTTTAGAGGCTGTGGTGCCATAGAGACGAGGAATTGAAGGGAATGTATTATAAAGAGAACATTTTCCTGTTTAAGTTTCTAATCATGGTAGAATCCCTACCATTACTATCACTGAAACCAATCCGTTGATGTATACCAGGGCAGCAGTGATCCTTGAGATGCTTGGCTATAAGATGAACAGCAATAAGGAGCAGTACCCTCCATGGAAATGATGACTAGAGGCTAAGATCAAAGCAGCACGGAGGGAAGAGTTAGCCAGCTCTCAGAATTGCAGAAAGTTGTAATGAAAAAAACGGTGCCTAAGAAGTACAACCATACCTGTCCATACCTGAGACCTTAGAGACTGTCAAACAAAGACTCACAGCCTTGGCTAACTGCCTGAAGAGGTATTCCAGAGAGATAGAAGCCAGGAGAATAAACCGGATGTTCTCCACCGAACCATCCAAAGTATACTCTCAGTGGCAGGGGAACAGATGAGAACAGCAACCATACCTAGAGATGGAGCAATACTGGAAGAGCATATGGTAGAAGGATGTGTCACATAACACCTCAGCTCAGTGGCTAGTGGATCTAAGAGCAGACCACAGCAACCTCCCTGAACAAGCTCCAGTAACCATCAGAGTGGCAGACATCCAAGAAAGAGTCTCATATAGAAAGAGCTGGACAGCTCCAGGCCCTGATATGATTTACACCTACTGGCTAAAGAAGCTAATTGCACTTCATGAGCGCCTGGCAGCACAAATGAACCAGCTGCTAGAGGCTAAGACACACCCAGAATGGCTGACTGAAGGCCGGACAGTCCTGATCCCCAAGGACCCCCAGAAGGAACCGGTCCCATCCAACTACTGGCCCATAACCTGCCTCAGTACAACATGGAAACTCCTGTCAGGCATCATAGCAGCTAAGATGAATAGATACATGGCACAATACATGAGCGGGGCCCAGAAAGGAATCGGCAGAGATACCAGGGGAGCAAAACACTAGCTAATGGTAGATAGAACAGTCGCTCGAGACTGTTAGACCCAACTCACCAACCTGTGGATTGACTACAAGAAAGCCTATGACTTGATGCTGCACAGATGGATCCTGGAATGCTTAGCGCTTGTATAAGCGCTTTGAGTGCTCAAACCGAGTGGAAAAGTGCTATACTAGTCCATTTACCATTTACCACTAGAGGCCAACTTCAAGCCAATTGCACAAGTCACCATCAAGTGCAGGATGTACCAAGGAGATGCTCTGTCCCCACTGCTGTTCTGCATAGGCCTGAATCCCCTCAGCCAGATCATCAACAAGACTGGCTACAAATACAGACTACGGAATGGAGCAAACATCAGCCACCTCCTCTACATGGATGACATCAAGCTGTATGCCAGGAGTGAACAAGATATCGATTCACTGATCCACACCACCAGGATCTACAGCAATGATGTCTGAATGTCATTTGGATGTCAGAATTGAGGGGAAAGCTGCAACCTCCAAGTACCTGCAAAGAGTAAGGCAAGTCCTAAGGAGTCAGCTGAATGGGAAGAACAAGTTCCAGGCTATCAACAACTACGCCCTGCAAGATTTCAGACACACTGCTGGGATAACAAGCTGGCCAAAGGAGGAAATAAAAGCCACTGATGACAAGACAAGAAAGCTCCTTACCATGCATGGACAGTTTCACCCCAAATCCAGCACCCTGAGAATGTACGCAAAGTGGAAGGAAGGAGGCCGAGGACTAGTGAGTGTCAGAATCACTATCTTAGACAAAACAATGAAGATCCATGAATACATCAGGAAGATGGCCACAAAGGATCATGTGCTTAGTGAGTACCTCAGGCAGCAGAAACCCAAGAAAGAAGAGGACGAAGAACAGGAACCATCATGGAAGGACAGGCCTCTGCAGGGCATGTACCACTGGCAGATTGAAGAAGTGGCTGACGTAGAAAAATCCTACCAATGGCTGGACAAAGCTGGACTGACAGACAGCACAGAGGCTCTAATCATGGCAGCACAGGAACAAGCTCTAAGCACAAGATAGAGACTGGGGTCTACCACACTAGGCAAGACCCCATGTGCAGAGTGTGCAGAGATGCCCCTGAGATAATGCAGCACATAACAGCAGGGTGCAAGATGCTAGCAGGCAGGGCATACATGGAACGCCATAACCGAGTGGCCGGCATAGTATACAGGAACATCTTCCATCAACATGGAAGATGAAGGTAACATTGGTCCCCGTGGTAATTGGAACACTTGGGGCAATGACCCCCAAACTGGGGGAGTGGCTCCAGCAGATTCCTGGAACGACATCCAAGATCTCTGTCCAGAAGAGCACAAGGACCCCCAAGCACCCAGGCCTCTGGTATAGGACCCGAGCTTGGAGGGCAAAAAGACTGCCTGTAGGGGTGAGCTTGGATTTATATATATATATTAGGGGTGGGACTTGATTTAAAAAATTAATCGAATTAATTACAAGCTTTGTAATTAATTAATCGAAATTAATCGCATTTTAATCGCATTTCAATATTTGACATGAGAAATATTAATTTAAGTTTGGTTTATGAATGAATCAATATACATAAGCTTAAACTTCAAAATTTTGTTTATTTTCCCACCAGTCTACTACACAGACCAACGAAGGGTGGAAGTACTCCTGTGATAAGCAAACTCCTGAAATTAAAGTTAAGCATCATAACTGGATAGTTTTATTCAACATTAATGTCTCACTTAATATAGTTGAAAATTAATCATTCTCTCAGCTGCATTCCTTGATGTTGAAATGTGTCATGCTTGTTTTAACAGCTTATTTTCAATAAAAGACTTAGAATTAAACCACAAAAAGGAGAAAAAGTTCATTCTCCGTTTAACCAGCTGCTTTTACACAGCTGTGCTTCACACTCACGGTTGCTAGGCGACATGAGCTACGCAGAGGTGAGGACAGGTGACGCTGATATGAAGGCCAGTCGCTCACGTCCTCCCTTTGCGGTCTTCGTGGGCTCTGAAGGACGTGGGCTGGGTCCTTCGCAGGATGCGGCCCCTGAATTTGGACATGCATGTGCGTCGATATAATCTGTATGCGGGAACTCATGCACTGAGAAATGTTCCATGATGCAAACTGTGTTAAAATGCGTTACAATTTTAATTCGTTAATTTCCCCGTAATTAATTAATCGAAATTAACGCGTTAAAGTCCCAGCCTTAATATATATATATATATATATATATATATATATATATATATATATATATATATACATGTGTGTGTGTGTGTGTGTGTGTGTGTGTGCTTCTAAGAATTCTAAGAATTGTTACAAAAACGGAAGAATTCTACCAACACATTGAGAATTCTATGCTTCTAAGTTTCTAAGAATTCTAAGACTTGTTACAAAAACGGAAGAATTCTACCAACACATTTAGAATTCTATGCTTCTAAGTTTCTAAGAATTCTAAGACTTGTTACAAAAACAGAAGAATTCTACCAACACATTGAGAATTCTATGCTTCTAAGTTTCTAAGAATTCTAAGACTTGTTACAAAAACGGAAGAATTCTACCAACACATTGAGAATTCTAAGCTTCTAAGAATTCTAAGAATTGTTACAACAAAGGAAGAATTCTACCAACACATTGAGTATATATATATCTATATATCTATATAACTATATATCTATATAACTATATATATATATATATATATATATATATATATATATATATATATATATATATATATATATATATATATATATATATATATATATATATATTAAGGATGGGACTCGATTAAAAAAATTAATCGAATTAATTACAAGCTTTGTAATTAATTAATCGAAATTAATCGCATTTTAATCGCATTACAATATTTGACATGAGAAATATTAATTTAAGTTTGGTTGATGAATGAATCAATATACATAAGCTTAAACTTCAAAATTTTGTTTATTTTCCCACCAGTCTACTCCACAGACCAACGAAGGGTGGAAGTACTCCTGTGATAAGCAAACTCCTGAAATTAAAGTTAAGCATCGTAACTGGATAGTTTTATTCAACATTAATGTCTCACTTAATATAGTTGAAAATTAATCATTCTCTCAGCTGCATTCCTTGATGTTGAAATGTGTCCTGCTTGTTTTAACAGCTTATTTTCAATAAAAGACTTAAAATTAAACCACAAAAAGGAGAAAAAGTTTGTTCTCCGTTTAATCAGCTGCTTTTACACAGCTGTGCTTCACACTCACGGTTGCTAGGCGACATGAGCTACAGGTGAGGACAGGTGACGCTGATATGAAGGCTAGCCGCTCACGTCCTCCCTTTGCGGTCCTCGTGGGCTCTGAAGGACATGGGCCGGGTCCTTCGCAGGATGCGGCTAGTATATATATATATACAGAATTACTAGTATATATATATATATATATATATATATATATATATATATATATATATATATATATATATGTTAAGTTTATTTCACTTTTTTTTTCTCTTTTGTGCTTTTTCTCAAAAAATCATTTTTCATTTTCCTTCACATCTTTCCAATATTTGTCAAACTGATTAAGCTTTATTAAGCTTTGTATTTCTTCTTATTTTATTAGTTATTTATATTTTCAGTCTTCTGTTGCTTTTTGACAATTTCAGGCTTTTGTACAAATGCCTTCTAACTGCTAATATCAGATCTGCGATGTCATATGATACACTGTTTATACACGGGGTCTTAAATACATCAGCACCATTATCTCTATTATTTTTGCCACTATACTGTAAATGTGCTCAAATAAACATCAACTTTCATGAGTCACTGGTTTGTCTGAGCCATAGGCAAAGAGCTGAAATATTGATGGGCAGATGAACAGATGAAAGAGAAAAGCAGTGCGAGGCATGCTGGTTATATTTAGAATCACAATCTCCCCGGGATCTTCAAGCGGGAGTATTTTTGTCTGACTGGAGAGGTTGAATACAGCTTTTGTTGTAGGTTTTTGAGTGATGTTACGATAAGCGTTCGCATGCTGTCTGCCCGCTGTTCACTTTAATCTTTGTCTTGAATTCTTTTTTTTTTTTTTCTTTACCAGGCAATATTTGGGCCAGCTTTGACAGGAACAACAGCTGAGGAATATTTTTAGTTTAAAATTAAAGGAGATTGTGGTGACAGAAATCTTGTACACACACTTTTATTATTGTCAGCAGGACTGTTCATTGTACATGTAAGGGACATACACAGGCATTTGAGCACTAGTGCTTAATTCTTAATAGGTTACTCACCTCCCCAATCCATGATGCACAGCCTATAAAGTCTATAGGCTTTAAGTCAGTGTGGTAAGAACTGAAGACCACTGAAGACTAACCAAAAATCCTCAAATTTGACAGGAAAGTGTAAGGATTTGAGTGAATTTGACAAGGGCCAAAGTGTGATGGATAGAGCTTCTCCAAAACTTCAAAAACAGTTGCTTATGAACAGACGAGCTGCTGTAGCTCAAAGTGCCAAAAATATTGATGCTGGTTCTGATAGAAAGGTGTTTGCATAGCCACAGACCAGTCAGGGTGCCCATGCTGATCCCTGTCATCCACTGAAAGTGCCAATAATGGACATGTGAGCATCAGAACTGGACCACGGAGCAATGGAAGAAGGTGGCCGGGTCTGAGGAATCATGTTTTCTTTTACGTCATATGGCAGGCATGGGTAATTCTGTGAGTGCTATATAACAATTATGAGAGTGGCCATTAAGCTGAAAAACAATTATAAATCTGTCAGAGAGCTAGCACTCTCTGAGTGGCCAAATTTCCACTCTGGTACATTCTTTTAGGAAAAAAGGAATTAACTACAGCCAGCTGAACAACACCAACTGGCCTGGAGGGCCACAGAAGACAAGTAAATGGGATGATCAGATGATTCTTACCTTGGTTTAGAACAACTTCACAACAACTAGCCAAGTCAAGAACACTCTCAGGGTGGTAGGGGTTAAAGTCTACAATCAAGAGATGCCTTCATGAATGGAAATACAGAGGGTTTACAACAAGGTGCAAACTATTAGTTACACTCAACAAAAAAAAAAAAGGAAGGCCAAATTAGACCTTGATTAGACTAGGCCAGAAAAAAAAAAAAAAACAGATTAAATTCAATTCAGTTTTATTTATATAGCACCAACTCACAACAAACAGTCGCCTCATGGCACTTTATATTGTAACCAAGAAAAACTTGTACCAGAACGACATGGAAGCAAAGCATACGGAGAAGGAAAAACTGCTCATAATCTGATGCATGCCACATTACTGTATCTGTCAAACATGGTGAAGGCAGTATTACAGCATGGGTGTGTATGTAATAGAATGAGGCCACTAGTGTTTATTGCTGATGTGACTATATCTGATCAGATTCAGCCAAATGCTGCTTCACAGTGCCAGTGGATAATGACCCAAAGTATACTGCAAGAGCAACCCAAGAGTTTCTCCAAGGCAAAGAAACAGGTTATGAAGTTCAGGAGGTAGAGTGGGTCACCTACTAACCAGAAGGTTGGTAGTTTGATTCCTGGCTGCTCCAGTCTGCATGCCAAAGCAACTTTAAATGTGTGTGAATGTTAGAAAGAAGTGCTTGTATGAATATGGGTGAATGAGGCATGTTGTATAAAGTGCTTTGAGTGCTTAAAGTAGATTAAAAAAGTGCTATATAAGAACCAGTCCATTTACCATTTCTCAATGGCCAACTCAGTCACTTGATCTCAAGCTAGTAAAGTATACTTTTCAGTTGATCAAGACAAGGCTGAATGCAGAGAGACCTACAAATAACACTGGTCAACAATGATTTTGCTGACTGGAGAAAAATACCTGATATAAAGCATTTCAGGTATGCTGAATTCTATAATCAGAATTTCTCTAGCACTTCAGTTTCTTGAGCTACGCACATGTCAATATTTAGCTAATGTCATGATGGCCGGCAGAAAACGGACCCAGACGCAGAGGCAACAGTGAACGGTACAGAGTCTTTAATAGAAAATAATACTGACAGGGACAAGAGGGGTTAGTGAGGGCTTTCTGGCAAGTACGGAGAATTGGGCTCTCAACCTTAACGGTCAGGTCGGGGATGAGGCTGGCGAGTGAGTCAGGGCGAGGTGGTCCGAGGGGCAGGCAGGCAGGGGAAGACAGGAGGAGCTGGACCGGGTGAAGGGGTTCCGGTGTGGTGGTGAAAACGCCGATCACAGGTAGGAATCCAGAGCCGGGAAGCGAGGGCTGGTTCACTCGGGAGGATCACTAAACGGGAGGAAGGCAAGGCTGGTAAGTACAAGTACACAACTTTAACTAGGTTTATCTTGTGTAGCCGGATTACTACCACGAAGAGCAGAACAACAATCTGGCGATGAGTCAGCGTCTCAGCCCCTCCTATATACTCCTAACCTTGATGAGTAACCGGGAACAGCTGCCTTCCCCAATGAACCACCTGGAAGACAGAAAACACTCCCAACAACATGGCCCGCCCCGACTCATGACAGCACCCCCCCCCCTCAACGGACGCCGCTCGGCGGCCGCCCGGGCCCCCCAGGACGACGCCGGTAGAAGTCAGCGAGGAGAGATGGATCCAGAATGAACGAGCGGGGAATCCATGACCGCTCCTCCGGGCCATAACCGGCCCAGTCCACCAAATACTGGAAGCCCCGCCCCCGGCGACGCACATCCAGCACCCGCCGGACCGTGAAGACTGGGTCCCCATCCACAAACCGGGCGGGAGGCGGGGGAACGGCAGGAGGGCACAGAGGACTAGAGGACACCGGCCGCACGTGGGACACGTGGAATGTCGGGTGCACCCGCAAGGAGGGGGGCAGCTGGAGGCGAACTGCAGACCGGTTGATGACCCTGTCCACCTTAAAGGGGCCGAGAAATCGGGGTGCCAGTTTCCGAGTAGCGGCCTTTAAAGGAATGTCCCGCGAAGACAGCCAAACCTTCTGACCCACTTGATACCTGGGCGCCGGGGCGCGCCGGCGGTCCGCAATGCGGCGGTTTTGGTCAGCCGTACGGAGGAGGGCCGTTCTAGCCTTCCGCCACACCCGATGACAGCGGCGGAGGTGGAGTTGGACAGAAGGCACACTGAGCTCGCTCTCCTGTGAGGGAAACAGAGGGGGTTGGTAGCCTAATGATGCCTCAAATGGAGAAAATCCCGTGGCAGAGGAGGTGTGGGTGTTGTGTGCGTATTCAATCCAGGGAAGATGAGTGCTCCAGGATGTAGGCTCAGAGGCAGTGACGCAACGAAGCGCTGCCTCCAGCTCCTGATTAACGCGCTCAGTTTGGCCATTTGTCTGTGGGTGATGGCCGGAGGAAAGGCTGGCTGAAGCTCCTAGTGCCTTACAAAATGCCTTCCACACTTGGGAAGAGAACTGTGGCCCTCGGTCTGACACAATATCTACTGGTATGCCGTGTAGACGAAAAACATGGTTGACAACTAACTGCGCTGTCTCCAGTGCTGTAGGTAGTTTAGGCAAGGGAATAAAATGGGCCGCTTTTGAGAACCGGTCAATGACAGTGAGAATCACTGTGTTGCCTGCTGAGGGTGGAAGCCCGGTGACAAAGTCTAGTGCAATATGGGACCAGGACCGGCCCGGAACGGGGAGAGGATGAAGGTAACCAGACGAGGGTTGAGTTCTCGACTTACTGCTGGCACAGATGGAGCAAGACAACACATATGCCCGAGCATCTCTTTCAAGAGAGGGCCACCAAAACAGTCTCCTAAGCTGAGAGATGGTACGACTTACACCAGGATGGCAAGAAAACCGGGCGGTGTGGACCCAGTGTATTACCTTAGAACGGGCAGACTGTGGCACATAGAGCCGGCCCGGAGGCCCAGTTCCTGGATCCGGTTCCCCTTCTTGTGCCTGGTGGATAAGGTTCTCGATCTCCCAGGTGAGTGTCCCGACCACACATGAGGGGGGTAGAATGGGCTCGGGCACCGAAGGGCTGGAGTCTGTGGAAAATTGACGGGAGAGAGCGTCAGGTTTAGCATTGCGAGAACCAGGACGGTATGAGAGCAAGAAATTGAACCTCCCTAAAAACAACTGCCACCGGGTCTGTTTAGCATTCAGTCTTTTTGCAGTTCGGAGCTAAGTTAGATTTTGGTGATCCGTCCAAATTATAAAAGGGTGCACAGCTCCTTCCAATAGGTGTCTCCACTGTTCCAGTGCCAACTTAATAGCCAGTAACTCACGGTTGCCAATGTCGTAGTTTCTCTCAGCTGGAGTTAAGCGTTTGGAGAAAAAGGCACAAGGGTGCAGCTTACCCCCAGGGTCTGCACGTTGAGAGAGGACAGCACCCACTCCTGATTCAGATGCGTCCACCTCAACAATGAACTGTTTGTCGGGGTCAGGGTGAACAAGCACTGGTGCAGAGCAAAATCTCTCCTTCAAACACTGAAAGGCCCGGTCAGCCTCATGAGTCCACACAAAGGGCCTGGAAACAGAGGTGAGAGAAGTTAGAGGCAGCGCAGTCTGGCTGTAATTGTGGATGAACCGTCGATAGAAGTTAGCAAAGCCCAGAAAGTGTTGCAACTCCTTTCTAGAGGTGGGTGTAGGCCACTCTACTACAGCTTTGACCTTGGTTGGATCTGTCTTTATTTGTCCCTCCTCAATGATGTAGCCCAGAAAGGCTATGCTGTTAGTGTCAAACTCACATTTCTCTGCCTTGACGAATAGTTTGTTTTCAAGGAGGCGCTGAAGCACCTGCCGCACATGCCCGCGGTGTTCCTCGAGGTTCCTGGAGAAAATCAGGATGTCATCCAAATAAACAAAAACAAACTTGTTCAAGAAATCCCGCAGCACATCATTAACCAACGCCTGGAACACTGCTGGTGCATTTGTCAGTCCAAAAGGCATTACTAAATATTCGAAGTGTCCTAGTGGAGTGTTAAATGCGGTCTTCCATTCATCCCCCTCCCTAATTCGGACTAAATGGTATGCATTACGCAGGTCCAACTTAGTAAACACTGTAGCATGATGAAGAGGGTCAAAGGCCGAGTTCAATAGAGGGAGAGGATACTTGTTCTTTATGGTGATGAGATTCAGGCCCCTATAATCTATGCAAGGTCTTAGTGTCTTATCCTTCTTGTCCACAAAGAAAAACCCCGCCCCAAGAGGGGACGAGGAGGGACGGATGATACCAGCACTTAGGGAGTCTTTAATGTAACTTTCCATGGCCTGCCGCTCAGGCCCGGAGAGCTGATAAAGCCGACTGGAAGGAAGAGGTGCTCCAGGGAGAAGGTCAATAGCACAGTCGTAAGGACGGTGAGGGGGGAGCGACAGTGCACGGGCCTTGCTAAACACAGGGGCGAGATCGTGATAAACCGGGGGCACTGAGGCTAAATCTGGTACAGTGGTCTCCTGAGTAGGTTGAATGGGAGAGTCGGGGGAAATGGCTGACCCTAAACAATGAGAGGAACAAAAGGGGCTCCAACTCAAGACTCTTCGCTGTTGCCAATCAATATGGGGATTGTGGGAAGCGAACCAGGGGTAACCTAAGATTAGAGGGTTTTGGGGGGAGTCAAAAACAAAAAACTGGATAGATTCTCTGTGGTTGCCAGAAAGCGTGAGAGGAATGGGGACAGTTTGGCGAGCAATGGAGGAGAGCTTAAGACCGTTTAAAGCAATGACCGATACAGGCTGATCGAGGAGAACTGTGGGGATATCTAGCTGCTTAACTACTTGAGAGTCCAACAGATTTTGCTCAGCACCGGTGTCTAACAACGCTAACAAAGGCAGATCCGCATGGTTGAAACTAAGGGTGGCCTTAAGCTGCATGCGGGGGAACGTCGTCATGGACTGCACACCACCCGCCAATATCCCCGTGACTATTGGCGGGCCCTGTCTTTTGGCCGCACAGGACAGGTTGCCACAAAATGACCCGGTGAACCACAATAAATACAGAGCCGCGCTGACAGCCTGCGTTGCCGTTCCTCTGGGGTTAATTTAGCCCGGCCTAGCTGCATGGGTTCCCCAGCCGGTTCCTCCGGGAGGAGTGGCATCCCCTCCACCGCGGAACAGGAGGCGGTAACGCGGGGCGAATCCGACAGGGAAACCCGGGAGCGTGGTGATCGTGTCTTGTAGCCGCGTTCCCGCAAGCGGTTGTCTATTCTTATCGCAAGTGCGATCAGCTCCTCTAATGTGGCGGGCTCATCGCGAGTAGCCAATTCATCCTTAATGGGACTAGCCAAGGCTTGGTAAAACGCTCCCTTTAGGGGTCTTGTGTCCCACCCGGACTCAGCGGCCAAAACGCGGAAGTCAATGGAAAACTCCGCCACAGACTTATCTCCCTGGCGGAGTGCAAAAAGCCGACGAGCAATCTCATCCTCCCGAAGAGGATGATCAAAAACTGCCTTAAAGGCACTGATGAAGTTATCAAATGAAATAGATTCAACAGGATTAGCAGAGAGATACGCACGCGCCCAGGTTAAAGCGCGATCACGCAACAAACTCACAAGATGCAAAATCTTACCGTAGTCATTGGCAAACCGCCCCGGAGCGCCTTTAAACAGAAGAGAACATTGCAAAAGGAAATCCTGACAGCGACCTAACTCCCCCCGGAAAGGCTCTGGGTTGGGAGAGGAGAAGTCGCGAACCGCCTCAGCCGCCACTGCTACCGAAGACGCGGGAGATGGGGGTGGAGCAACCGGTGGCGCAGCCCCAGCTGCTAAAGGGGTTTCAGGTGTGAGTGAAAGCCATGCCAGGATGTTTTGTAGAGACATATCTAATTGCTGTAGGTGACGAGAAACTTGCCCGGTCTGTTGTACCAAAACTGATAGAGCCTGATCATGTTCACCTAGGATCGCACCCTGGCGCGTGATCGCTGTGTGGAGGACTGTTACGTCTGCTGGGTCCACGGTTTGGCCAGATTGTTCTGTCATGATGGCCGGCAGAAAACGGACCCAGACGCAGAGGCAACAGTGAACGGTACAGAGTCTTTAATAGAAAATAATACTGACAGGGACAAGAGGGGTTAGTGAGGGCTTTCTGGCAAGTACGGAGAATTGGGCTCTCAACCTTAACGGTCAGGTCGGGGATGAGGCTGGCGAGTGAGTCAGGGCGAGGTGGTCCGAGGGGCAGGCAGGCAGGGGAAGACAGGAGGAGCTGGACCGGGTGAAGGGGTTCCGGTGTGGTGGTGAAAACGTCGATCACAGGTAGGAATCCAGAGCCGGGAAGCGAGGGCTGGTTCACTCGGGAGGATCACTAAACGGGAGGAAGGCAAGGCTGGTAAGTTCAAGTACACAACTTTAACTAGGTTTATCTTGTGTAGCCGGATTACTACCACGAAGAGCAGAACAACAATCTGGCGATGAGTCAGCGTCTCAGCCCCTCCTATATACTCCTAACCTTGATGAGTAACCGGGAACAGCTGCCTTCCCCAATGAACCACCTGGAAGACAGAAAACACTCCCAACAACATGGCCCGCCCCGACTCATGACAGCTAATGTATTGCTGTACTGACACTTATGCAAATGCAGAGTGCATTAAGATTTTCTAATTTTGAAATCAAACAGAATTTATCAATAATTGGGGTGATTTTGGGGTGCTGAATCCAAATATGGTGATTAAAATTCAATCATCTAAAGTTTAATTGCCAATATTGAGGAGAAACAATGCCAGAAATTTGCAATTTCTTATAGTGACTGCTTTGATCTCAGTAGATAAAAACAAAGTTTTAGTGCTACATCAAGTGATGGAATAGTGTGTTTTGGGGGCAGTCCAAAGTGCTGCCAAGCTTAAACCTGGGATCTTTGATGGACCCCAAGTCCGTGAGCTTATTAGAGACAAAGTCTTTTCATCTAAGCTCAGACCCCTTGAACTAAGAGCATGGGAATCATTTGTTCAAGTGGTGCAGAATTTCTTGGGCAACCACAAAGTCACAAACTATGAAGAACTGGTTAACAACATGCCTTTATCATTCAAGTGCATGGGTTCCAGAATGTCACTTCAGATTCACTTCCTTCACTCTCATCTTGACTTCTTTCCACCCAGTTTGGGTGATGTGAGAGATGAGAATGGCGAAAGGTTCCATCAAGATATCTCTGAGATGGAGACCGGGTACCAGGGGCGCTATAATGCAAACATGATGGGTAACTACTGCTGGTTTCTGGAGGGTGAAACTTCTGTGAAGCACAAGTGTTTGTCACACTTTTGAACAGTTTAGGCAGACTAATTGTGGACTGTATTAGTTTGAGATTCCTCATATGATTGATTTTGGTATCTGTGTCTTTTTCTTTTTGGCCTTTTCGGCTTTATTTGATAGTTTTCCAGTGGAGCTAGACAGGAAGGTGGGGAGGAGAAACAGGGGAAGACA
Organism: Archocentrus centrarchus; assembly: GCF_007364275.1. Classification (NCBI taxonomy): domain Eukaryota; kingdom Metazoa; phylum Chordata; class Actinopteri; order Cichliformes; family Cichlidae; genus Archocentrus; species Archocentrus centrarchus. Next base: position 20,727,143 of record NC_044368.1, on the reverse strand, counting down.
CGCAGCAAATGGCGACAGGCCGGGAGTCGAGCCGGCACCGGCTGCACAGCCAAGCAGCATACATGGTCACCTGCTCACACCCTGAGCTATCCTGGCGCCCCATCTGTGTCTTTTTTTGACCAGTTGTATGTTCATGGTATACTACAGGTGGCTACATTAAAGGCCTGGAATAGCATATATAAGGAGGAAACAGCATTTAGTTATGTCCATTGTTTGAAAACTTCAGCAGTTATTGACTGCAAAGGATTTAAAATATTAGTTTGTCTGGTTGCTTTTGAGCCTCTGATAATGAGAGACTACATATAAAAATATTGAATTAAAGCTGAAAGTTTGCAATTCAATTACACCTTGATTGTGTGATTTAAAATCCACTTTGGTGGACTTTCAACAGACAAAATTATACAAAAATATGTCATTGTCCAAAAACCTGTGGACTTATCTGTATCCATTTTTTTTGGTCCACCTTTTAATTACTACAATTCTTTAAATGGAAATGTTACTTCAGTTTAGCTTATGTTGTTTCAGCCTTACACATCAGATGGTTTGTTACACGGAGCCACGAAACTGCTTTAAAAAGGTTATGCCCTAAAAAATACTAGGCAGGTGATTGGGAGTAGTTACTTTTCACAGTTCTGAGAAGTCGATGTAGATGGCTATTCTGTTGGTTCAGAAAATTTACATGTAAAAGGCACTAGCAGGCAGCCATTTTCCAAAAAACACAACCACTGTTGTGACCCTGTTGTTCAGTAGTTCTCACAAGATGCTGACTGGTTTGAACTAAATGTTTGGTTTGACTGCAAACACAAAGCTTGAAGCCTATCAAGATTATTTATCTCAAATGTTCATACAGTATGTTTACAGAAGCTTGCAGAAAAAACAGACTGAAACATGAAATGAATGGTTGTTTGTATTGTACGATATACAAACCATGTGAGCATAAGTTAGCTGATTATTAATGAGCTCTTGTGCTCATAGAAGCTGAACTAAATCCCTTTAAATTCTAAAATTTATAGCATCAGAGTGCCTTTTTTTGACCCCTTTGAATCTAACCAAATGAAGTTGACAGAGGCTGGAAGGGATTAATTTGCCTCTACTTCAGCTCCCACCCTTCCCTCCAACACTGACTTCATCGACTTAAAATGACAATGAATTATTCAAATTAGACTGCCTGGAAAAATTTTGATAGGCTATTTTTAGCCCCAACAACTGGCTGCTTGCCAAAAGCTATGGATTTAGAAGGGTTCCCCCAGTGAGCTGGCTGTCATGTCACAGTGAGCCGTATAATGAGGACAGGGAGGAAGTATATGTGAGCAGGGGAGCTAATGACAGAGAGAACAAGGGAAACAGCACATCATCGTGTAGTATGGAAATAGATTGTTCTGTGTTTTTGGTTAGGAGTGTGGGATCGGAGTTTGCTTGCTTACATCTGTCCTTGTTGATTCTCAGTTAGTGCTGAAAACAGTTTACTGAAACCCATCTTTTAGGTTGAGTGAGTGACAGCAAATCATGTTGTTTTGTCATCAGGCTGCACTAAAAACAACAAAAGCAAGTTCATCTTTTCTTTTTTTTTTTATTATTCCGAATCTGAGACAGGAAGTGGCAGTGAGAGGGGAAACCCTGTTCTCTGCTGAAGAGCACAACCATTTATTTTCCCCTCTGCTCCATCCTCCACCTCCCATCCTCACCCCACATCTCTCTTTCTCTCTCCATACTTGCGATTCAACATCTTGAACTGTGAAAAAAAAAGAGAGGAAAAAAAATGGAAAAGGTGCCGTTACCATGGTGGCAGCTGATGTGCAGCCCTGTGTATGACAAAAGCATGCGTTTTGGGGCGACTTCACTGTAATGTAGAACAATTCATTAGTAGCCTCCTATTCTTCCTCTGATGTTCCCCTGGGACTCATCACTGTTCTCCCAGCCACTTGCTTTATATTTATCCTGCTTTACTTAATAAAAGAAATTTCCAGCCTTGTGTCTATAGAATACGGCTGAGATGGAAATCAGTTACTTGGAGTTTTAATTATGTATGTGCTACAATGATTTTTAAACGGGCCGTTCAGTTAACTACACAGTTTAGAAGTTGATCTAACCACTGTTTGATCTGTTGCGATATGACAGATCTCACAAATATAGACATCATTTTTGTTTCCCAGCATGCACCATCCTCCTCCTACAGGCTGGCTCAGTTATCACACAGCATGTCTAAGCAGATATACTAACTGTGTGCACACCAAATGGCTTGGACTCCTAAGAAGGCAGTCATCAAAAGGTTCTCAAGCCCCACAGGTCCCATCATTTCTGCACACAAGCTTTACTCAAACCTACAGAACTTTAGCTTAATGGGTTTCAAGATTTCAAAAGCTGTAATACACTATGTGTGGCATGCATAGCAATGCCAGTTTTCTATACTCTTTCCCTGTCTACTCAGTTCACTCAGTTTTCAGTGTTGGTACTTAGTAGACTGACTACCCAGCGTAGATGGCAATCTGTGCAGCATTTGAAAAGAGCATAAGTAAACAAAGGCGATTGTCAGCCACTTCTCCTTCCTTCATACTTCAAAGGTCAAACAAGTGAATAAGAACTTCATCTGGATTGGGCACATCCTAAAAATACCAGCTATATTTAAACTATTTATTGACTTGATGTTCCAGTTCATGTTAGTTTTAACATGAATAGAAAAAGAGCTCAAATGGAGTCTGATGTCTGGATTCACAGTGTAGCAAAGGATATGTTATTGTCTTGTCAAAACCAGACATTAACTAGCGCTGTATGCATTAGTTACTTTGGGGACTTAAACCTATGTACAAGTGCTGGTCATAAAATTAGAATATCATGAAAAAGTTGATTTATTTCAGTAATTCCATTCAAAAAGTGAAACTTGTATATTATATCCATTCATTACGCACAGACTTATGTATTTCAAATGTTTATTTCTTTTAATTTTGATGATTATAACTGACAACTAATGAAAACACCAATTTCAGTATCTCAGAAAATTAGAATATCGTGAAAAGGTTCAATATTGAAGACACCTGGTGCCACACTCTAATCAGCTAATTAACCCAAAACACCTGCAAAGGCCTTTAAATGGTCTCTCAGTCTAGTTCTGTAGGCTACACAATCATGGGGAAGACTGCTGACTTGACAGTTGTCCAAAAGATGACCTTTGACACCTTGCACAAGGAGGGCAAGACACAAAAGGTCATTGCTAAAGAGGCTGGCTGTTCACAGAGCTCTGTGCCCATCACATTAATACAGAGGCAAAGGGAAGGAAAATATGTGATAACCTCACCCTGGAGAGGATTGTGAAATAAAACCCATTCAAAAATGTGAGAGAGATTCACAAAGAGTGGACTGCAGCTGGAGTCAGTGCAGACATGGGTTTCAGCTGCCGCAGTCCTTATGTCAAGCCACTCTTGAACAAGAGACGGCGTCAGAAGCTTCTCACCTGGGCTAAAGACAAAAAGGACTGGACTGCTGCTGAGTGCTCCAAAGTTATGTTCTCTGATTAAAGTAAATTTTGTATTTCCTTTGGAAATCAAGGTCCCAGAGTCTGGAGGAAGAGAGGAGAGGCACAGAATCCAGGTTGCTTGAGGTCCAGTGTAAAGTTTCCACAGTCAGTGATGGTTTGGGGTGCCATGTCATCTGCTGGTGTTGGTCCACTGTGTTTTCTGAGGTCCAAGGTCAACGCACCTGTCTACCAGGAAGTTTTAGAGCACTTCATGCTTCCTGCTGCTGACCAACTTTATGGAGATGCAGATTTTATTTTCCAACAGGACTTGACACCTGCACACAGTGCCAAAGCTACCAGTACCTGCTTTAAGGACCACGGTATCCCTGCTCTTAATTAGCCAGCAAACTTGCCTGACCTTAACCCCATAGAAAATCTATGGGCTATTGTGAAGAGGATGATGCGATATGCCAGACCCAACAATTTAGAAGAGCTGAAGGCCACTATCAGAGCAACCTGGGCTCTGATAACACCTGAACAGTGCCACAGACTGATCGACTCCATGCCATGCTGCATTGCTGCAGTAATCCAGGCAAAAGGAGCCCCAACTGAGTATTGAGTGCTGTACATGCTCATACTTTTCATGTTCATACTTTTCAGTTGGCCAACATTTCTAAAAATCCTTGTTTGTATTGGTCTTAAGTAATATTCTAATTTTCTGAGATACTGAATTTGGGGTTTTCATTAGTTGCCAGTTATAATCATCAAAATTAGTGATGATGATGATGATAACAACAATAATTGTTTTTTGTTTGTTCTGATAATGGATAAAGTACAACTAGCTCTTAAGGGGTGTCCATACAGGACGCGACTAACAGCAACATGGTGACCACAGACCATAAATCAGTGATGTTCAGTGACTTCACATGATGATGGGCAAAATATCCGCTGACCATGTAAATCCCAGTTAAACTAAACTGACAAAGGCACCCTTTGTCAGTTTAGTAGTGAATAGTAGATGGAAAATAGGGGGAGACAAACAGCAAAGGGCCGCAGGTTAGACTTGCACCCACTGCATTTTTGTTAGAAGGCATATGGGCACCTGCTCAACTAGTGAGCTAAACTCACACCTAAAGAGGTGCTGTTTTTTTAAGTAGCTGATAATTTCAAATATAACATTTATATCAGCTCAATAAAGCTCAGTAAAAAACATACTTTGCATGCAGTTTGTCGCACAGTGTGTCTGCGAGCTAAAGGCACAACTGCAGTACTTCCCAGAGAGAGAAAAGAATGACATCACTCACAGATGAAGAAAGATGTAAGAGAGAGGGAAGGAGAGGAAGAAGAGAGGTTATATTCAAAGGTAAGGACTGCTCAGTGGCATTTGATAAACTGGAAATTTAAAGATTACATGTAATGTATTCATTTTTAAAATCAGATATCGGATTTGTATGTGATGTGAAGTTGTGTTTTTTTTTAATAATCTGAAACGTCCTGCAAAACAAGCTGAGGTATGCTAACTTTGTGTTATTCCAAAGCAGTTTCGGGCACGATAAACAGCTGGCTATACTGGGCTGAATGTGCAGTAAAGCTCTGTGTTGGACTGGTGCACAGCTGCTATGGTGTTCATGGTCATAGGTACAGGTTTTCAGATCTGGAGAAGGATAATGGTCCAGTTCTTCAAGCTCAGAGAGCTGAACATGACAGAATTATGTCAGTATAAAATGTTTTAGTAAAATTAGAATATCATTTGGAATCAGTTTTATTCTGTCTCCATCCACCTGTGAAAATCTCTAATCTGGTGGGATCGCAGTTTTCCAAAAGTCATAAACAGTTCGCCGTGGAATCGATTTGAGTTTTGTTTACAATCCCCACTTTGCCAGTTACTAGGCAGCACGAAAAGAGGAAGGGAGGGAGACAGGGCTAGATACATAGAGAGAGATGCTCCTGTCATTATGTAGGTGATCAGTGTCGCTCCCTGGTGTGTTGTCAGAAGAGTGGGTTGTAGTGATGTGAAAGCAAGGAGGGGGAGTTGCTTTGAAGAGACACAACACTGCTGAGTGACAGACACAGAGCAGCAGACAGAAGGATATCTCTGCCCAGGGGTCTCTGTTTCCAGCTGGATCTGAGCTCAGTGTCTGAAGGAGAGAAAGACAGAAACAGAATGAGGTCAGCTTTGGATGTCTGCACTCTTATCTCTGCATATAGATCTAGCTACAGTAATTTACTCTTATACCTACAGTATAGCAGCATATTTACATTTATTTTACTGAGAAACCAAAAGAAAAAACAAACCCAGATGCAGTTATAATTTGTTGAACGCTACAGGTACTAACAGATACTCATCCAGTCCATGTCCATGAGTATGAATTTAAAAGAATTATTTAAAAAATAGAAACCTTCTGTAATGAAGGAATAGACTAAAAAAACTACTCGAGAAATGAAGACAGGCTGAGGACAGAGGCAGGGGAAAAAGTGAGTAAACTGGCTGAAGGTGGATGTACCCTCCAAACAGCATTACAGCACATGCATGCTGCCTTTGCATACTGAAGAGTTACAGCTGTGTCCATGTGGACGTGCAGGTTAACCTGTCTGCAGTGTGTGTGTGTGTGTGTGTGTGTGTGTGTGTGTGTAGTGGAAAAGCCGTAAATCCAAACTGAAGTTATAACCAGGCAATCAGAAGAGAAACAGAAGGTAGATCACATACAGGCTCAAACCCCTAAACCCCACAGGTTTAATTATGTCAGTGTGCAGACGTGTGTGCAAGTATGTGTGTGTGTGTCTGCGTGTGTGTGCATGTGTTTGTCATCCTCTCAGACTTCGGGGTCCCCTTAGCTTGATGATGTCATAACAGCTTTACAGGGGACTTTACCACCACAGTAGTGGATGGTGGTCTTAGGCCAGGAACCAAACACACAGCGTCCACTCATAGTGTCAGATAGATGGTGGCAGTCCCAAGGAGGTGAGGACAGCAAGTGTTCTGATTGGCCAAACCAGCAGGGCGGTTTCTGAAACAGAGCATGAGCAGAGTGGTGGGCTTTTTGGGTTTGTGCATGTGTATGTGTGGGGGTCCTTCATTGGGAGGCCGCCAAGGTTTGTCCATCCAACATGCTGCCTTGCCAATGTACAGAAAAATGTATGATCCATTAGGGTCGTTCTGTTTTTAGTTTCTGAGTGAGACTCAGAGCTATCAGGATTTACCAGAGAATATTTCAATCCTAGGGTTTAAAGACTCGCAGGTCTGAGTCACAACATAATTGTAAATCACTTTCCAGCTTGGCAGCTAATTGTAATGTAACTCTCCATAACAGTTCAACAGTACTAAAACCTCACACACATTACACTCTTCTCAGTGTAGAGGATGCAGTTTTTCTGTATGGAATGTAATTTCCTGTTATGCTAAAGCTCTACAGGGCTACAAATGGAAACACCTCACCCGGCTGGGGCAAATGTCTACACAGTTATGCATGGGTGGAGATGGTAAATCAAACTTAGCTCTAAATGTTTTCCTGATCCACTGATTTAAGTGGAGTTTAATTTAAGACTGACTGTGTACTGCAGTCCTTAAAAGACAGGAGGGGAAAACTATAGAAAAGAAAAAAGAAAGCACAGCAAATGTGATGTTCAACCCATCTAGAGAAAGGCTGGAGACTTCTTGTCTAAATCAGGATGAAGCTGGAGCTTCATTAAGCTGGTCAACTCAGAGTTTTTGGTGGCAATAAAAGGATTTGGCCTTAACGAGTTCATGTATCAACTCTAGCTGCAAAGTTCAGACAGCTATTGTGGAGCAAAACATATTTACAAAAAGTTAATGTCACTTTAAGTAAATGCTTTATATGCAATATTTTCACTGCTTAACATGCTGTCAGACAGCCCTTTCTGATGAGGAACTGACAGTATTATATTGATCTATACTGTCTTTAAAGCAGCCAGATGTTGTTGACCAAAACAGTATTTCTACCATGCAGATGGGATTGTCATTGGTTTTTTTAAGTGTTACTTTAGTGTTGCCTTTATTAATTATTTGTGTACTACTAATAAGTGTTATATATGGGGAGTTAAGCAAAGCATTAGCACAAGATTAGTGTACATCACAGTGTAGGAGGACCTGCACATGTTAAGATTGTGTGTGCACACACCAGTGATTTCTATTTGAATTTGTCTTCTGAGGAAAAATTGCTGTCAAATTCAAATACTGCATAAACTGATTTTTTTTAATGTATCAGTCACATTTGATTAATCACTGATCAGTGGCAGACCTTTAACCTGCAAACCACAAATTTTTCTTTTCCATTGGTGTTGGATGGGACATCCATCATGGTGCATCACTTACCAGGCCAAGTGGCAGATGTAATTTGCTGTTTCAAGCTGTTTGATCTGGCATTTTCCTCGTGTCCCCTTCTCCTGGCTGTGGACAGGCAGAGTTTCAGAGAGTGGCAGAAAATAGTGAAAAATGATGTGATTATGAGGATGGCCTCCATGCTTCAAGACTGACGGCTATCATACCCCATCAGGGTTTAAAGAGGCGACGGGACTGCTGACGGAATCTGTTAACTAATAATGGATCACTCTGTTTGTACAGTACCTCTAACAGAGATACATGGAACAATTTTCCCATCTTTTAGAGTTACATTTCCTGCTGTTCATTATTGTTTTGAAATGGATGCCTTTTGCTGTTATTCTGCTGATAGTTTTTTGAATAACAAGGACTCCATGTTTATGACAGATTCTTTCCTGGAGGAGATGCCCAGTTCTCCCTTTGGGTGTCAAATGATATGAAAGTAATATGAAAGCATTCAGCTTGGACACAGTGTAATAACACTAAAACAGTCCTGGAGCAAAATGAAGGCCTTACCTTTTTCCAATTTACTGCAAATCATCGAGCCAGTTGCATATAGTCAGTAAGAATGATCAACTGCAATAGTTTTTTTTGTAAAGGAAGAGAAAGATATGCTTGATATTTCAGTCACGCTTAAAGCAATGCTAAAGTTTATCGCCTTGCTAGTTGCCCTTGGAGACTGGGATGCTCAGTTCAGTCTGCAGTATAAATGTCTTGGACAGAACAAACAACACACTAACAATTTTATTATTCTGAGTTTTTATTGGCAGTGTGTTAAAAATGTTGATTTGGCTTTATCATGTTTGGAGCATGAATGCATTCTATATATTTCAAGATCATGTTAAAGCCTACTAGCATAACAATTCTAGTCACTGACATTAACTGTTGGTATGCTTCTTCTGTGGGTAGAATGCATTAGACAACATTTCTAGTTCTGATTTTCATTCTTTTTCTCAAACAATGTTTCAGGAGTACAGTACTCCTTTTAAATTAATGAACAGTCCATCCATTTTCCCACCCTTATCCAATTCAGGGGGCGCACAAGAGCATAGACAGACAGCTCACATTTTCATTGATTAATTACTTTTAATTTCACATTGAAATTGATCAGCATGACAAATATATTCGCCTCTTCCTTCACACCCATGGTCTGCTATGGTTGTTATTAATCTCTGGCTCTCTTCCACAGTGTGTCTTTTGTCCTCTCTCTCTGCCCTCTGCCCCTCCCTGATCCTCGTTCTGCCAAAGTTTCTTCTTGTTAAAAGGGAGTTTTTCCTTCCCACTGTTGCCAAGTGCTTGCTCATAGAGTGTCGTTTTGAGTGTATCATTATTGTAGGGTCTCTACCTTACAATATAAAGTGCCTTGAGGTGGCTGTTTGTTGTGATTTGGTGCTATATAAATAAAATTCAATTCAATTCAATTGAATTCCTACTTACTTTGCCATGAACAAGGACTTGCCTCCTTCCTGATTTCTTTGTTTTTTAAATACACTTAAATGTTTCAGATCATCAGACAAAGTTTTAATATTAAACAAAGATAACTGTAGTTAATACAAAATGCTGTTTTTAAATTATTTGATTTATTAAGGGAAAAAGCTATCCAAACCTACCTAGTCCATTAATGCATTTTTGCTCAGCCTCTTTCTTATTGTTGAATCATGAACTCTGACCTTAAGTGAGGGAAGTGAGGCCTGCAGTTCTTTAGATGTTGTTTTGGGGTTTTCGTGACCTCCTGGACGAGTCGTCCATGCGCTCTCAGAGTAATTTTGGTAGGCCGACCACTCCCAGGAAGGTTCACCGCTGTTGTCTGCATTTGTGGATAATGGCTCTCGCTGTGCTTTACTGGAGTCCTAAAGCCTTCGAAATGGCTTTGTCACCCTTTCTTGACTGACAGATGTCAGTGACTTTGTTTCTCAGCTGTTCTTTAGAGCATGGCATGATGTGTTGCTTTTTGAGATCTTTTAGCCTGCTTCAATTTGTCAGACAGGTTCTATTTAAGTGAGTAGTTGATTCAGCAGATCTGGGTTTGGCTAGTGAAACTGAACTCAGCTTCCTAAAAAAAAAAAAAAAAAGGTTCATCACAGTTAATTCATGATTTAACAGAGGGGGGGGGGCTCCTTCTCCTGTAGGGGGCATTGGCTTGTGATCATCTGTCAAATCAGCCTCTACAATATAAACTCCTGTGTGCATGTGACTCTGTGCAGCAGAGCAGTCATACAGTACATGAAGGTCACAGGTTCTACTTCTTCAACAGCTTCTCAGCCATTATCACTGCCTCTGAAACTCTGAGAAAAGATGGCTGACAAATGGGGCTTGTCCTCTGGCTAAATTAGATCTGCATTGTTCAGAAATGGAGTGAACAGTGTGTGTGTGTGTGTGTGTGTGTGTGTGTGTGTGTGTGCCGCCTTCAAACAGTGACTTACAGAGGGATAGGACTTCTTTGGCATGCAGAGTGTGTGCTGGAAATCAGAATGTGCTTTTGAAATCACATGGTAAGTTAGCACATTTGCATTTTTAATACCTACCATAAATAACCTTGTGAGGCTGTGTGAATAAACAGGGCATCAGTGCGTACACCAGCATGTTAGTGTAATGTGGGTGTGGGTTTGTGCTCAGCTGGTGTAATGTGACATGATTCAGCTGTTACAGGCTGGTGTACACTATATCCTTTCTTTACAGACGTGAACACATCAAAATTACATCCCAGCATGAGACAGAACTAGTCATTAGTTGGCACAGCATCCAGGCAGCCAAAGGAAACAGCTCAGGCAGTCCTGCTGCTCGTTTCAGCCGATGTCATGATAAGGGAAGGACAGAGATAAAGACAGAAGAGAAGCAAGGTGAAATAAAGAAGTCAAAAACGAGGCACAGGAGAATTTTTGGATTATGGATTTTTCTGTTTAATGTACAACAAAGAGGAAAAACACTTATGAAAATTAATAAATAGGTCTTTCTTGTGCTTCTAAATGACCCATGCAAACAGGACTTATGGTGGCACCCTGTGGTGTCTGGCACCAGGATGTTGGCAGAGGATTCTTTAGGTCCTGTGAGTTAACTTGTCAGAGCACATATCACATATGCTCAGTCGGATTAAGATCTGGAGAGTTTCAAGGTAGGGTCAGCACCTTGCAGTCTTTGTTGCAGGTACAGGCTGCTACCATGGAGGAGTATGCTTGGTGTGCATCAGAGCATCATTTTCTGGCAGGGTTCTAAGTCAGAATAATATCCACTTGAAAAACAGTAGTCAAAGTTTCCTAGCAGTACATTGCATAGTAACAAGATGATGAATGTTTGTCACATCACCTGTCACCCCTCACCTTAGTAGTTGTTCAGCTCTCGAAAGCTACGTTTACATTCTACATTAAGACCAATGCAGGACTTGAAAACATCTGACTTTCTTCTTGAAAAAGTGTCATGGAAGTGTTAAATCTTTACATTTGGCATTTTAGAATCCTTCAGACTTCAGCTTGGATATTTTAATCCCCCCCCAATCCTCTTTTTTTTTTTTAAAAAAACACACACACCTTAAACAATACTACAGTTTCAGTTAGTTGGAACATTATAGGCCATAAATACTTGAAAGCTGCTTTCACTTTTTTGGGCAGAATTTAATTTACTTTTTGTGGCAGGTAACAGCAGTTGGTTTCAGCCGGTGTGATTTTGATGATTTGCTGGATTTTATAGCAAAAGCAGAGAAAAAGTTACATCCTGTATGCTGTACTGTGAAGATGTACTGTGTAAGTTTAGAAGTGACATCCCACTGCAGTAACAGCCTCTTTTGTTTACCTCCGCCTACAGCTTGGATCAGTTTGTAGTAGAGGGAAAAAAACACATTTTTATATTATCCTTACAGCAACCACTACATTCCAAAATACAATGCAGGCATATATGTCAGAGGTGGGAACAGAACAGCCTTCTTATATTGCTTTTGTCAAACATTGTATGACTACTTCTGCAGATTCTCTCTCTCTCTCTCTTGCTCAGCTGCTCAACCCACAAATGCAATATCCTTAACAAATTTCACACCATTTAAGGGGAAATGAACATTCTTTCCACCCGAATAACATTTATTACCAAGAAGCATTTTTACAAAGAAGAAATAATAAACCAAACACACATTTCCTTTCTTTCTGTGCAATTTTTAAATTAATTTATTCATTAGTTTTAATCAGAATATAGCATCAAGTCAATTAAACTTCAGGTGTGAACGTCTCTGACCAAACAATCTGAAACAGACTTCATGAGGGTGGCCTGAGGGCCCGACGTCCTCTGGTGGGCCCTGCCCTGCACCACGGACCCCAATTGGCATTTGCCATAGAATGCCAGAATTGGCAGGTCCACCACTGGTGCATTCCAACAGTTCCCTACTCTCATCTCGTGTCCACTTGTGCCATATCCTTGTTCCAGTAGCCAACTTAATTGTCAGTATGTCCTGGTTCCTCAACACCTGACGCAGACTTCGTTAATCCTGCACCGTCCGAGCCAGTATGGCTTCAGTTATACATCTCTCACTCATATTCCAATGTAGGCTTGCGTAGCATTGGGGGGACTAGTGAGCCATGAATCCTACCGGATGCGTGATCTGGCCCAACCCTCGACCTATTGTTCCAAAGATGGTAATGTTGCCAGTACACTATCTAAACATTTATTTTTATTTTTTTGAGATTATTGACTGACTTGTGGATGCATGTAGATGGTGTTTAGTGATAATGAGTTACCCACACAAACTGACGGTATCATTTTGGAATCTGCTGCAGCTCTAAAACTGTCATTGAAAAACTATGAACACAAACACTTGTAGGGTAATAAAGATACATAAAGAAAAGCAGTCGAGTGAATGCACACACACAGTTCAGGATCACAGTAACCCAAATAGTGGCAATGATATTTTGAGAGCGCATGAGTCATGCATTCCAAAAGCAAGGCAGAGTGTGAAACGACTTCTTTAGAGCTCAGTAGGTAGAACGCACCAGTCGAGGGATTGTGGGAGGATGGTGAAGAAGGAGCATAGTAGGCTCTGTGTGTGTGTGTGTGTGTGTGTGTGTGTGTGTGTGTGTGTGTGTGTGTGTGTGTGTGTGTGTGTGTGTGTGTGTGTGTGTGTGTGTGTGTGTGTGTGTGCATATCTGCTCCATCTAGCTCTTGGAGAAAGCTCTGCATGTTTGCAAAATTAAGCAGCCCTTCTTCCACAGCAGCCACGTCACAGGTGTTTCAATTAATACTTTGCAAAAGATGTCCAAAGCACGAGGTCTGCTAAAAAAAAAAAAAAAAAAGCTTGGTAAATTCTGCAAGTGAATTGCTTTGTTAATATGCAGACTACCTCTTAGAGCTATGTTAGCCGCTTAACAATATTTATCAACTTAACAATAATAATATTTAGCATAAACCTTTTTATTAATAATTAATAGATTGCTAAACTAATATTGTATCATCTGTTACAGAAATTCTAAATGTTATCTGTAACCACTTTTTCCTTGCTTTCCTATTTTTACAATAAAATTTTAACCTTTTCTATCTGCTTTGACACTTAAACCCAGTTAATATTTAGCAGCTTAATTAAATGATCATTTTTCTGCATTTAATCACTAGTAACTATGTCAGTTAATGTTAATATACTGTAGGAGCTAACAAAAAAACACTCCTCCACTGAGGCAGCTCACTCTCTGCTCAGTATTCATTTTTAAGGGAATAGTTTTGTATTTTGTATTCATTTTGTTTTTTTGTTCTTTTTTAAACATTCTTTAAGAAGTTTGTAGTGCACAAAAGTCAGATAAGAACAGCATGATTTACTTTGAGCACACAAATATTATATAGGAGTAGGTAATGTATAATAAGAATTGATTTGTAAATAACTGGACGTGAGCTTATTATATATTATACCGCATTATATTTCTAACTAACCGGGCAGCTCATTCTCTTTCTCTTGTCAGTAGCTTCTTTAAAGTTGGAACAAATTTTTTGATATTTAGAATCTCCACATACCGTTATCACTTACTAAATGTTGCCAATACAAACAAAGGCAGCAGAATTTATGAACATTTGACCTCATGACAGTTTGACCTTATTTGACCTTGAAGAAGAGGTCAGAGGTCAAAAGTAACGTGATATTTATAATCCCCTAAAATCATTCCGTACAGTCCTATATGTTATCAGTGCAAACACTGTCAGTAAGATCCATAGTTTTAAATATCTCGACTGTATATAGCATTATTATCACTTTGAACTTCAGATGTTTCTATTGACCTTGAGGAAAAGGTCAAAGGTCAAATTTCATTAACAATATACACTACACTTGTAAAAATCCTGTAAGGCTTTTTGTCAATTTTTGACCAATAAATCATTAAGTTGACCTCGAACACTCTGGTGGATTTAAGCCAAAATTTAATGAATTAACATGACCCCACTCTACACCCCTACAAAGTTTTATTCAAAACTTTTTGAGCTATCATGTTTACAGACAGAATGTCATGCACGGAAACGCTAACCCAAGACGACCTTTAGGTATTGCTGTCTCTGCCTGACTTTGCCTTTGGACTCCAGACACTCAATAAAAGACTGCTTTTCATCTGTGATCAATTTAACATTGTGGCACCTTTCAAATGTCTTGTAGTGAGATCTAAGAGGTCACAGATGACAAAATGATAACAACAAATGATTTAGAGATCTTAGATTTAACCTTCACCACTGCGTAACACATTGAGTTTTAATGCAGTCAAATATGTCACCAGCGAATTAATTAAGAACTAGGTGCAGATTAATATATTATAGCATATTTACTATTGGCCTTTGACATGATAATACAGTCTTTGACAGAGTCTGTCCCAGTTTTCCTGGGACACGTCTTACTCCAAAGACCAGTTGTTTAGCATAAACGTGACGTATGTGGCAGAAGTAGATGGTCAATCTTTATTCAAGATTATCTTTATTAAGAAGATAAAACTATTAGTAACATTTTGGTAGCAGACTACATTTACCAATGTGGTACAGATCTACTGATCTGTTAGACATCAGTCGTAAAACATATGTATGTGAATGTATTGGTATAAATATTGCAGTGCCAGGTTAGTTTTAATACAGTTCTCCTACACCACATTCAATTTGCCTTTTTAATTTAAGCCCTAGGCTATTGACTATAGACTCATATAGTAACAGCAGCAAAACTGAAATGTCACAATGAAGCAGTTTTTTTTTTTTTTTTTTTTGGGGGGGGGGGGGGGGGGGGGGGGGACTCAATATGCAAAGCCAGATTAAGAGATTTACATAAACGCCCAAAGTGAAAATGCAAAAAATTTTTTTTTTTCCCCTTCTTCACTGATTTTGAGGTCTATGTTCTTTTCTTGCTTTACCATCAACCGCTCTGCATACCAACAACCTTAAATTAATTTTGACTGCATCTGCATTCCCATGTTAGCCTTCCACAGGAGTGCAGGGAAGTGTGTGTTTGTTAGCTTGCTCCTCTCTTTAGTCAATTCAAAGTGATGCAAATTTAATAAATGTGGCCTAGTTCATCCCTGTCTCATGAGAAAATTAATTGAATGATTTTGATGTTTAGTAGATCTTAGACCATTATAGGATGTCATGTTTAAAATAATATGAAATGTAATAGATGGATTGGCCGTAATATGTTTTTTCTCTTTTTTCTTCTCCTTTCTTTTAGTTTATTGCCTTTGTATCTTTGTTCTTCATCCTGGTCTCCATTACGACCTTCTGCTTGGAGACTCATGAGGCTTTCAACAAAATCATCAACAAGACGGAGTTGATGCGGAACAGCAGCGTGCCTGACTCAGGTCCACAGTATGAGATTGAAACTGACCCTGCTCTTACATATGTGGAAGGAGTTTGTGTCTTCTGGTTCACCATTGAGTTCCTGGTGCGTGTGACCTTCTGCCCGGTCAAGTTGGAATTTTTTAAGAGCCTTCTCAACATCATCGACTTCGTGGCTATCTTGCCTTTCTACTTGGAAGTAGGGCTGAGTGGCCTTTCTTCAAAGGCTGCAAAGGATGTGTTGGGTTTCCTCAGGGTGGTTCGTTTTGTTCGTATTCTGCGTATCTTCAAGCTAACACGACATTTTGTGGGGCTTAGGGTACTGGGCCACACATTACGGGCTAGCACCAATGAATTCCTGCTGCTCATCATCTTCCTGGCATTGGGAGTGTTAATTTTTGCCACCATGATATACTATGCCGAAAGAATCGGCGCCAAGCCCAATGATCCCACGGCTGCCCTCCACACCAAGTTCAAGAACATCCCCATTGGCTTCTGGTGGGCTGTGGTAACCATGACTACACTGGGATATGGTGATATGTATCCAGAGACCTGGTCAGGCATGGTTGTGGGTGCGTTATGTGCTTTAGCTGGTGTGCTCACAATAGCCATGCCTGTGCCTGTTATTGTCAATAACTTTGGGATGTACTATTCTCTGGCTATGGCCAAGCAGAAGTTACCCAAAAAGAGGAAGAAACATATCCCTCAAACAGTGCAGGGGGGGTCCCCCATCTACTGCAAAGCTGATCTCAACACCACCTGCAACAGCACTCAAGGTGACCTGTGCCACGTCAAAGGGAGCAGGGTACTAGAACGCAACCGTTCAGGTAAGACCATATGTTCAGACTAAGGCCATATGGAAGACAGAACTAGGAGAGGCTTTTCCTCAGCAGTTAATTCAGATTACTCTGAAGGGTTGTTTATGTAGTGACAGTGAAGAGAATCCATAAGGGACTTCATCTCAGTTAGAAAGCAGTGGCCATCTGACAGATTCCCCAACACTAGAAAATGATTTCCCCTTATGACCCATATGCACCATAGCAGCTCCCTCACAGAAGAGTTTTTTTTTATAGTCTTCATTTGTGGGAAGCAATGCAAAAGAAACAGAGTGGGAGATTGCTGCTCAGGCTGATAAGTATTCAGACTCCTTGTGTCCAAGTGTTTCTTCCCGTAAGGATTGCTCATTTGGTGTTCAGACCGTAGGTGGCTGCTTTTCCCTCTAGGACCGTATCAGTAATTGACTCTGACACATCTGATCTTGATGGAAATTAATGTTGAACTCTGTATACTCACTTTCTTTGAATTCTAGTGTAGACATTCCTGAGGGTAGGTGCTCCTTAGAGTCTGTTTATTAAGCCCCTGAAACTTGCATTCAATAAGCATAGAACAATTCATGATTCATTGACTGGATGCACAAACTGAATCCATCTGGTGTAGTCGCTTGTGTGATTTTGTCAGAGGTCATTTAAAATTTAAGCCTGAAACTTTACCTCCTCTCCTGTTTCCTTTAGATTATTGCATGCTTTATCTTTATCTTCACACAGACACACACACACACACACACACATATATATAAAACAATGAGATCCTTGTTTTAAAAGATGTAAGATGGAAAGATAAATATCTAAAATGGCAAAAGTATTTTCAAACATCTTACAGAGCCAGCATTTGCTGGAAACAGCTAACATTTTCAGGGTGCTCTCAAAGAAATATATAGAAATGAACACAATTTTTTAACACTGCATTACATCATAGTAGCACATAATGAGTTTTCACACAAAGCTGCAAGCTTCTCCCAGTTGTCTTGCTATCAGAGTGACAAGTCTAGCCCAAGGGGGATATAGGGTGAAACAGGTGGCCTAAATTTAATTGCTTTGATAGTTTTTAGGTCTAAGTCATCACTGGTGATGATGCTGACCCCAACCATGCTACCAGAATATATTTTTGTTCTCTTGTTTTGTTCTTTGTTTATTTTGCAGCACATCATTTTTTTTTCACAAGTCACTTCATAAGGTTTTGTAAATTTTTTATAGTTCTATACACCACTACAATGGATTTTAACTCAAGCAATCAATATGTGATTGAAGTGCAGAGTTTCAGCTTTAAATCAAGTGGTTTTACAATAAGTTTGCATTAAGTGGAAGAAGATGGACGGATGGATGGGTGGATGGG
The DNA here is from genome assembly GCF_007364275.1 of Archocentrus centrarchus. Lineage (NCBI taxonomy): Eukaryota > Metazoa > Chordata > Actinopteri > Cichliformes > Cichlidae > Archocentrus > Archocentrus centrarchus. Next base: position 20,709,420 of record NC_044368.1, on the reverse strand, counting down.
TGGATGGATGGACGACCGGACGGACGGACGGACAGACAGATGGATGTAATTACAGCTATAGTTCCCATATTCAGCCTGATGATGGCCTCCTTCACTTGCACTTTGGATCAGATATTGAGAATTCAAATCACTAGCTACCACCTTGACATATTTTAGCTGTTTAATTTCTCATAGAATAACAAGGGAACAGGCCTCACCTGTCCATGAAACTACCTGTCAGTCAATTTTCTGGTTACTTTTGAGCCTCTGAAAATAGAAAAATGGCTGTAATTCTTGAACAGTTAATGCAATACTTTTGCTTCACCCCTTGAGTTAAAGCGGAAAGCCTGCACATAAATTAGAGCTTCATAGTTTGATTTAAAATCTGCTGTGGTGGAAGGCATAAATATGTATCTATGTCAGTCACTAACATTACACTCTGGTGTTATTTAATCTTGAAAATTTTTCATCTTTATTATAATTTCCTAAACAAAAAAAATAAATAATTCTACTGTATTGTGTAGTGAAAGGTTTGTATACTTTATTGCAGTCTGCCAAAGACCTCCACTGTCATCCATAAACTATTAAAACCACATAAATGTACCAGCATTTAAAATTTATGACATATTCAATCATTAAAATTGACGTAGGCAGTTGTGAAACTGCTGCTGTGTCTTTAGTCCTTGAAAAGGAGCTCCATGGCTGCCAGAGCAGACAGCTCCACATCAAGATGAATATATTTCCCTGATATCCTTCCTGATAATGGATGGAATATGTCACCCAGATGTACAATTATAGCTCTTTTATGTAGCTGAACAGACAGAGGCAAACACTACATCTGGTTGTGAATGATACTGCATGGTACGTTAAAACCGTCATTATTTTTCATTTGTTGGGAATAATAACCAGTCTAATCCTTATCTTTTCAAAAGGCTGAAATAAAGACAGATTTGTATTATTGTATTAGCTCATGAAGACACAATGAGTCTTTCAAATCCACTGTAGTGTCATCTGATTTTTGACCTCTGCTGTGCTGCACAGAGGTGCTTGTGACATTTGGTGCAGGCTTTTTATATAGGAGTCTGTTTTATCTATGTTGCGACTGCGATTCCTCCGAAGCACTTTGATTCCCTCATAATCTCCTTTCCTAAATACAGCATATTGCTGGGAAGTACATTTGTATTTATTTTTCCCCAAAAAGAAATGTGTTAAATGTCAGTATTCTCCTTCAGGATTTTCTGGTAGAGCAGAATTCATGGTTCCTTCTAGTACGGAAAGTCGTTCAGGTCCTGAAGCAGCAAAGCAGCCCCAGACATCACACTACCACCGCCATGTTTGACTGTTAGTATGATGTTCTGTATATGAAACGCTGTGTTAGTTTTACACCAAATGTAACAGGACTCAAACCTTCGAAAAAATTCAACTTTCCTTAAAGTTTTGGGGATCATGAAGATGTTTTCTGGCAAATGTGAGACAAGTTCTTTCAGTTCTGTTTGGTCAGCAGCTGTTTTCTCCTTGGAATTCTCCTATAGATGCAATTTTTGCTCAGCCTCTTTCTTATTGTTGAATCATGAACTCTGACCTTAATTCAGACAAATGAATTCTGCAGTTCTTTAGATGTTCTGGGTTCTTTTGTGATGTCCTGGATGAGCTGTCAGTGTGATCTTGGAGTAATTATTGTAGGCCAGCTCCTCCTGGGAAGGTTCGCCAGGTTTTCTCCATTTGTGGATTACGACTCTCACAGTGAAGTCCCAAAGCCTTAGAAATGGCTTTGTAACACTTTCTAGACTGATCGATGTCAGTGACTTTGTTTCTTATCTGTTCTTCAGTTTCTTTAGATTGTGGCATGATGGCAGCAATCAGGCCTGGGTGTGGCTGGTGAAACTGAACTCAGCTTTTTCAAAAAAAATTTGGTTAATTTATGAGTTAAATTGGGGGTGGGTGGTGGGGGTAGGCTTTTTCATATAGGGCCAGGTAGGTTTGTATAGCTATTTTCCCTTAATACATGAAATTGTCATTTAAGAGCTGCATTTTGTACTTGCTCCCATCACCTTTGCCTCCGATTAAAATTTTTTGCTGATGTGAAACACGTAACGTAACAAATATGCAACAAAAAAAAAGTAATCAGGAATGGGGCGCATATTTTTCCACAGCACTGCATATCATATCACCTTGAGGATCCTATTTTCACTATTGCAACATTCTTATTTCTTATTAGTAATGAATGAATGATTAGTTATGAACAAAACTTTGCTGAAACGACATTATGCGTTGTTCTTCAGAAAAAATTAATGAGTCTCTCAGTGAGATATTTGCTGATATAGCATTCAGCTAGACCCTGAAGCCTATGGTATGGGCATTTTTATCTCACAGAAAAAGACAGAAGTCAGTCAGTATTTTCGAACTTTATTTCCACATTCAACTTTCATTCCATATATTCAGATTTCAAGGCAGACTTGAGGAGTGCAGTTTCAATTGCTTGGTAACTTGTTCTGTTGTCTTATATATGAAGGGAAACTATCACATCATCTCTTTTTGAATTGGATAATAATTCTGCCTCCATTGAGGGTGTGACGGTATGAAACTGTAAAGTTGTCATGATGCTACATGTCTGGGGTTCACAGGTGCCAGTAAATTATAAATTACATGAATCAGTGAAACTGAATATAAATGTTCAAATTCATTTTTTCTCATAGTCCTGTCTGCAGACTGCAGTGGGGGAAGTGACCTCACCATGTCTCCTGAGGAGAGGGTTCCCATGCGTAGGTCCAGCACTCGAGAACAGGACCGCCGGAGTGGGGGGACGTGTTTCCTGCTCGCTGCAAGTGACTACGCCTGCTCTGCAGATGGAGGGATACGAAAAACAGGTAATGTGGAAATTTCAACTGCTTTTCAATATAATTTAATTCAACCTTGAACATTTGTTTAAATTTAGAATATTATCACGTAATTTCATCAAAGTATTTCAAAAAGCATGCAGTGGTGCTGTTTTAGGGAATCATTGTGAGTCCACGCTTGCTCTTGTGCATTACTACTGATTGGTTGTTTGATTCATTAGTCACCATTAGTAATGTTTCCATTAGGTTTCTCATTTTTCCTGTGACCATTTGTAATTTTTTAAGTGAACTGAATAAAAGAGCAGCTGTCATCTTAGAAGGTAGCCTCTTAAAAACACATACCAGTCAAAATGCTCATCAGCTGATTCGTGTCCTCAGTGACTGGGACACCAACAACCCAGGAAGGGGAGAGGCTTTATGTTCAGCCCTAGTCAGCTCAGGTAATGTAACCTGTGAATCTGCTGTTGCGACTCTCAGCAGTGACATACTGCACAACATTTTTTGGCATTTCTGAGGGCCAAATGCGTCCTTGCAGCTGACTCAGAACTGTTGCTTTCCTCACAATTTATTCATGTTTTCTTGTTGCCTGGAAACACTTGAATAAATTTCTGACCCAGTGTCTTAGTTTTTTGGCTGTTGCCTGGTCCATTGTCCATCTACAGCACCCAAATAAATTGCCAAGTGCATCATCTGCCTGTAAGGTGATGATACACCAGCAGATATTTTTCGCTATCAGAGAAAATAAAAAGCTTAAAAGTACCAGATTTTTATCCTGTCAACTCATAAACATATTTGACTTCTTCATTTGTGTCAGTGACTAATGACCACTTAATACTTGGACTACATTGAAATCAAACTAACAATTCTGACCTTTTTCTCTTAAAAATCCTGTGTTAGTTGGGCTCTATCAAGCGTATGTCAAAAGCCTGGTTTGCTTCTAAAACTGTTTTTTTGCTGAGTTCATCCCAGTATATAAGGTGTAGTTCTTTTATAGCCCATCCTTAACCTTTTCCTTCTTTCAACTGCATTTGTAGCTAAAAAATCACAAAAGCAGTGTTAGTTTGTGCATATTATCCTAAACTTTCCCTTTCTGCAACAATCCAAAATCTTATGATGCTAAAATTCTGGGTTGCCCCTCTGTTCAGCATTCTATAAGTTACAGATTTGGACACAAATGAGTTAAAATAACATACTCATTCAACTATGATTATTAAATTGTAGCTTTTAATTACCTTTACCTTTAACATAAGGGTGTGAACACCATTTAAAATTGCTAAAATGCTTATTTAATATGATATCTCTATTATTCGCTGAACGCTAACATAATATAATTTTGGTAGTTGATCATTTGCTAACTTTTGGCCATGGCGGTAACATAGGTTAAAGTTATCTCTAAAGGTTGAAGCTAGCTCAATAGGCACGCTCACGTTAGCAGATAAACAGACAAATGCGCAACTTTATGAATTCCTTAAACTTTTTCTCCTGTATTTTTGGTTTGTAAATGATTTAGCAAACCATCAGTTCTAAAGTGAATTGTAGTTTATAGAATAATGGAGAAGTCACTTTCCCAGATGTTATGAGTTGACGATGGCTCTGATTGCATGACTGAATCAATGTTAAAACTTTATGGGCAAAGATTGCTAACCATACAGCTTCACCATATTGAATTTGTACACATTGTTTGCAATGTGAAATTTCAGGAGTAAAATTAATCTTTAGTCGCAGTCAGAATTGTCCTCCTGGAGTGCATCTCATGAGTCACCTTCAGTCTTGTGTCAATGCATTGGTGGAAAGGACAGACTCAGAAAGAACTTCCTAACACTTGGATCCAACCTACAGATTATTGTTAAGGTCACACCTCCCAAATTTTCGTGAAAGCCTTGTTGCTGTTTCATATGATTTCAAAGGAAGAAAAGGTCAGGAACTATAATGTATAAATGAAGCGGCTCACATAGCAGAAAGTTCATAGTGCAGCTAATTTAGTAGATGCATATTATCTCTGTAAAAAAAACAGTTGTTTTGTGATCACACTAAAATGCTGTTTGGATGCCATGTAAGGCATAAAGCGTGTTTGTTAGATTACTTCTATTTTATCACCAGTGTCTTGAGACATTAATGCTGCGTTAATCTGCACTGTAAAGTGCAAATGTTAAGCCTTGGCTAATTGCCTTTTATGAGAAGTTAACTGCCTCTCTGGGATCCTAGCTCTAAATGTTATTGCTCTAAAGTCAGCTAGAGCTACTGTACTGATTCTATAGCAGTTTCACGGATAATTTTATTAAAATGAATTTCAGCACTAATTTAATTCATAATAATAATTATTCAAATGAATGCAAATCATTATTTAGGCTTAATAATGGATTCTGATTGTTAAACTGCAATAAGGGAAAGAAATGAAAACATGCTGATGGCTTTAAAGCTGGTTACTGAAATAGTTTAGCAAGTTAACCTGTGAAGATCTTCTATGGCAGAACATCACGGTGACGCCTCCAAAATACAGGGATTTTTTTTGTTGTTGTTGTTGTTTTCAATGAAGGCAGGTGAGCAGCTGTCCTTTCATCTTTTGTCCATCATGGTTGCAGTTGCCACCACACTGACGCTAATGCATAAAACATAAGTTCCTTTCTTGTCACTACCTGTTGGCTCAAACCCAAGCTGTCTTTTGTTCTGCCTGCTTGGCTCATTCTGAAAGAGCCCCTAGTTTAATTTGCACCCATCCACTCAGTAAATCAAATGATGGCGTATGCAGGACGGTAATGAGGTAGCATTTCCATTCGCTGTTCCCTGTCAGCCGATTGGCATGTTCCATTAATGCTCTGGCTGCTTTGGCTTGCTTGTTTATTTTGCATCCAATGCAAATTTGCAGACATGCATCATATGCAGCATTTTCAGAAGTTTGAGCTATTGTTGTTAAGATGATTGGATTAAGGTGTTTTTAATTAGCATCATCACTGTCATCAGTATGGGTCTGGATTCAAACACACAAATACTACCATTAATATTTGATCAATAATGTGCATGTTGGTAATTCTAAGCTGTGTGACTGTTAGCTTCATATTTTAGCTATGTGCCTCAATGTGAATAAATGGTTTATATAAGCAGTCCTAAACTTTAAACCATTCCATGGACATTGGTAAGATTTATAGTCCTTAAACAATTTCTTAAAGGAAAAATACAAATGATGTGACTGATGCCATAAAATAAATGACTGATGATGCAGTATTTTTCAACCCTACTAGAGTTAAATAATTACAATGTCTCTTATTCAACTTAAAGGATTTCTAATTGACTCAGGCAGACTGGAATATCATTCGCACAGGCATTTCTTAGAGGTGGAGCTTGCTGTGGAGGTTTCAGAAATATAATTGGTTGAGTAAGTCAGTGGCGCAAGAGAACACATTTCAGGTGCGTAGCAATTTCAAATGGCAACACAGAAAGTAATTGTTTTCATTGAACAGCCTTGACATTCATTGTGTTGGGATGTCAGCACATTAGCTAAATGGTTTACCAAATAAATCATATAGCCAAATAAAGCTGAATACCCAGCTTACTTAGCTAACTACAGGCTAGCATGACTACTGCATTATTACTTTAACTTTTAATTACAAGCTGCCAAGAAGCAACAACAACCTCCTACTTGTAATGTTAGAAATATATGATAGCCTCCACATCAGTTGTGTGAAAAAAAAACTAATCTGTCAAATAGCTGTTGGGAAAATGGTTGCTTTAGCTTCTGCTAAATAAAAACCAATATCAGTACAGCTAAAATCATATAAACTGCTCAAAAAAATTAAAGGAACACTTTGAAAACACATCAGATCTCAATGGGTAAAAAAATCATGCTGGATATCTATACTGATATGAAACATAATGTCCCAGAGGTGTTCTATTGAGTTTAGGTTAGGCAAGTGTGGAGATAGCCAGTGGTATCAATTCCTTCATCCTCAAGGACCTGCCTGCATACACTCACCATATGAGGCCGGGGATTGTCGTGTAAGAGGAGAAGCCCAGGACCCACTGCACCAGTGCAGGGTGTCCAAGGATTTCATCCCGATACCTAATGGCAGCCAGGGGTGCCAGGGTGCTGTTGCCTGGCCTGTAGAGGTCTGTGTGTCCCTCCATGGTTGTGCCTCCCTAGACAATCAGTGACCCACCACCAAACTGGTCATGCTGAATGATGTAACAGGCAGCATAATGTTCTCCACAGCTTCTACAGACCCTTTCATATCTGTCACATGTGCTCAGGGTGAACCTGAACAGCGGATCAGTTCTGGACCTGCCAATTCTGGTATTCTATGACAAATGCTAATCGGGCTCCATGCTGCCAGACAGTTAGCACAGCACCCACTAGAGAATGATGGGCTCTCAGTCCACCCTCATGAAGTCTGTTTCTGATTGTTTGGTCAGAGACATTCACACCAGTGACCTGCTGGAGGTCATTTTCTAGCTCTGGCAATGCTCATCCTGTTCCTCCTTGCACAAAGGAGCAGATACTGGTCCTGCTGAGTTAAGGACCTTTTATGGCCCTGTCCAGCTCTCCTAGAGTAGCTGCCTGTCTCCTGGAATCTCTTCCATGTGCCATCCTGGAGAATCTGGACTTCCTGTGTAACCTCTGTAGGGTCCAGGTATCTCCTCATGCTACCAGTAGTGACACTGACCCTAGCCAAATGCTAAACTAGTGAAAAAAATAGTCAGAAAAGATGAGGAGGAAACATGTGAGTGGCCTCAACCTGTAAAACTATCTCTTTTTTGGTGATTGTCTAATTGTTGCCCCTCTAGTGCATCTGTTATTATTTCCATTAAAACAAAAGCAGCTGAAACTGATGAACAACCCCCTTTGTTAAAAACTGTTCCTGTAATTTTTTTGAGTAGCGTATAAACTTAGCAAAAAAAGTAAGAACATTTGTATTTGGTTGATTATTTCTTTGTTGTACATGTAACAATACTTCTTGGCAATACTATAATTCTTATAGCATTGAAAAGCCTGTTTATTTCCCCCTAATTGGTGCTACATTTGTAAGGAAAATGCATTTATGGGTTGAGCAGCGTTGTTGAAAAACTTCCCAAATTTTCTCAGCAAATGGCAAAAACCTTTTGTTCAAACTTTTACTTTTTTTTCTCCTGTCATTCCAATTGTTTATAAGTTATATGTTACCAGAATTTCAGTGTAACGATACACTGAGATTCTGGGCCCCATACCAAAAATAATAATTTGGCTACAAATGGGTTTTTTTTACTTTTGTTTTTGTTTTTTTACATTGATATTTATTCCTCCTTTTATGCCATGGAAACAAAGAAAATTTCCTTGTATGAAATGACTAAACAGTTTTGATGTCTTCCACTTCTTCATCACTCAATCTTTAAACATTTAATCAGCACAAAATTGATGTGACACAATATATAAACTACTGCCAATGGAAAATGTTATCTTATTGGTGCATCCTTCAACAATAAAAATAGCTACATATCTCAATATCTGGTGTGACTACAAGTCTAACAGTGGGGTATCTCTAAATCATGAAAGCTCCATTTCCTTCTAGCATAGCATGAATTCAGTATAAAGAAAAGACACAGTTGTGAGCATTGGCCATTGCAGCTAAATTAATGGTTACAAGAACCACATTTCTACACTTAATTTGTAAGTCGGGTTAAATAATGTGTCAGAGTACACCTGAATCTAGTTAAAACTAATTATGCCTCATAGGGAAACCAGATAGGTCACACTTTTTGCTATTATTGTTTTTTTTGTCAGATACAGTAATCCCTCGCTACTTCGCATTCGCTTTTCGCGGACTCACTGTTTCACGGGTTTTCAATCAATATTAGTGTAAAATATTTATTGCAGTATTTTCGATGTTTCGCAGGTTTTTGCGGTACTCGTTCTTCACATGCGTAGTACGTGTTGTACAGCAATGTGTATATATTTGGTGTGGGGAGGGTTTATAAAAAACTTAAAATAGTTTATAACTACTAAAATAATGTATAAGTATTAAAATAAATATAGCGTCCCTACTTCGCGGATTTTCACTTATCGCGGGTGGTCCTGGATTGTAACATAACGATAAGTGAGGGGTTACTGTACATTTCCTAAACTAACTACTTGTATTGCGTTACATATTTTGGACTAAAATGGTAAATAGACTAGTTCTTATATAGTGCTTTTCTACTCTGTTTGAGCACTCAGAGTGCTTATACAACATATTTACATTTACCCATTCACACAAGCACTTCCATGATTAACTAAGCTAAGTGCTTTATTATCTAACATTCACACTCTGACGCTTGCATCGGAGAGCAACTTGGGGTTAAGTATCTTGCCCAAGGATACGTTGGCATACATTGGCAGTAGCCAGGAATCAAACCGCCAACCTTCCGATCAGTAGGTGACCTGCTCTACCTCCTGAGCTACAGCCGCCCTGACTGTTTATTTAGTATCAGCTAATTAAACCAAATGCACCAACTGTTTCAATGGATTTAACATTTGGGTTATTTCAGCAGCAATGTAGATTGTTTACTCTTAAATTAGGAGAATCTTAAGCACCACTTTTCAGCCACTGGGATAATTTCTTCCTCAGAAGCAGCTCCAGCCCTAAGAATTTGTCTGGGATCAATCTGCCTTACAGCCACTGAAATGTGCTATGCATGCACTCACCATACAGTATGTTACTGTTGCTATGTCTCACTCCTGTCTCCTGTCTTGTCTCGGTTCACTCGGCTGGCTCGGATTTGGATCGTTGCCTGCCTGCCTGCCTGCCTGCCTGTGTGTATTCATGTCCTGTTCCTGCACAACCACAACCACCACCTCCACCACCACCTTTTTCGCACCCCCTCATCTGAAGGCTATGAGAAATCCCGGAGCTTAAACAACATAGCGGGCATGACTGGCGTGGCTGGTAACGCTCTGAGGTTGTCTCCTGTGACCTCGCCCTACGGATCACCCTGCCCGCTACGCCGCTCTCGCTCCCCCATCCCTTCCATCCTGTGAGATGTCCAGCTCTGGGCCATCCTTCCCACTAACAAACCACTTCCCTCTAGCATCAAATCTGACTCTGTTCTAGATATTGTGACTAGTGGATAAGTACTTTTTACTGTTGTAGCCAAGACGAATGTTAATATCTTGGGTAACCTGAGCAAGTTCTCACTTTCCCCCTTTCCTTGAAGGTACATCTGCTTAGCTCACATCCTTAACCAATTAGTTCTCCTGCATTACCTGGAGTACCTTTTAATTCGATATTGTCAAACTCTGAGACTTGCAATAAAAGAACTGACTAGTGGCTTCAGAAGTAGCAGCCATAACATTTAATAAAGGACATTTAATAATCAGGGATATTAGATGTTGCTATATTTAGATACCTTAAAATAGACGTGCTTCCAGAAAAAGAAAGAGAGATGTCACTTTATTTTAATCTCACACAACTGTGACTTTATTTGTTTATCATTTGATTTTTGGGTTGGAGACGGAGAGGAGGTGGGAGTTTAGGAATGGAGAATTAAGTCTTTCAGGGTCTGTCACTTTTCACCCGCTGTTGGGCCTGCTCATGTTTTTGCATGGATCATCCTGTAATCATTGTCTGCGAGCAGCGTGCACAGAGGAAGGAAGGGGGGGTCAACAGTGAGGAGATAGTAGATGTAGATATATGGAGAATTTTTTTAATTAAATCTTATGTTGGGTTTTGTTCAGGGAGGGCACACCTGACTTGTATCATGTCTCATTTTGCCATTGGCTTCACCAACAATCCACAGAGGAGACTGAAAACACAGAAGCCCAGCTGGGTGTCAGTTTCTCTCTGAATGTGGGTTTCTGCTCATTTCCTGCTGTTTCTGGGTAACTTTCTCCCCCTCTCCCTTCTCCTTTGTGTCTAATTTTTTTTTTTCCTCTGACAAAGTACCACCAAATCTGCTGTGTTTCTGGTTGTTTACTCACAGATAACTGCAAAGACGTTGTCTTTACTGGTTTTACACAAGCAGAGAGCAGCGTTCTATCTTAATGGCTTGAAGGAAGGCACCACCATAGTGGAAAGGTAAAGGAGTGTGAGGGTAGCCGGCAGTGCGGAGCCCTCTCACCTTCTTCTCGGTCATGAATTATGATTTGCATTTTTGTGTATGAGTGTGTGAAGTAAAACTGGGGTTATTCAATAATCCATAAGGAGACGAGGACAGTTTCTGACAGACATGCATTTTTGAAGGCACCAGTCACGGTGCTGCTTGTAGCATTTTATTCAGTGGATTATGTCCACATTAATATAAAGTAAATATGACCATTGTGACCAAAATCCTGGAGAAAACATGTATATATTTGTGTGTTCCACAAGGTTTAGAAATTTTCATGATAGAAAACAGACAAAAAAAAAAAAATTATAACTTTTTGCACCATTAAATCAGCCATGACCCACACCTATTAACTGATCTTCAGTCCCCGGACGAGACAACCTGGACCTGCATTCCATTAAAACAGTTGGGGGCGTCTCATATGAAATTGAAGCACCTTTTTATTTGGCTGAATGGCTGCATCATTTTTATGCATACTTTTTTTTTAAACAATGACAGGTATAAATTGCCTTTGCATACCAACAGGTGTGGGAAAGCAGACATAACCATGCAGCAATGTGCCTCACCCATCACTACAGTACAGTATGTCTATAGAAGTAGGTTGCTTAGCAACTGGCTCACAACTAGATGCATCTTACACGTAGCTCAGCAAGAAGTCAAAACTATTAAAAAGGAGAGTTCTCAAAAACATTTCTCTTTGTCTGTGCACCAAATTATTGAATCACCCCTTACTTGAACAACAACAGTATACAACAGAACCTTTATAAATCTGGATATATGCCCCAGAGCATCATAGATTTATACTGTTTTTAGTTTGGGGCATCTATTTATGCCAGAGTGTGCATGGTGAGGTCTTATGAAATGAGAGAAGATGTATTTCTTTCATTCAGAGATGTGTTTATATTTTATTTAGACAATCCATTTCCTGTTTGAATGACAGCAGGATAAAATTGTCATCAGTATGAGGACCTATTGCAGTGGGAAGACCTCATTTGGAGCCATAAGGCCACATCTACAGGACAGTAAGGATGAGGACGAATGCAAGAGCCACTGACTGACAGCCAGTCAGCTCCCGGCTCAGTGAGCACACTGGACAACTTGCTAAAAATTCTTATTTTGCAAAGGAGAGCAAATCAAACTGGACACGTCATTAAAAGAGACTATCTACTGCATAGATTTTGCTCCTGTAAATACAACAAAACAGCACATCTGGGCCATGTGGCTCTGTCCACACACCTGTCTTTTGATGGCGAGTCAGGTAACAAGGTGGTTGGTTGCTATGTTGCGCCGTAACACTCAAAGTCAATCATATTTCTTGCTGTGGTATCCCTCCTCGCAATAAGTGTATTAAGATGCATCAGTTGAGGCACTTTGTGTTTTAAAAAAGGAGTGTATTCATATATGAAATTCAGCATAAAATATATACAGTATAGAGAGACAAATGTGCTAAGTTGAATAAATGTGACATTACGGTCATCTCTGCTTTTGTTTCTCTCGGTAATTTCAGTAGGTTAATCGCGCTGCTGTGTGTAAATGTGTGTATGTGTATCCTAAAAATCCAGGGTAAGATCTATCATTTGAAAGGCCAGGTCAGAGAAGACCAGTGAGCGGACTTGATGCTGTCACTCTTTCACATTTAGCACAAACACAAATGAGACACAGCTCCCCTGTGATGCAGCTGCCATTGTAGAAGTCCCCTCTCTACCCTGCGTTAGTGCTGCAAATGTTCATCTCTATACAAACCAAATTTTTCTTACCAGACTATTCCTCATGACTCCTGGTGGCTAACAAAAGTAACTTGATTCTTCCAGATCTTTCCCCTTGTTGGGGGGGAGTGGAGCAAAAGTGTAGCAGAAGTTTAGCAAGTTATAAAGTGGGACTTCTAGAATGGCTACATCTGCACAGTAGCAATCCCGTGTATCTAAACAATCTGATTGGATTTGCAATAAGCACCTGAAAAACAAAAAGCGCCGATCCACACTGTGATTTCAGCAGCCCGTCAAAACAGGAAGGTGAAGGAAAGCGAAAGCAGCTCTAAACGCTGCCAGGCAAGACCTGAAAGTGGCACGATGTGTGTCGCTTTGGTGGAGACCTGCACAGTTGTAGGCTAGCTGTTCAAGTGTCACCCTGAACCCACAATCCTCCTCATGTAGTACACACGCTGCTTTACTCTTTGTATTGACAAAGGGGTACCGTTCTTTGTGTATTTCTAGGATGACGTTGTAACTTGAAAAAAAAAAAAAAGGTGTTTATTTTTTTTGAATCCAGAACATGTATTTTTGTGTCTTACTGTTGAGTACATTGCTCTTTCCTGTAACAGTCATGGTAGTCTGATGCTGTGCTTCTACATCGTGTCCTCAAACTGTCAGGCTTTTGATCCAAGTTCATGTTTTGTATGTTTTACTGTGAGCATAATTCTAGTTTGAAGTCTGTATTTGTGGAGCCTTTTGTTGGCGTTCTAAAAGTGCATGCAGAAAAGAAAAATCATGATGTCAAATTGTAAAAAAAAAAAAAAAGGACAAAAAAATGATGACATACTGTATATCACGTTCAAAACATTGTGTAAAGAGTAAAGGTAAATGCTATGTGAGAGATTCACATAAACTATTTATCTTTTAACTGATGGTCTCTGTCTTTGCTTTATTTGATGTGTTTGCTTCCACAGTCATTTTTGGTTCACAGAAAAATAGTGATACACAATACAAATGTGGGTTTACCTTCAAAGTATCCCAAAATCTCACACACAGCTGACAAACTAGCACTTTTATTTTTCATATTAAAGTTTGGATTCGATTGCCTTCAGCTTAAACAAAATATCTAAATACAAAGTAAATATGTATCTAAATACATTTTACTGACCTATAAACTTCAATGCAGCCCCCAGTTTGACTTCTAACCAGCTGCACCTTATGAAGAAATCTGAGGCATGGTAGCAGCATAATTTGCATCTAGGAGACTGCAATTTGTTTGGGCCTTTGTGTTTTGCTCTTTTACTATGTTTATTCAGTTTTGAGTTCACTCACTTTTTACTTCAATTTCTTTGTTCAAACACTTAAAAACACTTGTTTAGGTTCAGACACTTATCTACTGTAGGGAAAAGGTGATGGTTTGGGTTACACATCTTGACTAATCTTTCGCTGATTAATAACAACTTGTATGTGTGAACTCCATCTGCATAGTTCCATCTGCCAGCAGCTCTAGTAGATGTAGAACTGCACGTAGTTGGGTTTTCCGAGTTTCGCTCATCAAGTTTGAGAAATGTCGGCTTGGTCGTTGAGATGGGTGAAGAACATTCGCCACACAGAGATTCCTTCATGTATTAAAGAGATAACTGCAATGCAATATAATCAATGAAAGATCTTTATCTGGGCAACAACTGGATATCTTCCTGTTTAGTCATGTTCCTCCAAAATGAGTCTCTTTTATTCAAATAAAGCTCTTTGTCCACCACCTTTCTGCAGGATTTGGAATAATTTCCTGGCTGTTTCCTGCTTGAAAATCTTGTTTTTTTGTTTTGTTTTTGTTTTTTGTTTTTTTTTTTGGGGGGGGGGGGGGTGTTTTTGCTGAAGGAAGAGAAGAGAAAAGAAGACACATGAGCTCTTACTGAATTTTTAATTCTGCAAAAACAAGTGCTGGATTTTTTGCACAGCAAGTACATGATGCATAAAGAATGCAAACCACATGCTAGAATATATCGAAGTTTATTGGAACAAAGCTTTATTTTTGGATTACAAAGGAGAAACACACCTATATCTTAATGTAAATTAGGTGTCTGTTATATGGAGCGCTGAAGGGAAATGTGTGCAATATTCTGCCTCATGTCACACTGTCATACAGCAAAATGTGCAGTACTGTGGTTAGTGGGAGGTGATTGTTGTAGCTGCACTTTACTGCTTACTCTTACAACACAGAAGCCAAGGCTGATGCAGCTGCGAATGTCATTTCCAATTGAGAGTAAAAGACAAACAAAGCAGCTGGTGCCGTCTTTGTCTGGAGGCCAGTACTGATTTCTCCCACAGGTTCAGACTGAGATAATGGTGAGTCGGCCCCGTCCTCTCCCACTTCCTGTGTTCCCTGATCATTTTCCAACTCACGTTCAGCAATCAACGGCACTCGGCAAACCATAGCTCTGAGACATCCCAACTATCTTTACTCCAGTCGCTATGGAAACAGCCACAGACGTGCCAAGGAGATGTAAACAGCCAGAGCTGGAGTGTGTTTTTCAGGACAGGAACACTCTCCATTTCCCTTCTTCTCCTCCACCCACCCACCCTGCCTCCACCATCCTTGCCTGAGGAGTGGGTTGGGGGGTGAAAATCCAAAATACCAAATTCGTGACATGAATATTGCATCACAGACTGTTTTAAACTTGCTACTCAGTGAAAAACAAAGAAACACACATTTCCCCCAGACCAGTGAGAACGTGTTGGACCATCAGTGCATACAGGACATTAGAGATGTCTATTGTGAATAAATTTATAATAATAATAACGGGATCTGTGTTGGCCCTGCAACAGGCTGGTGACCTGTACAGGGTGTACCCTGCCTCTCGCCCTATGTCAGCTGGCATAGGCCCTCCCATTTTGCAGCACTAGCTAGATGGCTATATCTAGCTAGACCCCACGACTTTGACATCTGAATCATGAAAGCATGGCAGGGATGAGAGTGTCTGAGTGGGACCACACACCATGGGATGACATTACTTTCTAACTTGTTGACCAAGTATCTCCATGACAACAGCTGGAAATATTGCAAGGCTGCAGAACATAAAAAAAATTGTGCGGCTTGACTGTATTTTGCGTTATATTACCTGTCAGATTTAATTACTTATTAATTGAAAGTGCCAGAGTACCATTCTGGATCATTCTGGTCCACTTTAACCACTGGTGTGAATCCTCCCTGCCATAAGACACTCTTGAAATCTATACTTGCACTTATAGCCCTAACATGGTATACTTTACATGACGAGGAATGGAACTAGAATATCTAGAATATTCTATGGATATATCCATATATCCACAGAAAATATTGTATAATGACCAATCAGCTCTGCTTTTTCCTCTTATTTGGATTCCTCTTTGTTGCTTAGCAAACTTGGATGACTAAATAATCCCCCTTTGCTGTCCATAGCTTCCAGCAAACAGTACAATTCAGGCACAATTCAGAGAAAATCCAGTGGAAGCTTAAATGAAACTGACAAGAGTAAATAAAGGTAAATTCTCCAGTAAGGTGTCTTGATAAAAGCACACCTGGCATGACTCTGGAGGTGATAGCCTTTGCATATTTATACACACTGCTTAAATGGAAGCAAGATGCTGGACCCTGGAGCTGTTGTACTGCAGTGTGGTATTTAAATCCTGATAAGTACCATGTAATGAGACTGGCGTATTTGTCGAGGGCAGAGTGAGTCAGGCAGTAGAGTAGGGGCTCCGTTTACAGGCTTTGTTATAGGTGAATACTCAAAAAGCCACAGGAACACTCTAAATTACTCACACACTGACACGGAGCCCCTTACTGAAAACCACAAGGGCACCATGTAGTGGTGTGCGATAAGTGCCAGGACACACAAGGGCTGTAAATACCAGCATCAGGTCCGGGAGACAACAAAAAGTCAACAATTAACAAATAAATAAATACACAGCAGAAATGAGAGGAACTTCATACTGTAAAGACACTGCAGGAACTGCAGCAGGAAATGAATCCACACATCAACTTCACAGGAAAGCGACCCTTGAGTGATCCTGTGCACCACTTCACTACTGTAAGTATGTGGGATACTGGTGCGTACTCCTCCATAGTTTAGAGTTTTCATCCTTTATTTAGCTGCAGGAAGAGGGATGGAGGGAGGCACGGCAGTGCAAATGTTCTCTTCAGCTACATTAAATTGGTTTCATAATATTTATGTACTGCTTTGTGAAGGTTTGCAGGACTTTAAAGATCCCTGACCACCTCAGGAGAAAGTGTAGATGTAAATAATGAAATAAATGTAAATAAACTGTTTCTGGTTACTTCAGGACTGCTGAATAATAAATTACTATGATTATTATTAATATTATTATTAAGTATTTATCTCCAAAAGAAAAGTCTCTTCATCACAGACTACACAGAGAGGTCAGAGGTCAGCATTACTGATGACAGACAAATCGTGTGGTTTGTGGCAGGTTAAATGTCCACATATACCCAACGATGGATATTGAAAAGATTTAAATTGACATCAATGCCAGTATTGATTATAGTTCTTTAATTCTGTATAGAATTCTTTATTGATTGATATTATACAGCAAAAGAAAGTTTTCAGCACCAGAGCAACTTTTCTCATGTCTGAACACAATGGAAAAACCTCATAGAAATAAAGGTTTGCATGTGAGTCAGGTCTGCAAAACACATGACGTTCTCATATGAATTGCATATCACAAACCAACCATCAATGTGCACTTCCAGTTCTTGATTTTCATTCCCATAAAATTGTCACCCATGCGTGCGTGCGTGCATGGATGTCATTCTGTCTGTAAATAGCTTGAAAAGTTTTGAATGAATCCTGAGAAAACATTGTTGGGCTGTAGTGCAGGGGTCATGTTAATGATCCATTAGCCCTATTCAGACCCTACTTTGAGGCCCAGACCAGGTTTAATGTCATAACTCCTGAACTGCTTAAGCTACAACCACCAAAATGTATCTGGCAACAATGAGCGACAGTGAGTCACAGTGAGTCAGGTTCACTACTTTTGATGTTTCCATGGTGATGGGGTTTTTTTTTATTACATTAACAACATTTTATGTAATTGTATGCAACCCTTATTAATTTAAGTAATGAATGTATTTATTTATTTATTTACTTATAATCTTTATTTTACCAGGTAAATTAATGCAAGTGATTAAAATCTTTTATGCTAACTTGATGACACACAACATTTAGTCCATTTTAATGTGTTTTACACTTTTTCAGACATGCATTCTATTTAAGTGTCCTTGTATACACGATTGTTAAGGGAATGCTGCATTACAACAGTTTCAAGCAATAAAACTAAATTGATGATGTCACAATTATAACATTTTTCATTATAACACCAAAGTAATTGTAGTGATGTATTATTGTGTATACATCCATGGTGGCGATATCTTAGATAGTTTAGGAATTGTGGGTGGCTTCAAAGCCACTGATCTTTTACATTTCACAACTGCCTTTCCTTCAAGTTGACCTCAAATATTATCAAGAGAAAGAGAATGAGCTGCATAGTTAATTAGAAAAAGACTGTATTATGATATTATATAATAAGCTCAAATTATTTATGTCCAGTTATATAGAAATCAATACCTATTATCCATTCCCTACTCCTACATAATGTTTGTGTAATCAAAGCATCTTACTTATCTGATTTTTACTGCACTACAAACATCTTAAAGTATGTTTAAAAAGAACAAAGAAAACAAAATCAAAATATACAAAATACAAAATAATTCCCTTAAAAGTAAATACTGCACAGTGAGCTGGCTCGGTGGAAATTTGTGTTCTCGGAGTGCTTCATGTTTGTTTTGGTTTTTTCCCTCCTGGAACATGCCACTGCTAAATTGAGCACTTAGTTTCAGGGTCACTTTAATTATTCATTTAAATATTTAAACCCTTCTAAGGGAACAGCTGGACTGAGGGTTAAGCTGACCAGAGATGGCCATAATGTCTTGTGGATAGTTTTTAGGCAGGAAGAGATAGGAAAGCAGGGAAAGACACAGAGCAAAGGGCCTCAGGTAAGAGTCAAACCCAGGCCACTGCATTTGGCCTCACAGTGCATGACACCTAGAGAACCTGCTCAACCACTGAGCTAAACGGGCACTCTAGAGAACCTTTTAAAGATTCCTGTTAAGCAGCACATTGTTGAGATTGTCTTCTTTTGGTATGCTATTGTTGTGTGCATTGTACACAGTTGCAATCTCCAAGAGTCTCCAACCACTGTTTTTCATGGTGTGACTGTAGCAAATAAGCACACTTTATGCTGGCAGCAGAGCCTGCCAAGAGCTCTCCTAGTTGAATACAGTCACAGATCAGACACAAATATCCAGAGATAGAATAAGACCATTAAGATCACGGGAATGTATTTTTAATAAAGATGGGTGTCAGCTGTTTGATGATTACCTAATGCCCTTTTGAGCTTTTTTCACTGTATTTGCATGCTGTATTGCCGGCAGAATTACTCCTAAAAGCCTCTACTGAGGAGAAAACGAGGTCACAACTGAACAACTAGCAAAGATTTATAACATACTGAGTCAAATAGGTATATAATTTCCAGTATCCTCAGTTTCCCAGAATTATTTGATGTACTCTAGAAGTGAAACACCTGACATGCTGAGCAATAAAGTCCTGATGATAAGCAGAGTGGTAGGTGGGGGATGTATTAAATATTAGACATGCCCATTGATCAGCCATTGCCTCTTATCCAGCTCAGCTGCCTCTGTTATAACACAGAGAGAGATCATAGGCAGCATGTCCCAGCAGCATGTTAATGAGCCAGTTGAACTAAGGTAAGCCTATGCACACCATTGCATCAGGCGATGCGAGGGGCACTCATATCAGCAAGTTAAATTTACCACGGTGTATTTTTGATCTTGCAGGTTGACGAGCCCGTCTCCCGTTGTCACAGTTAAGCTTCTGCACAGCAGCCAGAATACCTGAGGACACTCTGAAGCTTTTTAGTGTCTGACATTCTTATATGTTCAGAAAGGCTTTGGGTTCTCAATTTTGAATGTGGAAATTTGAACCAAAAAGACAGTTTTTTTCACGCTTTTAATATTTGTGACAGATCAGGTTTGAGCTTACAAATTTGGAAAGTTGGTCTCTGGTGGAAGTACTTAAGCTTAGTGACACACGCAGCATGTGATGAGGGTTATGCAAATAGATATGGGTTCTTTTTAAGGGGTAATATTATTAAAAGATTAGGAATTGGATAACAATCTTTACGCCGTGGAGCACTTGAGAAAAGTTTTCCTGGTAAAGGTAACTGTTTTGAACCTATTTGCAGTTGTACAGTAGGTGTGCTTGTTTTTACACACGTGATAGCAATGCAGTACCACTAACAATTCCAGTTTCTCATAAGTATATAATTTGCTCAAGTTTAATGCATGAATGTTAAGCAAGTCCATGTTTACTCCACTGGAGTGTACTCTGCTGCTACACTGTGAAGATAACATGATAAAATATGTTGATATTGAAAACTTATATGATAACCTGGACTGTATTCATTATTTGGCATTAATACTGACTTAGACTAAAGGATGAACTAATTGAAATTTTGGTGGTCAGAAGTTTCACATACTGCAGCCCGTCTGTCAGGTAATCAATCCCTTAGATAGTAGACTGATGTTTCCTGTAGCTTCTCTCCCAGTAGAAGTGGCTGAATCACGTTAAATGCACTTGAGAAATCAAAGAAAGTGATCCTCACCTCTGCAGCATGTAGATGATTGCATCATCCAATCTCAGATTTTTTTCATGCATCCACTGTGGCAGGCAAGGCAGAAGACCCCAATGCAGGGCACAAAGGGCAAAAGCTAAATTTGTAGTGTAGAACAGCGAGTGTAGAACAAAAGCAGGGCTGGTCAGGAAGCAGCAGCACAAACTACAAACTCACTAGTTAGTTCATTGCATAATTATGACTATGGTCAGACATGAATATAAACTGCAAAGGAAGTGGTTGGTAATTCTAATTGTAGTTTTGCCTCTGTAAGCCAGGATATTGAATACTGATTCAAACAACCAAGATGTGACTGAAGCACAGACTTTCAGCTTTAATTCAAGAGGTTCAACCAAAGTACTACATTCACTGTTTATGAATCACAGCCATTTTTTATACAGATTTAGAGGTTCAAAACTAATTGGACAGTTGACTGACAAGTAGTTTCATGGCCAGGTGAGGCCTGTCCACTTGTTCTTCCATGAAAAATTAGGCAGATGAAAGATCTGGAGTTGATTGTGTTGAAATTGTATTTTGTTTAGCACTAATCACCTTAACTCCCAATTAATTAGAGGTTCAAAGAGATGTTGATAGAAGGTATGGAGGCCATTGTTAAAAACAAAATAAACTTATCAGATTGTTTGATTTCAAATCCACTGTGGTTGTGTGCAGCGACAAAATTACAAAAATGTTGTGATTGTTCCAATACTTACTTACTGTGCTTATTTCTTTTCATGGCAACATTTAACTGATATGCTCCTTAAATATAGCATTTACAGTGTTGTATTCTATGGTGACACATAGCATTGACCTTTGTTTAGAATTCAGACTTCCAAAGGAAAATTTACCTTCCACCTAGAATGTTTTTATTATCTACCTGCACAATATGTATTTATAAGTCAAATAAACCAAACACTAAAAGTAACTCAAATGGCTATTAATCATCTAAAAACAACAAATACTCCACTACTTCATACAAGTGTGAAGATTTAATAGCCACTATGTGTTTGAACACTATTGAAATGCAGATTAAGTAGTAGTCAGATTTCC
This sequence comes from Archocentrus centrarchus, assembly GCF_007364275.1. NCBI lineage: Eukaryota > Metazoa > Chordata > Actinopteri > Cichliformes > Cichlidae > Archocentrus > Archocentrus centrarchus. The sequence goes on along the minus strand of NC_044368.1, from coordinate 20,688,065 downwards.
CGTTAAATGAATCCAGAATAAAGCATTCAAGACGACAAGAGTCTCTGGGTCTTGTTGTTTATTTTGCACCTGATGCCTCGATGTATCAGGTGCGAAATTATTGTGAGAACACTGCAAGTGCCTTATCGTGTCTATTCTCAGCTTATCCCTTTGCATTCGCTGACTCTCAGCTAACACGTAATTAACAGAAAAAAATTCAAATCCATTACACTACAAATAAATTGAACAAGTATGGCTCTGTTCCATTCAAAATCTGGAAAGAGCAGCTGAAATCTTCATCTGTATGCACAAGAGCAAAGTGGTGGAGATAAAACTATGAATGGTTGCCCACACTAAAAACAAAAAACAGAAATTAAACAAATTTAACCTGTGCCAAGCCCACACATTTTAAATTGACCTTTTTATTACCATCTCAATTTTAGCCATGCTTCATGGACAACATATTGAGTCCATGAAGTAGCAGGCATTTAAGCTGTCACAGAAGGCAGAAAAGTTGTTATTTATAGACACACAAAAATCTTATTCCAACTCAACATCCCCCTCAAAGTCCAGAAGTATAACCAACTGTGTGATGAAATTAGGTGAAATCATGGTATTGTCTGTACATTTGTGTTAGCTGACAAAATGCCTCACACAACAGGTGAAAGAGTACCAGACCCAGAATAAAGGAACTGTTTGAATTGGAGATAATTTATCTGAATTTCAAAAGCAAGACCACACCTCATACATTCCCCTTTCGGTTCTGTGACTATATGCTCACTACAGGTCGCCTGTTCTCATTTTCATGTGACCATCCACAAGAGACCTTTCAACATGTTTCACCATCGACTTCTTGTCCCTCAGCCCTTCCAACAAAGAATTCATAGCCCAGTTTGAGCACATTTCCTTCATGCTGTCCAAGAAACCCAACTGACTTCTGCTTCAGAACACCATCCTCAGGCCACTGCAGAGTTACCAAACACCACCTGCCATGCTGGGAAACCTTCAGACAGCCATTTCCTCCACTATTTGATAATATGGTCTGTCATACCATTCCTCAGAAACTCTTGTCTCCGCTCCATTCAGCTATACCAGGGATCCTCAAATCCAGGCCTGCTAATGACTTCTATATTTGATTCAGGTGTGTTGGATCAGGGACACATCTAAAACCTGCAGGACACCGGCCCTCGAGGCCTGGATTTGAGGATCCCTGAGCTATACAGTGATTCCGGCCACCAGCCATCTCCTCAAAATTGCAATCTTAGAAAGACCCATTGAGGAAGATCACCAAGCAGCAAAAGTTCCTGACATAAAAAGTCTCTTCTTTTTGGCCCCATTCTTGCCCACTCCAAAACCAGCCCCTCAAGCCAGGCAAAACTCAGGGCCATCTCAGCACCTGGTTCAGAAGTTACATCACCATTCACATGCTCCAGTTAGGTCTCCTTGAAATAATTACCTATGAAGAATTTCTGAAAAGAGGAGAAACATTGGCCTTCACCCCTCCAATAACAAGGCTAAACTATTGCAGCTTCTTGGAGCTCACAAATCCAAACAACAAATCAAAATAATACATGGACTTGGTTACTCCCATTTCATAAAACTAACAGAAATTAAAGCAGAGCTCAGAGTGCTTGTAAAGGTTATAAAGACACCTGGCAGAGCTGCCATTTGAGTGAGTGTGGGAAACGCATGTGCAAATCCCACATGTGCAAAGTTTCCTACAGTTGTTTGGAATAAACAGAGTAGTTTGCAGTAAGCATATTTTTAATGTTTTGTGTCAGTTAATGTTGAATTAATACTGTAGTAATAATTATAAAAGGTAGTTATAAGTTTTGTTGTGTGTTTAACCATTATAATGGTTATACATCATTATATAATCATTATATATCATTATGTAATCAGTCCCAGCAGGTCTAGAATGTTCTTGCCATTTTCACTTTCAAAAAAATATAAATCATTATGGCTGTTATGTTTTAATATCTTCGGTAAAACAGGACCAGACATTGTGCGATGGTAAACATTTTTCTTCAAAAGTCTTGTGAAAACCTTAAAAAATACACTCCATGTGCTCTGAAACATTAATTAAGGTACTGGTGTTTCTGTTCAACTTGCTACTTTAGCACTAGCATGACTCGCTGCTGAGCTACAACTCAAAAAACCTTCAGAATTTTATGCTGCTGTTCATCAACATGACCCACTGCATCATTTAGCAGGACAAATTTGCGGCATTTATTTTTTTTAAATCAATTTTGATTTTTCTGATTTTCGCAAGCAAATAAACAGATCTGACCAATCTGACTGCTGCACTTGGCAACATGTGAGCTCATACCTCAAAATGCGTGCTGATATACTGAATATACAGTGATGTGGGAACAGTAAAATAATACTATTTTTCCTCAGACACACAGCTACATGCTGCTCTGGTCAGTTGGCTCTCTGACATTATTTCCCTGCCTCCTCAGATGTGATCCCAACTCTGGCAACAAGAACTTAACCTGCCTCCTTGACATCCTGAAATATGTGCAAAAGCGGCCGTGATGCAGCTTCATCTCCAGGATCAAACCGTGAAAATCTCCTTCCTGCTGCTTTCTCATGAGATTTGGATGAAACCAGAATCTTTGTTTCTTCCTTCTCTTGTTTAGAAACATCAGAACCTCATTACATTGTCGGTTGATGTCGACTTAATTTTTTCACAGTGTGTTTTATGAAGACGAAGTATTTGCAAAAACACAATGTGTTTGGTGCGTATATAGATTACACGACAAGTTTGCGTCCGAAAGATTCAGAATTTCATGTTGTTTGTTCACCACACCTCCAGTGTGTAACGGCCTTTGGAGTGGATATGTAAACATTTCCCCACAGGTCCTACGGGCAGTCTTTATCCTTTATTGTGTATCTTAGCTGTTCCCATTTCACTCTTCTGGAGATCTCGGATGTTGTTCCTGGAATCTGTTGGAGCCATTCTCCCAGTTTGGCTCCCCCTTGTCATAGCATGCGTGCTCTACCTCATCAGTCTCCAGCTGTGATAGCAGTTACAAAGTGATCTAACAGTTCTTTGTTCTCATCTCTTGTCTCTTGCCCACTTATCGTCAGTGTGCCCTGGTTCCTCAACACCTGAAAGTTTAAAAACATTCCTTCAATAACCATTTGTAGACATGATATTCATGAATCCTTCTGCTTTAATCAGGATATACAATATTTAATGTTTGGACTAAAGTACAGTTTTGAGGCCCTTAGCTCAGCAACATCCATTAGTCGTATCACGTCTGAAAGATGAAGAGCACAGAGGGTTAGAAAATGGGTGTTTAATATGGAATTAAAGGTGTGGGAGATGTAATTCATAGAATCCATTTTTGCTGCTCCTAATTATCTGCTGAATTATTGCCAGAAGCAGTCTCGGAGATAAATTCTAATCTATTTGATAGTTATGCTGGGTTAAAGAACAGCACAAATTACACCATAGAAGCCTCCCACACCCAGTACGCTTCTCCTCCCTCCCTGGAATAGTAAATAATTCAGATGGCTGTGATTTAAATGCAGTCAAACAGCCGTAAACTTACTTGAAGGTTGCTCTTGTGCATAGGTCACAGTATGTGCCTTGTTTTTTTTTTATCCCAGCTGCCTCACTTAAGCACTTTTTCAGCTCATACATTCTCACTGTGGAATTGCAAATTGAGTTTTTATGGGACAAATAAATGCATTCATGACTAATTTCAATCAAAGTTTGCAGTCTGTGTTCTTATACATGTTTTTAGGTAATATTAGTATCAGATATATCTTACATCCTGCAATCCATAAAAAAACAGAATAAATAAAAGAGTCATTGTGGGTCTTTAGAACAACACTTGGACTATGAGGTAGGACACTGATCTGAAACATACCAGGAAATCCCCCTCTGAATACCTAGATAAAAACAAAATGAAGATTTTGGAGTGGCCTACTCAAAGACTCCAGGTGAGATGCTTTGGCAGGACCTTAAACAGGCTGTTCATGCTCAAAAAAAACTCCAATGTGGGGAATTTAAAACAATTCTGCAAAGAAGAGTGGACCAGAATTCTCCATAGAAATGTAAAAGACTCGATGCTACTTACTGCAAGCATTTGACTGAATCAGAATCAAAAGCCTTTATTGTCATCAAACACAGGTGCCTGATGATTGCACTTCTTGCAATCAAATTATTAGGTTTTCAGGTTAAAAAAAAATTACTTTTTTCATACAGGTCTGGGTAGATTTGGATTTTATTTTATTGTTTTAATTTATTTTTAAATTTTTTTATGCAAAAACAGAGAGAAATGGGTGCAAATACTTTTTCACAACAGTGAACATCCACATATAAAACACTTTCATGTCTGCAGCTCATAATGACAACACATTGGATACACTGGAGTCACAAATTGAATCAATTTGTGGGAAATGCAAATGAAAAGAGATGATGAACACACAGGAGATAAATATCGACAAAGAATGATCATTCATTCCCCTCAGAGGACACGCAGAATTTTCATGAACCGGCTGACAAATACCTAGCTGTTCGTGTATGTTTGCAGAAGGGGATGTGGGGTTATTGATTTTGAAGCACACAGGAAACCCTGTTCTCCCATTTCCACTGTAATGAAACATAATCGCTTTGAGAGTGGCAACTTTGCCTCGCAGAAAGCCTCCAGAAGATCTGGGCCTTTTCCAGTTGGCAATGACTCAGGCTCAGCATGTGTGTATTCATAAATATGTAAACTGAATACATAAAGGGAAACTGAAATCTTTACTTCTTTATGTTCTTGTGTATGACATGAAATTGTCCAGATGTGTAGATCTGACATTGAAAAGATGCATTAACACTTGCTATTTTTGCTATTATTGGACAGAAAACACAACTGTATGTGACAGGGAAAGGCAGAAGAGACTCAAAAATAAAGCAAAGGGCACAAAAAATGTTAAATAATGTTAATAAAACTTTTTTCTTTAGTTTCAGCAGTTTCAGCAGCTTTGTCGCTGGAAGCATTTACAGAAGGATACAATATCACTGCAGCAACATTTCAAAACAGAGAGCAGAGGAGAGAAGAGAAACCGGCTGTAAATGATGAGCAAATCAGCAGAGACTCACTGACTTGAGTAGGTAAGCATAAATTAGGTAAATGATTAATAAATGGAAAGAAAAATAACTGTGTTGATAACTGGTTAATGGGTTCAGTCATTTTTCAAGCAATAATAATGTATCTGTCAAGGAATATTATACATTTAAGGAAGTTAATTTTTTATGCTCATGAAATACAATACCTAGGTATTTTGATACTAAAACAAATGTAACACTGTCTGAAACTGAAACTGGCTAATTGGTGGGTTGAGTCAAGAGTTATGTGATCAAAGTATATTTTATAAACTGGGAACACAGAAGTAAAAGTTCAGGATCTTTATTGTGAGCAAAAAGGTGAAAAAGTGTTTCTGAAGTCCGAGGCTGCAGGGTGCAGACTAAAGATCTCCTCCTCACTACACTGCTCCCTCTGATTCTCCAACTCTATTTCTCTCTTTCTCGGAAGCACCAGTCCTTAAGCCCTTTCCTCTGCTTTTCCAAATCCACCACTCTCTCTGCCACAGTTTTCCTCCAGGCAGTGGGCGTCTCCACAGAGAATAAGAAGGCAAATCCAAATAACAATTTTGTCCTTGTACTTGAAGCGAAGAGCTAAACAAGAGTACCGCATGCAGCGCAACGATCTGGTGTCAACTGTGTGAAAGCTTCCGCTTTAAGTAACCCAGCCAAACTCAGCTCAACCAGGTGTGACCAGGTGTGTGATCAGACTCAATTGTGCCATCATGAGGGCATTATCTCCGCCTCTGAAACACACAAGCAAAAAAACACATGCACACACACTGACAGAAAAGGGGAAGAGTGAGCAAGAGAGGAAGAACAGAAAGGAAGAGTGATTCAACCACGACAGTGTAAAAGAGTGGATGAATTTAAGCAATAATCAGAAGGCAACATGTGCTGACCTTATTGGTATAGGAACCAAATGCAAGGCTCCAGAGGCAAGAATTCAGCCTTAATATTGATTATTCACACGAATAACAAAACCCAAAAACTTCTGCTAGGCTGGAACCAGAGAATAGAGCAAAGGAAGAACACAGGGCAGGGAGACACACAGCAATGAGAGACAACATGACAAAGAACAGAGGAAAAGTCAGGGCTTAAATACACACTGGGGCAACACAAAGTACATGACAAAAAACCAATCAGGGAAAACAAAGAAAGCAAAACCAAACACAACACACAGGACAAAAGACCAGCAAACCAAAACAGGAAGGAACAAAACACAGGATAGTTTTTCATTTTTACCTCGCCCTCAAAAGGTGGAGGGAGGTTATGGTTTGGGTCATGTTGGTCTGTTTTGCAACTCCAAAAATTATGAACAGATTTTGATGAAATTCTTTACCATTGTGAGATAATGTTCACATATTTGTGTGCAACCTTATAAGTGAAAATCCTCTGAAAAGAATCAGGGTGCAACATGACCAAAAGTTCTGTCATATAGCAAAATTTGATCATGACTGAAGGAGCATTCTGGATCTAATGATCCAGATTTATTATTAGTATTATTTATTTATGATGGAGTATGACAACATTGAGTGGTATCTATTGCAGCATCGTATCAGTACATAGAAAATTTGGGGTGGGCGAGGTATGCCCTTCTAGTTTAAAAATGCTTTGAGTTTTATAACCCACCACCATAACCCAAAATACAGTACAAGAGGGCGAGAAAAACCATAAAGTTTGACACCTTTATTTAACAAATTAGTCCGAGTGGCTTTTACTCATCTTGTCAGTTTCTGTCTGAATGAACAGAAAAACATTAGAGTGGGAGGGAAAAAGCCTCGGAGCCTGAGCAGCGACCACAGCTGTCAGGTAGCACTGTGTGACACGGCACACTTAAACTGCATTTATGAAAAAGGATGAAGGAGCGAAAAAGCAATCAGTGGGCAATTTAGCAGTCTTTTAGTCTGTTCAGTCTGTTGTTGTTGATGGGGAGCAAGAGATGCACCGCTGGGTTCTTATCTGATGTGAGCTAAATACACAGCTGCTTTGCCTCTGCTCTCACTGCTTTTTAATCCTGATTAGAGAATGGAGAGTTAGTCTTTCTGTTTTGTGGCAGTAAAAACTGAATTAATAGACCTGATGCTCATTTACCAGGATGCCTGTGATCTGACCCGAGGCTTTATTTCCTCCTTGTTGTGCAAATCAAAATTGGGAGCTGCATTAGAACACCCAGAGAGCAGGAGCTGAAGGACTGCAAGGAGCCTCACATCACTGTTGCTGCTACACAAACACAAACTTTAACAACAACTTGGAAACCACGTCTAATTATTCTTTAGTAAAAATGGAGCTCATGTTGTTGGGAAGCAGAAATTAAGTAAGTAAGGAAAGTTTTTTTATAAAGCGCTTTGCACAGACAAGGAGTCACAAAGTTGTGCACAATAAAACACAGTAAACTAAATAAAGTCAATGAAATGTAAATGAAAAAAAGACTGAAAGACTCTGCTCTCCTTTAGTCTTTAATCCTGTATGAAAAACAACAAGTTCTGAGCCTGTGATCAAAGCCTGTGAGCAGCAGTGTGTTTAGTAAGAAGCTGGAATAAATACTCCTGGCCATTTAGTGCTCTGTGTGTAAGCACAAGAACTTTACAACAAATCCTAAAATGTACTGTGAGCCGATGTAAAGAATATAAAACTGGTGTAATGTGAACTCACTACTCATACATTCACACACACACTTTCTGCCTAACAGTTACACACACAATCACACTCCGACTCAGGGTTTACTATCAAACACAGGGATACTTTGGCATGCAGGCTGGAGTAGCGAGGGATCAAACCACCCCCTAGCCCACAGGGGAGATCATATATTTCAAACATCATAATAGTGCCTCCCATAGTGTGTAACCATTGTAAGTATAACATTTACTATAATATTTACAGTAAATGGTTGCTATGTTGACCAATGAAAGTGATGCAATGCCTGCTAGCTGAATATTTTGCCATACCAGTCACATCAAGCACTTTATGGCAAATATGACCAAATCATTCTTATACCAGATTTGAGTGACAGTTGTAGTAAAATGCTCTTAGTGCTGAAGGAGAGCAGTAAAAGTAGGAGACTGACAAGGTGAAAACACAGAAGAGTTTTGCAAAAACAGGCTCAGATTTTCATTACGATATGCTGCTAAATGCTCAGGCTGCTGGGGGACTCCATCATGCACTGAGCTCTTTTCTGTCCTACTGCTGAATGTCAAGCACTTTGCCGTGTTGCTAGCTTGCTCTGGTAAAAAAGTGATTTCACCATTTTACAGCTTGAGTAAGCAGCACCATTTAGCCATGCTAAAGGTTATTCTTGATGTATTTTTCTTTTCAGACTCTAAGGAGCAAAGCTGTGGTGTACGTGACAAAGGTCTAATATAGCTGCGGTTTCCACACTGTCCACAATGTCCTCCAGCCGTGAGACTGTGGTCTCATTGCTGAACACAAGGAAAACATTCTTACCTCACATTTAAATGTGCCAACTTAAACTTGGGTATCCTAACAGCTTTATGACTTGGAACAGCTGCAAGATTTACTTACTGTGTTTGTGTGGGAAAAAAACTGTGGAAAAACATCATTAGATGAAGTTCATCTTTGATTTCAGTGGCAGGTGCTCTTCCTCTGCTTGGCTGCCCATTTAGGGGGCATTTCCTGAACATCATCATTTTTTTATTTGGTAGCCATTGTTGTACAAGATACTAAAAATGGCAGCAGTTTGATCAGGTGCTGAGAGTCTTTCCAGCATGTTCCAGAGCATGTCTTTTTTTTCAGGTTGCTGACAATGTTTACTCTTGTGTTAGACGGTGCATCTGACACTCACACTTTCTGCCCAGTTATCCAATCACAGCACTGGAAAAGTTAACAGTACTGCGCTGTCTGTGCAAAAAAACATGCCAAAGCTACCACAATAATGACACAAAAAAAAATACTTGGAGGAACATATTATTCAATGTCTACTCAGTCAGGTATTTGCAAAACATCATTTTTGGTGGATAACGTGTATGAACCAGCTGTTTTCAGTTTATACGTCCCTTTAACCAATCTGATTTTTTAAAAAGCGAACACAAATATCTAGTTATTAATAATCTAAGAAGTGGTGTGGGACTATTTCGTGCTATACAACACAGATTGTAAAATTACTTACAATGCGATGCAAAAGTCTTGAGCCACCTCTCATTTCTTTCTATTTTGCTTACAAGCAGCTAGACTTTATTATATTTTAAAGTAGACTTGAGCAGTAGTTCTCCAGGCTTTCTGAAGGTCTTTCAGTTTTTTCTTTGGACATTGGCTGCTTTTTTCTCAGTTCAGTCCATGTACCTGACCAGTTTCAGGTATGTGTGAGGAATGTTTGCTTTGTTTGTTGAGCCACTTAACCCCAAATCATTCAAGAATTAAAAAGACACACCAGTGTTGCTGTCTAAACATAATGGATAACTTAGCAAAGAACTGTGTTTCAATTGTATATTTAGGCACTTTGTTAATAGCAGTGTGTTGTTCCCATTTCTGTAGTTGAATATACAAAAACTGACAAAGATAGCACCGTCTGACAGGCATAAAATAGCATTGTGTGCAGTATGTCCTTAAAAATTAGAGAAAACTGGAGTGGAGATCAAAAGTGGCAGACCTAAAACAACTTTCTACAGCAGATGAACAGTATCTGAAAATGTCCTTAACAAATAGGAAAAAAATCCAACGACCTGACACAGGACCCGAGAGATGCATCTGACCCTTCTGCTGTTCACTGAAGTCTCATCAATGGTCTCAGTGGAAGAGCAGTTGTCAAGAAGCCATTCTTAAGGAAACAGGGAGACACAAGAATTGAACCGAAAATGAGTAGCAACAGGTCTTATTGAGTGATAAATCAAAATTTTACATTTTTGTTTCAAACTGTTGTCAACATGTTTGGAGGTCAGGAGAGAGGTGAGTATCTACAGCCGTCTGTAAAATACAGACCAGAAAAGCACCATCAGATTTTGATCCATTATGGAATACCATCTGTTTTGGCTACTCTTACATCCCTTACATTCCGTAAGTTGGTTAACGATCCACTTGATTGTCAGAGTAGTCTCTGAGGAGGAGGTTCTCAACACCCAAAAATGAAAAGCACTCGTGGAGAAAAATTCTGGTTCCAAATAATCAACCCTAATTATAGCAATAACAGTAATATTCTACAAGTTGACTTCTTACAAAATCCAAATATAAAAGTTAACTTTTGGTGGTAGAAAAACTGTATCACTCCTCACTCCTTTCAGAAAAACAAGGAAGAAAGGAAAAAACCACCAGCCCCGCCCCAACAGCTGTCTTTTCTTCATAATGACAGCGAGAGGCAGACCTAATGAGCTGGAGGAGCTTCCAAACAAAGCACAAGAACAAATGATACGTCCACCACCCTTGGCATAATCCTTGGCATCATATAGGATCACCAACATTTATCATTTTGCACAATACTCAATCCTCCAATACTCAAGAGGCTCCAACACATCTGATTGCCAACGGCTTCATTCCTCTGCATGACATTGATCCCAAACACACTGGCAATACAGTAAAATCATAGAAAAACATGATGAAACACTATCAATCATGGAATGGCCTCCCCAAAGGCTTTAACTGGATATTAAAGTAGATTATCACACACCGTTTCAGTGTTGAGACAGTGTGGGATCATCTTGGCAGAGAATGGAATAAAAGGCAGCCAGCATCCAGAGAAGAGCTTTGGAATGCCCCTCATGAATCTTGGATAACTTTTCCTGACGACTACTGAAAGAAATTACAAGAATGCTGCCTAAGAGAGCTTCAGGCTGTGATGAAGAATAAAGGCAGTCATACCAAATATTAACTTTTAAGGTTGTTTAAATGTACTGTATCCTTTGGAGCTCAGAGCCTGTAACTAGCTGCACTGCTGTGTGTTTGTCTTTTATGCATAATGCATGAAGAAACTGCAGATTTCAGTTTGTTCAGGCACCTTTCTGGCCGCTGCTTCTGCCAAAGGTATTGAGCTGTCACATGCTCGCATCTTTCAAATATCAGTCAACTAACAAAGGTAATCACTTAATCCCCTGAGTCTTCTTGTTAGAGCTTAGCAGAGCTGCAGCCATGTGTTTCAGTTCCAGATAGACTGAAGGGCAGTGAAGGACATGATTCCTCAAGGAAAATGAAGTCAGTGTTGAACTGTACAGAGGCCTACCCACATACACATTAAGAGGCTGAGCTTTTGTTGCCACTGAGTTAATCAACCAGGCCACCCAATTAAGCAGCCCCTACAGGCTTGGTATCGATCCAGAACGAACATCAGTGACACTCAGATAGGTCATCTATATATTGATGACCAGATTGGTCAAGACTTTATTTAAATGTGTAATGTGTGCATGTGTTAGTGGTTTTCTGTATCCTTTGCTTAGAGTCATGGAAACAGATGAGTTCAGCATTCAAGCATGACATTTGTTGTTTTCAAAGTCAAATTGCTCACCCCCCCATTCAGAGGCTCGTGAATACTCACTGAGCCATGCAGCTAATGTGTCCATGTGGATATGATTTCACAAAAAGACAAATTTGATTTCCATTCCTCACCACTGGTTTTATCCTTTGTTTTATTGTCTGAATTAAGACCAGCTTGCCCTCTAACGGGCAGATCACGCAAGGTAATTACTCCCATTAGCCCCTTTTCACCTGCTTAGACAGTCAGGATTCATTAAGGTTATCAGTTTATTAATCTGCATGTAATTAAGCGCTGGAGACCTCCAAGGTCCTGCTGAATAAAAGGAATATCACCTGTCCAGTTATCAACCAGTGAGCATGGCCCTACATTCAGACAGGGTCACCACCCTCACTTAAATTAGCCTTGAGGTAAAATAAAACTCTCTTTTTGCATGAGCAAAATTAATTAAAATGCCTCCAAAGTTTCATGGTCATTTACTGTTTTACCTAAGAGAAAAATTCTCATGTTCTGCTTGTCAAGTACTGATTCAGACTATTGATGCTGACTATACAGCTCTGCCAGAGTACTGCACATATTGTTTTTACAGTACCATCTTGCTTTTATCTACAGTACATCCTTCTTCTTCTTTTGGCTGCTCCCTTTAGGGGTCGCCACAGTGAATCATCTTCTTCTCCCTCACCTTATCCCTAGCATCCTCTGTCACACCCACCCTCTGCATGTCCTCATTCATTGCATCCATGAATCCTCTCTGTGGTCTTCCTCTTTTCTTCTTCCCTGACAGTTCCATCTTCATCCAGTCATCAATTTGTGCCCAGAGGCTCAAAGGCACTTGGGTTGTGTAGGAGGACAATGATCCGAAACATACCAGCAAGTCCACTTCTGAATGGGTTAAAAAAAAAAAAAAAGAAGAAGAAGAAGAAATTAAGGTTTTGGAGTGGGCTAGCAAAGTCCAGACTCAAATCCAACTGACATGCTTTGGCACGACCTTAAACAGGCCGTTCATGCTTGAAAACCTTCCAATGTGGCTGAATTAAAACAATTCTACAAAGAAGAGCAGGACATAATTCCTCCACAGTGATGTGAAAGGCTCATTACCAGTTATATATGCAAAAGAATAACAAAAGTCAGGAAGAGGGCAAATACCTTCTCACAGCACTGTATGTGCGCCTCAAACTGAAGCCAGGTCTTTCCACCTGCAGTCTTACACGTCTCATGGTTGTCAGCTGCTGGTAATCCAGTTAACGCTTTTGCAGCTTCAAAGCTCTTACTGCATTTGTCACATGAGTTTCTGTGGGGAGTTTGTGGCACCCTCTGCTCTCAGAACATGCAGGCAGCAGACTTTTGAAAGAAATACGTCAGCCCTCGCTTACAATAAAATGTTAATAGTAAGAGATAAAATGCACCATTGCTCTATTCAATGCACCTGCAGATTTTGCTTCTTCTCTCTGCTGCAGTGTGATCAGTAGCTCATGTTTTTTCCAGCTTTGTGATTGTTCTTCTGATAGTTCCGAGTTAATTTTGAGGAATTCATAGACAGGCAGACATTCCAGCTTTTTCTAATATAAATACCTTGGCTTTGGGGATTTGCAGATACTGAGTACCTTGGTCCCTGTGTAAAAACAGGGACCAATGACAATGGAACCAGTGTAAGTCAAATGAAAAATGAAAGAAAATGTATTTCCACTATTTGCCTAGTTTAGCTGCACCTAATTCCGAATTCTTATGGTGAATTCCATGCAAATATCTACAGGCTGTCTACAGTATTAGATACATACTTCCTCTCCTGCTTGTGGCTGCAGGACCTGCTTAAATTGCCATGAAGTGATTGTTTGTGTTATCAGCTGAAGTGGGCCGATGGTGGACCCGAGGCGCTGCAGGCCTCTTTGTTTTATTACCATCATTTGATTACCAGTGTCTGAGTGCTGAGTATCTCTGGCATTGTGCTCACATCTGAAAGCATCAGTCTGGGTGTGAGTGGGATGAAAGTGGTAGGAATGTGACTCGGGAATATCAGGCACGTATAACATCATACTGGTACTCGAGTGGCAGCTCCTATGCTCAGTCTTTAAGCCACAAAGAGAAAAACTATGTGGTTCTCCCTTCAGCCTGTGAGTGTTTGAGAAGGCTACTTGAGTGCAGAGGCCATAAACTTTACAAGAGGTGTATGTTACCGCTCCAACATTTAAGTGGATGTCAGGTACTGAAAGGATTCACTTGAGGTGGTTTGGGCTTGTGATGAAACCTCCTTCACGTAACCCCTTGAGATGTTTTTCCAGGCAGGTCCTTCAGACCAAGAACACCAGAGGGATCACACCACCCATCTGGCATGCAAAACGCCACAGGATTCTTCAACAAGAACTGGATGGTAACTGGATGTGGATGGTAAGAAAGGTGCCACATTCCTTAGTCTGCATTTTTTTTTAATTAAGGGTAGCCTTCTTATTTATATGAATGGCTGAACTGCAGCAGGAGTGCCACATAAAACTTCTGTCCCAAAAAACCTGCCTGGACAGTCAAATAGATACATGAAGGGGCATACAGAGTGGGGGAGTGAAAGCACAAATCTAGTGGCCTGAGGCACTATCTAACAAGATTAATCCATCATATACATAGATTTTAATTCATGTATGTTTTGATATATTTGGCATTTGTCAGTTTCTCAGTTCAGTTACTTTTTGTACAGGAATTGTACTGATCCAAATACAGAGGTGTTTGCAGAAAGGTACAGGGAAGCAGAGACAGAGGGAATTGTACAAAGCTAATCATCTCTGACAGAATGTGTCCAGTTGATCCTTATTCTTGACTGCAATTTCACCTTATTAAGAAATTCCCAACAAAATGATCTTGTACTAGATTTGACTCCTCTGTGTTTTTGCCTGCAACAGCAGTGGGTCATTTTACCTGTTAACTTCAGGGTTGACAGGCCTCATTTGCACAAAGAAATCCTGAATGTATTCTGTCAACTCTGACTTAACCTTTGATGCAACAATCTTCCAAAGGGTCACGACCTTTTCAGGTGTGTTTCTGTCTAGCTGGGACTGAAGATAAAGGGGCTCACATTATTAATCTAAATACATTTTCTCAGGCAACTTCAGCATTTTAGCACTGGATTATTGTGGAGGCATTTCCAGGATTTTGGTCTTGTGATTTATCAGGAAACTGAATGGACCAGTTGGGGTGAGGGCTAGTTGGCACTTGCAGGTAGAATTTGTTACAGCATCAGTCAGTTGAACTCCAGTTAAAAGCATGTATGCCTAAATTTTGCAGCTTTAATGTTTCTGATAAATAGGATTAAATCATCCTTTGTGGGTTGAGAAAATTCCCCTTAATCTAATAAACTCCTAGAAAAAGAGTCATGGTATCACAAAGCTTTTAAACAAGACTGGTTTTCTTGGCTCCCTAAAAGTTTTCCTGCCCCTCAGGACAGAAGTCATGCTAATATCTGCTTAACATGGATATTAATAAAGTGAGCACCAGCAAATAAAATTGAAATCTGTGTGCAAAGAGAACCAGGTGTTTAACCGAGGGACACCACACACTTATACAGAAGCAACTCAATCTCAAGGTAGGACCACCCTAAAACAAAGCCTACTCTATCGTCCTCTGGGATCATCATTTATATAATATTTATGTTGTATTCAGAAATTACAAGAAAGCTGCCTAAGAGCGTTTAGGCTGTGTTGAAGAATAAAGGTGATCATTCCAAGTATTGATTTTCAAGCTTGTTAAAAATGTTTTTACCTTATATACTGTATTTCCACTCATGTTTGCACGTGATTCAATAAATCGCTGCACCTTTTTCATATTTTCTTAGGGGAATATGAAAAAAATGAGGGATAGCTTAAGAATTCTGTACAGTACTGAAAAAAAAAAGATTTTATCCATTAACAAGAGATGTCTACATAAAGAATATGAAATGAAGCATTTTTGGAGAATCCTATTTAGTTGAAGCAGTTTGAACCTTTTGTATTTTCTTTCTTTCTTGTGCTATCGCATACTTTCATTGACCCTGGCACACAGTTGATTGTATATCCCAGTAAAATAATAGAATGCTTATCTGTGACAGTAGCCCATCCACTAAATGTGCTTTTCCAGCTGACAAATGCCATGCATGGTGGATGTTTTCATTTTCAAAGTCAAAGTATTCTGTCGATTGTCAACAGGCGAGACTAAGGTTGGGACATATGATAAAATGAATAATTAAATGATCAGGGGGCACATGCAATGATCAGTTTGGTTCACAAACATGTTTTATCAATTATAGGGTTCCCTTTGTTGCCTACTGCACTTCTGTCTTTTCTTTTTTTGTTTTCTTTTGTTTTGTTTTTTTATTATTCATCTGGGCATTTGTACAGGTGCAGGGCTGCGATGCAGGCTGTGAGACAATTTATTGTTGCAGACAATTAATGTAATGCTATCTGCCCCTACGACTCGAGCTGTTAATTGTTTTGCAGCTCAGACAGAACACAGTGCAGCTGCATATGCTCACTGCTGCACACAGAAGGAGAGAGAAGAGGGAGACACTGGGGAGTTTTTTTTTTAATTTCAGCAGGAAGACATTTATACCAGACTGCGGGGGGACACCGAATCACATTTAACCATGTTGACAAGTGTAGACTCGATTTGGCAAGCTGTCTTATGCTCAGACAGACCTGTCCTGGAATGGCATGATCTTCCAAGTCTGTTGCATTGTATGACCATCTGACTGGGACTGATGTGTCATCTGATGTGTGCAGTAATATAATGTTGAGAACATCTTTCTTCAGCGGCACAAATAGTTGATTTGACAATGCTTTGCCAGTTTGATGTCTGCACTGCTTGTGTGCCTGCCATCTTGGGATATTGTGCTTCAGTGCTGCAGCTGTGCACTTGTTTGTTTTTTTTGGAATGATGACAGTGTCATTGCATTTGATGACTTTGATGATATTTGTATGCATTTTGAAACCACAGTCGCTGATGTTCGCTTACAGACTGTATCACCTCAGGCTTCAGGTCTGATGGGTTTGTGCTGCTGAATGCACAGTGGGTAAAGCTGTCTACACAACTAAAAGCGGCATATTAGTGAATAGATATTTCCTATTATAACAAATGTTATTCATCACTGATTGGAGAAAATTAAAATATGTGTGACAATGTGTGTCGGGCGGTGGCCAAGGGTGGAGGCCCTGGCAAACTGATCCCCTGCTAACCAGACTGGCTATCAGGACGTGGAACGTCACCTCTCTGGTGGGGAAAGAGCCTCAGCTAGTGCCTGAGGTTGAAAGATACCGCTAGAAATAATTGGGCTCACCTCAACGCATGGCCTGGGCTCTGGAGCCAGATTCCTGGAGAGGGGCCGGACTCTGTTCCAGTCTGGAGTTGCCCTGATTGAGAGGCGGCGAGCTGGGGTGGGCATTCTTGTATCCCCTCAGCTTACTGTTGCAGTTTTCACCCGTGGCCGAGAGGGTTGCTTCCCTGCGCCTTTGGGTCGGGGAACTGGTCCTGACTGTTGTTTGTGCTTACAAGCCAAATGACAGTTCAGAGTACCCACCCTTTTGAAGTCACTCGAGGCTGGTCCATCTGGTGACTCCATCGTCCTACTGAGAAACTTCAAAATTCATGTGGGCCAATGACAGTAAGACCTGGAGGGGTGTGATTGGGAGGAACAATCTGCCTGATCTGAACCCAAATGGTGTTTTGTTCTCGGACTTCTGTGGAAACCACAGCTTGTCTATAACAAACATCATGTTTGAACATGAGGATGTCCAGAAGTGCACGTGGCACCAGGACACCCTAGGTTGCAGGTCGATGACAGATTTTGTAATTATATCATCAGATCTGCGATTGTATGTTCTGAACACTCGGGCGAAGAAAGGAGCTGAGCTGTCAACTGATCACCACATGGTGATGAGTTGGATCAGGTGGTGGGGGAGGATGCTGGACAGACCCGATGCACCTAAACATCTAGTGAGGGTACGCTGGGAACACCTGGCAGAGCCCCCAGTCTGCAAGATCTTCAACTCCCACCTCCGGCAGAACTTCGACAGCATTCCGAGAGAGGCTGAGGACATTGAGTCAGAATGGGCCATGTTCCGCACCTCCATTGTTGAGGCTGCTGTTCAGAGCTGCGGCTGGAAGGTGGTTGGTGCCTGTCATGGTGTTAATGCCAGAATCAGATGGTGGTTATCAGAGGTGAAGGGAGCCATCAAGCTGAAGAAGGAGTCCTATTGGGCTTGGTCAGCCTGTGGGACTCTGGAGGCAGCTGACGGATACCGGTTAATAACACTTAACAGCTGTAGCTTTTCTTTGTAATACAGAATCGGCAACCCTGAATCAATATTGATTTTCAATAACTGATCAGGCAGCAACCACTTAAGACAGCTTAACTGTCATTTAGTCACTGCCAAGTTTTATGAAATATGGGACATTCTTTCAGTTTGTTGTTATTTCATTGGAAAAAGATAAAGAATTAAAAAAATCACTTGCAGATATAATCACCCAACACTAGAAGAGACAAACACAGAGTGAAAGAATATCTGCAGCAGCTTGTTGGACACTTTTTAGGACAGAAGCCTCCTCGGTAAAAGTCTAACAATTCTACAAATCCAAACCCTGTTTATACATACATGTATATTTTTTTTAATTTACAGGTTTAAATATAAAAATTGTCTTAAAATAAGAGGCATAAAGCCCTGGATGTTTGTATCATGGAGAGATCTAAGAATCCAGAAATTAGGCTGTCTCTGCCCTTTCCTGTATGGGGTATCAGTGTGTGCTATCTAGTCCCGATTATCATCAAGCTGTAGTTCTAAATATTGACAGATACAGTATGAGCATTATTTTAGCCTTAGACTGCATTAGAAAGCGACCGTGCTATTAGACCCCAATCTTTTTGAATTGTGACATGAATTTTGGAGCACTGAATACATTTTGTAAAAAATTAAGTTGAAGTCTATTCATTTGCTGCTTTATTATTTTTGTCTCCTCAGGTTGTTGCAAAATACAACCAAATTGGAAATACAAATTGTAAGAGGCGTGCATGTTTCAGTGCGTCCTGACGGCATTAAAAACTAAAACCTACGGTGCACAGTGCAAAACGATACCACGGCAGCTCCTGCATTCACTCCACATTTCCAAAGTGTCAGGAGTTGCTTGGCAACAGGCACAGAGGTGAATTTCAGTGCTAAAATGGAGGCATCTCAAAAGCAGAAAAGCAACCTTTTTGTATGCAATAATGACTATGCTCCAAAGGATCTTAAAAAAGATAATCACAGACATACAAAGTAGCTGCCGACCGCAGAGGCTATGTCACTTGAAATGCTTCAAAGGTTGCTCCAGCTTTTAAGAGCCAATAAAAAATGAATGAGGAGGTTTAATTGGTTTTTATTCATATTATTTTTATTTCAGAAACCAGAAACAGCTTTTAGCTGGAGTGCAAACTTCTCTCTGGAAGTTGCTTCAGATGTGCACTGAATTTATGAGAACTGTTTGAAAGATTTAAAAATATTTACCAAGCAAAGTTTTTGAATCATACATTTATACCACTGGTGTGTAGTTTTCACAGAAAGGCAAGCAGAATCAGCCAATCCGGCTGGCCTGATGAGTGATTTAACACAACAGCACAACATACAGACCATTCTTTGCTGTAGTGAAATCTTCCTCATGCATCTTGCTGCACTCTGTCCAGATATCTTCACTGCTCTGTCCTCTTTCCTGGCTGAAGAAATGTTGAACTGGAAAGCATAGCACAGAGAGGAAATACCTAAAACAAACGAAAGAAAATGTGCTCTCCATGATGCATTAGCTTGTAGAATCTTGACCAGCAATAACTATAAGAGTCTCTCGGTCCCACACATCATTCTGGAGGTATTTGGACCCTCTCGTCATTACAACATTGCTTCTGTAATTTGCAGGCATTTGTTTAGGTCCTTCCAAAATATATTTTATTACACAAATGAGTTCAGGGTCTACTCAGTGACCGCAAGGTGCCCAGACCCTGTGGCTGCTCTTTCTCAGCCCAAATCATCACCCCTCCACCATCGTGCTTGACCGTTGGTATGATGTGGTTGTGCTGATATGCAGTTTGTTTATTCAGATGCAATTTTGCAGTCATGTTCTTTTTAGACAAGAAGAAGAAGTAACATGCTAGCTTTTGCACTTTATATGAAAATTGAGTGAATTTGCTGGAACAGCAGTAAAGGTGTACTTACTTATTTTTCACAGGACTTTACACGATGAATGCACATTGTTCAAAAATGTTCAATATTCACTAGAAAACAGTCTGTTATTCCTCCATGACATGACATGAGCGTCACCTGAAGCTGTGACAGTTCTGTATCTGAATCAGAATCAGAAGAATTTATTGTCATTATATGTCAAACATACAACGAAATTACAGGTGCAGGGAACAGACAGAAAAAAATTTAGAGCTTAAATTTGTTGTATAATTTCCTTGTGGGCATTTTTCATCCTTACCAGGACAGCATGGTTGTTTGTGGACAGATATGTGTTTGAACATCTGGAATTTTAGAGCATTAGGAGACACTTTCCTCCATTTTTCATTGTCCTCCTATTTTAGTGCATCGAAATTTTTCCATAGACTGTCAACAGAGCAAAAAAGTGTTTGCAGCTGAAGAACATGTTAAACAATTGTGAACAGACGCTATGACTGACTGTGAACACAAATACATGCTGCCAGCACAGCTACTGTTGGTGGTGGCTCAGCTGAAGCAGCTAGCAGTGCTGTTTCTGACCACAGTCTCTCTGAATGTGTGAAGGAATCAGAACAGATCCTGGAACTTTCCATCACTGTGCTACATTTGCAACAAATTTGAAACACTGTGATAAGTCAAACTGGGAGTCTTCGGAAATATCTGCACGTGATTGATGATGACAAGAAATCATTACCAAAAGATAATACAGTAAGCCAGCAGCCCCAAAGGTCCACACTTGGTCCATGCACACCTATTCTTATTTTTCCTGGTTTGGGAATGTGATCTGTCTATGATTCTATGGCTGTATATAGTAATTAATTTAGTTTTGAACATGATAATGAATGAGGGCTGCGTGGATGGTAAATGTAAAACTGTAACATCATCATGCACAACGATGCAAGTTGCAGTTGCAGTCTTACACGCTTCTCTGCAGCTTCTCTCCTCCTGCCATCCCCCCAAAACCCCATCCCCACAGAGTCAGTGCCTGCTTCCAGACAACCAAAAAACAAACCTAAAATCAGCAAAAAACTATTTAAACATAAAAATTCAAAAACAATAAATAATATAGCTTCATCAACTGCACCAAAGAATAAAACAATTAAACATTAGGTCTCTCTCTTCCAAACCCCTGTTAGTAAATGATTTAATAATTGATCAGATTTACTGTATTCTGCCTTACAGAAACCTGCTTACAGCAGGATGAATATGTTAGTTTAAATGAATCAACACCCCCGAGTCACAGTAACAGTCAGAATGCTCGAAGCACAGGTCGAGGAGGAGGATTAGCTGCAATCTTCAATTCCAGCTTATTAATTAATCACAGACCCAGACAAAGTTTTCATTCTTTTGGAACTCTTAGTCTTGTCCACCCTAATTGGGAAACTCAAAAACCTGTTTTATTTGTTACTGTCTATCGTCCACCTGGTCCTTACTCAGAGTTTCTGTCTGATTTCTCAGACTGATTTCTCTTCCACAGCATGTCTTTTTTCTCTTCCCTCAGCCCAACCGGTCGTGGCAGATGACTGCCCCTCCCTGAGCCTGGTTCTGCTGGAGGTTTCTTCCTGTTTAAAGGGAGTTTTTCCTTTCCACTGTCACCAAGTGCTGCTCATAGGGGGTCGTTTTGACTGTTGGGTTTTCTCTGTATTATTGTAGGGTCTTTACCCGCAATACAAAGCACCTTGAGGTGACTGTTTGTTGTGATTTGGCGCTATATAAATAAAATTGAATTGAATTGAATTGAACAATGATATAATGATTACTAAGAAATGATTATAAATAATTCTGTTTAAGGAGAAATACAGAACAACATAAGCATGACAAGTTTCTTTCCCCTCTCCGTTACTTTCAGCCTCAACAAAGGTGTTGGGGTGGCAGCAGTGGACAGAGGTAGATTTTTATTACAAGATCATTTTGGTGCTACTAACTCCTGGTATGGTGGGTCTTCTTCTGACATTTATGTGCCCAACACAAAATCCACCCACATTTTCTGCGTTTTAATTTTGAATCCTGCCCAAGGATGGAGCTCATCATTTATGATTTAAAACTTGACATGAAGATGAGTTTTGGTTATAAATTAGCCTGGTTTGTCTGGAATCTGAGGGTATGTGACACAGGGCCACAGTGCTCTGTTTTAAAGCACTGAGGATTGTGAAAGGCTACAGCCTTCAGTTCTGCGGCACTAATAAATTTATCTGTTGTTTCTTTGCTTTTGTGTTGTTGTTTGTAACTTTCAGTGGTGGTAAAATGATGGATCAAGTAAATAAGTCTTTGAAACGGTCCAAGTCTGAGTAAGTGGGAAAACATTGTATACAGTTTCCTTTGAATTTGGGGATTTTTTTCAAGGCATTTGGATGATTTTGTCGTGACAGAATTAAAATACAAAAACCTTCAAGTGCAAGGTTTCTGAATTCTTTTCGACTCAAATGAACAAAGTAACAGAATGAAATGATACTTCAAAGCATATGTAGCCACACTGAACTTACTGTATACCTTTAATAAATTAAAAAAAGTTTTTAACTTGCATCTATGGAGACAGTGAAATACGGAATTTGAGTCGTTAACCTTTAGTTAGAGGTGCCGAGATTTTCTCTCACAACACAAAGAATCGTCCTTGGAGCTTTCAGTGAAACTTCAGTCATAGAAATTGCTGTCTTTTCATCTCCTCTCTGCTCAGCCACTGAATGGAAGTCCTTCCAGTCTTCCTCCCTCCAAACACATAAAGTATTTTGAAGTCAGCAGATTTAATAGAAGACGTAGAGATTGAGATAAGACAAAGTACAAATGTCTGTCCTCATCCTATGCTGGAAATGATAAATTAGACATTCAAACATTTGACCTGACCTGCTCAGTCAGATAAAGTCATTTCTCATAGTGTGTCATTGAAAAGAAAGAAATATCATTTATCGTCTTGTCTGACTTACGGCATTTCATGAAAGACATTGCAAAATGTTCATTATTCAACTGTTTTAGCACGATTATATTAATGAAGCATAAAAATACAACAATAATTAACCACATCAATCTCAATAGTGTCTCTCGGATCTGAATTTTCCTTGAGGGAGATTTGCGGTTGAAGCCTATGGGTGAGTGTGTAACCTTTCTCTATTCTGCCAACCTGATGGGAGTCATTACTGGGGATTGACATATGGGTAAGCTATGCTTCAGGAGGAAGCCATCTGGCATAATGTTTGCTGGCAAGCCTTCACATTTACAGTACACAAGACAGACTTTTTATATCCAGGAAAATGCTGCATATGGGTTGACTTTTATCATTGCACACAGCTTTGCACTGCATGTAGCTAAGTTTGCATGTAGATGTAAATGCAGCACATTTAGTATCAGGATTCAGAAAGAACTTTAGCTCAGACAGAATCTGTAATTTTCCTCTAATACAGTATGAATTTAATCACTGCACAGCACTGCATTTGAATTTGATGTAATCTAGGAACCTATCATCTAGTGTGCTGACTTAATCTCTCGAAGCAACGGCTGACTTTGCAGGACTTCTTGTGTAGCCAGAATACCTGGATAGAGGTAATCAATGTCCAGTTCAAGACTTCCTGTTCCTTGTTTATAGATGCAAATAAATATGAAAAAAAAGTTAGATAGCAGATGCAGTCTTTCTGTAGCCATGCTTATTTGCATGTAATCAAAGCCTGCTTAAATGTGGTCAAAAGAACTGATTACAAACTACTATTCAATTCAATTTTATTTATATAGCACCAAATCACAACTAACAGTCACCTCAAGGCACTTTATATTGTAAGTTAAAGACCATATATTAATTACAGAGACACCCCAACAATCAAAACAACCCCCTGTGAGCAAGCATTTGGTGACAGTGGGAAGGAAAAACTCCCTTTTAACAGGAAGAAACCTCCAGCAGAACCAGGCTCAGGGAGGGGCAGTCATCTGCTGTGACTGGTTGGGACTGAGGGGAGAGAAAAAACACGCTGTGGAAGAGAGACAGAGATGAATATATCTATAAATGGAAGCCAGAAAGTTTCTTGTACTAAAAATTGTAAACATATCTGTATGTATCTATTATTGTAAGAGTTGACTAAACTCTGACTCTGACTCCTTCAGCTCTTACTACGAACCTTTTTAATGTCAAAATTCACAGTATACTTTTCATCATATCTTACTCCCAGTAGTGAGAAGTATCAAAGTACAAATACTTCATTACTAGTAGAATTTTCAGCAATAACAAAGACAATCCTATTTTTCAACTATCACCAGTGCTTATCACACACAATGAGATGAAATATGAAAAAAAATACAAAGTTTGTATATGACAGTAACACGGATCCAGAACTTAATTTCTGAGATGAAGAAGAGAGGTTATATACTATAAAGACTCAATGACATTTGATTAACTGGAAATTTAAGTCTAACTGTGCTCACTGCAGGGAAGTTTAGAGTAAAGCACTATGTTGGTCTGGTGCAGAAAAGCTGTAGTGTTCATGGTCAGGGTCACATCAGAGGAAGCAGCAACTGATTTAAATTTAAGCTGATAATGCTGATTGGATCCACTCATTGCATTCTACCTACTGTATATACTAGTTTTATGATCTCTAGGAGTTGATTTTTTTTTTTCCTTTGTCTTACTCTGTTTGTTTTCGACATAAAAGATGATCAAGCTGAGTAAATTTGAATTTAAATAGAAATAAAGTTTCATTCTCTAGTATTATTTTATTATTTTAATTAATATTGCAGGCATAGTTGCTTTGCACAGTAATTGCTTGTAGAAGAGCTTTTTTTGTTCATTTTTTACTTGGAGTACATTTCATAGTCTATATTTTTTCATTTCTACTTGAGTAAAGAAATTGAATCAGTACTACAGAGTAGTACTTCCCCGCAGTGAGCACTACAGTGAGTACTACAGAGTATCTATACTAAGATTTAAGTCAAGAATGTCTGTGTCTGAACAGCAGCCAACTTTTAAGCATGGATGCTGAAGGTTAGGGTTAGTCAAACTGAAATCATACCATGAGCAGAGGTGAGAAGTAACAAAGTACAAATACTTTGTTACTGTAGTTAAGTAGAATTTCTGGGTATCTATACTTTACTTGAGTATTTCTTTTTCTTACAACTTTTTACTCCACACAAATGTCTGTGCTTTCCACTCCTTACTTTAGGTTTAACACATTTGACATGAATTTTTATTTCACATCACTGCACACCTTCAAAGATCAAACTAATTTAAGCCTAAATGACGGAAACAATAACACATAAAAGACAATCCATTTGTTGCATCCACCACTGAGGCTTATCGCATACAAAGAGATGAACATATAATTTTTGCATCATTTATAGCATTGTATTCAGGGGTTAAAGTGGGCCAGTGCCAAAAAAGTGAAAAATGTCTTTTTTAAGATAAATCTGTCAAAGAGGGCTGCTAAAATTGCAACAAATATAACATCACCCTTTTAAAGAGATATTTAAAGTGGCCAAAATGGACTGGATACAAGGTACAAGGTACTGGACAGGTGCAATAACACAAACTCAAAAAGATTCTTGCAAAACAGGTAATTTCTTTATTTTATATATAAGAATGAGAGAGAAGTTCACTCAGAGATGGAGAACGAAGGAGGACAGATGAGGAAATCAGATCTTGTATCTGTATATGATGTGAAGTTGTGTTTTTAATGTTGTGAAACATCCTGCAAATCAAACTGAGGTATAATGTGTTATTCAAAGGGTGCATGAAAATACTGGGTAGTTTAGTGAGGATAAACACGTGGCCTTCCTGCACTGTGGTGAATTTACAGTAAAGCTCTGTGTGCACAGCTGCTGTGGTGTTCATGGTCAGAGTTTGGTTACATTAGGTGCAGCAGAGATGAATTTGAGTCCAGGCTGATGATGCTTAGATTTAGGCACTGAATTAAACCTTTATACTAACTGTATGCTGTCAGTGTAGGGGATGGGAATCAGCCAAGAAAATCTACTGGAGCTCACAATAGAAATTACTGTGAGTTGTGATTCTTTTCCCCACACAGATCCACTGCAACCAATCTTAGGGTTCCTTCACCTGCTGAATTCCACTATGACTCCTGACTGAACTCATTTTTAGCCCTGAGCCTGAAAAAGGCCAATGAGCTATTGTTGAGGTGTCACAGGATTTTCAAATTGTACTATAGGCGCATCTACTAAGAATCACTGATGAGTTTAAATATTGGTGACTTTGACCTCAAGGTCCTCAAGGGCAAGGTCAGAAGTGAAGGCAAAAAGTTGATGCTGCATGTTTGAGGTAGAATATCACACAGCTAAGATACTAAGAATTTGTCTCTTCATTTTATGACCACCCGGCAAAGATATCATTAAAAATGTGTTTCACTTACAAACAACCAGGCTTTTTGGAATGGATAATACAGATCTAAGAATTTGCTAATGCCAGGAGGCTAAGGGGTAGCACTAGTGGTCACCAGTATTTTTCTGTTTAGTTGTGGAGGCAGATTCAAAAAAATAAAGTTTGTATTCCCATACACAAATACTTGTTACATACAATTTGAAAATCCTGTGGCACAATACTTGTCCCATACACAAATTAATATAGCATGAGGTTTAGTTAGCTTTGCACAAAAATAGCAAGTAGAAATGTCCTCCAAAGCGTTACTTTTTACTTTCTTACTTTGAGTACATTTCAGAGACTGTACTTTATCATTTTTAGTATGAGTTTTTAGTATTTGAGTTTTGTTTTTTAACACAAATATCTTTACTTCTGCCTAAGCAAAGAGTGTATGTACTTTTGCTACCTCTGACCATGAGATGATAAAAATTTGTCTACCATTGTCCTTCTACGTGTCTCTTTTTAATCTCTCTGTGTTTATGGGAGCAATTCAGCAAATCAGTGAGCATGACTGCTGAGCTGTTTCACTGATCTGGAGGTTTTGACCTCCATTAATGTATGGAGCTGTTTAACTTTGAGTCTCTGCCACTCAGACCAAAACAGCATCTATGTATGCATTTGTGAAAGGACCACCACTAAGAGAGCTTTGTTGAAAACACAGTGAAGATGTCTAACAGAGGTATGAAAAATACTGGATTTCCAAATACTTTCTGGCAGAGGTGCTTCATTCATTCAACACATTTGTAGAACCTCAAGAATGCACACGAGTGTTTTATTGAATTAAAACATTCAAGGATATTTTTTTTTCTTTTAGCCTTGGGTGACTTTAATCCAGTGTAATAATGTAGAAGTACATGGCTTTTGCAACTTTCTGATTGTGTACCTTCCTTGGCATTTAATTCACTGACAAAAACAAAGAATCCTGCATGTTTATTTTTGTTTAAATTGTTTATTTTATTTTATTTTTAAGCCTGTCATATCTGGCAGATCTTGCAAGCAAAACTGTGATCTGAATGCACTTCACTTTCTTCCCCTATTAAGTAGGTGTGTGTGTGTGTGTCTGTCATCACCAGCCTAGAGAGATTAGCTGTGTCTCTTGAGTTCTGGTGGAGTCCAGCCACAGTCCATTACAGTCCCAGCTCTGGTCCATGTCGATGAGATGAGGGGATGAGTGAAGAGTTGGATGGGGGACGTGAGTGATGGTAGAAAGTCATAGAAAACTGATTCCAATTATACTGTTAGCTCTCTTGTTTATTAACCAGAAAAAAAATGAAAATCCCTATGAAAAGCAAGTAGCTGAAATTTAACTGCTGTGTGTTGTGGGCATTTATATTTTTGGAATTTAATTTAGCATTGTTTGTTTCACTTCTCAACCACCACAGGCAAAAAAAGAAAAGTCCATCTCCAAATGTTGGTACTGTTATGATAATCATTTTAAAATGTGTAAGTTAACAGGAAAATTACACCAACAACTACCAAAAAGATGCCAGACATGTTCAGTCTATGACAGATAACTGACTGAACTATAGAACATGCATCAAGGCGCTTTATAGTGTAAGGTAAAGACCCTACATAATTACACAGAGAGTCCAACAATTAAAACAACCCCCTATGAGCAAGCACTTGGTGACTTGGTGACAGTGGGAAGGAAAAACTCCCTTTTAACAGGAAGAAACCTCCAGCAGAACCAGGATCAGGGAGGGGCAGTCATCTGCTGTGACCGGTTGGGCTGATGGGAGAGAGACAGGACAAAAGACATGCTGTGGAAGAGAGACAGAGATTGACATTAGCTAATGATTAAATGCAGAGTGGAGTATAA
The DNA here is from genome assembly GCF_007364275.1 of Archocentrus centrarchus. Taxonomy (NCBI): domain Eukaryota; kingdom Metazoa; phylum Chordata; class Actinopteri; order Cichliformes; family Cichlidae; genus Archocentrus; species Archocentrus centrarchus. The sequence continues at coordinate 20,660,225 of NC_044368.1, read as the reverse complement.
ACAGAGTGAAACATATGTGGTCAACCATGCATGACAAGTATTTTGAAATGTAGAGCTGGAACAAATAAACCGTTAGATAAACTCAGGGATCTGGAAGTCATACTGTTACAATAACCACAATGATAAAGTTTACCAAAGTTCCCTTATCCACTCTTTCTGGTCCATATTCCTGCTTGCCCAAATACTGCTTTAAGATAACAGAATGTACTATAAGTTGCCTTTTAAAGGTGCTTGTAAATGAATTGAACAAAGTCTTAAATCAAATGACGGAAGCAGAGGGAGACCAATGGTGAGTGCCAGTATAGCAGTTGGTGTTTATGACTGCTGAATAAACATTATGCTTGTTGCTTAGAGCCCACACACCTGGTCAGGACGTGGAAAATAATGTGGCAGATGGTGTCAGATGACTGGTTTTGACCGGTCTTCTGAACACAAGTGTGCTTCCTCCTACTGGAGGACCTAAAGGAAGTACTATTAAATTAAAATTTTGTATCACAGATGTTCAAATAAAACATCGCTGAAACTTGATTGCATTAGACAACTAAAGACAAAGAGATATGTAAGATTTATGACTGCAGAGATTTTTAGTTCTTTAAAAGAAGGCAACTGGATTTCTTTATGTTTGTGAAGACATTTTGCATCTCGCTCATTTTGCCTCTTATATTTTGGTCTTGCAGTTCTTCTGTGGTTAACCAGTTTCCAATGACATAGGATACGCCTGATCCTAGACTAAAAGGAAAATTTCATTGAAGATCCCCATTTAAAATAAGTGAACAAGACAATGATTGACACTACTAGTATCTACAGCAGGGACATCAGAATGTCGTTCAGACTGTAGAAGTGTAGTCAGATGGTAACAAAGAGGGGAAAGCTAATCAGAACTAAGGGGATTGCACTACCAGAAGACAGCATTGGAGACAATGAGGACAGCTACAAGTACCTTGGAAACCCAAAGGCAAATGGGAACCATGAAGAGGCCAGACTGAAATCAAGACAAGAAAGCTCCTTACCATGCATGGAGGATTTCACCCCAAATCCAGCACCCTGAGACTGTACACTAAGTGGGGGAAGGAGCCTGAGGACTAGTCAGTGTCAGAACCACTATCCAGGATGAAACAAGAAAGATTCATGAGTACATCAGGAAGATGGCCACAACTGATCATGTGCTTAATGAGTACCTCAGGCAGCAGAAACCCGAGAAAGAAGAGGACCAAGAACAGGAACATAATGGAAGGACAGGCCTGGCATGGCATGTACCACTGGCAGAAAAAGTGACTGATATAGAAAAATGCTACCAAAGGCTGGACAAAGCTGGACTGAAAAAACAGCACAGAGGCACTAATTATATATGTGTGTGTGTGTGTGTGTGTGTGTGTGTGTGTGTGTGTGTGTGTGTGTGTGTGTGTGTGTGTGTGTGTGTGTGTGTGTGTGTGTGTGTGTGTGTGTGTGTGTACTCTTTCACATGCATATATGAACATTAGCATGTTCATAGCAACTGTCATATATCATATATACCATTTGGTACCTGATAAATATTATCTGGCCTGGGAGCATCTCAAAATCCCCCAGGAGGGGAGAACTGGAAAAATAATGAGGATAATAGCATCTAGAATAATCTGCTCAGCCTGCTACTATCACAATTTGAAAAAAGAGTACAGGCACCAAGTCTGACTCAGAGCAATTACACATGCCAGGAGGGCAGAATACAGGGTCACTTGTATTGATAAATGAGCAAAAATTGATCACTTCTTCTCCTCTTTCCTTTATTATTTTTGCATTTTTGTAGCATCTTTTCCTGTTTCACTGTTTGCCCATTTTAGCCCATTTTTAATACTTTAATATTGTTTTGTAATTTTTGATGGCAGCATGCAGCTATAATTGCTGTAAAAGCTCTAAACCCACACAGTTCACTAAGAAGCAGAAAACAGCTGACAAATTAGTGATAAGTTGGTCAACATAGCAGCGCTTTTAGCTGTTAAAGAACCAGGCTAAACAGTGTAGAGGCTATTTAGAAATAATGTAGCAATGCAGTTATGACAAATTTACTCTTGTAATACTCTGCCAGGTAAGAGAAAAACAATCCCTAGAAGTAATACCACAGTGGATATTATGATGCCTTTCATTTTAATGTCATGGATGGCTTAAGTGTCAGCACAGTCGTCAAACATGACAGAAGCCATCGCTGAAATAAAACATGAATTATATCTATTTAGGCACTGTAAGTAACATATCCCGTTAAGTAAATGTTGTGCAGTCAGTTATTTTTGTTTGTATAACTTTGTTATTTTGTTGCGTTTTTTTAGTTTGTTTTAGTTTTAGTTTTATTTGTTTATTTTTACTTGTCCAATACAACCAAACACACAAAAATTCAGAATAAAATCTTGAAAAGTTTTGCCTGTGTTATTGTTGGGTCTTTTTCTTACAATATAAAGTGCCTTGAGGAAACTATTGTGATTTGGTGCAATATAAATAAAACTGACTTGAATTGAATTGAAGAATTTGGTGAGGTGAAGTTAACATGCACCACTGAGAATCTTCAGCCTCCTTCAGTTTGGTGGTGAACAGAGGAGTGGGGAGGGTCGGGGGATGACCAGGCTTACTTCTCCTCCTCATCTCGCCTGGCCTCCTTTTTTTCTCACAAAGAGAGACCATTCATCTTCTCTGAAAACCCGCTCCCTTTTTTTGTTTCTCCAGCACCCATATAGGTGTCTATTTTAGGAGCAGTAGTTTTCATCAACTCAGTGTGTGAGATGGTGAGAGAGGCAAGAAGAGGAGGACAGAAGGAGAGCTGCGGGGTCAGTCTCTACAGGCATACAGTCAGCTGTGTTCCTAATTCAGGCAATTTGCTGGGCTTTTCTTCACCATTTGCCCTTCAAACAGCATCCATCCCCTCATAGATCACCATGGCAACAGGGCACACTCTTAGGACAAAGCAGCAGAGGATATGAAAAGGGTTACGTAAGAGGAATTTAGATGAAAGTGGGCTTGGTATTAAAATTCACTCCTGACAAGCATAATTGCGGGTCTCCCGATTAAGGACAACAGGGAATGATAAATGATTAAACAGCAGCTGCAGATGCTACAGCGGAGTAAAATACATAAACCAACATGGAGGACCTGAGAGACAGTGCAGCTTATTCTCATCTAATATGTCAGTGTTTGCATGTGTGTTAACTGATGAAAAGTGGCGGTACATTAGTACTTAACATTTGGACAGCTCTCTCTGAAGCGCTTACCGATGGTGTTGATGTTCATAAAAATCAGGTTTACATTTAAAAGATGATGTTATGGATGTTTTGTTGCTGAGCAGGTCACAGTTTAACCCCTAACTGGACTGGAAAATTGCTTTTTTGTTAGCTTTAATAAAACAAAAGTAAGTACTAGTTTTGTGTTGTCTTGTGTTGCTATTCTGTGTTTGGCAAAAGCCAAACTCTTCTGCATACCAAAATATTGTAGAGTCAAATGTGAGGCTGTCTGTCCAATAGCTAGAGTCTAGCTGGTGTTGCAATGGCCAAAAGTCCAGAGCTGAACCAAACTGAAATGCTGTGGTGGGACTTTGAGAGAGCTGGGCAAAAACAAGCCTGTCCTCCTTTAAAAACAACCTCAAAGGTCATTTCTGCAGGCACGTTTTACAACCAATATCTACACTGTAAAATAAAATTAAGCAGCATCTAGTGGTCGCACACAAAAAAGGGCACGTGAATAACATGTTTGGGTTCCTCCAGCATATCCTGAAAAAATGCGAAAATATGGATTTTCTCAGATTTCTGAAATGTCTAAAAAAGCATTAAATGCAACGTTAAAACAATAAATAAATTGACTGGTTCTTATACAGCACTTTACTACTGCACTTAAAGCGCTTTATACAACATTACTCATTCATACAAGCACTTAAGTATTTTGCAGCCTGGGATTGAACCACCAACCTTCAAAATTAATAGGAGACTTGCTCTTCCTCCTGACTACGGCAACATTACCGAAGGACATGACCACATGACACGCAAAGCTACAGGTAGGAGCACTCATTTTAAAAACACTTGCATGGATCGTATTTCAGGGTCTGCACAAAAGACTGATACTGTCATTTGGACTGGAGGACATGTTGGACCAATGCATGAAACCTTTGCTTTGTAGAGTTTCAGAATATTTATAAACTTTAAAGTTTCCCTGATCACATGCTGATATGTAAAATCACTTGCTTAACAGATCCAAAGCTCATATTCTGTTAATAAATATATAAATGGCTTAAATGGCATCCTAATGATATATTCATAACAAAGGTTTCTGATGTGCAATAACATTCAAAGTCTATGCAAAGATGTGAATTTCACAAGCAGTGTGAACAGGAGCGCAGCTATATACTTTCTGAGGTGTATGCAGACACATTTTTTTGATTCATTTTGATTGATTCTCCAGTAGACTGATGATCCTCTGATGCCGCTGACAGTCAGACATGGAGGAAAAGTTTTGTGATGTTGCCTAATTTCAGTGTGTGTGGAAGGAAGTGGAGCTCCCATTGGCTTTTGGTGAATATTTGTGGATTATGAAATGATCCACTAGTAATTAATAGCAGTGTATTATGTAATTACAGACAGAGCACAAAGTCTACCCAGCATCCAATCTAATTATATAACCATTTGCTTTAAATAATGATTTCCTTGGTTCTGCAAATGATCTATCAATATCAGCCTTCAAAATGCAATATACAATCTTCAATAAACTTTACCAAGATCATGGCTGAAAAGTGTAAATATTTAATCAAAAAGCAGTTTCTTCTCCCCAAATTTCCCATGAACTCATTTTGTGATGTGTTCTGTTTGGAGTAGGTGTAGCTTTTTCAAATTGCTGTACTAATCTTGTGTAGTACTCATCTTTCTAACTGGAGCAGAGTGGAAAGCAGCTTTCATGATCACGACCCACACATGCATCTGGCATCACTGTCTCCATCATCTGAGTCATCAGAAAAAGCAATTATACAGCATCTTTTTCTTGATCCCATGGCCTTTTCTGGTACAACGTACCTCAGACTCCATTGTTTGTTGGCTGTTCTCCCTCCACTTGTTTATCTCTCTCATCCTGCCTGTGTTCATTCGCAGTTTTGGTCGTCTAGTCCAACTCATCACGACTCTTTCATTCATTTTCTATTCTGCCCCCTCCTGTCCTCCTCCTCTATCACCAACAACACTGATTCCTCTTCCTTCCTGCTCATATCTTCCTGCAGGTGTTGTTGCTTTGACCTTAACAGAAATCAGTATTCATCACAGGCAGAGACCTATCAAAATGTAAATGATGACAGGTAGTGCAAGGTAGAGAAGTGGGGGTAGGTGCATCATGTGCCCAATGAGCCGTGCCTCTAGGGGCCAGCCAAATTGATCTGGTGAAAGGGCTATAAGAGCTTTCCAGAAGACAATTGGTTGATGGGTCCAATAATGTCTGTTCTATTTCCTCTATGTGGCTGTGGCTAGCATGGTTACCAGCTCACACGCAGTGGGTCACACTGGGAGGATTTAATGGAGATAATGGCTGGTTTTGTAGCCCTGATACTGTCATCAGTGCTGCTGTTTTTCATTTCTCCCATCCACTGTGGGGAAGAGCAAGCAGCCGTATCTTATTCCAGATGCTTCACCCTTTCTGTGGGCTTATTTCAGATATGTGTGTCTGATTAGATATCATTACATTACAGTAGAGACATGAGCTTTCTATTCATCCAATCCACGCCAGAATCTGAAGCAGTCTATCTGTCAGCAGCAAGAGAACTAAAAGAAGAGCCAGCAGACAGTCTTCATCAGGCTGACTGACAGCAGAAACTAAGTGGACAAAAATAGGTTTCATGCAGACTTGGCAGGATCACCTTTAAAGTTCTGGCTTTAGATATTAGCTAAATGTGTTCAAGGGACTGACAGGAACTGCCACATAGATTTTGTCTAGCTAAATTTCAGTTTATTTTCATTAATGAGAGATATGTTTGGCATATGTTTCACAGATTATAAGCCCAAAAGTCATTTACAGCAGTTTAAGTGCATGCATCATTTTTTTGGCACAATGCTTGTGTGACACCTACAAGTGTAAGCGTCACAATTGTAATTTGCTTAGAAGTTATTTGTGGAAAGGCCAATGCTAATGGTAGTATTATGTTGAATTTGAGGAGATGTAATTGTGTAGTTTCGCCACTAGGGGGAAATGGCGCGGGTGGTATTCGGTGCTGTGGGGCTTCCGGGCTTCAGACGAGGAAGACCCTGCAGACCGAACGCAACTGATGTCTCCCGTCTCTATTTCTTTCTGTGTGAAACAGGTTAGTAATCTGAGTTATTTCACCTCAGTACATGTTTACAGAGAGGCGATTGTGTTTAGATGCTCGTGATGTTGTGTAATGTTGTAAGTTGTGTGTTCGAACATAGAAAAGAAATATAAACTGTTTTCCGTCGACCGACGGGAGAGCAGCCATCTTATCGGTGGGTAATGGTACGAAATGGTGAGGCTTTACAATGTGTGTTTCATTTTGTTATGGATGTTGCTCCGAGATATACCTCTTAAATGCAAAGTATTGTTGTTGACTGTGTTTTTATATGATGATGTATTCTGTTTCTTTTGAGATTTTGATATAGATGTGTTTTAGTTGGAAAATATGGGTTTTCATATGTTTAGTTAGAAAGAAGTGTCAGCAAAAAAAAAGGTAATAATAAGCAGGTAAATAGTGATGATATTATTACATGATAGGTTTTTGCAGCAGGATAGCTGTAGCATTTCGCTGTAGTAGCAGCGCACAAAAGAGACCCTGAATTATGGGGCAGTTATTTTGTATATTATATACAGTGGAGCAAAAGATGTGAGTTTGTTTCAATATTGTAGTTTGTGTTTAGAGATATGTTAGATGATATTGTGAATGAGAAGGATGATTTAACGTTTTGTAAATAAAGAGACGAGGAAGAGCCTGCAGACCGAACGCAACTGATGTCTCCCGTCTCTATTTCTTTCTGTGTGAAACAGACCCCACCAGAGGTCTGTAACATAATTTTGGTGGCCCGTACGGGGATCGGCATGCTACAAAGATGGATGCTGATCCTTTAATCAACAAACCCGCAGCAGACATCGCAGGCGTGCTGGAGTGGTGGATGTGCAACTGAGGCAGCTGTGGGACCAGAGAAAGGAGGGGACCCCTGCTGGAGGAGTGACGTGCTACCGGTTGAGCTGACTACGCTGTGGAGAGTGCTGCCAAGGGACAAGATGGAGGACAAGGAGCGAAAAGAGTTGACATGGAAGATCAAAAAGAGTCTTCATGAGCTGACAGCAGAGGAACTCTTTCAGATTGCAGAGGACATCACACGGCTGTCGGACTTGGACCCTGTGAGCTACAGACTTGGTGATGAGGAAAGTTGTTTTGATTATATTTGTGCATACCTTCATTGTAAAACACTCTTGGGTTTAGAAGATGCAGGAGTTTCACACCTACTGTCTTTAAGTGATGCTATTGTTCAGCTTATAGCGAATCGTACTTGTGAAGGAGGTGCCCCTGTGGTGTCAGAGGAAGAGGGTGTTGTCTTTAGCCCGGCACTCGTGCATCCTCAAGCTACAATGTTCCATGAGTCTGTTGACCCACAAATAAATGAATATGATGAGTTGAAAGCTAGCTATGAAGCACTTGGTAAAAAACTAGCAGAGTTAAACCCAACACCAGCAGTACAGTACACACCTGTTCTGCCTGCTCCACAGATACCGCCACTTAGAAGTGCAAATGCAGCTAGCAGCCATGCAGTGAGAGATGTTAGACACCAGAGACCTGAGCAGGTGGTTTCTTTGAGGGATCTGCCATTTCTGCAACGCAGAGAGTTTAAGGTGCATGGGGGCCAGGTGGGAGACACTACATCTGACATCACCTACCACGGACTATGTAAACAAATGGAAGAGGGATTGAAAGCGAACCATACAGAGGGTGAGATCATCCAGGGCGTGCTTCGTATCATTAAACCTGGACAGTTTAAGGATATGTTAGTCAGTAAAGATGACTTGAGCCTTGGGGAACTTAAAAGTTTATTATGTTCACACCTCAGTGAGAAAAGTGGGAGTGAGTTATTTCAGGAACTACTGAGTACCAAACAACATGACCACGAGACTCCCCAGCAGTTCCTTTATAGGATGATTGGGTTGAAGCAGAAAGTCATGTTTGCTTCCAAACAGGATAACATGGATGTTGTGTATGAGACACGGACAATTCAAAACGTGTTCCTACGCACCATTCATCAAGGTCTCCTTCCGAAATATGGTGACCTGCGCAACGAACTTAAGCCGCTGCTCTCAGATTATAGTGTGTCAGATGAGACACTGATAAGACAGGTAAATAAGGTGTCGAGTGAGGAGAGTGAGAGGCAGCGGAGACTGGGGCATGTTGCTCGGCAAAAGGTAACACATGCCCACACTGCTCAGCTGGAACCGGCTGATGATGCGGGTAAAATGAAGAGTAGGAATAAAGTAGTTGATGAATTGAGTGCAAAGATAGACGCGCTGACTAAAGTGGTGGAGTCTCTCACGTCGAGGCAGACTTGTGAACCAACGTGTCAGTGTGCGCACTCAAAACCAAAACCCAGGCAAAGCACAAAGCAGTATGGCTGTCCCAATTGTATTCAAAAGGGGGCAAGCACATGTAATCATTGTTTTGTCTGTGGGGAGGCGGGTCACAGAGCAATTGGTTGTCTCCAGCAAGGCCAGCCAAAACACTCTGGTTTGTCCCCTGCTGGTGCACCGTCCTCCAGCAGCCGTGGGCAGCCCAACCCCGAACCACCCCACCAGAGCCCGAAGGAGTTTGCTCATGTGAGAAGCAGTCAAGCAACCCCCCAACTCAAAACTAAAGAGACTGAGGGGAGTGAGAGAGTGGCACAGTTGGTGGGCAAGAAGTGTAAAATTAAGTGCTACATCCACAGCTACGCAGTGGACTGTGTGCTAGACACTGGTGCACAAGTGAGTCTTCTAGATAGCCAGTGGGTGAAGACTTACCTCCCTGACCACAAGCTACGACCACTGACTGAGCTCATCGGTGACAAGGCCTTCAGTGTGTTGGGTGTTAATGGCCAGCCATTGCCCTATGATGGATGGCTGGGGGTGATGGTGAGTCTACCAGAGAATAGCAACCCGGACCTGACTATTCAAGTGCCCTTCTTGGTGAGCAGCGTGCCATTGGATTGTCCCCTGATTGGGTTCAATGTGATTGAGCAGCTGGTCCTGGGGCCGGACGTGAGTGCGAACCTCATGCCGACCTTAGTGAGCCTCCTGCGGAGCGCAATGAACCTCCAGAATGACAAAGCCACAGCACTGGTCAGTTTCATCCAGACCAAGCTTACCAGAGATAGTAGAAGCAGCCAAAGTGTACTCACAGTAGGACTGCATGATGTAGTTATCCCAGCTGGCCAGGTCAAGTATGTTAAATGTAAGGTCCCTTCTGCACTTGACATTTCCAATCCCCTCCTGCTCTTTGAACCAACTGAGAGCAACCCACAGTTGCAACAGCTGGATGTAGGCAACAGTCTCCTAACAGTTTATGAAGCAAAAGTCCCGTATATTAGGGTCCCCATTGGGAATCACACCAAGCATGATGTGACGCTCACCAGTCGGGTCGCTCTTGGGACTGTTGAATCGATTGCCGGGATTGTACAAACCGACTTACCAACCACCAGTTTGCCAAAGGCACCCTTGGGGGTTGGTCACCTTGAATCCACAAGTGTTCCGAAGGGCAATGGGAGTAAAGTTGCAGAGGAATGGGATCCGCCTGTTGACATTAGCCATCTAACAGGGGATGAACAGAGAGTAGTGAAGCAAATGCTGAGGGAGGAGTCTGGGGCATTTGCACGGGATGAGAATGACATGGGGTGCATTCCTAGCTTGGAAATGACAATAACCCTGAGGGAAACAACCCCAATTCAGAAATCGTATACGTCCATCCCGAAACCCCTTTACAAGGAGGTTAAGGAGTATATTGAGGACCTCCTGGCAAAGGGATGGATCGTTAAGTCCAGATCTCCTTATTCTGCACCCATCGTGTGTGTGCGGAAAAAGGATGGATCCCTTCGACTTTGTATAGATTACCGCCTCTTGAACCAGCGCACGGTGCCCGACCGGCACCCCTTACCGCGAATTCAGGATCTCATTGACACTTTGGGGGGTTATAGTTGGTTCTCTGTGCTAGATCAGGGGAAGGCGTACCACCAGGGCTTCATAGCCGAGGGATCACGCCACCTGACTGCCTTCATCACCCCCTGGGGTCTCTATGAGTGGGTGCGGATCCCCTTTGGGCTGACCAACGCACCCGCGGCATTTCAGCGGAGTATGGAAGAAATGCTGGCTCCCTTACGGGATGAGTGCTGTATTCCATACCTGGATGACATCCTGTGTTATGCGAAGACTTTTGAGGACCACGTGGAAGGACTGAGAAAAGTCCTAAGAGCCTTGCAGGCACATGGAGTTAAACTCCGACCTGCAAAATGCGACCTGTTCAAGAGAGAAGTAAGGTATGTGGGACGTTTGGTCTCAGCTGAGGGGGTGCGAATTGATCCAAAAGACCTCGAGGCCGTGTATGCCTTGAAAGATAGGACACCAGCGACAGTTGGGGATGTAAGAAGGGTTACTGGCTTCTTGAGCTATTATCGTTCTTACATCCAAGATTTTTCAAGGATAGCGAAACCTCTCTATGAGCTCTTGCAAGCCCAGAAAAGAACAGAGGGACAAAAGGGAAAGGGTGCACAATTACCCTCAAAGACTCCAGTTGAGTGGACCGTGAAACATCAGGAGGCTCTGTGTAAGCTGATTGACAGGTTGACAGCTCCTCCTGTCCTCGCTTATCCGGATTTTGAGCTCCCTTTCGTGCTTCACACGGATGCCTCCAATGACGGACTTGGAGCCGTCCTTTATCAGAGACAGGGTGGGAAGCTCAGAGTGATAGGGTATGGTTCAAGAACGCTAACACCCGCGGAAAGAAACTATCGACTCCACTCAGGCAAACTCGAGTTTCTCGCTCTCAAGTGGGCCGTTTGCGAGAAATTCAGGGATTATCTCTATTACGCCCCGCACTTCACCATCTACACAGACAATAATCCCTTAACATATGTCATGAGCACTGCCAAATTGAACGCGGTTGGTTTCCGGTGGGTGGGGGAACTGTCTGACTTTAGATTTGACATCAAATATCGACCTGGAAGAGTCAATGTCGATGCAGATACACTGTCGAGAAACCCTCTTGATATCGAAAGATATATTGGGGAGTGTACGAACGGGCTCCCGAGGGAAGCGGTTGCTGCTACCTGGGAAGGCTGTGGAGCAGGCGAGCGGGGGGATGTAGCCTGGATCGCTGCTCTGACTCTAGCACAGCACAGCCAGGGCGAACCAGGCATCCAAGAGGTGGGTCCGCCCATCGAGTTAGCTGAACTAATCCAAGCTCAAAGATCAGATCCCATAATCGGTGTCATTTTGGGAATGAAAGAGTCAAGTCAAGTACTCACCCCTGAAATGAAGGAGAAGGTGAGAGGTCCCGTTAGAAAAATGATGCATGAGTGGACAAGACTGAGTATAGAGAATGGCATCCTGTACCGCAGAGCGAAAGAGAAGCATCAGCTAGTCTTGCCAACAAGCTTCAGATCGCTTGTCCTCAAACATCTACATGATGATGTGGGGCATGTCGGAGTTGAGAGAGTTCTCAGTTTGGTGAGACCTCGGTTCTATTGGCCATATATGAAGCGAGACATCGAAGCTTATGTCACCCGGCAGTGCCCATGCATCAAGCAAAAGAAGCCGGTGGCACGCATCCGAGCTCCCATGGCCAGCATCGTCACAAGCTCACCCATGGAATTGGTCTCGATTGACTACCTGCATTTAGAACCGAGTAGGGGTGGATACCAGTACATCTTAGTTGTGGTAGACCACTTCACTAGGTATGCTCAGGCTTATCCGACCCGCAACAAGAGTGGCAAAACTGCTGCTGAAAGGATCTTTAATGACTATATTTTGAGGTTTGGCTATCCGTTGAAGCTACATCATGACCAAGGGCGGGAGTTTGAAAATGAACTGTTCCGAGCTCTGCAGCAGCTGGGCAAGGTAGGACACTCCCGCACGACCCCGTACCACCCCCAGGGCAACCCAGCTGAACGTTTCAATCGCACCATCTTGCAGATGCTGCGGACCCTGGGGGACGAACAGAAGGAAAGGTGGAAGGATTACCTTCCACAGATGGTACATGCATATAATTGCACACGCCATGAGGCAACTGGCTACTCACCTTTCTTCCTGCTGTTTGGTCGCCATCCGCGGCTGCCAGTAGACCTCCTATTCCAACTGGAGACTGGAGAAGAGCCACAGACAGCAAGGAACTATGTGAAACAATGGAAGGAACGGATGACTGAAGCTTACCGGATTGCATCTGGAAACAGTCAAAAGTCAAGTGCTCGTGGGAAGAAGTACTATGACCGACATGTGAGGGGAATTGTGCTACAACCCGGAGATCGGGTACTGGTACGGAACTTGACTGAACGAGGTGGTCCGGGGAAGTTGCGGTCCTATTGGGAAAACACCATCTATGTGGTGAAGCAGCAGATTGGAGAAAGCCCAGTCTATAGGGTGGCTTCAGAGATGGATGGAAAGAAGGAGCGTGTGTTGCATCGCAACGTATTACATCTTGTCAATGAGCTCTCCAGGGACTTACCAGCCACAAACCAAGGAAGTAAGCCCCCAGGGGTCAAAAGAAAAGAATCTAAACCAACTCGACAAGAGACAAAGGCGCAACGAGACGACGAGTCAAGTTCGGATGAGGATGGGGGTTCCATTTATTATGGACTAGGATACGATCTGAGAGGTGGACATGGAGACAGTGCTGTGGATACCTTTGACTCTACTAATGTACCCTCAAGATGTGTAGTCCCGGCTGAGTCGGATCCAGATGTCAGCGAAGGGATGCCGCTGGACGCAGAGGGGACGCCACTGGAGGAACGCATGGTAATAGAAGAACAGGGGGGATCAATCGACACGGAAGCGGCCCTCACAGAAGCCAGAGGGGGGGTTGAACTGTTGCCTGAAGAGCAAATGCAGTCTGCATATAACCTGACCCCTCCAGCTGAGGTACCAGGGTTGAGAAGGTCAACGAGAGAAAGGCGACCAGCTGCACGGTTCACCTATGAAACACTTGGCCAGCCTTCTCTCCAGTTGCATTCGTCAGTTAGTTTCGCAGATGTACATGAATCGCCAAACACATCAGCTTCTAGTATGCCACTGTATCACTCAGTACCTTATTTCCTTTGGACACCACAGTCCATTCCATCATCTCATGGTATACAGAGATATATCCTCCCAGTATACTATAAAGAGTTCATTTACTGATGTTAGCAAGAGGGGAGGCACAAAGTGATCTGAATATTTTGAGTAAATGTTATATGTTAAAGTTTAAGAGGTCAAATGTCAGGAGCCATTTTCATTTTGTTGGGGAGTGTGTGACACCTACAAGTGTAAGCGTCACAATTGTAATTTGCTTAGAAGTTATTTGTGGAAAGGCCAATGCTAATGGTAGTATTATGTTGAATTTGAGGAGATGTAATTGTGTAGTTTCGCCACTAGGGGGAAATGGCGCGGGTGGTATTCGGTGCTGTGGGGCTTCCGGGCTTCAGACGAGGAAGAGCCTGCAGACCGAACGCAACTGATGTCTCCCGTCTCTATTTCTTTCTGTGTGAAACAGGTTAGTAATCTGAGTTATTTCACCTCAGTACATGTTTACAGAGAGGCGATTGTGTTTAGATGCTCGTGATGTTGTGTAATGTTGTAAGTTGTGTGTTCGAACATAGAAAAGAAATATAAACTGTTTTCCGTCGACCGACGGGAGAGCAGCCATCTTATCGGTGGGTAATGGTACGAAATGGTGAGGCTTTACAATGTGTGTTTCATTTTGTTATGGATGTTGCTCCGAGATATACCTCTTAAATGCAAAGTATTGTTGTTGACTGTGTTTTTATATGATGATGTATTCTGTTTCTTTTGAGATTTTGATATAGATGTGTTTTAGTTGGAAAATATGGGTTTTCATATGTTTAGTTAGAAAGAAGTGTCAGCAAAAAAAAAGGTAATAATAAGCAGGTAAATAGTGATGATATTATTACATGATAGGTTTTTGCAGCAGGATAGCTGTAGCATTTCGCTGTAGTAGCAGCGCACAAAAGAGACCCTGAATTATGGGGCAGTTATTTTGTATATTATATACAGTGGAGCAAAAGATGTGAGTTTGTTTCAATATTGTAGTTTGTGTTTAGAGATATGTTAGATGATATTGTGAATGAGAAGGATGATTTAACGTTTTGTAAATAAAGAGACGAGGAAGAGCCTGCAGACCGAACGCAACTGATGTCTCCCGTCTCTATTTCTTTCTGTGTGAAACAGACCCCACCAGAGGTCTGTAACACTAGCCCACTTTAACCCCTGTGTATAGCACAATGAAGGATGCAGGGAGTAAAAGTAAAAAGTAGTCAGAAAAAGAAATACTCAAGTAGATATACCTGAAAAATCTGTCCAAGTATTTGTACTTTCTTACTTCTTTCTTACTTGATTAAATTCAGAGTGGGGTATAAACAGAGTGAAAAGAGGTAACCTAGGCCTATTGCAGCATAACTAAGGGGTGGTTCGGGGTCACCTGATCCAGCCCTAACTATCAGCTTTATCATAAAAGAAAGTTTTAAGCCTAATCTTTTTTATTATTCAATTTTTTTAATTACACACTCAAACATAACAATTTACAATATATTTTTAAATAACTTTTTTAAATACACATAGACTTCCATCCAAAGCATCTCCATAAATTAGAATTTGTTATTTTCCATTGAAATGTATATTGTTTTAACCATATGTAATTAGGTATCAAAGAGGTATTAAAGCCTCTTTCTTCCGTTTTAAGTCTAATCTTAAAAATAGAGAGGGTGTCTGTCTCCTGAATCCAAGCTGGAAGCTGGTTCCACAGAAGAGGCGCCTGAAAGCTGAAGGCTCTGCCTCCCATTCTACTCTTAAGTATCCTAGGAACCACAAGTAAGCCAGCAGTCTGAGAGCAAAGTGCTCTGTTGGGATGATATGGTAATGTGTGGTCTTACAATAAGATGTGGCCTGATTATTCAAAACCATGTATGTGGGGGGAAAAAAAAGGATTTTAAATTCTCTTCTAGATATAACAGGGACCCAATGGAGAGAATCCAATATGGGAGAAATCTGCTCTCTCTTTCTAATCTCTGTCAGTACTCATGCTGCAGCGTTTTGGATCAGCTGAAGGCTTTTCAGGGAGCTTTTAGCACAGCCTGATAATAATGAATTACAATAGTCCAGCCTAGAAGTAATAAATGCATGAACTAGCTTTTCAGCATCACTCTGAGACAAGATATTGCACAAATGCAAGAAAGCAGTCCTACATATTTGTTTAATATGTGCATTGAAGGACATAGCCTGGTCAAAAATGACTCCAAAATTTCTCACAGAGTTACTGGAGGTCAAGGTAATGGCATCCAGAGTAAGTACCTGATTAGAAGCCATGTTTCTATTTAGCCCACAGTGACACCAGTGACACAGTTTCGTATGCCAAGGAAATTGCCTTAAATAAGTTTGTAGTTTAAAAGATTTTTTAAATTGTTTATGAATTTTTCTCGAAAGAGAAATGTGTGTGGGTTAATTAATCATTATATTGATTCACTATTTAATTAATAAATTCTTGGAATTTTACCCTTAAACATTATGATTTTGTTCATTACGTAAAAAGAGTAAAAATAAGACCCAACCGGGGGAGGGGGCATCTTGTGCCCTGGGGCCCTGCCACCAGCCTGCACAGGGGGCTGGCCTCTGGTTCTCTGGGAGCCTTGCTCCTCGGCTGGGACCTCCCTCTCCCTTCTGCTGGGGCAGGTGTGCAGTTGTTGTTGGAATGTGTGGCCGCGGGTCTTCATGGCTCTTGATGGGTTGAATTGGCCCAGGTTTCCTGGGTCTTTCTCTACCTGTCTCTGACTTCTGATGGGCGGAGCTATGGCTTCCCACCTTCATTAGTCTGTACATTTCATGACACAGACACAAACACTAATGCAATCACAACACAACAAAATTGTTAGTTTGTGTAGCTGTTCTTTGTTTGTTTTGTTTTTCCCACGTAAATGTATTTTTCCAAGTATTGTTTGTTTTTTGTATGTTGTTTTTTCTTCTCTTAGAGCAGTTGATGAACCATTTTGGTTTATTTACTTGTGCTCTATCCCCATTTTTCTATTTTCTCTGGCACAGGTGTAAAATAACACCATATGTAAAAAAAAAAAATAACACAAATAAATAAATAAAATAAAAGGACAATCATTAAAAAGAGGAGCCTATAGAGAATAGAGCTCGTCTTTAAAGAGCAAATATGTTTGGCACAAACCATATTTCTAAGGTTTGTATTGCTGACTACACACACACACACACACACACACACACACACATATATATATATATATATATATATATATATATATATATATATATATATATATATATATATTAGGGGTGGGACTTTAACGCGTTAATTTCGATTAATTAATTATGGGGAAATTAACGCGTTAAAAATTTTAATGCATTTTAATCGCACTTTGCACCGTGGAACGTTTCTCAGTGCACGAGTTCCCGGCATACAGATTATATCGACACACAATGTCCAAATTAGGGGCTGCATCCTGCGAAGGACCCGGCCCACGTCTTTCGCAGCCCACAAAGGCCGGAAGTGAGCAGCTAGCCTTCATATCAGCTGCCGTCACCTCTGCGTAGCTCATGTCGCCTAGCAACCGTGAGTGCGAAGCACAGCTGTGTAAAAGCAGCTGGTTAAACGGAGAACGAACTTTTTCTCCTTTTTGTGGTTTAATTTTAAGTCTTTAATTCAAAATAAGCTGTTAAAACAAGTATAACACATTTCAACATCAAGGAATACAGCTGAGAGAATGATTAATTTCCAACTATAACAAGTGAGACATTAATGTTGAATAAAACTATCCAGTTATGATGCTTAACTTTAATTTCAGGAGTTTGCTTATCACAGGAGCACTTCCACCCTTTGTTGGTCTGTGTAGTAGACTGGTGGGAAAATAAACACAATTTTGAAGTTTAAGCTTATGTATATTGATTCATTCATCAACTAAACTTAAATTAATATTTCTCATGTCAAATATTGAAATGCGATTAAAATGCGATTAATTTCGATTAATTAATTACAAAGCTTGTAATTAATTCGATTAATTTTTTTAATCGAGTCCCACCCCTAATATATATATATATATGCTTGTATGAATGGGTAAATATATAAAAACTAGTCCATTTACCATTTAAAAGGGTGGTTGAACGGACCATCAGAACCACCCTCCCCAACCTACAGGACATTTTCACCAAGCAGTGCAGGTTAAGGGCTAAAAAGATCCTTAAACAGCCCAGTCACCCCAGGCACTTGCTTCGCCCTGCTCCCCTCAGGCCGGCGCTACTGCTGGCTGAAGAAGAGCTTCTTTATAAGCCATCTTGTGTGCCATGACATGTGAATTACATATTTTACTTTCTTACTATAGACTGCAGGTACAAAATATATTTCACTGTGTATTGTACTGTGTATAACTGTGCATGTGACAAATAAACCTTATCTCATCTTGAAGAAGACTCCCCATTTACATGAAAAAACTGGAGTCTATTAGATAAATTTGATTCAAACCACTGCAGCTCAGTACCTTTAATACCTATGGCATGCTGTAATCTCTAATAAAATACTATGGTCAACATTATTGATCGCTGCACTGAGGTCTAGCAGTAACAGCACAGAGATGAGTCCACTGTCACAGGCCATATGAAGGTCATTTGTCACTAAGGCTGTTTCTGTACTGTGATGAATTCTGAAACTTGACTGAAACTCTTCCAGTAAACCATTCCTCTGCAGATGATCAGTTAGCGGTTTTACAATTACTCTTTCAAGGATTTTTGACATAAAGGGAAGGCTGGAGATTTGCTTGTAAGACAGCTGGGTCAATTGATGACTTTTTAAGTAATGGTTTAATTACTGCCAGCTTGAATGGAGTGGAGAATCGACTAGTTCTTATATAGTGCTTTTCTACTTGAGCACTCAAAGTGCTTTATACAGCATGTTTGCACTGACCCATTCACACAAGCACTGCATCTAAGTGCTTTCTATCTAACATTTGCGCATACATCCACTGGATGTACTGGAGCATGAATTGAACCTCCAACTTTCCAATTAGTGGATGACCTGCTCTACCCCCTGAGCCACAGCCACCTCGAAAGCCTGTGGTACGTACCCAGTGAAGGCAAGCCAATATGGGAGACATATGTCCATTATAATTAATAATAAATTCATAAGATGCATGTCTTTGGACTGTAGGAGGAAACCCACGTAGACACAGGGAGAACATGCACACTCCACACAGCGAGAGGTGAAATCAAACCCAGGCCTTCTAGATGTTATTCTAACTGTGAGGCAGCAGTACTAACCACCGTGCTCTTTGGCCTGGTGTTTCCACTACACCCTGATTGCCCTTTGTACCTCAATTTGCTTGTGTTCCTTGTCTTGTACTTTTGTCTTCACTGCGTACTCTTCCAGCTCATTACAGGTTTTTCCTGGAATTTCTATTCCTCTGGTTATTGTTGCATTTAATTTTCAGTTTTCAGTTTTGTTACCTATGGAATTACACCAGCCTAAATAAACAGCTCACTTTTTGTTTGTATTCCACCTCTCTCCGTGTTTGAGTCCTCACTTGATCACACTTCAACATGACAGAATGACACAACCAGACAATGGACCCCAAAAAGGCAACATTCAATAATTCGTGGCTAATTGGTAGCTGCTTCCTCCACAGAGAGGGAGCAGTCTGTTCAGATCCAGATTAACTGGATATTTTCTGTTAATCCACGTTACATGGATTATCTGCCTGACCTTTTAAAAGATTTTGCTGTGCCCACAAAGTTCGCTGCCACAGGTAAACCCACAGACTACAAACCAAACAGAATGCGTGACAGCCCTTGTGACAAACAACCCAAAGGCAGCCATCTGATTGGATCGCTCCCACAGCAGCATGAAGGAATGAAAACATGCACTTATTTACGCAGCTATTTTTCCTGCCTGAAAGCTATTTATTACCTCAATGCCAACCATTCATCCGCCCAGCTTTTGAACACTTTCTCTTATAAAAGCCTTGGGTTTTAATAAAATGAAACTTGAGTATAAAGTTATGCACTACTTAATGTGCAGAGTGATCAATCTCAGTGTTTTGCACACATGCCACAACATTACAATGCTTTTGTGGCATGGATTATCATTACAATTCTAATATCTATATTAAGCATCTAGCATTTTCATGTTCACCCACAGTGAGTGGTGGTTAGCACTATTGCCTCACAGCTAGAATGGCAGCTACAAGGTCTGGGTTCGATTCCACCTTGTTCTCCCCATGTCTACATGGGTTTCCTCTGAGTACTCTGGTTTCCTCCCACAGTCCAAAGACATGCAGTTACTGGGGTTAGGTTAACTGGAGACTCTAAATTGCCCATAAATGTGAGTGTGGCTGTTGCTCAGGAGGTAGAGCAGGTCACCCACCAATCAGAAGGTTGGCAGTTTGATTCCTGGCTGCTCTGGGCTGCATGCCAAAGCATTCTTGGGCAAGATACCAAACTCCAAGCTGCTCTCCAATGCTGCGTGTGACTGTTAGACAATAAAAGCACTTAGCTTAGTTACACTGTATGAATGGGTGAATGCCGACATGTTGTATAAGCGCTTTGGGTGCTCAGGTAGAGTAGAAAAGTGCTATATGAGAACTAGTCCATTTACAGCAAATTGCAGTCTACTACCGAGCACTGCCAGTTTTGTTCACAACGTGCACGCCTGATCTCGCAATGGTCCTGTTTTCTGCAAACACATTAGTGGAAGGAAACTGCACTCTGGGACACATTGAATGCATGATATGTAAGTGTAACTCTTCTGGTTTATATGCAAAAGGAATTATCGTTCTATTTCATAATGCTTGAATTAGAGTTCTGCATTGGTCTTATCTACATAACCGGAAATCTCCTCTGAACCCTACACTGTAACATTTCTTCTTGAGAAATGTAACTACACACCCACAATGATTGTGATTACCGCGTAGGCTTCAGAGGTGCTTTCTGGTTACCCGCAAAGACCCGAGACAGAAGTCTAATTCAGGCCATCATGACTGTCCATCATCAATCATTTAGCAAGTGAGCGCTGGAGCTAATGCTACCCCCCCGCCCCCTAAACATGCCTGGCTGGAAATATTTTCTAGGCTTGAACCCTGCTATGGCCTTAGCCTTGCTTCTCCTCTAGGCCAACCTCCAGAACTGTCTCCCTGCTTTGCTCTGCCTATGGGCTAACCCCCAGAACTCCCTTGGTGCTTCGTCCTCTGGCGTGGCCAACCCCCTAAGTTGTTCTCACTGTCATCATTGCTTCTTGGACTTTCATGCTCACTGTTTTATTGTTTGTTTTTGTTTTTTTCTGGTCCAGGCCTCCCGAGGCTTGGCTGGAGGCCCTGTTTGTGCTCCACCTCTCTCAGTTTTGTTCATCTGTACTCCACCTCTTTTTGTCTCATGCATTTGGGTTCTCATTTCATCACACTCCAACATGACAGAGACCATCTGTCCAACAGCTAAAGTTTGGCTGAAATTGGGTCGTGCAACAGGACAACGAACCTCTCTGAAATGCCCTTGGAAGGATATAAGGATGTGTCTGCTGCTGAAGGACAATGAAAGTAAAAGCTGTAGGTAGTGTGGCTTTCTTTGGCAACATAATTGCATTATTTTCTAATCTTGTAGTATGACTTTCATTGTCAACAAAGGAAGCTCCCCTTGTATGTGTTATGCAACTGAGTTACCTTCCACGCAATTTCTAACAGCCTTCTGTATCACAGACAATGGCTCTCAACTGATCCGTCTTTTTATGTTGTATTCACACAAAGTTGACGGAATGGTCAGAACATAGTTGGCACATTATTCTATTGTGGTTAGCCTCAATGTGAACCTTCTAGTCATGAATGAGAAACAGTCTAAATTAGATTCTTTTGTTATATTTTATACTTGTCACTAAATAATTATTAGATTTATTCAAATTATTTTAATTTGAATATAGATTATTTTACATAAATTTACCTTTGGACCTTAAGTTTGTACTAAGCACAACTTAATCTGGTTGATTTGATTGGGGCCTCCATCCATTTCCTTAACTGTAGATGCAGTTTGGGGTCACAGAGGGCTGGAACCTGTCTCAGGTCTCTTAGGGTGAGAGGCAGGCTACACAGGCTGCCAGTCTATCACAGGGCTGACATGGAACCATTCACCCTTACAACCAATTTCAAACCCAGGACCTTCTCACTGTGAGACGGAAGTTCTAAGCACTGCACCACTTCCATACTTTTATTTTATTTTATTTTAAAATTAAAATGACAGTAAAAATGTAATCTAAAGTGCATAATTACAGACTGCAGCCTGGCCTTTACTTTAATTTACTAGGACTTCCAAAGCTGGGAAGAATATGGAATTCTGTTAAAACACAGCTGAATGCTCTAGACCAACAAACTGCCAAAACCTCTGCTTTCATAGAAGTGGTCACACTTGCTGATGCCAGGAGTTGATTTGATTATCACCTGGCTCCTACTTATCAACGAACCGATGAACCAGATGGATCCTGTTTTAGACTACAAACTGTACGACCCAGCACTGATGTTTGTTTGTTTGTATGTTTGTTTTTTCTATTCAAAAATATTAAATCAGTCTATTCTTTTTCTCAACATTACACACACTGATGTCTCTGCTCCTACCAGGACTGGCTAATTCTAAAAATGAGAGAAACCACAGAGAGCACATTAACAAAACAATAAAGAATTTGTTGTTTTGCCAACTCACAGGATTCCCAGTCAGCTCCAGCTGGGTAAATTCACCAGCAGCAGCTGCAATTATAGTCAATGAAATTGAGAATCAAAAAATAAACTTTTAAACTGCTAATCATGATTAAAATTGCTACTCTTGGGTTTTGAAAATTATACTTTTTTGCATTCAGATTTAAAAGTGATTCTGTTTTCAGCCCTGGCACTTTGATAAACTATATTTATCATATCATGCCTCATAAATTTGAATCACTAAGAACAATTAGGATGTAAAATTCCACCTGTAAGTAATTTACATCTTGCCAGCTGCTTCTTTTGTTCTGTACATTCAGATTCTGCCCTGGTATATGCCAGTGCTTTGATAAATGCAGACACAGTAATATATCAAGGTTAAAGACATTTAAAAACAATTGTAGCCCTTGTGATGAATAACAGTGTTGATATTGTGATGCATGATGTTGCTGCTATTATCCTGAAGAACAATCAACACGCACACACACACACTTCTTCCGCACACTCAGTGGAAATGCCACCGTCCCTGCCACTGCATAGCCTTTAGTTTTATTGCTCAGTCTAGCTCCATTACAGCATGTCTCCTGCTGTGGAAGTCATCTCAAGGTCTTCTTTGAATTACTTGGAGCTTCCATGTGACGACCCGAGTCAAATCCCCAGCAGTTCGCTTCTCAGCATTTAACAGCTGCTATGTTCCAGTGGCTGCATCTGCTATTATGCCTCTCACGTTTCTGTCATTACAGCTGGAGCACTGTGATGTGGGACCAAGCCACAAGAACAGAAGGACTCCTGTTACGCTGGAGGCTTGGTAAATATAACATGCAATATTACAGAAAGAGTGGAAAACAAAATCTTTCATAGCAATAAAACATTTTTATTGCTGAGACAGTTTGAAAGAAAAGACAACAAAGACAAGCTCAAAAGTAATTTAACAGCAGCAGGTGTTATTTGGGGGGTGGGGTGCTCTATGCCAAGGAGATGCAGTCAAAGCAAAGATGGCAAACATTCTCTGGTTTCAGCTTCTTAAATGTGAACATATGATGTTTTTTGCTTTCTTGGATATTGTCAGTGCATGGGCATTTACCAGGCAGGATGGGTCTAAAGAAAGATGCTGATGCATTATGGAAGATGTAGACTTATAAGGGTATGACTCATACTAAAGGGATAAAAGAAAGGATATCTGCCTTAATTGTGATTATTGATGATGACCCCAACCCCAGCCCTAACTCTGACTCGAGCCATACATAATTTTAGTTTTTACTTTGCAATGAGCAACATCATTCTGAAAGTGTTCCACGGTTTGTACTGACCTTTTTTCAGTTAACCTAATTCGTTACAGAATGCTTCCTTTTGATACTACTTACTTTTCCAGCCTTTTGTTGTCCCCATCCCAACACTTTTGACACATGTTGCCACCATTTAATTTAATATTAGCTAATATTTTTCTTAAAATAAGTGGAAGAAGATGGATGGATGGATGGTACATCTTCTTAGTTCAAATATTTGGTATATTTTCTGTGTTGCATTGTGAATAAACTATGGGTTTATGCAATTTGCTCTTATTTACATTTACACAGTGTTCCAACTTTTCGGAACAGAGTTTGTATCTTAGAGATTCAAGGATTCTTTATTGTCATTCACATCACATTTACATGCAGTGGAACAAAAATTTCTGTCCTCAGGTCCCAGTGTTGGCCTTAAAGAAGAATAAATATAAATAAAAAGTACCATTCACACCTATGGGCAATTTAGAATCCCCAATTAACCTAACTAACTGCATGTCTTTGGACTGTAGGAAGAAGCCAGTGTATCTGAAGAGAACCCACGCAGACACGGGAAGAGCATGCAAACTCCACACAGAAAGGCCCCGGCCAGATGGTGGATTCAAACCCAACATCTTCTTGCTGTGAGGTAGCAGTACTAACCACGGTGCCACCGTGCTGCCTTCATTTATTCGTTCAAATCAATAAGGGCTTTGGGCACCAGCGGTGCGGACGGCAAAGGTCCCAACCTGTAGCCATTTACTGCGTGCCTTCCCCGTCTCTCCATCTCCGCTGCAAAAACTATCAGAAAAAGCCAAAAAAATATATTAAAAAAAAAAGGTCTTTCCTTAAACAGTTAGGAAAATATATGTCATTCATATCCAGTACAAATCACTGTGTATTTCATTACCTGGATCCTTAGGGCTTATTTCCATTTCTAAAGCCATACTGGGAAAACTCTCTTTTTCTCTGTGTAATCTCCTATTACACATCTCCTACTTTGCTCTTTGGTCAGTGAACAACCTCCAGAACACACAGCTTGATGGATTTCATCTCTCTAAGGGAGCTCAGAACCCTTTAAAAAAAGACTCTGTAACGATTCCTAAGCTGAACTATCTACTACTACACACAAAATGATATAAAATCCTTTAAGAAAACTGTTTAATTTGCACCATTATTCTCTGATGGTAAACAAGATTGTTTCATGCCCTGGCTTTTACACTACCCTGAAGTGGTTCTGCTTTGACGGTTTGCTTCAGGTTGTGGTCATGTGCACCCTCTCCTCTGCAGCTTCCTGAACAGTTTAACACTGATTCATCTCATTTGATTCAGTGGATTCCAGTCCAGATCCATACACTTCAAAAAAAACCTGAACACATGAATTTGAAGCATGGTCTTGAAGCATTTTAATCAAAGCATGTGAAAATGCCTGTTGATTCATCTTCCACAAGCCCAACAACTACTTTAAAATTCACAAAGAGCAGCGACTGTAGTTCCATCACTTCCAGTCTCCCTGCAAGCTTATAGAGGGGGTTTGGGGGGTGTGGACGGTCGTATTCAAAGTAGATTAGAATAAAGACGTGAAGTTAAATTAAGTCTTAACTGTGACTTCTTTATAATGTTTAACATCCTCCCTGACAAGGAGAGAACATTAAACATTTATGTTTATCTTTGCATGTTTTATTGATAGATTTAAGTGCTCAAAAATATTTTTGTAAATAGTTTAATCATTGAAAGATAGTGATATATTTTTTAATGTTTTTGCCAAAAGAACTGCAAAGTGGCACAAAGTGAAATAAAAAGAATGTTCAAAAGCTGTTTTGCAGGGTAGAGGAGAAATGTTTACACCACGTCACTATGAATTTACCAGAGTGAACTCCAGCACTAACAGCTGGCCAGCTGCAGCAAAACAGTTCAGTACTCTCTTTTCTTTAAAAAGACCTGTTACTGCCTTTGAATTTTGAATATATTGACAATTCACAACATATCTCAAGCCACTAGGTAAATGTATAATGAGAGAAAAATCCAACAATAACCATGAGCATGCATTACACGCCACTGGGCAAAGCAGCACTGGCTGAGCACATAGAGAACTTATTTCACTGAGAATAACTCCGAGATTACAAATCAAAATGAACTGTGAGATTTGACCTGTTAGTATGAAGCTGCCAATGACAGAATTCTTCTAATTAGAAGTCTACTTGGCAGCCAACTGAAACACCTCCAGGCACTGATTTGGGTGGTTATTTTCAAAAAATTGTCTAATATGACTGCAATTTCAATGTTTACCTTCCCCATCAGAAGTTATACTTTCCATTTCATTCCATGCATTCACTTCCACTTATCGGGGGGGCTAGAGCCTATCCCAGCTGACATGGGGTGAGAGGCAGGGTACACCCTCACAGGTCACCATCCTAGCATGTGCTGCTGTTTGCAGGCAGAAGAGCTGGTTACTGTTGCTGTTGGGCATTTTTGTGCAGACACAGAAAAATAAAATACCAGAAAGTAAGACAAGCTATTATTCTGGGTGAAGCAGCATAAAACTCTGATAACTGAAAGTCTAAAAGGCTGATTATTTTCATCAGATGTATAAAACTTTCTCAGTCATTGTAATATTTATTTCCTTTCCCACAGGGACACACAGGCACAGTGATGGACATAAACAAAACATAGCATGACAGTAACTTAGGTCAGTCAACCAAAAACTTTTAGTAGTTCCAAATTTTAGACCAACTCAGCTTAGACAGCTAACCAGGCTGTGCCAGTTGTAGCTCTGAAACTCTGGAACAGCCTTTTGTTAAAATGTTTTATTGATTTTTCTCTGTTTGTGTGAGAAATGTGTGAGAAAAAAATCACTCAAATTTGACTTTTTGCTGAGTTTCTTAGTTATCTGTGATAATTTCAGGTCAGATGTGCACTTTCTGAAAACGTGTCATTTTATAAACACCATGTTATGTGTGAGAAATAATATGAAGGCACTGTTTTTGTAAGTGATTAACAAAGTGCCAGGCAAGAGTGTGGATACAAATTTTCAATAAATTTCTTCACTGAAGAAAAAAAAAATGAAGTAATTAAAAAAATGCCACTTATGGAATTATGTAACAAAAAATGGTCAAACAATATTAGACTTTGAATATTCTTCAAAGTGTAGTCATAGCAAAAGGAAAGTGCACACTGTGTCAGTTGGATGGTTTTACATATCAGGACATCATAAATAGTATTCGGTCCTTAGCAGCTTTGGTCAATACAACACCGATGAACAACAACGCATGACATATTACATCGCAGCATAATTTATTTAATTTAAAAAACTAAGCTAAAATCCAGAAGCAGTATGTGAAAAAGTAAGAATGCCCCATATTTCAAAAGCTTGTAGAACTTCCTTTAGCAGCAATAACTTGAAGTAATCATTTTCTGTGTGACTTTATCAATCTCTCACATCACTGTGGTGGGATTTTAGCCCACTCTTCTTTACAACATTTCTTCAGTTCATTGAGGTTTGAAGGGATTTGTTAATGCACAGCTCTTTTAAGGTCCCACCATTTGCTGCCGTACTGGGCTCATTGTCCTGTTGCTTGTTTGCAGACAAGCTTTAGCTGGCAGACAGATGGCCTCACATTTGACTCTGGAATCATTTGGTATACACAGGAGCGGATCCATTCTGCTATGTTCTATTTACAGAGAACAGGCTTTCTCCTGGCCTCTCCTTCCAAACAAGCCATACTTGTTTAGTCTTTTTCTAATTGTACTTTCATGAACTTTAACAATTAATGTGCTAACTGAGGGCTGTAGAGTTGGAATGTATCTCGGGCTTTTTGCAGTTTTCCTGAACATTGCATGGTCTGACCTTAGGGTGAATTTGTTGGGACTCCTGGGAAGATTGGCAACTGTCTTTGAATGTTTTCCACTTGTGAATAATCTTCTGTAGAATGATGGACTTCAAATTGTTTGGAAATGGCCCACACTGATGGGCAGCAGCAATTGCTTTTCTAAGATCACTGCCGTTTCCTCTTTGGTATTGTGTTAAAGCACACTGAAATGCTCCAGACCAGCAAACTGCCAAAACCTCTGCTTAAGGGTGTACTTTGTTTTTACACATTGTTTCTGGATTTTCACCTAATTGTTGTTAAATAAATAATGACATACTGAAATATGTCATATGTTGCTTTTCATCTGTTGTTGTACCTACCTAATTTTAAGACCTGAAAAAGATTATTTTTATTATGTCCTGATACTACATGAAACTACATGAAATCTGAGAATTTAAAGAGGTTGTATTTTTTTTTTGTTTGTTTGTTTTTACTTGACTGCACATTGTAGCATAGCCACTTTAGTAACTGCTTTTGATATTTTTCTAAACAAAGAAAAACCTTTGACTGAGTAGGTGCATCCTTTGTTTATTAATAATATCCGTTCTGAATGTAATACATTTTATCTTACTGCTCGGAGAACCATTGGTATTCTTGTTCTGAAACACTGTCTGGAAGCAGCTTTGGCAGGACTTTGACAACTATATCTACAGAAACACACCCCACAGGGCCCACTTTTGGCCATTTCAAGTGATATTGCAATTTAATGATTCATATTTTGCCTCAGATACAATTATTACCACCAGCTGACCCACAGTGGACCTGAGGCAGCTGGTAATACAGCCTTTTAGAAGAGGCATAACTTAAGCACACATTTTGGATAATTCATATAAGCAATACTCATAGCAACAAAGTAAAGCACAAAATCAAAAATCTATTTAGATATTTCCTAGCAACCGGACTGCCTTATTGAAAAAAGTCTTGCAAGAGTTACTATCAAGCTAAATATTAGAAAAGGTTTTAAAAATCTTATTTGACTACTAAATCAAAAGTTTAAAATAAACTGCACCCAGTCCTGTCATTTTGACCTGTGTTTGGTTGGAGTAGGAGTGAAAATAATTTAAAGTCTGCACATGAGAAGACGTGCTGATAAAAATCTGAGTCAGTGTTCTTAACTCTCCTCCAAATCAGCAGCTTGTCAACACTGTTCATTTCTGCCTTTGATGTTTCCCAACTGATCACTTGTGAGCTGTGGCGACCCCATCTCTGCTAACCTCCAGATGACTCCAGCTATCACTGAGCTTCATTCCGAAAGCATGAGCAGCTGCAGAAGACCATGAGCTCTGGTTTTACACTAAAGACATCCTAACGGAAATCATAGAAACACTGGAGCTCCTCATTAAAAAGAGATGTCTGTTATATACATTGGCAAAGTGACTGGTTCACATAATCACTGGCTATGTGAAAATATCTAAATTGGATCTGACGTGAATACTTGCCACTACTGCGATGGTAATCTGTATCAAAGTCAGCATTCAAATGATTTGCTGTTTTTAAGATATATTACTGCAGAAATCTGAAACAGCCCATGAAATAACAAATAGTAATCAAACATTATTTGTCATGCATCACATTAATGATCAGTCACTCTCAGACAACACAGCTTTCATCTAACATCACCAGCACTGATAATGAACAGTGTTTCAAGACCATATGACAGGCTTGCAACAATGGTGGCTAGATTTGAAAACAGCCGGTCTGTCCAAGTTTGCTGGAACCAGGGGGACCAAGGAGACTCGACTGCAGCCCTTTGTGCCTTTGTCCCAGACTCCTAGTAAGAAGTACTCTACTCATTTGCATGTGTAAATATGGCAGGAGGTGAATTTGATCAGGTTGTGTTGACCATGTCGATATACCTAAATACAGTGGGTGTAAATAATTTGTCTGTTATATGTCAGTTTTCATATATAAAGTGCACCAATAATGAATAGTAGCAGGAGCAGCATTGAGTACAGAGTGGGGTTTAATCTGAAATGTTTCAAGTGTATATAATTCACAAGCAGCAAACTGCTTCCGACTGTACACGTGCATGTTAATAAGAATGGTTTTCCATCAAATTCTAAATCAGTGTTACAATCAGACCCATCTGAGGGAAATTGGAATAAATGTGAATAAGCCTGTTTTTACACCCTATTCATAAATACTTCCTGTTTTACTTGACAGAAGAATGGTGAATGGCATTAAAACGTCACATCTATCTCTTTCTCTCAGATTCTCATTCATGTCCCCGTCAAATTTCAGCTTGCATTCACCTGTGTCTCCCCAATCAGCAGCCAAATCCCTGTTTGTCTTTCATGCCATTCCTGTTGCTCATTCTCCTTCATGAGGCAAAATTACTACAGCTGTCTCAGGTGAATAATGATTTACTTATCACCATGGTAACGCAGACGAATTGCAGTTGAGTGTTAAAAATATGAGTTGCATGTAGGTCACATGCTTCAATGTGAGGATTTCCCAGATCCCAGTGGCCCACACTGACATACAGACTCTTTTTTGATGTTCATGCTGCTTAGGAAAAAAAAACTCAGACCTGAGTCACGCATGATGACAAAAACTATGACTTTTGATGCTCTGTGCTTGTCTGCTGTTTGGAGATTTGTTTAAAAAAAAATAACATGTCAGTGGTAGATAAGAAAGTGACATTCAAGGCAACTGATGCCATCAGACAAGCAGGGCAAAATGCTAAAGCAGCATGAAAACAGAGTGGCAGACTCTTACAGTACTGCTGCTGATAAAGAGGATAAGGGAGAGGCAGCTACTTGCAGTAAGAAGCGTGTGTGTGTGTGTGTGTGTGTGTGTGTGTGTGTGTGTGTGTGTGTGTTGATTAGCCTGTTCGAATCCACTCACCTCTCTGTCACCACCTCGATTATCCAGAACAGCACATGCAAGACAATGATGGGAGAATCTGGGGGCCAATGATGGCACCCCGTTACCATGCCAACCGGAGGGGGTGCTTTTCTATAAAAAGCCTGTAGTGTGTTATTTTACATAATTCCAGTCACTTTGGATTTTCCACTCTCCTCCTCGAGACTAAGGGGCTACATTGCTGAAGCAGGTTTAAGGAGGCACGTCCAATTGCAGTGCTGCAGCTCCATGTCAGCAGCCGTGTCATCTCCACATGAGCTTTTTCATGTTAATTTGATTTTATTATTTTTTTATTTAATTTAAATTTCATTTGTAGGTGATGACTGAAGACACACCACTCCGATACCACATCATAACCACCTCTGAAACTGAAGGTCAACAATTACTACGTGGGCTTGTACACTCCACACTATGTTTTTTTTAGGATGGTCAGATAGAACTTTTCCACTTTCACAGTTAACCACATCTGCGTTTCACTAGTCCAATGGATAGCCCTCAGACCCTGAGTCCATGCTGCCCTACTAATAGAAATGTTTCTTTTCATGGCATTGCTGGTTGTGAAGCATTTTAAGCTGCTTCAAGTACAAATGAACGTTCCCCTGCTGCAAAGCTCAAAGAAACTTTAGACAAAAAGAATTAACGGCCGTTTAGTCACAAACTGACTTTCTTTCCATTTAAAGAGCCACTGCTTTATTTAATATTCAGAGGATTTAGCTGCTAGAGCCATTTTGTACATCAGTCAGTCCAAAGTCAACATGCAAGCTGTTACTGTCTTCAGTTCTGTAAGTACGTGGGTACAGAATGAAGTTGATACTGGTCTTTACTGTGGTTTGGCCTGTTTAGGAGCGACCACGTCTGGATTTCATTTGCACAATCCCATCTTGATTATTCTTTAAACCACAAGAAAAAGAGGTGTTTTTCACTGTTTGGAGTTTTTACTTATTTAGAAGCTTAATCTAAAAATGTAAACATGAATGATGCTAAAAGAGGTGATTCATGCATTTATTACTTCTAGGCTGGACTATTGTAATTCATTAATACAGTGCCATGCGAAAGTATTCGGCCCCCTTGAACTTTTCAACCTTTTGCCACATTTCAGGCTTCAAACATAAAGATATAAAATTTAAATTTTTTGTGAAGAATCAACAACAAGTGGGACACAATCGTGAAGTGGAATGAAATTTATTGGATGTGTCAAACTTTTTTAACAAATAAAAAACTGAAAAGTGGGGCGTGCAATATTATTCAGCCCCTTTACTTTCAGTGCAGCAAACTCACTCCAGAAGTTCAGTGAGGATCTCTGAATGATCCAATGTTGCACGCCCCACTTTTCAGTTTTTTAGTTGTTAAAAAAGTTTGACACATCCAATAAATTTCATTCCGCTTCACAATTGTGTCCCACTTGTTGTTGATTCTTCACAAAAAATTAAAATTTTATATCTTTATGTTTGAAGCCTGAAATGTGGCAAAAGGTTGAAAAGTTCAAGGGGGCCAAATACTTTTGCAAGGCACTGTATCAGGCTGTCATAAAAGCTTCCTGAAAAGTCTTCAGCTGATCCAAAATGCTGCAGTTAGAGTACTGACAGGGACTAGAAAGAGAGAGCAGATTTCTTCTATACTGGCTTCTCTTCATTAATCATTCATTGTCACTGTTAAATCCAGAATCACATTTAAAATCCTTCTCCTCACCTACAAGGTCTAAAATAATCAGGCCCCATCTTATCTTAAAGGCCTCATAGTTCTATATTAGTCCAATGGAGCACTGTGCTTAGAGACTACAGGTCTCTCTACATGGTCTCTTGGATAAGGAGACAGACACCATCTCTATTTTTAATATTAAGCTTAAAACTTTCCTTTCTAATAAAGCTTAGTTAGGGCTGGATCAGGTGACCCTGAACCCTCCCTTAGTTATGCAAGGTGATCTTTTCACAGTGGGGACAAGTTGACATGCAGTTAGAATGTTTCTGCATTAAAATGCATTTTGATCCCTTGAATAAAAATGATAAGAAGTGGTTATTAAACACACCCTAGTGATCATGATTAGTGTCAGATTTTCAAAAGCATCTTGGCTCAATTTGTAACAAAGCACATTTAAAATACCTCACAGAGGGTTAGAAAAAAATAGAATCTTTAAACCTTCTGCATGCAAAACTGCTGGTCACACGTTCTTATTTCCAAGCTTTCCATGGGTGCCTCAGGATGGGTATTTTGATGGTAATTTATGCATTCTGAATATGTTGATATAAGCCACGCTGTGTTAAGCATGTGGAGCATGCAGTACAAGCTTCCACATATATTGCATGCATGTGAGAGTAAGGAGGTGCATTTTCTATTGACTTGGTTTGTGGATTTGCACGTTCTAATTGATCTGTGATTTTGCTTTGTGTATGTGCTTCAAGCTGAGCAAATGAAGCACATACACTTTTAGTTTTTATCATGTTTTGTTGCAGCACATCACTGGGTTATAACTTCTTGCAGCCTGCAGCAGCCTGAATTATGCAAATGAACACAATAGTGACAGTGTGCAAGTTCTACAGTGCTATCCCACCCTAACTACACATTAACATTAAATATCTGACTTAAAAAAGAAAAAAAAATCTCCTTTGATCTCAAATAATCAAGTAGTATTGGCTGTCAGGTTAACAGTTGTTTATTCATGATGGAAAAAAGCTGCTGCTGCTAATGCTGTGGTATGTTTGTAGGTTGTAGTTTAGGAGGAATGGTTAAAAGAAAGGCTGTAAAGCAGTTTTTGCTTCAAGAACAGCTCATTTTAACTAATTGTGCTCTTTTAATTTAAAGGAGTAGTTTCATAACACAGTCTAAGAGTCATAAAGAGATTAGCTCACTCTGGGAAACCAGTTGAATGTCTTGTGTAGAGGAGCTTTTCAAAGTCTGAGATTAGAAAAGGAAGGATATAGTGGTTTTGGATTAAGAGTCGGAATATTTCAGCTTCTGCATATTTTATAACTGGAGAGTGGTGAGAGGTATATATTAGAACCATGTTGTATTATGGGAAGTGTAAAGAATAATTAAAAAAAAACCAGGATGTATCAACTGCTCTTTTTATTAGAAATGGGACAAATGAATGATTTGGCAATGTATTGTATTTTCTCCTTATTGATGCCTTGGCACCAGATATTGATGTTTGAAATGATTCTAAATTGATTCCCCCACCAATCTGATTCACCAGTGTCGCCTTGAATTATAGCACTTATCAAATGAAAGAAAATTCACAGAGTTAGAAGTTGAAGTAGAAAACACTCACACAGACTATGCATCTTAGGTGATGTCAGTGAATTAATTATGGAGTTAAATATATCACACATAGTTCTTACTGCCTTGTGCATCGCTAAGAAGATGATCCTCATGAACTGGAAGACAAAAAATAAACTATGTATTACTCAGTACAGAAATTTATTAGTAGATCATGTTAGTTTAGAGAGAATGTCTGCTTCTTCTAAAAACAAATTGGAGGAATTTGACTCTCTTTGGTTCCCACTGCTCAGCTCCATTACTTAGTGGGGGTGGTGGGCTGCGGGCTCTGCTCCTGATGTGCTTTGTGGGGGGGGTGGGGGGGGACTCCGGGGGCCTGGGTAGCTGGTAGCCTCCTGAGGCTGGGGTCCTGGGGCGACCTTCTGGTGATGTCTGTGTGCCTGTCCTGGTTGATGGTGGTGGGGGCTTGGATGGTGCTGCCTTCGGTCCTGGGGTGTGGGCGGGGTGCTTGGGGGGGTGGTGCCGGCCCTCGGTCGGTTGGCTGGTCTTCCCTGTATGGCTTGGGGGCTGGGGTCTGGGGCCCCGGCACTGGGGCCACGCCGGCTCCCGGTGGGCCCCCCCCGGCGCGGGGGGGGCCTCTGCTGTCCCGGCCGCGCCGCCGGGTGGGGTGGGTTGGCCTGACGTCGGGATGTCCGGTCTACGCTTTTGGGGCCCTGGGGTGCCTGCATTGCAGGGGGGTGGGGTGGGGGATGGGGCCGCGGTGGGGTGGTTGGGGGGGACTGGGCACTGCATTTCCATGCCCAGGCCAGTATGTCCTGTCGCCTGTTTGTGTCTATTGTTGAGTGAATGGGCATCTAGGAGGAGCGGGCCGCCCTCTGCGGTGGGGGCGAGGGCGCCAACCTCGGGTGCTGCAGTGCTCCGGGATGCTGTCACCGCGGCCCCGGGCTCACCTCCCCCTGCCCTGTGCTGGGGTGTGGGAGGTCGGGGTGCCTATTGAGCCAGCGGACAGCTGGCTCTCTTCTTCCAGGATTTTTCCTGGTCATATGCCCCCCCCCCCCCCCCCCCTCCCCCTCCCCATACACAAACACACACACACACACACACAGAATACACATCACTCACAGATGTAGGATGGAGAGGCCACGTGGAGAGCTGCACCACCACTTGCCTCTCCGTTTTAATTGCACTTTAGTCATTATAACTCACAACACATACACACTTACACCCTGATACACATAGGACCTTTGGGGCAGGCATGTTACTCAGAGGTTGATGAGATGGGCCGCTGAGGCGGCCCCACTCGGATCCTCGTCACTGTCTGTCTCCAAATTTTATTTGCACTTTAGACATGGAGGGTTTTGGGGGGGCAGTGTGGGCAAGCGCTGACGACCAACAGTTGGCGCTTGTGGCATAACTGTCCCCTCAATTTTAACTGCACCCTATACACCTCATTCACTCACAAACATTAACACATAGACCTACAAGTTGGGGAGGAGGAGGGGTGGATGGGTCATCTTACACCCCGATTTCTTGCGTCTCGCCCGGGGTAGGGGTCGGGTGGTTCCTTGGGGACCGGGCTGGTGGCGTCCTGGGGTCGCTGTTGGCCCTGGGGTGGTTTCCACTTGCCCCGCCTTCAGAGGGTGGGTAGCTATGGATGAATGTGTGTCTTTGTGTATTTGTCACCGTCTCCGTGAGTATGGGTGGGTGAGTGAATGTGTATGTATGGCATATCTGTGTGTGGGTAAGTATGTATGGGCATGTATGAGTATCTGTGTATAAATGTGTACACGGGTGTCTGGGTGTGTTTGTATGTATGGCTGGACCTGGGTCTGGGCCTTGTGCCTTGCCTCCTGGCCACTCCTTGCTGGTTGCCTCCTCCCCCCTACCCCCCTGGGATGGGGGTGCCTCGGGGTTCCTGGGTGGGGCTGGGTGTTCTGGCGTGGGTACTGGCCTGCCCCCCTTGGGGGTGCGGTGCGGGGCTGCGTTGGCTTCTTCGGCGTGGGGGGGGGCTCTGTGGAGGGTCGGGCGGTCCTTGGGTGCCGTGGGCCCGGGAGCCCTGCCGCCGGCCAGTGCAGGGGGCTGGCCGCTGGGGGGGGCGGGCTTCTCATCGCCTTGGGTTCCCTGGAGCCCCCGCTCCTCGACTGGGGGGGCTCCGTCTGAGACCACCCTCTCCCGTCTGCTGGGGTAGGTGTGCGGTTGTCTTTGGACTGAGTGGCCGGGGGTCTTCCTGCCTCTTGGTGGGCTGCTGGTGGCCTGGGGTTCCGGGGGCTTTCCGTACCTGCCTCTGGCTTCTGATGGGTGGAGCTGCAGCGTTTTGCCCTCATTGGTAAGTACGTTCCATGACACAGACACAAACGCCCACTCAATCACAACTCAACAAAATTGTTGGTGTGCGTAACATGCTTTGTTAGTTTTGTTTTTCACACACAAATTTATTTTTGCAAGTATTGATAGTATTTTTTTATATGTTAAAGTGATGAAGTATCTGATTAATAGACTTGTGCTCTTTCCCCTTTTTTTTTTTTTTTTTTTTTTTGCTCCCTTTCTCTCTCCCTTTTTCTTCTCTTTATTTTCCTCTTCTTCAGCCTGTCAGCTCTGGCTGTTACATAGTATGAGGAAAAATAACTCAGATAAATAAAATAAAGGGTTAAAACATCAACAAGAAGAGCCTATTGAGAACCTATAGAGCTCATCTTGAAATAGCAAATATGTTTGGCACAACAACGCATTCAGATCACAGTTCTGCTTGCAAGATCTACCAGACATGACAGGCTAAAAAAAAAAAAAAAAAAAAAAAGAAAACACTCACAGGGTGAAAATGGCATACAGCTAACCTTATCAATGTTACTGACACCAAATAATAATGATAATGACTACAACACACTGAATGTGGCAGATGGCCCTGAGCCTGGTTCTGCTGGAGGTTTCTTCCTGTTGTAGAGTCTTTCCCTTACAATTTAAAGTGCCTTGAGGTGACTGTTTGTTTTGATTTGGCGCTATGTAAATACAATTGAATTGAATTGAATTGAATTGAATTGAATTGAATTGAATTGAATTGAATTGAATTGAATTGAATTGAATTGAATTGAACTGACATTACTGGGGTTAGGTTAACTGATGTTTTGAAATTGCCCATAGGTGTGAATGTGAATGGTTGTCTGTCTCCACAACCCTGAACAGGATAAGCGGAAGAGTATGGATGGATGTGTTGTGAGTTAACATATGAAGACCACCCCACTCTATACACTGATTTGATTTAGAATTTTTACTTAAGCATCTGAACTGCGTTAGTGCACATTGTAACCAGTGACTGTTTAAAATTGTTGATCGTAACAAGTGAATTTTTTTTTAAAAAGTGACCTCTGTGTTAGATGTTCTGCTGTCATCAACAATTACATAAATGTTAAATGTATTCAGATTTTTAATGTCCCAGAACATAATGTTGTTGGTTAATATAATCAATACACAGCTCCTATTAACCTAGTGCATTAAAGGTAAACTGGAGAAAAGCTGAGGAGAATCAAAGCAGCA
Source organism: Archocentrus centrarchus (assembly GCF_007364275.1). Taxonomy (NCBI): domain Eukaryota; kingdom Metazoa; phylum Chordata; class Actinopteri; order Cichliformes; family Cichlidae; genus Archocentrus; species Archocentrus centrarchus. The sequence goes on along the minus strand of NC_044368.1, from coordinate 20,623,583 downwards.
CAGTCAACTGGTCCTATAAAATTGTAGAAGCTCAAACACACTTCTTCAAACCTGTTAGTAGTGGATCAGTAGTACCTATCATGAGACTAAGGAACCTGATATTCAAATGTGACATTTGTGGAATAAAAACCTTCAAAAGAGTAAAGCATTAATTCTTCTTGGGAACCTTGTAAACTTAAAATGTGCTGTTTGACAGACCTGTAGAACTCATAAAATTAGTATTTTATCCTTTGCATGAAAAGAGTGACAGTTTAAGTGAAGCCTTGCTTCCTCTCAGCTTCATGTTGTGCAGCTCTGTAAAGTAGTACAGTATTCCCACTCACTGTTATGGGCTTTTAGTAATTTTCTGGGGGAGGAAACAAAAGCAATCAGCAGTACTTGTGGGACTGTAGTGGAGAACCAGTGACTAATATAGCTCATAATCTGGCTTTCTTGCAGACTCGTGCCTGCTCTACAGGCTATTTTTAGCACAGAACCATGATTCATTTGAGGAAAAAAGAACAGTATTTCTCAATATTTCTTTGACCTCACAACTTCAGCAGTTCTTATTCAGATTAGTTGCAAATGAGTGTGCTGAAAAGTTTAATTTGGAGGCGTTCTTGCCTGCATTCCTCATCTGCAATACCCAAAATGCAGCTCCACTGAAGCTGTGAGGATTTCCTCACATCACAGCTTATTAATCTCACACTGGTGTCAGCCTGCTGGCAGTGATTTAATGAGCCAATTAATGTTAAACAGAGGAGTCGAACAGATTAGGGGCAATTCATATATTATAAATGATTCCTTAATTGTGTTGAACATGTAGATATACTGTACGTGCTCCCTTCTTTCATTAGAATTAATAGGGAGCAGCTTCTTCGGATAAAGACCATTGGACTGTGTATAAAATTTAAAGCTCCAAATCAAAAAGAGATTATAACTCCTGGTGCTGCCTCTACGTAAGAAAAACATGCTGAGTGACCTTATGGAGTATCTCAGTTAATGGTGAAAGGTGCTGAACTCGAAATATTGGAATATTGGAACTAAGAGGTGGAATTTCCACAGATTTTGATAAACAAATGTAGCGTCTTTTTTTTTTTTAACCATATGGTGTATGTTACCATGGGCTTAACAATATAAACTGGAAAAAACAAATTAGCAAAATATGTAAAAAATTTTGCACATACAGCTAAAGACTTGATAAAGAAACCGTAAAATGAGACATTTAAACATAATTTGAGGTTGGATGGTGAGTACATCAGAGGCTGCACATAAAAGTTCATGTCAACCACGTTCTTGATGTTTTGAAACTGTGGGGGTTGTATCTAAATGGAAACAAATGATCTAAAAATACAAGGCTGAAGCTGCAGCTCACAGTATCCATGTCAAAAAAGGTCCTTTTTCCAGTAAAACATAAACACAAGTGAAGACTTACTACACTTACACTTACAGCAACACCACTGACCCTGGGGCTGTTCCTGAACATCCTAACCAATTTCCTCTCATCTGAGGTTGACAGTTTGGGTCTTCTTCCAGATCTTGACAAAGTGGTGACACATCTGAATAATTTGTACTTACATACAATTTTTTCTGAACTGATGATCTGCAGTTGTTTAGAAATGGCTCTAAGAGATCTTCCCAGCTTGTGTAAATCTACAGTTCTCCTTCTTAGATCTTCACTGAGTTCCTTGGACTTTCCCATTGTTCTGAATGTTGGTCAATCCAATGCTGTCAAACAAATCCTTCTCATGCCAGCAAAGAGAAAACTACCAGTTGTAGTCAATCATGATTAATAATGAGAAGCTAACAGGCGTTGGCCATGTCAAATTTAAAAAATGATTTTAGAACCTTCAACATCACTTATTACAAGATTTAAGATGGCGTATGGACATATTTGAGCCTGTATCTATAATCTGTGTGGATTAGAGAAAATTCAAAACAAATTCACCTGATTCTTGTTCATTTTTTTCTTTGTTTTTGTTTTTTGTTTTTTAAGTCAGCATAGATGTTACCGTGATATTACCGTGACAAATAAATGTAAACTTCTGGCCATAACTGTAAGTATTTACTCTTTACTTAAATAAATGTCAAAATCCTATTTAAGTAACAGTAATACAAAATATTTAGCATCAAAATATACTTGATTATGCTAAACATTATTGATTCATAAATGTGTATATCACATGATTTTAATTATTTCATAGATTGCTGGGTAGCTTTACCTATAATAAAATTTAATATCCATCCATTTATCCATTTTCTTATTGCCTTGTCCAATCTAGTATCAAAGGGAGCCCCACACCCATACCAGCTGTCATAGAGTAACAAGGCGGGTATAGAATAGAATAGAATAGAATAGAATAGAATAGAATAGAATAGAATAGAATAGAATAGAATAGAATAGAATAGAATAGAATGCCTTTATTTGTCATTATACAGAATGTACAATGAAATTGGAAGGCCACTCCTGTTTCAGTGCCACACTGTAGAAAGTCCATAAATAAAATAAAATAGAATGCATAAAAAAATTAATAAATAGATAAATACATACATATAAACATGATGTACAGTGGGTGAGTCTTGCACTTTGGTTAATGAATATTGTACAATATAGGGGTGATAGATATTGTTCAGTATGAATAATATAATATTGCACAGAGATGTGGGTATTGCACAGTTACAGTGGGTGAGTGTGTGAGTTCAGGGTGGTGACTGTTCTGGTAAAGAAACTGCCAGAGCGCAGCAGGTCAAACAGGTCAAAGCCAGGGTGAGAGCTGTCCTGGATAAGGTTGCTGGCTCTGCTGATGCAGCAGGAGGTGTAGATGTCCATCAGGGAGGGGAGAGGGCAGCCAACGATTCTTTGTGCTGTCTTGACTACCCTCTGAAGCCTCACCCTGTCTGCCTCAGTGCAGCTGCCATACCATACTGTGATACAGCACGTCAGCAGGCTCTTGATGGATGAGCGGTAGAAGGTTTGAGTCTAAGTTGTTCCTCCTGAGGACCCTCAGGAAGTGAAGTTGATGACAGCTGTCATGTTATCTATCCAAGAAAGATCAGCAGAGATGAGGACACCAAGAAACCTGAAGGTGTGGACCCTCTCCACACGCTCACTGTTGATGTAGGGGGGGATGGGTCAGTTCTGTGCATCCTGAAGTCCAGGATGATTTCTTTGGTTTTCATGGTGTTCAGTGCCGGGCTGTTCTCTGAACACCAGGCTGTCAAGGTATAGCCTGATACACCCTGGACAGGTTGCCAGTCTACCACAGGGCAGATATATATTTTAAAATCTGCAAAATAATAAGTAACTACAGCTTTAAAATAATGTTTTTCCTGTCCTGTGAACTACATCATGCAGCCTTCATCTTTAACAGCCAACTTTTGGCAGTTGTTATGAACAGAAAGTATTTTATCTCCAAACTAAAATATTACCTTTCACCAGTTTTAATAAAATACCAGATGACACATTTCAGTGTTATGGATTATTTACATTAATTAGAAAAGCACACTAATTACTGTTCAGAGTTCATGCAAGGACCTCATTTCAGATTCAGAGCCAAGCCAAGATGAAGAAAGGCACAGCAATGTCTGTATGATGACTACCAGCTCATTGTCACTGAATCATGACACACATGTTCAAGCTGTACAGTCAATCAACATAATGGAATCAGAAGTGAAGGTAACATATTGTGCCTCTGATGTCCCAACAGTACCAGACATTTTCCTGTCCATTATCAGGTCTCCTCTGGGGCTTTTTTCTCTAAGTCTGCCCTGACAGTCAGGACACAGCACACTTTTCCTGCCTGACACTTAAAGGTTACCCGCACTTTAATGAGGAAATGCTTTCACTTGGCATTCACACTAAGAGACTAGAGATTAAAAGTTAGTCCTATTTGTACAGGTAAAATATACATCATCTGCAACTGACAATAAATATCGAGCCATTACAATTTTCTAATTGAATGGAATTTAATATAGTAAACAAAAGCATCCTCACATGTTAAGCCTCAGGTTTATTTTGTGTGTGTCTGTGGGGTATGCTGGGTGTTGGGCAGACTAACCTAGCCCCAGTAACTGCATGTCTTTGGATTGTGGGAGGAAACCCACACAGACACAGAGAACATGTAAGCTCCACACAGCAAGAGGCCCACACCAAGGTGGAATCGAACCCAGATTACTTGATAGCTATTCTAGCTGTGAGGCAACAGTGCTAACCACCACCGTGCTGCCCAGTAACAAAATTGTTTTTTACAATGTTGAACTGTGTCTGTTTAAATTTGGTAAATAAACAAACATGATAAAATTCAGCCCTGCTTAACACTGGTACATTAACATTTACAAATAACATTTGTCCATGGAACAATAAAAAACTGTACAAGTAGAGAACCAGAGGGTGAACAAAAACCAAAGAAAACAAAAAAAAGCCCAAATATCTACTATTTCAAACTTGACACAGCGAGAGGCCTGGGCCAAGATGAAATTGAACCCAGAGGTTTTAGGTGTCATTCAAATTGTGAGGCAGGACTGCTAACCACCACACCATCATGCTGCTGCTCATTAATCCACTCTGTTAAAACTGGTATAAACTAGATTTTTAGCAGGTGCAAAACCTGATGATATTAAGTTGTTTGCATTCAAACACATAATTACAATAAGATAGACCATCAAAAAGTACAGTCTACTCAGCATTAACAAGTAATGTTCACATTCTAGGCAATTTTAAGTAATATGAACTCAATATTTTTAAGTCGAATCAAAATCTGGATTTACAGTGTAGAGTATCCTAAAATCACGCTTTCCTTCTGATGAAGTTTGATTACATTCTCATATCATATGAGATGTTTTTTGCTCAGTGTGAGATGCTCAGCGCCAAATGCTCAGCCCACAGAGCCGCGCCGGTACCACGGACAGAGCCAAATGTTCAGCCCACAGAACCGCACCGGTACCACGGACAGCGCCAAATGCTCATCCCACAGAGCCGCGCCGGTACCACGGACAGAGCCAAATGTTCAGCCCACAGAACCGCGCCGGTACCACGGAGAGCACCAAATGCTCAGCCCACAGAACCGCGCCGGTACCACGGACAGCGCCAAATGCTCAGCCCACAGAACCGCGCTGGTACCACGGAGAGCGCCAAATATCAATCTTCTGGACACCAGGACCCATGTATCATCTCTCTGTGACTGCTGAGGCCAGAGGGGCCCGGTCCCTGAAGCCCTCGTGTCCACTGTGGACTGAGATGTTGACCACCATGGGGGTGCACACATTCTACTTCCTTAACCTGAACAGTAATGACATGAGAGAATAAACAAAGAACAGCCCACACAGTTAGTCATGGAGTTCCACAGGGTTCTGTACTGGGACCAGTCCCATTTACATTACTCAAGCTTCCCTAAGGTAATATTAGAAGAAACGGCATACATTTGCAGATACCCACCTCCTGTGGATCTCCATGACTAACTTTTGCATGCGAGGAAGATGCCCCATTAATAAAAGGATCATGGAGAGAGAATATTTCTCCTGTATTAGTCTCTCATTACTGGCTAAGTGTCACATTTCTGTCTGTATCTGTAACACAGCAGCCTTTGCTGTTTGCCATTTATGCAGACTGATGACACCTTGATCCAATAATTAAAACTCATTTATAGCGCCATGCCACGAGCTCGCCTAGAAGACTGAACACTCGTTACCTGAGGCCAAGGCGGCTGCCCGGGAGAGACCGCATGCTCCACAGTAAACCCATGGGTTCTTTTCCCGTATACGTGCCTCCAAAACTCAAATCCTCTGATACTACAAGAGAAAAAACCCAAAAGTTTAGTCAGTTTTATTTTGCTTTATTGAATCTGAGCCATAAGTGAAGTAATTCAGATATTCCAAGTTAAATAATAGAATGTGTGCAATAGAAACACATGACAAGCACTGAATTTAAATCTCTGAAATGTCACAAATATTTTCCGATATTCCAGTCCAGAATTCCTGGACTTCCTGGCCTAGCACAGTGGTTTTCAAATGGTGTCAAACATTATTCTTACTAATTATTGGATTAGCACAAAAAGTAATGAATTAAAAGAAAAGAGAAAAGGTGTGACAGGTGAGTAACAGACAGGTTGTCCTGTCAGTGATTTATAGGTTGAAGTTACTGTGGCCACAGTCTAAACAGAGGAGGGAATCCATGTTTGTTTGCACTCTTTGTTTTCATCATTAATAATCTACATCACACATGCTGAGTGTACTGCAGAAGGGAGAAATTTCAGGAAGAAACAAAGACCAACTGTAATTGGAAGGAAATACTCCTCCCTTCAACCCTCTGCATCTCCTCCACCCCATCCATGAACCTTCAGAGGTCTTCCTCTTTTCCTCCTGCCTGGCAGCTCCACCCTTTGTCCCTTTCTTCTTCTTCTTCTTCTTCTTCTTCTTCTACCATTTAGGCTTTAAAATAAAGCCAAGCCATTCAGCTGTTCAGCTGCTGAAGCTCATTCAGCAAATAAAGTTTCAGCTCTTTGAAGCATTTCTTAGCATTTCAGCTGCAATCTTTCAGCTTGCAGCATTCACAGTGCATTTTCTTCAGGAAATGCTTTTTCTAGTTCTGTTGTGTCCTGCCACCACCACCACCACCAACCCCCAGAAAAGTAATCTGGCTCTTTCTATAACAGCTTCATCTAATTTAACCTATAATTTGAATGTCTGTGTTCAGCAAGTTGTTGTTTATTGTGGGGTTAATGTGTCTAAATGTGTCTGCAGCTGCTGAAATGTGAATGTACAATGAGGTTTGAAAAGGAGAAATATGCTACACTAATATTTACACTTTATTTCACACACTTTAAAAGAAAAAAAAATAACTCCTCGGTATACTGCTTTAAGGTCAGTGTGACAGGGCTTTCCATCCTCTCCACTCCCAAATACTGGAAGTAGCCTCTGATAAACCCGGCTCTTCATTACAGCCATTGGACGCTGGAATTTACTGATTTTTAAGTCAGCAGTCTTGCCCATGATTGTGTAGCCTACAGAACTAGACTGAGACCATTTAAAGGCCTTTGCAGGTGTTTTGAGTTAATTAGCTGATTGGAGTGTGGCACCAGGTGTCTTCAATATTGAACCTTTTCTGAGATACTGAATTTGGCATTTTCACTAGCTGTCACTTATAATCATCAAAATTAAAAGGAATAAACGTCTGAAATATATCAGTCTGTGTGTAATGAATGAATATAATATACAAGTTTCACCTTTTGAATGGAATTACTGAAATAAATCAACTTTTTCATGATATTCTAATTTTATGACCAGCACCTGTAGTACAAAACTACAAAAACCAAAGGCTCCACAACAGAAAAAAACACCATGTCAGCTTTTCAAACCCTGCAAACAGCCATTAGTGAGCACAAACCCAGTGCTGAACAGCTGAATTACAGGTGGTAATTCTTTTGTCTGGAACCAGACTGTGCCAAAAAACACAGAGAGATAAAATTAAAATCAGTGTGTGTGTGTGTGTGTGTGTGTGGGGGGGGGGGGGGGGGGGGGGGTGTATTCTCTCAATGGTCATTTAATGCTGCCACTTTAGACATAAACAATATTGGAAATAAAATAGAGGTAACACCAAATAAAGCTTCAATTTTATAGGTCACAGTTGTCTCCAGACACACTGGAAATGGAAGAAGTTTACTTTTCTGCGCCATCTCACAGCATGCATCACAGCCGACCTATATTCTCACTAATGCAGTAGACAAATGTGAGACATGTGCACTACCCAGAGCATTACAGGAACCATGATGGGCCCAAAGCAATTCTGAAAGTCTGGGCGATTACACACTGGTCCACATAATAGAAACCCATTATCAGAGGGCCAGAGAGGAATGACAGGGGTGGCAAAGTCACCCATCAGATTAATGAGATTGTCATCCAGTATGAGGACACCACCCCCTGGTCCAAGCCAGAACATTTAGCAGAGAGCAAACAGAGAGATGTCAATAGACTGATGGCAAAAATGTGATGATACAATCTCAATACTTTCAATATATTCCATTTTTGTTAAAGGAAGAAATATCTAAAAACTATCATATGTACAGTAGGTATGTTTGGTCCTTTTTTTCAGACAGATTTGCTGAATTTTAGAATGTAATTTCAAACCAAATTGCTGAGACTTTTTCTTCAGGTCCTTGTCATCACCCTGACCTGAGATTCTGAGCACTCATGTAGGATTGCTCTGTTTGTCTGCATCCATTTTTGTTTCCATCAAGAGTAGTCTTGTAGTCCATTGCAAAAAACCACTGCATGATGCTACCCCCACCATCAAACTGTATCACAATATTCAAAGTCACAACCAAACCATTTCCCAAATTCCAAGAGGTTTTATCTACCTTTTTTGTTTACCTGTTCTCCTCTATAATTAAGAGAAGATTGTTTGTGTCCATCTGTACTGTAAGTTATATCTAAACTATGTGAGAGTGCTGTTTGTAGACTACAGCTCACCATTTAACACCATAGGCCCCACCAGACTGGTCTTTAAACGGTTGGACCTGCCCCCCCCCGTGCAGATGGGTTTACAGCTTCCTGACCAGCAAACCACAGGTGGTCGGAGTAAGTCACCTCACCTCATCACCCCCCTCACCCTCAGCATTGGATCCCCCAAAGCTGTGCTCTCAGCCCTCTGAGGTACTTGCTGTACACCCACAACTGTGAGGCCACATCAGAGTCCGATGTCATCATAAAGTTTGCTGATGACACCACTATGGGACTAATCTCCCACAATGACGAGACAGCCTTCAGGAAGGAGGTCTCCCACCTGGAGGACAGGTGCTGGATGAACCATGATGTGGATTCTAATTATGTGGAACTGAGACAGTTTTGTATTTTTCCTAATTATATCCAAAAGATTGTTTAGTCATGCCTAGTTTCAAAGACTTTTGAAAGAAAATGGAAAGTTCAATAGTGAGTGTTATACAGTGCCGTAAAAAAGAATTTGCCCCACTAGCCACACTAGGTGGTGTCCTCAACAAACTATACGCATATGGGGTTAGATGACAGATTTCTTCTAAATGTAGTAGAAAATGAATTAAATAAACAGATGACCTGGTTTGACTACAATAAATTAAGACTGAATCTGAGTAAAACAAAACTCATAATATTCGTGAAACGTACACATTTTATGACTCATGATAAATAATGGAGAACAGAATTAGAAAAAATATATGAAATCAAATTTCTTGGGGTGATAATACATCACAAATTATCCTGAATACCCCACATTAATTATACTAAAGGCAAAAATATCCAAGTCTGTTGCAATGCAATTCTTTTTTAAGCTAAAGATTTTATAAATCAAACATCATTAAATACTTTGTATTGTACTGTATTGGATACTTTTTTCTTTTAGTAAATGAAGTTATCATTCACATTTTGTATTTATTCCGTTTATCTTTGCCTAATATTAAAATTAGTTTGATGATCTGAAATTCTTGAGTGTGACAAATATGCAACAAATTAAGTAATCAAGAAGAGGGCAGTAGTGTAAATAAGTAAGTACTCCATATGCGTAGTGGACAGTGCAGCGTCCTAGCATGTGTTAAGTGTTGCAGTGTAGGGTTGAATAACCTGTTAAAATGAAGAACAGATCACTCTCTGCCAGACAGATATGACACATTATAAAGAATTATTGCATAAAGTATGAAAGATTTCCTGTCCTTGTCTGTTGGAGAAGTTTCTCTGCTGCCTGCCCTGTAAGTGGTGCAGACGGCGGTCAGGTTAATTCATCAGGATAACAGTTTATTCAGTTGCTTCCTCAGCACCACAGCTTCAGAAGTGATCAGCCAATCACAGAGTCAGCCTAACTGATCAGTTTATTCAATCTGTTGGTGTCACTGGTTCCAGTGGTCTCCCCCAGCAAACCTCACTGGTAAATGGACTGGTGCTTTTCTACTCTAGCTGAGCACTCAAAGAACACATTCACACACTTTTTTTCTATACTTAAGTGCTTTGTCTAACGTATTTGCCCAAGGACACTTCGACATGCAGACTGGAGTAAATAAAATAAATAATAACCAGTAGCCAGGGAATTGATCCATCGACCTTCCAGTTAGGTGGTGACCTACTCTACCTCCTTCCTGGGGAAATGGGACTAATGATAGATTAAAAAAAACAAAAAATTAATGTACTGTAAAGGTGTGCACACATAAGTTTTTTGCAGTCTACATTTGTATCTTTTCATCAGGCTAGATGAATGTCAGCAAGAAGCTGTCAAATTTGCCTTTTTCAAAATTTAAGTTTCACAACTCTTGTCCAATAATTTATCTGCTCACATTCTCTGAGCCAATCAGCTGCTAATCCCTGTTCATAAACATACTGTGATCCATACCTCTGTGTCTGACTGAGGATCATTATTTCCTTTGTCCCCTGTTTGCCATGACTTTGGAGAATTATTTAAAATCAAAGGTCATTCTGATAGCATAGGGTTTGGATTAGAATCGTCCCAGACGACGACTTAGGCCTAACCAAGTTAATATAAAATGTTGTTAGGGCTGTCTGAAAAACTACCTCTGACTCTGGAAGAAGAACAAAGTGAGATCAAGGTCATTCTGTGTGAACCTCTCACTGTAGCTTCAGCTATGAACAGTCATGACTCCAGTAGGATATCAGAGCATCAACAGACCTAAGATCAGCATATCAGCATCTTAGCTCATCACCACCACTCAAATAATTTCAGTATCACTTTGTCGTGTCCTCTGGACTTTTCTGTCAGTTGACTTCCCTGGTGTCCTTCAGTCAGAAAAAAGTGAAAACAGTGGTGGAGTTTATATCGGTGTGCTCATCCATCATTGATTCAAATAGGCACACTATTTGTATGCAAATGAACCCTCATTCTATTCTGTATTGGGAAATGAATGGTGTTCTTGGGGCAATCTGTCACTCCATGTTCCTAACAAGGTGTTTTCATTCACTGACATGTCTGTCCTACACTTTAGAGTCCATGTGCCTCATCTCTCACACAGGAGTGCGAATGTGTATGTGGATTCTCAGTCATTCAGGTCGTGATGGTCACAAGAACTTGAGAAAAGGCAACTGGACTTCTTTAAATTTTTTTTGAAAGATTTAAATTGGCTGTGCTAAACTTAGTTAAAGCCCCTTTAACATGAGGTATGATTATGGGTCATTACTGCCTCAGTGACCTGACGCCTCACCTGCTGCTGTGCAGACTGACAGCAATAATAGCCACATATAGTCCAACTGCACTCCAGGGACACTCAGGTTCAGCCAGCTTTATTATTCTTTCTGCATCCATGAGTCAGCTAGGGTAAATCCAGGCGATTTCTGCATTAGATAGTGAGCATGAGGGTCTGTGTGGACATCTACAAGTTTTTTTGTTTGTTTGTTTTTGTGACCACATGGACTCTTCCACCGAGAATTTACGTTACAATGCACCAGCTATGCATGCACCTCAGGCAACAAACTTCAAAGAAGTATAATATGAATGACTTCTCAGCTGTAAGGTCTCCAGCTGTCTGTGTCTGCAATGGAGTATAATCAAGTCTTAAGGAGGTAGCAAAGACCAGAGCAGAGCTTAGTCACTGAGCTGAGGAGCCTTTCGTCTTCCCACTGAGGGGGAATAAAGATAAAGCAGCTGCAAGACAGATCCAGTCGGGAAGTGGTTGCTGGAGGTTGCTGGCTGGAGGTCTACGGTGCTGCACTGAAAACATATTTGCAATTGCTTTGGTAACTTGCACATTGCCATAGTCATCTCCAATTTGTATGAGGAAATGTATTATACCTTTAATATAAATAATATAAATAATTCCAGTTTTCATCTGAAGCTCCAGTGTTCATATGTGAAGCCTCACCTAAGTGAACACGGAGCTCCAGCTGGAACAGAACTGCTGACCTTGGGGCGCCTGGGTTGCTTAGTGGTGAAGCCGGCAACCACATACATATGCCGCATTGTGGTGCGGGTGGCGTGGGTTCGCATCCCGGCCCGTTGCCAATTTGCCCGTGTGTCTTTCCCCGATTTCCTGTCTCTCTCCACTGTCACAAAAAGTCACTGTGGCCAAAAATGCAAAAAAAATAAATAAATAAATAAATGTCATAAATGTCATTCACGTTTGAAGCTTTGTAATAAAACAGTCATAAATAGCGCTGGTGTAGTTGGCTACTTAACCACAACTAAAAAAGGGCCAACTACGTCAAACCATGAGGAACATCACTGAAAGGGAATGCATCAGAAGATGCTAGTTATAGTTCATCACGGGCTGCATGAAAGGAAATCAGTGGCATTAGAGTTACATCTAGACAAAGGGGCTTTGTACCAACTCAAAGCTATATTCTCAGGCAGCACAAGTTTAATTAAAAATGATTCTTTTTACTTTTTTGCTGGTTGCTGCTAATACAAAGACAGACACTCGTTCACTCAATCAACATAAAAAACTCCAGATCAAATTCACTTAAAAACAAGCTTAAAAAATAATTTTAAATAAGCTTTAAAATGCTATTGATAAGTAACCAAAGGTGAGAAGATCAATAATGAGTGTAAGTGGTAGGGTGTCTGCTATTTCACAGAGACGTTGCATGAAATAAAAAATCTATTTTTTTAACCAGCATAAATTGTTGTGGAGCAGTGCTAAAAGGGTGATCCTATAAAGTTGATATTACATATTTTTTTAGCAAACAGCTGCTTATTTGTATAATTTAAAGACAGCTTTAGTACAGTGTAAGTTGTGAGGTCCAGTAGTAAATGGTCTGGTATTTATACAGCACTTTTCTACTCTAACTGAGCACTCAGAGGTCTTTTTCCTACAAACCTCATTCACCCATCACACACACATTCATACAAGTGCTTTTTTCTGTGCCTAAGCACCTTGGGTATCCAACAATTGTGCACAAGCTCATACTCCAATAGATGCATCAAGGGCAGCTTGGGGTTCAGTATCTTGCCCACAGACTGGAGCAGCCAGGGACTGAACCATCAACCTTCCAATTGGAAGAGAACATGCTCTGCCTCCTGATCCACAGTTGCAGCTCGATTTTGGTCTTTAAAACCCAGAAAAATATCTGCCTTGTTTGTTGCTTGATGCTTTACTGTTTACAAAGCACTTTAGACTACAAGACACATTTACATTCAAACTGTGTTTTATTCTCTACATCTGAAGTGCTTTATCTAACATCTATGGTCAGTTTTGCCATCGCCACTTAATTCAATTCAATTCAATTTCATTTCTATAGCACCAAATCACAACAAATAGTTCCCTCAAGGTGCTTTATATTGTAAGGTAAAGACCCTACAATAATTACACAGAAAACCCAACAGTCAAAATGACCCCCCTATGAGCAAGCACTTGGCAACAGTGGGAAAGAAAAACTCCCTTTTAACAGGAAGAAACCTCCAGCAGGGAGGGGCAGTCATCTGCCGTGACCGGTTGGGGCTGAGGGGGGAGAGACAGGACAAAAGACATGCTGTGGAAGAGAGCCAGAGATGAATAATAACTAATGATCAAATGGAGAGTGAGGCATAAGCAGAGTAAAAGGACGTGAATGAAAAGAAACACTCAGTGCATCATGGGAACCCCCCAGCAGCCTAGGCCTATTGCAGCATAACTAAGAGATGGTTCAGGGTCACCTGATCCAGCCCTAACTATAAGCTTTATCAAAAAGGAAAGTTTTAAGCCTAATCTTAAAAATAGAGAGGGTGTCTGTCTCCCGAATCCAAGCTGGGAGCTGGTTCCACAGAAGAGGGGCCTGAAAGCTGAAGGCTCTGCCTCCCATTCTACTCTTACTCCAGCCTAGAAGTAATAAATGCATGGATTAATTTTTCAGCATCAGTCTGAGAAAGGATGTTTCTAATTTAACTTAACATGCATGTCTTCTGTTGCATTCCCTTTCAGTGATTTTCCTCATGGTTTGATGTAGACGTCCTTTTTTGGTAAATGTTAAACAGCCAACTACACCACACTATTTATAACTATTACAAAGATTCAAACATGTATGATGTAAAAGGCTGATCTTCAATATTCAGACATACAGCGGGTCAACACCTCTGCTACAGGATGACCTAAATTACAGTTTCACAGGCAAAAATATCTCTCTTTTGATTTCTTTAACAAAAGGAGATGTGAGTTGGTGGTTTTAGGTAGGTGTCGCTCAGGGGGAAGGAACTAGGCATTTAACACTGCCAAGGTCAGCAGTTTGATTCCAGCTGGAGCTCCATGTTTACTTTTCATACAAATCTGTCCATACAACTCTCAAAAACCTGCCAGTAAATAAACAGAAAAACTAAACTAACACCTTGGCATAAGCAATGAAAGCTGTAAAGTACCAAAAGACACTAAAATTTACTCTCATTTCCCCTCGTGACGAGGATGTTGTTGTCAAAAGAGAAGTTAGCGGGTTTGTGCTTATTATTTCACTATTTCTCTGATTTCTGGCCACTGTGATCAGTTTCATGTCTAGTTTTACTAAACTGTCATATCATTTGGTCTGTTGCATCACCACAATGCAAAGTAAGTACATCTTAAATGTAGCAGTTCATTTGTCTTATATGTACAATCAGGACCAACACTATGCTTTCTATGAACATTATGCCTTCCAATAAATACAGTAATATGTAAGATGTATGATGATCCAGACAGACAGGCAGAGGTCCAGGAGTGTCATCTGGCTTAAACAGGGCTACAGACTGGAATTTCAAACTAAAATTTACATTGAAATTCACAAGCAGAGTTTAGGGGAGGCAGTTGTACTGTAGGTCTCAATGGGAAGATACAATTCAAAGAGCTGAAAACAAAACACAGGCATAAAATCAAAAACTCCCCTAAAACCGATGTGAGCGGGGCCCTGAGAAATCCGCATTAGTCAAAATGCGCCTTTGATTTCCTTTGGTTTAAAACATCACAGTATGGCTTGTGACTGATATTACAGTATCATACAGATGTATGGGCTACTGCTGCACAGCCTATTGGACCTGAAATGTACTTTTTTTTTTTTTAAAGTTCCTCTTTTCTGATTAAATGTGCTGCAGGAGTTTGGCACAGTCAACCTTGTCGGCCCAGTTCTCAAATGCAGTTCCTTTTTTGGAACATCTCTTTCTGTCTGTAGTATATTGCATATATTGACCTGTTGATACTGAACTAGGTTTGGGTTTCATGTCAGCAACCCTTAGGTTTCACAGGATAAGCTCTTTAAGATGCAGGTGCCGTTACCATTCACTGTGAACCCCCCACAAGAAGGCCTAATAGAAAATAGGATTGTATGGAGTTTGTATGGACCATGTACAGAATGTTTCGCAGTAACAAGAGAGGAACATGTAAGAGTCTTTGGACTGAAGCCATTCTCACAGCTGGCATACTTTAGGAAGGTGATCCATTGTCTCTTTTCTCCTCCCAGTTGGGTCACCTTTGCTTCTGTGAAAGTGATGAGTCACTGCCTCTTCTTGATATTCCTTTGCTGATGTTATCCAGTTTACCTTTACTGCAGTTCTTCTGGCCACTTGCAGAAGCTCTGAGAACACATTTTTCGGTGGGAGAAAGACACAGTGAAAATTGCAGCCTCTGTCTGTTGGACTGAAATTTTCCAACGGTGGAATAGCAGGGACGATGGCAGAGCCGTCGTGTAATTGTGGTGGTGGCGTTCCTGCCTTTCCATCAGCGTCTCCGAGATTAGCTCTGATGGGTCAGCAGGAGTGCACCGATAAACATAGATTGCGTTTTACGTCTGCTTGAGTGATTAGAGGAAGTCTTTGAGCAGTTTGATTTTCTGATTTGCAGCATACCAGATGGTGAGCTGTTCATTCATGACACAGCTGGATGATTGTAGATAGATCTCAAGGAGAAATTACTCAAAGACGTGCTAATATTCAGCACTCAACGTTTCATTTGCTAGAGTGACAGCGCTGACATCATGCAGTGCTTCTAACCCACCCCTGTCCTGAGATACAAGTCTTTCAACCTCGGTTCTGTTTGATCCAGTGGAAATAAGAAACAGCGTGTTGTATCCAGGCAACAAGTTTGTTGCCAGGTGACAGATACAGAGGTCCTGAGACCAGAGACTGCATGTAATAATTCCACATGAATAAGACAGAACATCAGTCACCTACTGCAACTCACACATCTTTGACAATTATCCTTTGATCAGCTTTACCATTAAAGCAAACAATACATCCACATCTGCCAGGCTGCATGAGAGCAGATAAAGTGACAGTAAAAGTCAATGGCAGGAAGCTGATCTCTGCACCTTCTGTGAACCCTAATCTGCCTGCCTAATTGCCACATGGGATCATGATGTACACAGTGACAGCTTATCAGAGAAGATATGTCTGGCAGCAAATATGAAAAAAGCCATAAGTGGTGGGATTATCAAACGTGTTTCTTCCAGCACACTGGGCCTTTCATGTGGCAGCCTTGAGCGGAGATAATGATCATTTCCAAGAGCTTCAGCTGACAAATCCACCACCACCATTAAAGGCCTTCATTCTTGCCCAGAGCTGTGTGCGGCGAGTGTATACTTTTACTTTGATTTAGATGCAGCTGCTTTAGCAGGGGGCATTTGTTTAGCTCAAGCAAAAACTCATAAAGCAAATACTGGATGTAAACTGCATGCTAGTTTACTGCTCCTGTCATAGATTGAACAGCTGTTCTAATAAGTATCCATATTCTGTATACACATCGTGAACCATGTAGCGACAAAGCACTAGAGAATTACCCAAAGTACTTGGGAACCTTTTAGCTAATTGTTTTGGTTTTTCACATTTTGCTGTCATCAACAGTTTTTAGTTCCAATAAGCAGACCGTCTGCTACATGTCCAAATCTAAACCAAAAAAAGTAAGTAGCTGGAAAATCAAACACTTTTCCAGCCACAGGTCCCAAGAATTTTCTCAGGATTTGGTTTAAATGAATAGGACAGAGGATATTAGACTTAGATTTGCCAAAAGTTGAGAAACATGGCTTTGAATGAATGAATGCTAACATTTCTGTACATGTGCTAACAAAGCAGGACTGCACTGTGGGAAAAAGAGCTACCCAAATCTCCCTGGCCCTTTGTGAAAAAGTAGCTATTTTTTCACATAGAGGGCACATTTAAATACTGCATTGTGTATTTACTCGGGTTATTGTCATCCAATATTAAAATTAGTTTGAAGTAGCAAATATGTTTTCATGGCAAAATACTGAAATAACTGATTTAAATAAAAAGACTTTAAGCAAACTCTGCAGAGCTGCCATTCAGAAAGCTTTCCTGACCAAGACACTATTCCTGGAGGTAGGAACTGTACTAAGCAGGAATTAAAAGTTTGATCAGTTGTAGATGGACAGGTGATTTAGAGTAATCATTGAGTACACTCTTTCCTAACCATCTGCATAAATTCATAAATACATGACAAATGTTAAAGGTCTATTGTAACTGGATTGCACAAAACAGGTAAGACACCCGTTATCTTTGGCACTGTATACTATCTGCAGGTAGCATTCTCATTCATGTGCTGTAAAGCTACATGTGATGCTAGCCATCCATATTTTAAGTGGTATTTTTTTTTCCCCTTGCCTTGGAGTTAATTTTATGATATACACTTTTGTACATTGTGTATATAGCAGTTCAAGGCTCTTTTGAATTTGTTCTAAGGCTGCTCCACTAAGTATTTTGTCTAAAGGTTATCAGCTCTTGTAGAAACTGGAACGTGTCTGCCATCTAGTGGACACTTCAGCACTGTAACATCTGGCAAGCAATGTTGTCCAGGTTTTTGGTCTTTAGAGAAATCACACTTGGCGTGGATCTCAGTCCAGTAATCCTTCAGACCTTCTGCACATGTTGGTACTAAGTCTATATCACATGTGAAAAACTCACCTTAAATAGTTCAACAATATTGAAATAACATTTAATATTATTTTTGTTTGGGAAGCAAAATTAAGGAAACCCGAGTGTACTAAACCACCTAGTGTTTTTAATACTTTTACCTGAGTCACCACTTTTATTACTTTCCAGAGAGATACATACATGAAATTAATAACTCAAGACCTCATTCGCTTATAATGACAATTACAGCAAAAATGGTTACGGTATTTGAATATCACAACATTTGTTTGATAGAGACTGTTTTAAAAGGCAAACACCATTTGAACTGCAAAAAACATCCATGCTATACAAACCAAGTGCTATATTTTTGTTAACAAAACTGCTGCTTATTGCTAAGTTTAAAAAAAAAAAAAAGAAAAAGACACCAGTGTGGATTCTGTACTAATTACATATTCAGGGCTTTCAGCGTTTCATTAACATCCTTGTTCAGACGACAGGCCATTCTCAAAAGACCTCCAGGTCTGCAGAATTATAGACCACTGCTGTCTCCTCTGTGCCCACAGCAGTTTCCTCCTGTCCCTCCTCATCTTCTGCACCTTCCTCCAGTGACTCCAAAGCCTCATTGGTATCACTAGCAAAAGTCTCCCTGGAGACATCATCATGCTCCTGCAGGTTCAGTGTGCCGATGGCCTGCTTCATTTTCTTGGCCACCAAATGCCGCCTCCTCTTCTGGGCAGCCTTCTTGCTCTTGTAGTCCTTCACCTGCTCCTCAAAGAATATCTGCTTGATCTGAGACTTGGTGATGCTGGGGGTGTTCTTCAGCAGGTTGAGATAGACCCCACCTGGTGTCCGGCGCCTGCTGCCGTCCATGGTGTACACACCACCAGTCTCCTCCAGGGTGGCAGTCTCTCCAAGCAGTTCTATGGCTTTTTTCTTCCCAACTACTTTGACAACACGACTTATCAGCTCCTTTTTAGGCTCCTGCAGCCTGTATGCAATCTCATCAGTCACCTTATCATCAGGGTCATCCTCTGTGATCTCATACCGGCCCTTGATGTCCATCTCTGCTCTGGGGCCCAGTCTCTCTTTGGCGGGCCTCTTCCTCTTTGCATCACCACCTGCATTCTCTTCTGAACCCCTACCCTTCATGTACTCCTCAAGCTCAGCATCCAGCATGCTCACTTCTCCTTCTTCCTTTGATTGCGCCTCCATCTCCCTCTCTTTATCCATTATCTTCCGGGCAAGGACAAAGTTATAAGTCTCCACATTTCTGCTGGACATACTAACACCATCCATGCCAAATACGCCAAGTTCTGCGGTGATGGCATCCTGGCACTGCTCCTGTACTACAGAGCCCCAGATGTTATTCACTTTGCGGCCACCCAGTGCTCCCTGGGCGGGCACGGGGGTCGGCCCTAGCCGGACGCTGCAGCCAGGGGGTTGCGGGACATTGGACACTTTCTGGCGTTTCCTGCGCCAAACATTCGTGTCCTCATCAGAGGACTCCAGGTCACTGTCACTAGACTCTACCGTCCTACCGGTGCTGCGGTAAGCGGCGGCTGGAGGTTGCTGGACAGCGGCTCTGTTCTGGAAGGACTGACCGCCGAGAGCCGGGGGAAGCTGGGGTCGAGATCCTTGTGCTGCTGTCGCGGGTCCCATCTCAGTATCCGAGCTGGACCCAGAGATCTCTCCATCTTCCAAATCACCATCCATAAGATCTCCGCCACCCGCCATTTCTTGCCTGAAAGCCACACCGAAGATAATGGCTGAAGACTCCTGTTTTAATGCATCAGCTACAGTTAAGGCCACTAATTAGCGTGAACAGCTAACGCTGCACCATTAGCAGCTAACGACACCGTTGAACCAAGAGAGAATTAATTAAGTCTGAGTTACTAAACAAATACCTTCAAATGTGTAGTACAGTAGCTGACTTTCTGCTCTGTATGAGGCTGTACTTGAGTCTTGTTCGGCTATTCCAGTCACAATGAACTGCTAGGAAGACGCTGACAAACAGACTAACTTGAAACCCTCTGAAAAAAATCCGCGCTATGCTAAACCGACACTTCCGCCTTCAAACTCCAACACCCTTTCAAAATAAACAATGTAAGGGATTTTTTTAAAGTTGAAAAATTCTTTATAAATACAGTTTGCAAAAATCACGTAAGTTATGATTAAAAATATTAAAATTAAAACGCTTCACAAACATTTAAAAGCGAAATAGGTTGATTAATGTCTAAAATGTAAAGCTACTTATTAAAGTGTTTTTAATCTCATTGCCAAATTTTTTTCTACTGAAAACTTGATAACTGTGAGAATGATTTTCTTTATACGTTTGTGTTCAGGTCCTTCTTTTCCTTTCCTTTCCTTTCCTGTAACTCGCCATCTCCGGCGGATGTTGCGTCAGCGAAATTGTGCTGTTACGGATAAACAACATGGCGACGTCCGTACAGCGCCTCACGTCTGCTGGGAGATTTCTCCTACAGAGACATTTACTGAAGAAGAATTCTGTAAGCAGGGTAAGAAGAATTGATTTAAATTCATGTTTTCGATACATAACTTGATTGATATATCCGTGACAGTTATCAGTGCTCGGTCTAACAGAGGAAACCCTCTCTCTGGATGGCCGGTTTGTTTGCGAACAGTTACTTAAGCTAGCTAACAGTCGCGACTTCTCGGCTATTATCATAGTCACTCTTACATTGATGTTTGAATGTGGCCTGTGTGATATAACTCTTACTGACGCAGATTAATTAACTGTCGCAGACTGTTAACAGCATACGTCAGTGCCCTAATTTTGAAGCGTCATGATGACTGGCTGTACGGTCGTGTCTGTCCTCCTGTAGTTCACAACTGGACCGCGCAGAGCCTTGGCTACCCAGGCTGCTCCCCAGGTGGCGCTAAATGTTCCTGAAACTAAGGTGACTACGTTAGAAAATGGACTCCGGGTGGCGTCTGAGGACTCTGGGCTCTCCACCTGCACCGTAAGTTGAACTAGACAATTTAAATATGCTGCACATAACTTTTTTTCTCTAGACTTTTGTTATTACAGGGGTGGTTTGTCCTCCACATTCTGAAACATGACATTTAGCTTCATGTTCTTTATGGCCAAACTGCCTTTAACCCAACTTTTTTTCTGATTGGCTAAACTGGCAAATCAGAAGGTTTGGACAACAGGCGGATGGGGCTGTAAGCCTGAGATCATCATATTAATGATATCCTCTCACCCTGACATCATACAGAGCCAAGATTAGGAAGAAGTATTAACCAGAGTGGTAGCTTAGTAGGACTTACCATCCATCATTCATGACCACAGTGAACTAGCCAGTCACATTCAAAAGGCCTGCATTAAAATTATATTTCAGTAAGCAAAATGTTAACATCCATTAGCTCTGCAAGTGCAGCCTCATCTCTGGAGTTGTGGTGCAGTAGCAGCAGAGTTTGTGGGTGTACATATTAATTCCTGTTTGTTTTTTCTAGGTGGGCTTGTGGATCGATGCCGGCAGCCGCTACGAGAATGAGAGAAATAATGGCACAGCACACTTCCTGGAGCATATGGCTTTTAAGGTGAGACAACATCTACATGGCGAAACTTTGAACTCTACTAGCTGAACACATTGTCTTTGTCTTTTAATGGTCCTTTTTTAAACTTATACATCCTCATGTAGAGGCAGATGAACACAGTGGGATAGTTCAGGGTATAATAGTCATAAATTACTTAAATGTAATATTTCTGAGTTTTAAATAACAAGTTATCTTTAAGAATGAAGAGGAAGTTTCAAGGTTTTTTTCACTTGTTTGTATAAATGTGTGACAGGGCACCAGGAAACGCTCTCAGCTTGATCTGGAATTGGAGATTGAGAACATGGGGGCTCATTTGAATGCTTACACATCCCGCGAGCAGACTGTGTACTATGCCAAAGCTTTCTCCAAGGATCTTCCACGAGGTACAGAATAGCAGAGGGGCTGAATGTTAGAAGAAAACATCTCAGGAGTAAAACCTGAAATGTGTTAAACATTCCAACATAATAAAATGTCTTTCTGTGCCAAAGCTGTGGAGATCCTGGCTGACATCATCCAGAACAGCACGCTGGGAGAGGCGGAGATCGAGAGGGAGCGAGGGGTGATTCTTAGAGAGATGCAGGAAGTGGAGACCAATCTGCAAGAAGTGGTCTTTGATTACCTGCATGCTACAGCTTACCAGTCCACGGCGCTGGGAAGAACTATTCTGGGCCCCACTGAGAACATCAAGTGAGACCAAATACCTAAAAGTACAAACTACTCTGAAGTATGCTGAAGGCATATTGCACAACTTAGCTTCATGCTTTGAGTCAGCTGTGTGTTTGTGGCACAGGACGATCAACAGAGGAGACCTGGTGGAGTATATCACCACCCACTACAAAGGGCCCAGAATAGTGCTGGCTGCTGCTGGAGGTCAGAGCTGTTTGTCTCCTCACATGTTTGGTTAACCATTTAATAAATATGCAAACAGCCACTGATGCATGAGTACCATTCTAAGTATGTGGTAATTTATTTATGTAGTTTAATAAGAAAAATTCCAGTAACTTTTGACCCTTGATTCACTGCAGTAAAATGCCAGTTTGAGGTTGTTCTGATCTCTTCCATTTCCCTCTCTGATCAGGTGTTTGTCAGGACGAGCTCATCGATCTGGCCAAATATCACTTTGGAAAACTTCCCGCCAGGTATCAAGGTGAAGCCCCGACACTTCCTCCGTGCCAGTTCACAGGAAGTGAGGTAAGGCCACCTTCTTTGTCTCACTGCCACATGAGTCAAATAAGTCAAATCAAAACAGAGCAACTACTGTATTATTCATAAGATAAGATCAAGCACAGTATGTTGGAGTAACGTGGAAGAAATATGCAAATGAAGGACGGTGGCTCCAGGCCTTGAAAAATGTTAAAATGCATTGATTTCAATCCCCTCTTTAAAAGTGCTTTGTTTAAATTGGTTATTGAACACAGCTATTCTCACAGTTGGGGAAATTCATTAACTCACAATGGACAAATCAAGAGCCCAAATTGCATATGCATATTTTAGCACAAAAATATTTTAAAAACACGTATACTGCTTAAAAAGTATTAAAATGTCTTAAATTCAGCTCAGACTGGTCTTAAAGTTCTAATCCAAGTGAATGTGGCACTTTTAGTGGTCAGTAAGACTAAAAATTAGTGGGTTTGTGTGCTTTTAGACATCACAATGAGTTTTTTTTAGCACACAACTTTGCTGTTTTCACCCTCACTACACATTTAGATCGTGCAATGTGACTGCATCACTCAGGCTGTGCTTTATAGTTCAGATGGGGCCACCAGGCCTGCACTAATGGAAACCCGTCTGATATTCCCTGAAATTAATGATTTTTCTTTGCCTGGAAATCCTTAGGAAGCAAACTGTGCTGCATGTTTCATACTTGGAAGAGCAGGATATTGTTTAACACATTAACTAGGTGCAACTCCATCATAAGTTTGGTTACAAGTTGCATTTAAAATGGTATTAAAGAGGTTAGGGTTAAACAAGTCTTAAATTTGATGTTCTTATACGTACAGGTTCTTATTCATTCTTCAGTTGTCTGCTGCTTGTCTCAGTCCAGACATAACTATTACAAACAAAACTATTAAGTCCCTTTCTAAACTCTTGGGTTGTGCCCTGCATGTTTGTATAGTTCTCAATCATATTAACTTATCACAGTACTAATAATTTTAGATACTTCAGTGGGAAGTACTCTCAAAGTGTGATTCCAATGCCGGTAAAGTCAGGTCCAGTTAAATTTGTTTGCTTTCTATCTCTTGTTGACTGTGAAAATGGTAAAGTGTTTCTTTCTTTGGAGTATTTTAAAGATCTTTAAAAGCCTTCACTTGAATTTGGTGAATGTTTCAGGAATCTGTTACTGTTTCAGATCCGCGTGCGTGACGACAAAATGCCCCTGGCTCACATTGCCATTGCTGTGGAGGCAGTCGGATGGTCTCACCCCGACACAATCCCGCTCATGGTGGCCAACACACTTATTGGAAACTGGGATCGTTCGTTTGGTGGAGGCGTGGTGAGTGCTGAGGAAACCTCAAACACTTGCTCAGCTTCATTTTCAAGCTCATCATCAGTGTCTTACTGCAAGTCATTTTCTCTGTGCTACCTGTTTGACATTGTCTTTGTAAATGATTTTTTTTTTTTTTCCTTGTCTTTTTAAGTAAAAACAGACAACACCCTTTGAACTGTTGACAGACACACACACACACACACACACACACACACACACACACACACACACACACACACACACCTGGTCAGTAAATGACCTCAGCATTTATTTACCAGATAATTCAGTTGTTTTTGTGTCTCTCTCTTCCCGCCGCTCTGTTGGGTTGTGTCCTTTTCCCAGAATCTATCCAGTAAGCTGGCTCAGATGGCCTGTCAGGGAAACCTGTGCCACAGCTTCCAGTCCTTCAACACCTGCTACACAGACACAGGCCTCTGGGGCCTCTACATGGTGTGCGAACCTGGCACCATCAACGACATGATGCACTTCACTCAAATGGAATGGTGAGTGAACTCACAAGGTTGTTTATTTACCCTTATTAAAGGAGTGTAAATAAAACATACCTGCAGATAATGGAATGGGATGATTAATGTTACTGTATTTAATGTGTGTGTGTTTCTGCTTCCTGTCAGGATTTCTCTTTGTACCAGCGTGACAGAAGGGGAGGTGGCTCGGGCCAAGAATCTGCTCAAGACCAACATGCTCCTGCATCTTGACGGTAAGGCAGCATGACGGGGGAGCATTTACTCGTACTGTTCCTGGTGTCAGTGTGTTGATTTGTTTCCTCCAGGATCCACCCCGATCTGTGAAGACATCGGCAGACAGATGCTGTGCTACAGTCGCAGGATCCCTCTGCATGAGCTGGAAGCCCGAATTGATGTGAGTGGATAGTTTTCATCAGAATGAGTGCTGTGGTTTGTAGAAAACAAGAAGGTGCTGTATTCTAAGCGTTCAGCAGCTAAGGTTAACTTCAGTTAGAAAATTGGTTATTTGTGCTGCACACCTAAACAACTCCGTAGCAGAATATGTTTAACATAAGAAACCAACACATTGAAAACCACCACCTGCTGACAGGTAAAACTTCTCTGGAAAACATTGTCATCATACGTGGAAGATCCCGGAGTCCTCAGTGTGCAGACAGTGAGACTGATTACAGATGTTAGATTAAGTCTTTGTTTTTTCCCTCAGTAGGAAATCTGGATTGTTAGGAGCAGCTTTATTCCTTTTTTTTTTTTTTTTTAGTTGGCTTGAACAGTTTTGAAGCAACTTCTTCTATAATCTTCTTGACCTTAGCTGGATAACCCCTTTGGTCACTGCATACACAGTTGTGTGCATCACTTTCTATAGTTATATATTTTTGTGTACTAGTTTTCTGACATCTCCTACCTAAAAGTTTATGTAGGCAGAAGATTAAAAATTTTTTCCACAAAATTCCTGTACCGTTACCAAAAAGGCATAAGCGGAAGGAGATGTATGTTTATTCTTGTCTTGCTCTCAGACCTTCAGCACCATCATAGCTGCAACTGCAAGAATATGGCTAAAACGTTCTTTTTTTGACTTTGGGAATTAGCCCGGCTTACTGCACTCAAAGTGCACACATACATATCACACTCGCACATGTTGCTTTGTCTGTAGCAACTGTTAAATTTAGCCTGTTTTATGTCTTTAACGTCTTCAGATTCTTCCATTATTACAGCTTTCTCTTGGTAATAAAATATGCTGCTGCTGACAGCAGACCTGTGCATGTTTGTGGTTGGTCATATTCTGCACTCGTAGTTTAATTTGGAAATTCTAGTTCGAGATCCACTTTTGTGAGACTGCTTAGCTTTATCGCTGATGTTAGCATAACTGAAGCCAGATGAGGAAAAGATATCGAGAATGTTGAACTAGCTTTGTAGCACAGGTCTCTGGTTGTTACTTAACTTTAAATATGGAGCCAGTATGTCATAAAGATTGGAAATATTTCATAGGGCCAGGCTTCCTTAACTTTAAAAGGGGCTCTAAGAACAAAGCAAATTAAGAAATAAAAGATGGAGTGGGAGTAAACAGTTTGAGTAACATCTGTTACATTGAAACATTACCTAAATGAACTTTGTGTTTAAAGAGCAGCTTTCTTCCTCTGATCCTCCGCTGTCTCTGTTGTTGTGTGCTCAGATTTCACATCACTTTGAGTGCCGTCTGTCTCTTATGTGTCAATGTCTCTCAACAGGCCATCGACACCAACACCATAAAGGAGGTGTGCACCAAATACATCTACAACAGAGCTCCTGCCATCGCAGCAGTTGGTATGTTTTTTGTCTTACAGGATGCCTGTATTAGTGTTTTGTAGAAGACAGAACTGCAAAACCACTCACCTCGCATGCAATGGCTGAACTGACCTGAACTTGTAGTTATATAAAACCAAAAAGCAGCTTCCATATGGCTCTGCGCCACTCTGCAGGTGGTGATAATGTGAAGCCACAGAATTATGTTTGATCATTCTCACACTGCATCTCATACAACAGGCTCTGCTTTTCATGCCCTGTAATGGATCCTCGCTGTGAGGCATCAGTGGAAACAGACGTTTAATGGGATGCATGATTTGCGCTGCACATTTACTTGAATTAGCTTCTGATTGCCTGTAAAGAAAATGATGGTTCACTATAATTTGGGTTTTAAATATTGAGCTCTGATCACTTTCATCAGCTGTCATACTTCCTTTGGATGTGGAATATAAAGTGAGTGAAGCAACCAGCAGATTTAGACTGAATGGAGAAGCGTGAAGATCTTTACAGCCTGTTTGAACTTAGTTCCAAAAATGCATTGAGACCTTAAAGCACTGATGTGAGCTTCTAGTTTCTAACGGATGTTAATTAGCAGAGGCAATAAGTCCAAACTGTTTCTATCATAGGTCCAATCGAACAGCTGCCTGACTACAACCAGATCCGCAGCGGGATGTTCTGGATGAGAACGTGAGCAGAACCACTCTGAGGAACTTTCAGCTGTGCAAAAATACAATATTTAAGTCATGAGTTATTTTTTTCCTTCTTTTTTATTATAAAATAAAGACCAACACAATAATGTTAAAATAACACAGATTCTATTAACTTGTGGTTCTTGTCATTTTTTACTTTTGGCTGCCACTTGTTCCTGAGCAGCTTTCTTGGCTTTAACCATCTCCACCAGTTCCTGTCAGAGAAAAAGGGAAATATGTCAGATCACCAGTTTGATTCTGGGTGCTGCAGAGTTACTTCACAGAATAGACACCTCAGTAAAAACACAAGTACTTCTATACCAATATAAATACTTTCTACTAAAACTATAACAGTGAGATCACTGTTAGGTGGAACTGAACCTAAGCAGAGAACAGATCACAGTGACATACCTTATACCTCTTCATACAGTCTTTCTTGCTTCGTCCACGGACGGCAGCTGCGATCTTCTCCCACCGCTCAGGTGTGTTGACTGGGTAGGTCTTCAGGGCTTGTTCTAAAAGTTTCTGTTCCTCTGTGGTCCAGGGGGCAGCGTTCCCATCACTACCAGATGCTGAAGGCCCGGACGCAGCAACACAATAGTTAGAAACTCAACAGTTGACACCATAACTCTTAATGTTTGGTTTCTGACAATGTTTTCCAAGATGATCAACAGCCTTACATCAACTACAAAATAACTAGCAGGAAGAGGACAACAAGCAGCAGTAACTGGAAAGCTGTGCTCCTAAATGGAGACCAGCTTAGCTGTAGTTTAAAACAGGTCCAGCTAAATAAGATTTTGTGGGGGTTAAAATGTGTGTATGATGTCAGAATCAGCACGAGCTGAACTTCAACTAGGACCAGTGCACAACCATGCCAGTCCCTTAAGATGGTTTAGCTGGACTTTACACAGATTTGTGTGGGTGCATTATGTAGTAATATTCTTATACACACTTGAGTATAATACATTAAATGTGTGTGTATTATGCCTGGCTTATTGTTATGGATAATATAGACATTATGAAGTATCCACTCTTGAATGCAATTTGTACTTTCTGTAAGTTTACCGTGGAAATCTATACCAAAAATGTATTACATCTTTATAACCCAGGGGTGACAAAGTACTTGAAATGGGGCTGTAATGTTATCCTGACTTCTACATTTATTTTCATTAATTGAAGGACTCTTCTGTTTTTATGCCCATTTTTTTAAATCCATGTAACACAGTGCTTCATGAAGGCAACAAAATAAAACTGGTTAAAAAAAATGCTGCAAAACTAACAGTGCTGGAAAAATTACATTTTCAAAGTGGGGGGAAAAAAAATGGTGTCTGTTAGCAAGATTCCAGTGATTAACCTTTAAACATCTTAATTTGGCTTTATTAGACTGTATCTAATATATATTTTAGCCAAGAAATGTGTGTTATCAGAGCAACTAACTCATCCATTGACTGCAGATGTATAATGCATATGGCAGAGTAGTGTAGAGAGTGTGTGTGTGTGTGTCTCCCTCATTGGCTACCTAGATGCACTTACCATCAAATCTCTCTGAGGGCACAGCATTGTCTATGGAGGGCGGCACTGAAGTGTGCTCCTTCTTGAACTTTTCAAATGCTTTTCTATTTATTTCATCTTTTTGTAGTGGATCTGAGGATGAGACACAGCAGTCAGCATACTAACCTTTAAAGATCCATTTCCAGGCTCAAAAACAGTAAACGAGGGATTAAAAACATGTTTGTCATCTTGAAGCCAAGTTGTTATGAAAGAGACAACAATGACATCTTTTATGCAACCTTGGATTTGCTATTGAGGGACTTGTGGGGCATAACTTGCATTAAACTGACAGCTGAAAACAGTCGTGCAAAGCTGAAGATGTTCTGTAGTAAGTTGAGTAAATCTTTGTGAGCTCACCAAGTCGTTGGAGATTCTTGGCTTTGTTGATGACATCTTTGGCCGTCCTCTTCATGCCGCTGGTGGAGTGCATGTTCATGTAATCAGCAATAACTTCCCACCTAGGAAAAAAAAAGAAAATTACATTATTTTTTGCATAAACAGAGCACAGCTACCTGATAAACCCTCATTTAAACATTACACATAATATTCATCCAGTGCATAAATGGCTGCTTAAATTCTGAGTGCTTACCTGGCGTTGGTTCCTGCGGGGAACAGGTTGACTGCTCTGATGAGGAGCTGGAGGTCTTCTTCGTTCCAGCCCTTCCCCACACCACCTCCTCCCCCACTGGCCTGCTCGGCGCTGCGAGCCGCCTGCCTGGCCTGGATCTCCGCCTCCTTCTCCTTCTGCAGCTGCACATTCACCTCCTGCACCTGAGGAAACAGCAGCAACACGTTTGTGCACTGGGATTTGAATTTGCATCAACTAGCAGTCATTTGCTTACAAAATTGACATATGTGGGAGCTCCTGGTGGTCTCTAGGTGTTAAACCTGAAATATTTAAAAGTCAAAGTGCTTTTTTTACCTGCTTTTCAACTGCTGCCTTGCTCTCCTCTTTAGAGCCTGAGGCCAAGGTTTCATTCAGGGACTGTAGGCTGGAAAGAAACAACAAAACTGCTGTCAAAGCTCCTTTCAAAACCACTCACGAGGCTTATAAAGTTATGACACTAAGATGTTAGTGCCAAACTAGAGGCCTAAAAAAGAAAAATGCAGTCATCTTGCATCATCTGGTGACAGCTCAGTCTGCACATTAATGCTTCATGCAGTCATTTCCTCTGATGGTACCAAGAACTAATATACAAATAACTGATTATGACCTACTTGTGTATTAAACAGGAAGTCAATCATGTTAGGAATACAGCAAACAGAAAAGCGTATATAAAATATAACCTCTTCAATAGGAATATAATGGGAATACAACCAGCTGGGAGCCAGTTGAGTCGAGTCCCCTCGAGTGCTCATTGACGAAGACTCAGCCTGATGGCAACATGTTGGCAATCTGCATTTATAGATCAGATAGCAATAATTTGCAATCCTTCAGCAATTTCTCAGGGTGATTGCAGTCAGTCCAAGTCAGACTGCAACATTTGGTGCCACTGCTAAAATATTCAGCCACAGCTGTACAGATGACCGACCCCAGAGCTGCGCAGCCTTTGCAATGCATGTGACAATCAGAAAAGAAGGATTTTTTTTTTTAACTAGCATTTCTCAACAGCACATCAGGGAAAAATGAGATAAGAGAAGGGTGTTTTTTTTTTTTAACATTAAATCATATTATAGGGTATCATTGAGACCAGTAAGTTATAAAACTTAGAATTCAGTTTGCTTGTGTGATAATGCTGTTTTACCACAGATAAGTCAGTCAGTCCATTTGAACCCCTTCTTTTCAAAGTGGTTCAGTGTGTGTGGAACATCAGCCTTCTCACAGCCAAACCAACACACAAGAGCTCATTTTAACTGAACCAGAACCAGGCAAGACCTGATCTACAAAATCTTGTTTTTATTAACATCTGTGATAATATTAAAAAAAGGAGCCAAGTGATGACCTTGCAGTTCACTGTACCTTGTTAGTTCCAGCCGATCACAGAGTTTCTCCACTTCCTCCATCATTTTCACACTGTCAGCCTCATTTTCCGCAAAGTAATTCCAGTTCTGTGGTGAGAGGAACAATATTAAAGGCAGAACACAGCACCAGAGCTAAGACACACACACACTGCTCAAAAATGTTTAAGACACTCAACTGGATCAATATCAATGAGCAGGATGCAAATGTCTGTAGGTGGGTACCTTGCACATGGTCCTGAGTTTCTGCCGCTCCTTCTTGATAGCCTTCTTCTGGATCTCCTTCTCTTTCTTGGCCTGCTGGGCTGCCTGCTTGGCCTCCTCTTCCTCCTTCTCCTTCACCAGTCGAGCTGCCTCGAGCTCCGCCCGTCTGGCCTGTCAGACACAGAACCAACAGGTGAACCTTTGCCAAACTGATAAAACAGTTTCAAAAGCAAACAATCAGGTGACAGTGATCACCTGAAGCTAGGATATATTTCCCAGTGCTTTACAGTCCTTTTCCTTTCTTCCTTTTAGTGTGTACCAAAGGATGGAAATCTTAGTGTCATTTTTGCCTTTTATTTGTATCACATTATAAGAGCAAACATAACAAGATAACGTTTAACTGAATCATCTAATACTTTTCATGCTCGTCTCCTACATTTTTACAAATATGCACAGTGGTGAACTCCATCCAAAAAGAAAGAAGTTGGCATAACAGGAGAGGGGAGGGGTCTCTGGCTCTCCTTTTTTCCCCTTAACCCCAACTGCAGCAGATGAGCGTCCCTCCCTGAGCGCCAGAGGGGGCTTCCTGTTAAAAGAGAGATCTTCTTTCCCACCATCCTCCTGCTTGCCACAGGAGGATCCTCATTATTGGAGTTCTCTCTAATATTGTAGTCTCTCTGCCTCACAATATAAAGAGCCTTGTGATGACTATTGTGATTATGGGGTGATCTGAATCTTTTAGCACTGCAGTAACCCTCCTGGCCTCCATTCATTTTTCCCTTTGTCTTTTCTCTACTGACAGGGAAAACCTGTACATCACTGAAAAACATTCAAGTCTTTGATCACAATAACAAGCAGACTGACATTTAAGTAAAAATTCTGATCAAATTGTTAGTAAAGTAAGAGTCAAGTTTGTGTTTTAAGGGTAATTTAATCAGCAACTATTTAATGCTAATGCTCGAGCTATCAATCTACAATAAAACGGTTGATGTGCAGCTAGCTTAACAACTAGCAGCGCACTTTTAAGTCCATAACAGAGTAGACCCCTCAGCAAAAAGTCACAGTGGTCCAGCAAAGTCAAGATTATGTGAATGAACGAGACCTACCCTCTCTCTCTCTTCCTGCTCTCTCTTCTTGGCTTCAGCTTTGGCTTTCTTCTCAGACTCCTTCCTGGCTTTTTCGTCTTCTTTGAATTTCTTTATTCTAGGGTCACAGCTGTAGGCAGTATCTGCAGGGAAGCATCGCAAATGATTAATCACACTGCAACCACTTTAGATGATTTGCTGAGATTCTGCACAGTATTACAGACATCTCAGTATATGGAGGAGATATTTACTGAATACTTTAAGCATTTGGGTTTTTAATGAGGTGTGTGGCGGCGCTGAGACTGTACCAACTAGTGTTCGTATTCTGTTCATCTCCTCCTTCTTCCTTTGAGCCCTTGAAGCTCGGTTCTGCTTTTCAATCCATCTCCGCTCATCTCGACTACATAGGGAGAAAAAAAGTTAACACTTTTGACCCTGAAGATATAGCGCATATGCGTCATTAGGGCAGACAGTAGCTTACCATTCAGCCTTTTCCTTTTCCTCTTCATCCAAGTATGAAAATTCCCTCCAGGAGTCAAAGTTGTACCTTTAACCAAAAGTTTAAATAAAAAAAAGTTTGCCTTGTTTCAATTACAAATTAGCATCTCTAACTTTTCCACTTACCAAAAAGAGTAAAAATTATCCACTTCTTCAAAAGACGACTCCACGGTTCCAAGTTTGGGCACGTGTTTTTTGGAAGACCATCTGGCGTTTCTCTCAAAAACAGGAGCAAATACCTCGAAAAAGTTCTCTTTCCCTTCACTCTTGGAAGGCACAGCATTGTCGAAGGTAGGATCCACACTGTCAAAGGCTCTCCTCTTCATTGGGTCGGACAAGATTTCCATAGCTGAGTTTTAAAGAATCAAAGACAAAGCAGCAACGTTCAGCTCAGGACATTCCAGAAATGTCTGTGCTGAGATTTTGTCACAACACTGTACCTTTAGTTATACAGGTGAAGTAGTCATTGTCTCCTTCTACAATCTGCTCCCCTGCAGCTTTCCTTTTGTCAGGATGGTGCTTCAGCACAATCGCTTTGTCTGTGGACCAACAGCAGAGAAATGGGATCAAAGTGTTTTATTAGAGCAAACCAGAGACCCAAAACATGAGGAGAAGAAATATACTCACGTGCAGCTTTGATCTGTTTCTGCATCGCTTTGTACCTCAAGTGTGGGAGCCCAAGGACAGCATAGTGATCTTGATTCTGACAGAAAAGTTTATGGGGAAAAAAAAACAACAAGTGTCATATTTGTCACACGTCAGTAAAGCTCAGAAACAGATATCTGAATAAGGACTAGCAGGGTGTTGCTGAACAGCTCTAAAAATGTTAGCGCTGTTTGTGGACTTCCTCAGGGTTCAATACTTGGTCCACTGATCTTCACTCGGTTAGTACCGTCCCTTTGCCTTCAGTACACAGAGGACCAACTGTTATACCTGTCCCTTTCTCATTGGACTTTTGCCCTCTCAAATCACTGGCTAAAATATTTACTTACAAACTTGGATATCGCACAGCTCGTGCTACACAGGTCAAATGTAGCTGAGTCAGAAATTTGTCCCAAAATAGGAGAACACAAGTGTTTATTTAAAACCGTTACTTCTGTTTAAATCGACCCATTCTACACTCCATCTGCAGTCTTACGGTCTTGTGATTTGGTGCTATATAAATAAAACTGAATTGAAAGTCTATTCATTAAAAAAAAATAATAAAATGTCAACTAAAAAAAAAAAAAAGAAGAAGAAAAAGAAACTGCAGCCACACAGAACTTATTTTGCATGTTCCAGCTTTATCGAGATTTAAGGTCAACAAACCTCTCTGTGCTGTCAACTGGTTTTATTGTGTTTAAGGTGTCAGGCTGATCATCTTGCCTTCAGCATTCGCAAACATCCCTGACATCTGTGCAATATTTGTAAGATGTTTTATTTTTAAGGTCAATCATTTTGGAATGAATTGTGATAAAGAGAAGTCACATTTTCTTGGCTTTGCTTACAGTATGATGTCATTTGTAATGATGAACCAATAGAAAACTAAGCTATTTTAGTTTTGTGGGGCATTTTTTTTTTCTCAGCTGTGATTGGTTCTCATCTTCAAGAGCACTTCAGGGCTTCTTAGACTCACTGCAGTTAATCTATTTATATCTTTCTGCCTTCTGACTGCAAAATGTCTCACTGATACAGCTGTTAACACTTTACAAGGTAATTCATTAACCTTTTTTTCTATTACTTACTGTAAAGGGATTGGAAGCCCATGTAGCCTTGCATTAGGAATACAAACATGATTCCCCTCTAAGGAGAATGAAACTGCTGTCAAGTCAGAGTTTGATAAACAATCAGATAAATATTCCCTGACTCAAGCCTGAAATGCATAATTCTGTGTTTCAGAAACCTCCCAGAGGACTACACAAGTAATCAAATTTTAACCTCATTCATGATTTTGGCATCTCGCAATTAAATGAAATGATCAAACGATACTGAAAATGCATGCAATAGAACTCAAAGCGAAAGCAAGTCAAGCACTCCCTCAATCACCGCCTGATGATGCTCTTCCCTGCACCACACAGACAACAAAATCCAAACATTCATCCCTTGACATGGATCATTATCCGCTGTTATGTGCAAAGAGTGTTGCAGAGTTGTGTCTGTGCTGCAAGGCAACACAGCGGTCTTATTCAGCTGATTGAAAACACACCATAAACTGCATTATAATAAATGCATAAAGGCCAAGAAAAACAATGCAGTGGTTGCTAATGTGAACTGTCCAACATCAACACAAATCAAACTCACACACACACACACTCACTGAAATCACCAACACAATCACATTCCATCTGGCCAAACATAAGTGTCCACTTAACATGGTGAGTAACGAAGGATTTGGGAAAATGGCCGACTTACAGGTGCAATTATTTTTCTGAGTTGAAAAACCTGCGCTGTATGTCCTACACCGCAGGGCAAACGGAGAGGAATCTCACAGCTGTCAAGAATCTTACTATAAGCTTTAGTCCCATCTATCATACAGGTACAGAGAATGAAGTGAAATATATTTTGCTTGTAGGTGATGCACTCAGGCCAAGAAACACCTCATTTGTCTACAAAGAAGTTTTTGTAGCACAATGTAAAAACAGGGCTCCGTTGATTTCATAATCATTTTGTCCATATTTTCTCACATACCTTCCAGTCTTTAGGGTCGAGTTTTCGGAGCATGGGGTAATCCTCCAGTTGGAACTCCTCATCCTCCGACTCTTCGGAGGACTCCTCCTCTTCCTCCAGCTCCTGGAAGGAAGACGACACATTTCTGTTTCTCCTCCTCACATAGGCCTCGAACCATCGACCCACCGGCTCCACCTGAACCTGTGTAGACGCTATGAGGAGGAAGAGACATTTCTGTAAAATAAACATCTTCGATAAAGACCCTTTTGATTACTTTATGACCATGACAGTGTAAAGCTAGTGATGGAATTCTAAGTGAAGAAAGCAAACCTGCTCATACAGTCACAGAAAACTTAGTCATTATCTGCATTTGTAGGTTTTCTTACATCGTTAGTTAATAAAGAAAAGTAAGACAGCATGGTTTAAGCATGATGAGTAATATTTTTTTGCACAATTTTAGACTGAAAAGGATCAAAACTGCACAAGTCTGAACACTGCAAGAGATTGTTAATTAGCACATTAGGGATGGCGTTTGTTTACACTGTTGTGCAGGTCAGAAGCTTTGGAGCAGCTTAAAGACCAATTTGAAATGTTCTGCAGCCGATGAAACCTTAAACCCTCCACTCTAGGATTAGGCATTTCCTTCCGTGTGCTTTCAGATGGGTTTTTTTTTCTATTGATTTGCTTGTTAAGGTTGATTCATTTTTCTTCCAATGTAACACTTTGCCCACCAATGACAAGATGATAACTGTTGGATCAGAAGAACAGATAACTGAAGTATAGCACTACATTGGTTCTGAATGCTTTTTTTTTTTAATTTAAGTATTTATTCATGAATACTCAACAGTAATATCAAAACTATTTATAATATTGAACAAGAACAAGCGCTTTAGTTAAATTTTATTTATGCAGCAATATTTCACAATAGTCATCTCAAGGCACCTTGCATTATAAAGATCCTATAATAATACTGCGGGCCTATGCGCGCCTTCAAACAGCTGCAGCGCTCTCTGAAATTTACAATAACTTTTGTCCATATTTTACATGCAGTCTGTGGCTGAAGGCTGGGAGACCAAGATGATAATCAAAAGTAACTACGGCAGCAAAGCACTTCAGGGAGGTTAAGCAGACTAAGGAGACAAACTTTCCTACACCGCTACCACAAAATTCACCATCAGAAGGTTACGCATCTAAACAGATCTATAGCTGAACAGGGTGACTATTAAAACAGGATAATGACCCTGAACACACCATCCACTACGGACTACCTAAAAAAGGTGCAAGCTGAACGCATGCATCATAAACCCTCTCTGACCTAAACATCATGGAAAACTCACTGAACCAGAAGTCTTTTGCAAGAAGAACAAACCAGAATCCCCAAAACAAGAACTGAGAGACTCTTTGCTCCTACAAGCTGCGAGAGGTCCCAAAGGAGGTGTTACCAATGACTGGATTTGCAGTGTTGAACACTTTGATTCAGGCCTCTTCTCCTTTAACGCCATTTTGAAACTACAAAAGGTTTTTTTTTTAATGCAAACTTGCTTAAATCATTCATTATTTAAGCACATTCAATGAAAAACGCGTGGAGATGTGTGAGTACGTGGATTTTAAAAATAATGTTCTCACCAAGCAGCAGTGACGTATATCAACATGCAGATTTTGCCACGAGACTTTCAGAATTTAACAGCCATCCATTCAGATAACAAGGAGTGCTCGAGTTATACTCCTGCCCAGCAATCAACAGGTGTTTGGCCCTTATGTAACAGCCAGGTACTGGCTCCCTGTCGTGTGGACACATCAGTTAAAAGGCTGTGAAATTCCAAACTAGCCTGTCACTATTAGGAGCTGCCAACAAGCCAGTGAAGCTTGTGAGAGAAGCTGTGGCGACAGCAAGTGCAGTCATGAGCTTGGCCACATTATGCAACACGATAAATACCGTCTGGATAACCCGAGACACAAAAACACTAATTAAAATGCGTAGACCCTTTCAACCGTCAAATTAGCCGGTAACATTAGCCTGCCGTCTGCGCTGTTTAGCTGCATGCTAACAAGCAGAGCAGCAGTCAGTATGGAAAGTGGCTGCTTGACTAGCTGCCTTCCTCTGACCTCCTTCAGTGCTTACCGGCAGCTGCTTTGTAGACAACCGTTTCATCCTCATCCAGCGCTTCCAGCAGCATTTTTAAAGCAGGCTACACGAACATTCAGGTGACAAAATTATCGAGTGAGAGCTTTATAAAGTCCTACAGTTTGTGGCCCGCTCTTTAACACACCACATGGGCCTCCCTTTGCCACTGCCAATCCGAGAACGAGCTCTGCTGTCACACCGCTAACCACTCCGGGTTATCGTTACGGTTCCACACTTACAGTTCCGCAGTTTTTGTTTTAGTATTCGTTTATAGCTTAAAATTTGGTCCTGTTAACTAAACATGTCACACAATTTCTATTATATTTATGACGTCAAATGATACGTGCAAGAATGCCGTAGTCCGCAAAAATAAATAAATAAATAAAAAATTGTTGGTACATCCTCAATACAACTCCCGCTTGTGTGTTCCGGTAAGTGGCGCATACCGGCGGAAACCCAAAGCTGCTGTGTAATTGTAGAGTTTAGCAGCCTCGATTCTTCGTAACTGAACAGTTTTTTCATACATCAGATATGCCGGACTATTTGGGAGACGACCAAAGGAAGCTTAAGGAAGAGGAAAAGGATGACTCCCCTATTAGAGGTATATCCAAAATGATTACTTTAAAATCCGTCGATATTAGTTGCTGAAAAGGAGCGTCGACATCAGCTAGCTATATGGCTAATGTTAGCTTAGCTCGTTCACAAATAGTTTACCCCCGGTGGAGGTATTTGCTGTCATGTAGTAAAAAAATGTGATATGTTTACGGTGGAAAGAGTTTCATAAAAAATCTAGTATTTTTGCATATTCTGCATCGCTCAGTGCAACAACAGTACTTAGCGGCCCAGCGACGCCGTCAAAGTGCAAACGCATTGATGTTATTTTCATCTTTGTCACAGCTTTGGATGAAGGGGATATCGCTCTCCTCAAAACATACGTGAGTATGGCTTTCAAACAGAACGACAGCACCACTGTGTGAAGTAAGTGAAATTGATTCTACACTGAATTAGTGTGTTTGCTGTTCACCACCAGGGTCAGAGCACCTATTCCAGACAGATCAAACAAGTTGAAGATGACATTCAGCAGCTGCTCAAGAAGATAAATGAGCTGACAGGTGAGAGATCGGTCCAGAAATGCAGTTCAGTTCAACTTTATTTATATAGCACTAAATCACAACAATACATTTATATTGTGAAGGTAAAGAGCCTACATTAATACAGACGACCCCCTATGAGCAAACACTTGCTGATAATGGGAAGGAAAAAGTCGCTTTTAACAGATAGAAACCTCCAGCAGAACCAGGCTCAGGGAGAGGCAGTCATCTGCCGTGACTGGTTGGGGCTGAAGGGAGAGAGACACTGTGGAAGAGAGCCAGAGATTAATAATAACTAATGATTAAATGCAGAGTGAAGAAGTGACTTAAAAGTGCATCAAGGGAACCCCCCAGCAGCCTAGGCCTATAGCAGCATAACTAAGGGATGGTTCAGGGTCACCTGATTCAGCCCTAACTATAAGCTTTATCATAAAGGAAAGTTTTAAGCCTAATCTTAAAGATAGAGAAGGTGTCTGTCTCCTGAATCCAAACTGGAAGCTGGTTCCACAGAAGAGGGGCCTGAAATCTGAAGGCTCTACCTCCCATTCTACTTTTAAATACCCTAGGAACCACAAGTAAGCCAGCAGTCTGAGAGCGAAGTGCTCTATTGGTGTGATATGGTAATTTAAGGTCTTTAAGATAAGATGGTGCCTGATTATTCAAGACCTTGTAGGTGAGGAGAAGGATTTTAAATTCTATTCTAGATTTAACAGGGAGCCAATGAAGAGAAGCCAATATGGGAGAAATCTGCTCTCTCTTTCTAGTCCCTGTCAGTACTCTAGCTGCAGCATTTTGGATCAGCTGAAGGCTTTTCAGGGAGCTTTTAGGACAGCCTGATAATAATGAATTACAATAGTCCAGCCTAGAAGTAATAAATGCATGAATTAGCTTTTCAGCATCATTCTAAGGAAGAATGTTTCTAATTTTAGAAATATTGCAGAAATGCAAAAAAAGCAGTCCAAGCGTAACAAGGGAAAAGTTGATTTGATTACAGCCGGAGACACAAATCCCCTTTGGGTTTGCATCAGAAAATGCATCCAGTGTAAAAGTAATTGCAACAAAACCTGTATTGTGACAGTGTACAAATACTGAAGGAACTTTAAAGTTATTTCCATATATTGTAGATATACAGTTAACATGTGTGAGCCTGAATTAATTTTGTCACATTCAGAAATAATACAAATAGTGATGATACTGATGGGGATTATCCCTCAATATGCATAGGACTTGATAGCACTATTACAGTACACAGCTGTGTTTGGACATTCATTAAGTGCCAGTTAAATCACATGCGATTCAATATATTTCAGTGTATTTTAGACCCCTTGAGTCTGCCCTTTGGTGCTGGCACATTCTATCATGTCAGGTGCAGCTATCTAGCAAGCCTATCCCTACCAGGTGCCAGGGTATACTCAAGGCAGGCTAACACACAAAGGCAAAAGGCAAGTCTAGATGACTTTATCTCAGGCAGCAGCTTGAAAATGGATCACCTTGAATTTCAAGTAGATAACCAGCTTTATCAGAAGAGTATATATGCCGAGTTTCCTGGAATGCTGCACTAACTGGCTTCAGATGCTGATCTGTGTCTGATCTGTCCAGTTTTGTTGTTTTTGTTTTTTTTATTGCACAGGCATTAAGGAGTCGGACACAGGCCTGGCTCCACCGGCTCTCTGGGATCTAGCTGCTGACAAACAGACACTGCAAAGTGAGCAGCCACTGCAGGTAGCAAGGTAAAGCAAGAAATCTTCTATTTTCAACATTAACATCATGAAAATGTAAAATTATGTTATGGATTTTGTTTCTTTTAACTCCCACTTGATGTTTCAAGCAGCTGTCAAACTGACATTAACTTGCTCATCTTTCCTACTTCATACTTCACATATTTCTTTACATTTTTTCTGAAAGATGCACAAAGATCATCAATGCAGACTCCGAGGATCCTAAATACATCATCAACGTCAAACAGTTTGCCAAGTTTGTGGTGGACCTGAGTGACCAGGTGGCTCCAACTGACATTGAGGAGGGCATGAGAGTCGGGTGAGGCAGAAGCGTTATTCAGCTGTCGCATGGATTTCAGAATGTTCTATCAAATACCTGTAAGCTAAGTTTAGTGTCCTTTCTGTTTTTCCAGGGTTGACAGAAACAAATATCAAATCCACATTCCTCTGCCTCCCAAAATTGACCCCACGGTCACCATGATGCAGGTATGGATGCAGGGAATGCTTTTTAATAATTCAGCCCATCTGCTTATTTGCCATTTGATAACACTTTTGTCCCCTTGCTGTACTGTAGGTGGAGGAGAAGCCTGATGTGACCTACAGTGATGTTGGTGGATGTAAGGAGCAAATTGAGAAGTTGAGAGAGGTGGTGGAAACTCCACTCCTCCACGTGAGTGTTCACAAATACTCCACTCATCATAACAACCTCTCAGGCTTCAATAAAGCAGCTTTTTTTTCTGCCACATGGAAGATCACTTGTCATTTTTCTCTTCTCTTCAGCCTGAGAGGTTTGTCAATCTGGGAATTGAGCCTCCTAAGGGTGTGCTGCTGTTCGGGCCCCCTGGCACCGGAAAGACCCTGTGTGCTCGAGCTGTGGCCAACAGAACAGACGCCTGCTTCATCAGAGTCATCGGCTCCGAGCTGGTGCAAAAATATGTGGGAGAGGTGAGTTCACCAAAAAAACAAAAGAAAGATTAGCTGCAGTTTAGAATGGGAAAGCTGATTCTTGTAAACATTTCCTCTGGCTTTTCCTGCACTTGTTCACAGGGAGCCAGGATGGTGCGTGAGCTCTTTGAGATGGCCAGGACCAAAAAGGCCTGTCTGATCTTCTTTGATGAAATTGATGCCATTGGAGGTTAGGCTTATATCACTGGTTATATTACTTTAAAAACAATACTTAAAATAGGGCCTGTTTTTATCTGGAGAT
Organism: Archocentrus centrarchus; assembly: GCF_007364275.1. Lineage (NCBI taxonomy): Eukaryota > Metazoa > Chordata > Actinopteri > Cichliformes > Cichlidae > Archocentrus > Archocentrus centrarchus. The sequence continues at coordinate 20,582,760 of NC_044368.1, read as the reverse complement.
GTGATTCTGATCTTCTGGAATAGTTTAAGTTAAAAATGTATCTTTATTTCAGAGGCTTTTATCAGGTTTTAGTGCAGCCGTCCTTTTAATGCAGTGTAAATAAAACAAATCCATTCAGAAAATAAGTTTCACTGTACAACCTTCTGAACCTGTCAGGTGCCCGTTTTGATGATGGTGCTGGTGGAGATAACGAGGTCCAGAGGACCATGTTGGAGCTCATCAATCAGCTGGATGGTTTCGACCCTCGAGGCAACATCAAAGTGTTGATGGCCACCAACAGGCCGGACACTCTGGACCCGGCCCTGATGAGACCCGGTCGCCTGGATAGGAAGATCGAGTTCAGCCTGCCGGACCTTGAGGTGAGTTCAAAATTGTATTATGTTGCACTTCTTTATTTATGTGACTGTTTCCAATTCAGCCATCTTTCAAATCCCTGTTGCAGGGTCGCACCCACATCTTCAAGATCCATGCCCGCTCTATGAGTGTGGAGAGAGATATTCGCTTTGAGCTGCTGGCTCGCCTCTGTCCCAACAGCACCGGTGAGAACGAGGAGCAGCAATCAAACCCTGTGTTGTCCTGTTTCCCTCAGCTGCTTCTGTCTTACCTGTTTTTACTATTTAACAGTATCTTCTGCTTGTGCAGTTATAGTTTACGTCAGGTCTCCTTTTCTTCTTGATGTAATTCCCGTGTCACTGAGACTTTGAACTGTTTGGTTTTCCTCAGCTGCTTCAATTATTTTGATGATTTGTATGACCTCTAGGGGCTGCATCCAGCCACGCCCCCTACTTCCGGTCCATGAATTTATGTAAAAAAAAAAAACCATACAATTTGGCCCTTTAAGTTGCATTTTTCACATTTCGCCTTCCCTTGCAATTAAGAGGGTTAAGCAAAATGTCAAAAAAATAACTTAAAGAGCCAAATTGTATGTTATTTATGCATCAATTCACGGACCAGAAGTAGGGGGCGTGGCCGGATCAGGCCCACGGGCAAGGAGTTTGACACCCCTGGTCTAGAAGCATTCAAACATTTTAATGTAGTGCTGATGTGTGACCACATGGGGGAAATGTATCTCAAAGAATATCAGCCTTTTATAAATGTTGTGTTAAAGTAGATGGTCTGTTGTGGAGTCGGGAAATCCTGAGTTTCCATTATGAATGGCTTGAAAACGCTACATGTCTTGTAAATGCAGGTTTAACTGCTTTTCAGTTATTGAGTGAAAGCCTGCACACCATTTTGTGCTCAGGTTTTATATTGTGCGTTTCCTTTCAGGCGCTGAGATCCGCAGCGTGTGCACTGAGGCAGGTATGTTTGCCATCAGGGCTCGCCGGAAGATCGCCACAGAGAAGGACTTCCTGGAAGCAGTTAACAAGGTCATCAAGTCCTACGCCAAGTTCAGCGCCACCCCCAGATACATGACCTACAACTGAGTGTGTGTGTGTGTGTGTGTGAGAGACAGTTCTGATTTACCGTCAGAAGAAGCAGTCAAACGCATTGTCTTTTTTTGTTGTCATTGTTCACCATAAAATAAAAACATGTTCCAAATTTGAGTCCTAGTTTTTTTAGTAACCACAACTCTAACTTGAAAGGCCACCCGTCATTCACAAACAGCACATTTAAAGTCGTACTCACTTTTCCAGTGACAAAATATCTTTTACATTTATGCTGCATACAGAAGTCATTCCAGATCATAATACAACTACACAAATCTATAATAACTATGACAGTCACTCCACATGATAATACAATTACACAAATGTACACTAACAGAAACCATGACATTGGAAATGGACTGTGAAGGTAATTCCAGATATAATACTAATATCCATAATGACAGTAACATTTGGTACCAGCATGATGATGAGAAGGTCAGTATCACTTTTACACCACAATAAAGGCTTCCAAAAGTGCCTCCAAAGTTGTCATTTAGATCAAAGCTGCAGCTGCTGACTTTAAAAAGTACTTCACCCAACAGTGAGAACTATAAAATGACTAAAGTGCAACTTCAACACTGCTTTCTTAGTGTGAAAAACTAAGGATGCAGAGAAATAAGGCTACAAGAACATCAGCTCAAAACCAGATTCTTAATGGGATCAAAACTTCTCTCACTGCTTTGTGCACTTTAACAAGGCTATCAGATTCTTCTGAGTGCATCCACTAACACTCTATTCAATATCAGTGATGGATAATTTTCCTCTTGAACTGGAAAACAATCTCACAGCTCCTACAAGATCTGTTGTCCAAATCGGGACGACATTCCTGTGATTTGCTCTCGGTTACAGGCGCCACCCCCTCAGGTCGTGCTGCTGGTTGGAGCAGCAGATGCATGAGAATTTGAGTACAGACAGTGCAGCACGGCATCATGCACAGTGGGGAACACAATGTCTGTAGTCATGTCCTTGGTGAAGAACTGCAAGTCATCCAGCTCAGCCAGCAGGTTTCCTTGTAAATCAAAGCAGAGATAAGCTCAGTTAGAGAAACACAGCAGGCTCAGTATTTACATTAAGCAGAGATTGTATCTACCCACTTTGGGATGTTCAAAATACCTCTGATCAAGCATTTTAACCACAACAGACCTTCATGAAGGCAGTATTCACTGCAGGGCTAATAAATTATTTTGTATAAGCAGTGAGATTATATTATTATAGCCCGTTTCAGTCCAGGGGTGAAACAGACATCTTAAAATTCATTGAATTCTACATTTTTAATTACATCAAACATGGTCACAATAGTTTATTTCATTTATTCGACAATTCCATATTCATGGCAGAGAAGGGAAACTTTTCATGACCACTATTTAAAGAGCCCCCTTCTGTTCATTTCTTGGTCAATATTCTGGGACTCCAGTAAAGCAGCTTTGCACAAGTCACAGTTTCTTTTTTTTTTAATAATTTTATGTTGGACAGTTATGCAGGATCTATTGATCCTGTGTGAAACAAGCCACTGTAGCTTATGTTCGGCCTTCTTCTGGCTGGCTGCCACCCTGCAAACAGTACCTAGTGCTTGGGAGCCAATGAGACTGGACTGAAAGCAAACTATAAAACCTATCAAGTAACATTATTTGTCATTCTTTATTACAAATGGCACCTTTCCATTTTCAATCTCAAATCACATCCAGAGCATGAGAGCATGAACATGCAACAAGAAATATTACAGCAGGACATCTCCTGCATGACTCGGCAGTGGCTTTAGCCTCTGAATCACAAGCTTTATAGAACAGCACATACTGTATGTTTATACCGGGCCATCGGGACATGCAAGGCCTCGTCACATCTAAAAACATATTAAAACGTACTAAAGTGAAAGTGATGGTTCTCCTGTCATCTCAAACAGCATTCTGTCATAAAGCTTCTCGCCTGTTTGCATCCATCCTTTCCACTACTACAACTGGCAACTGTTGCTGGAAGCACACTTGCCTTGGAGTGCCTCAGTTTCATGGACATGTCCATCGCCTGTCATCATAACAGGTCACTACTCACATGCTTTTCGATTTTCACAGTCGGAAAACCAGCTGGAGGAGACACCATTAGATAGTGTGCTGGCATACTCCGTCTCTGTGACCCCCAGTGCAATATCTACCTGTAGTACCCTCCATTACACCCATCTACCTGTATTCCATCCATCTGTTCCATTGCCTACCTATGCCACTGTTGATATTACTTATTACCCATTTATTTATTGTTATGTATTGTTACTCTTTATGATCAGACAAAGCATACTATTTTTTCTGCTTGTTTGTTTTTTTTTAATATCTATTTGGCTTTAATAGTATGATAGTTTGTATGCACTAAGTTCACCAGCATGTCCAGTCTTGTTGTAGACCAGTGCCTACAATGACAATAAAGTTTCTTATTTTATTTTATGTGACGGAACAAGAGATTCAGATCATGGATGTGCACTTGACAAATCTGCAGCAACCGCGTTGCTTTCATTTCAATATGGAGCAAAATCTCTGTTGAATGCTTCCAGCACCTTGTTGAATCTGTGCCATAAACAATTAAGGCAGTTCTGAAGGCAAACGGGGGTCCAAAACCAGTAATAGTACGGTGTAAATACTAAAGTGGCCAGTGAGTGTACATCCACAGCGGAACAAATGGGTTGGAGCTATGTGCCACAAAGAGGGTAGAGGAGTCTTTGAGATTTGCTGACACTCAGAAAAAAATCATTATATCATTAATTAGACTATCCTGCATTTTTAGCGGCATTTAAAACAGAGCACACTGCTAAAGACATTTTCAAATCTCATAAAATTACAGCTCCAAGAAATGCAGAGAAAAGTCTTAATGATCACTTACTGTTGCAGCACGCTATGACCACCCGAACATCTACAGTGGCATAGTCTTTAATGGCCTGCAGAAACAGATAATAGTTTTTGCTTTTGAGTAATAAATCATAAAACAATCACTTGAATTCAGTTAAACATCCATGTGGCTCCTGGTCCTGTGCAGTACAACTGTGGTGAAAATACCCCAACACTAAAGGAAAGGAAGGCACCTGTTTGATGGCTTTAGCTCCCACTGAGTCAATGAAAGTTGCAGCCGTCCAGTCCAGGATGATGGAGTGGACTGTGCTGAGAGGCTCGAGGAAGACTGCCTCTTCTGAGTTTGAGTCGCCCTGTCTGTTCCCCAACTGGCCATTCTTCTGATCCTCCACCACCACGTAGTCCTGGGGCAAAACTTCATGAGTCACTGCCTCGTCCTTGTACTAGAAGCAATCAAAGAAGCGGTATAGTTATGAAATGAATTGGGAGCCAACGTAAAGTGAAAGTTCTGTAGCAGTCATAAATCAAGCCAGATTTAATATTTGAAAGCATTTTTATTTAATAAAAGTTAGTACTAGTACTTTTTTGTCAGCCCTGTGACAGGCTGGAGACCTGCCTCTCGCCCTATGACAGCTAGAACAGGCACCAAGTGATACAACTGGGGATTATAGCAACTAAACCACAGGAGGGAGAGGTGTGTCACTGAGAGGCAGCCAAGGAACTGGTCTCAAACAAAAGCTTACCAGGTGAAACGTACAATTCATATTGGAAAAATGATTTAATCATGAGTTTCAGCAGCTTCCTAAATGCAAAATATTAATTTTTAACATCCACAGTGTATTATGTGAACATGGTCACATTATAAAGACACTACGCGTTTCAGGCAAAATTTGGGAGCCATTTTATGATTGTTTTATACGGGCGAGTTGGTCGGCAGAGGCTGTGATTTGTGAGAGAACTGAAAATGCAGCAACTCAAAATGATCCTCAGTAGTTTGTATGCTAATAAATGACTTCATTTAACCACTAACCATGAATAAAATGGCCCAAACAATTGAAAATCAAAACTCACCTTGGCGCAGATTTTCAGTGGAGAGGACTGGTTGCTGTTTGTCTTCCCCTTTTGTTTTTTTTGGGCTTTCCGGGCAGTTTGTAAGTCTTCGGGGTTTATCCCCGTCTGTGAAGACACAGTGGATACATCGGTTACAAATTTAAATGGACAGAATTAAGTTTACCTTGAAATAATTCAGAGGTGGGCAAAGATGAAGGATTCAAAACGCAAACTCAGTAGCATCGGGCGCTGATCTCTAGTAATCGGTTGTTGTTGGTAAAGCTGACACAATTACCCATTAAGTTAAGAGAGGAAGAACGGTGGGATTACTTTTACACATAACCAAAATATCCACTTTAGATACTGGATAAACATTTACATCAGTAAACACAGTTATTATTTGGAGACAAATACTTTGCCATTGAACTGCATATTTTATATATATATTAGGGGTGGGACTTTAACACTTTAATTTACAGGAAAAATAACGAATTAAAAAATGTAACGCATTTGAATCGCACTTTGCACTGTGGAACGTTTTCAGTGCACGAGTTCCAGGTATACAAATTCCTTCGCAGCCCGCAGGAAGTGAGCGGCTGTGAAACTGGACGGTCTAGCCTTCATAGCAGCGTCGCCTGTCCTCACCTCTGCGTAGCTCTGCGTGCCAAACAGGAAGCTGGAAGCTCAAACTCTGCAACCGTGACAGTGCAAAGCACAGCTATGGAGATGACGGAAGAGACTACGCTGGTGGACGGGAAATTTAAATACGAGAAACTTCCACATATGCAAACAAAAATGCTGTAATTTGCACTTTATGCAGGAAGGAGTTTGCTTATGACAGGAGCACTTCCACCCTTTGTTGATTTGAAGTTTAAGCTTATGTATATTGATTCATTCATCAACCAGTTAAATTAATATTTCTCATGTTAAATATTGAAATGTGATAAAAATGTGATTAATTTTGATCAATTAATTATAAAGCTTCTAATTAATTAGATTAATTTTTTAATCGAGTCCTACCCCTAAAAATTTTTTTTAGATAGATAGATACTCTACATACATACATGCAAGCGCACACAAACACACACAGGCTAGGACTACCTTCTCCTTGAGGGTGTTCACATAAAGGTCACTGTTAGCAAAGTAGATTGAAGAGTTGGAGTGGAAAATCTTAATCCCCTCGATTTCAGCCGCCTGGGAACACAACACAAACAGCAGGCCTGGTGAGTGTTTATATTTCTCCTGGCTTCAGACTGAGCCATTTTCTCTTCTCACACATTTACCTCTCCATACTCGTCCACATCGCAGTACAGCCCTGTGTCGGGAACATGGCCCATGATGGAACTTTTAGGGCTGAAAAAGATATGGAGAAAACACCTCAGAGCACACCCAAACCTGCTCTTAACTCACAGAGTATTCTGATTGGAGGCATTAAGTTTATGTAAAAAACAAAACAAAAAGCTCGATAATTATGTGATGAGAAAATTAAAAACACATATTCCAGCTGCCTATTAGCTGTACCTCTGTGTCCTGTATATGACTGTTAGTATGGCGAATGCGATGGATACCAGCAGGCCATAATCCAGTCCCAGCAGCACAGAAGCTACAAAGGCAGCCAACCAAATGGCCTGAGAAAGAAAAGGAAAGTAATATGAGACTGTTCTTTCAAGAGGAAGTGTTTTGCAAAACTACATATGCAAAAGTATTCAGAGGATTCTCATTCATCTTATCTTTTGCACTCCTGCCCCGAAAATCACATGCAGATCCAATAACACACAGCTGTCTGCAGACGCTAAAGGAATCAAACTTGAATTTAACCGAAAACAAAGTGACTAATGTTGAGCTGTGTCCACTTTGTGTTTGGGAGGGGGGGGGGGGGTGTATAGTGAAGACAATAGGTGAAATTGAACACCCTAGTGGAGGATTTCAGTTATAGTGTTCAAGATTTTCAGAGGTCACCATAGTTTGAACTTTGAAAACTTGTGAATTTGAACATCCTCGATCACATCGTTCTTGAGGTCACAAGATTTTAGGTCAAGGTCGCTCAGGTTTGAAGACGTTTAAAAGTTTTAGCAGATGCATGTATGGCATGAATTTGAACATTCCCCAGTTCTGGCCAACGTTTTTGTGGAACAGTCACCGCCGACACAAAGGACAGAACAACACCTTGACTTTTTCTTCAACACGCTGAGCTAAACCTGAATAAAACTGCCTGTTAAATTCACTGGCACATACACACATGCTCTAGCGTAGCATGTGTTGCTAGCAGACTAATAGTGTGGTCTTCCTTCCCCTCTAGAACAACAGTAGACTTTAAGTCTGGTTTTACAGACTGACCAGTTCGATCTTGCTGGTCCTCCACAGAGCAGGAATGTCTCTGAACTGCTTGAACATCCCAATCAGGTTGACCATGATGATGGCAGCCAGTGCAGTCTGGAAAACAGAACCCAACATGAGAGCAAAAAACTGAGGAGAAAAAGAAGTGTGTCCACATGTGACACTAAGATACCAGACAGGAAGCTGGAAGCTCAAACTCTGCAACTTTACCCACCTGAGGGAGGGGCTCGAAGACAAAACCGATGGCCACCACCACCACCAGCACCAGGAGAGACGCCAGGAGCCCTGCAATCTAAAGCACACAGAAAGAGCAAGACCTCCATCAGCACACTTCTCTCACTTTAGCAAGTTTTACAGCACCAGTTTAGATAGTGTAATCCTTCCTGTAGTGGAAATACTGTGTGTCACCTGTGTTTTTCCTCCTGTGCTTTCCTGTACCAGGCTTCTTGACATGGAGGAAGTGACGGAGAATGTTTGGAAGAAAGAGCCGATGAAGTTGCACAGACCGAGGGCAATGAGCTCCTGAAATTAGGAACATGTGAAATGAGTTTGATAAAATGACAGTCAAACTATTATACAGTCTGTTTGGCAAAATAACTCCAGGAGATGACCTCAAAAATCAGACTGTCAATAGAGGAACCAAGAGCAAACCAACCCGAACCCCACTGAGGTTTCACTACCTCACATCAGTCGTGTTAACTGAAGTTACAGTGACTTTCCACAGATTGTTTTTTATACCGAATCAGACACTCTAATTATTTTCTTGAATTAAAAAAAAGGAGTGTGAAAATATAGACTGCTCCCCAAATCATTGTGAAAGTCTCATAAACACACGTTGGCGGCTGCTGCTAAGAGAAATTCTCCAGGTCACCGGAATTCGAGTAGGCTTACTTTTCCAGCCTGCACACTGAGCGGCTCAGTGTGCTGAAATGTGCATTTTGTTATTGATTCAGTCAGGTCCTGTTTTGTACGCGAGTGTGACTGAAATAGAAATCAATAGGTTCCAAAGTGTTTAGCTTTAACCACATATTGAGTCTGAACAACAACACAACAATTAAACAATTAACCTTTTTTGTGAGCAGCAGTGCCAAAAAGGATTTTCAAGATCAATGTGCAGTATTAAAAACAAATTTATTGAGACTTGTGGCAGGCATCTAGAACTGATGCAGAATCACACAAAACACGTCATTTATAGTGCCAGGTCCTGACCTCATCATCAGCTCATTACGTCCGCACTCACCTGGTTGCCATCCACACTGTAGCCATATTTCAGGGCAAAGATCTTTGCCAATGAGATGTCCATTGAGAATCCAACAATTGCTATAGCAAAAGAGTCTGTGAGCAATTTGGGCAGCAGAAAGAAGTTTGGGGCAGTAGGAAGGAGAAGCCTGTAATGGATCAGAAAACACTTTTATAACTCTATCCCAGTTTGTGCTTTTCATATAATCTGTAAGATCCAGCCAAGTGTAACAGCCTACCCTGTTGGTATGGTTCCGACAATGTGCACATTGTAATCCTTTGATAAGGACAAACCATAGGAGACGCCAGTAGACACAATAACTATTATAATCTCTCCGGGAATGGGAATGGGCAGTTTCTTCTTGAAGCGTTCGTTGAGGACTTTGATGACATAGAGAAAAACGAGACAAGCGAGGCCCAGCAGGAGGGTGGGGACATTGGTGCTGCGGATTTTGCTGAGGGCTGCTTTGACACTCTGTAGTGACAGAGACATAACAGTGTTAGTGATTCATTTGCAGTATTTACCACACAAACTGTACATCAGAATCACTGGGAAAGACTCGGCTCTCCCCAAAGAGGAAGCCTTCTCAAAACACTTCAAACTCACATAAATGGCGGAGAGAGGCCCAGAAAAACGCTGTGTTTCCACCCCCAGCAAGTACTTAAGTTGGGAAATGACGACGTGCATGGATGCTGCTGTAGTGAAGCCCCGCACCAGGGGCTCAGTGAGGTAGATTGCTACAAAGCCAAACCTGAGAAGACCTAAAACAATCTGAAAGGAATGTGAAAAAAGTTTTAGGGAAAAAAAAGAAAGAAAGAAGAAGGAGCTAAGAACTAAGTTTCATATAAAAACAATCAAATCAAGCCGATACATCAGCAGGGATTCAGACATGCTGCTGCTTCAGAAAAGAGTGATTTTTGAGTGCTCTGTATCACTTTCCTCTGGCCTATTAGCCACAGCTGCTCTGTAGGTGTGGTGACTGTTTTGAGGCTGACCTGGATGATTCCCACCAGGGTTGTGACCATCACAGCCACCTCAATCCTCTTGGCATCACGACCCCTCACATCTATGGCCTCGGACATGTTGGATGCATTGGCAGAGAGAAAGTCGTTGTCTGGGGCCTCCCTCACAGCAACACCACCAATCATCAGACTTATAACAGCAAAGGTGCCTGCAGGTAATCAACACATACAGAACACTGTAACAGGTTTGGTTCTGAACAGTATTACAGTGTGAAGGATAACAAGCTGCATAAGGACTTGTGGCTGCACCCTGTTGTGTGCACTAACCCTGTGAGAGAAAAGGCCATCTTGCCTAACACTTGAAAAGCACCCCAAGTTTTCTCTCTCACTCTGTCACAAGTTGAGGGAACATCATTTCCACAGCAACCTGCTGTCAGGCCAGATTTCGGCCAGAGGAGATTTACAATCTTTTCAGATCAGCTCTTTGGATTTAAAGGGTTGAGCAGGTTTGGTTTATTGTACGCATGTTTAGATAGACTCAAACTGACATTTGAGACAACTCAAACAGTGTTGCAGAAAAGAAAGTAGCCAGACGACTGAGGTTGGGTTTAATTAAATGTCACAGTCATGCTGCCTACATCAGTCTTTAGATAGTTAAAGGCAGGGAGGTCTGCCAGTTTGAGTTCATCACGCTGTTCTCGGCACAGACTCTAAAGCAAAAGGAAAAAGCCAGCGGCAGCACTGAAGGCAACCAGTAATTTAGACCAGGATCAAACTCAACAAACAAGACAAAATGAGGATTTATGGTAGAACACCAGGAAAATCTGTTTCCTGAAACTAAAATGCCAAATGATGGAAGTCATACATTTAAAAGTAGAGTTCCATCACGCTCAAATTTCAGAAAAACTTCCACAACATTCATCAAAAAAAAATAAATAATAATCATTTTAATTTACAGAAATTCTGAGTGCATGCTGATTATCACTGTGAACACACTTAAGCCTGCTTAGAAATGAGTCACAGTACTTATCTAGTCTGTTAAAAGGTGTTCGCATTATTTGTTTTTGCTCATGTACTTCACCCAGATGAATACTACTTCATCAGTACTGCTTGGCAACTTGCCTTTTTAAACAATGTCAAACCTATCACACATCATAATGGAATAGATAGATAGACTGAGATGATTTATTTCAGCAGCATAAACATATATAAAAGGCATCAAGTGTTGCACTAAAACATCCCACCTGACGCTCAGTCTTTTTTCAGGGGTTTTCCTGGTTTAAAATGGGTCTTTGGGGAGGAACAAGTGGATCTGTGTCGCCTTGCTTAACAGAGGCCTGTGCATTTTCCTATCATTTCTGGACATTTGATAAAAAAAAAATGTTTTCTGAGTCAGTGTAAATGAAAGAATGGTTTAAAAAAATGGTCTGAAAAATTTTTAGTGCAGTCCTGGTCATTTTCCTTTGGGAGATGGCCAAAAACCTCTCCCTGTAATGACTGTCACTTATCAGTGTCCTTTACACTAACCAAACATCATTACATCTGAATCACTGAAGTACTTCACCTCAGCCCCTGCTACATTCAGGCTTAGTGCTGTACAGCATCATGATGTCCTCAAGCCCATCAAGCCCATCAAGTGAAAAGTCTATCCAAATATTGCCTTTTACCGTCTGCCATAATGTGATGTATTATTTCCACACCATGTAGCAATCAGAGGGAATTTTACAGGAACACTTCCTGTTGTCCACTCACTGTGTACTCGCCTCTTTTGTTTCAAGAGTTTGAGGTGGTTTATTGGACCATTCTGTCAGGTGGACTCGTAGGTTACTGCTGGCATTTGAGACTTGGACCCGTTTCAAGGATAGGAAGCTGCTGCAGGGTGAGGTCACAGAAATTTCACAATTGTGCTTGTCTCATGAAGGCTAAGCACACAGTTGTTACAAATGAATGCAAACATTTCCTCCCCGTCTTTCATCTCGTAATCTGATCAGTGTGTAACTGATCTGACCATAGTGTACCTGACAGCCAAGAAGAAAAATGTGTGTGGGCACTGACTGCAGAGAGAAACTTGGCTGTGTGAAAAGCCTGTTGGTCGCCCAAGACTTTGATGTGACGACCTCCACCATTAACGCGGATTAAGAAGCACTAACATGGGATTGAATCACCACAAGACAACCTCATGATGTCACAGAAAAAAAAGCAAGAAAGAATCCCAATCACCAAAAAAAGCTGAACCGTTAAAAAACTGGATTCTCATGCTTGAAGCACCCAGCTAATAATAAGATTAAATAATAAGTAACCGGCCCTCGGTCGGTTGGCTGGTCTTCCCTGTATGGCTTGGGGGCTGGGGTCTGGGGCCCCGGCACTGGGGCCGCGCCGGCTCCCGGTGGGCCCCCCCTGGCGCGGGGGGGGCCTCTGCTGTCCCGGCCGCGCCGCCGGGTGGGGTGGGTTGGCCTGACGTCGGGATGTCCGGTCTACGCTTTTGGGGCCCTGGGGTGCCTGCATTGCAGGGGGGTGGGGTGGGGGATGGGGCCGCGGTGGGGTGGTTGGGGGGGACTGGGCACTGCATTTCCATGCCCAGGCCAGTATGTCCTGTCGCCTGTTTGTGTCTATTGTTGAGTGAATGGGCATCTAGGAGGAGCGGGCCGCCCTCTGCGGTGGGGGCGAGGGCGCCAACCTCGGGTGCTGCAGTGCTCCGGGATGCTGTCACCGCGGCCCCGGGCTCACCTCCCCCTGCCCTGTGCTGGGGTGTGGGAGGTCGGGGTGCCTATTGAGCCAGCGGCCAGCTGGCTCTCTTCTTCCAGGATTTTTCCTGGTCATATGCCCCCCCCCCCCCTCCCCCTCCCCATACACAAACACACACACACACACACACAGAATACACATCACTCACAGATGTAGGATGGAGAGGCCACGTGGAGAGCTGCACCACCACTTGCCTCTCCGTTTTAATTGCACTTTAGTCATTATAACTCACAACACATACACACTTACACCCTGATACACATAGGACCTTTGGGGCAGGCATGTTACTCAGAGGTTGATGAGATGGGCCGCTGAGGTGGCCCCACTCGGATCCTCGTCACTGTCTGTCTCCAAATTTTATTTGCACTTTAGACATGGAGGGTTTTGGGGGGGCAGTGTGGGCAAGCGCTGACGACCAACAGTTGGCGCTTGTGGCATAACTGTCCCCTCAATTTTAACTGCACCCTATACACCTCATTCACTCACAAACATTAACACATAGACCTACAAGTTGGGGAGGAGGAGGGGTGGATGGGTCATCTTACACCCCGATTTCTTGCGTCTCGCCCGGGGTAGGGGTCGGGTGGTTCCTTGGGGACCGGGCTGGTGGCGTCCTGGGGTCGCTGTTGGCCCTGGGGTGGTTTCCACTTGCCCCGCCTTCAGAGGGTGGGTAGCTATGGATGAATGTGTGTCTTTGTGTATTTGTCACCGTCTCCGTGAGTATGGGTGGGTGAGTGAATGTGTATGTATGGCATATCTGTGTGTGGGTAAGTATGTATGGGCATGTATGAGTATCTGTGTATAAATGTGTACACGGGTGTCTGGGTGTGTTTGTATGTATGGCTGGACCTGGGTCTGGGCCTTGTGCCTTGCCTCCTGGCCACTCCTTGCTGGTTGCCTCCTCCCCCCTACCCCCCTGGGATGGGGGTGCCTCGGGGTTCCTGGGTGGGGCTGGGTGTTCTGGCGTGGGTACTGGCCTGCCCCCCTTGGGGGTGCGGTGCGGGGCTGCGTTGGCTTCTTCGGCGTGGGGGGGGGCTCTGTGGAGGGTCGGGCGGTCCTTGGGTGCCGTGGGCCCGGGAGCCCTGCCGCCGGCCAGTGCAGGGGGCTGGCCGCTGGGGGGGGGCTGGCTTCTCATCGCCTTGGGTTCCCTGGAGCCCTCGCTCCTCGACTGGGGGGGCTCCGTCTGAGACCACCCTCTCCCGTCTGCTGGGGTAGGTGTGCGGTTGTCTTTGGACTGAGTGGCCGGGGGTCTTCCTGGCCCTTGGTGGGCTGCTGGTGGCCTGGGGTTCTGGGGGCTTTCCGTACCTGCCTCTGGCTTCTGATGGGTGGAGCTGCAGCGTTTTGCCCTCATTGGTAAGTACGTTCCATGACACAGACACAAACATGACACAGACACAAACGCCCACTCAATCACAACTCAACAAAATTGTTGGTGTGCGTAACATGCTTTGTTAGTTTTGTTTTTCACACACAAATTTATTTTTGCAAGTATTGATAGTATTTTTTTATATGTTAAAGTGATGAACTATCTGATTAATAGACTTGTGCTCTTTCCCCTTTTTTTTTTTTTTTTTTTTTTTTTTTTTTTTTTTTTTTTTTTTTTGCTCACTTTCTCTCTCCCTTTTTCTTCTCTTTATTTTCCTCTTCTTCAGCCTGTCAGCTCTGGCTGTTACATAGTATGTGGAAAAATAACTCAGATAAATAAAATAAAGGGTTAAAACAACAACAAGAAGAGCCTATTGAGAACCTATAGAGCTCATCTTGAAATAGCAAATATGTTTGGCACAACAACGCATTCAGATCACAGTTCTGCTTGCAAGATCTACCAGACATGACAGGCTTTAAAAAAAAAAAAAAAAAAAAAAGATTAAGTAATAAGAGAGCAAAATAGGTTTTGACTGTCACCATCTTGGTGTTTTGAGACAAGATGACTTGAAACTGACAATCAAGACCATAAGCTCACCAGTTAAGTGTTTACTCAAGTCACAAATCAAGAGCTCAGTTGTGTTCTTTGTGTTTGTGTTTTGTTTTTCTCATAGACAGCAACAAAAATCAGACCTCTTTCTTGCTATCAGAGGAGTCTGCCCCCCTACTAGGCATAAAAAACAAACACTAGCTTCAATTTTTATACCTGGAAGCTATTTTTTCAACTTTTTTCCCCAATCTTCTGAGGTTTAAGTCATTACTGGTGGTAACTTTAACCCTGTTTGGATTGCATAGGGTTGGGGTTATCACAGATGATTCTGGTGGTGCTTCACGGCTGGGTTAGGGTTACAGTTACTTTACACTTTATGTTAGTTTTACCTTTTAGTAAGGGCCCCTTTATGACATTCTTACTTGTTTTTTGTTTTGTTGTTTTGCTTTTTTTTTTTGTGCTTTCAAGTTGTTTTCAAACAACTTGTAGCTCTAACTTTAGTTCAATTCAATTCAATTTTATTTAGTGCCAAATCACAACAAACAGTCACCTCAAGACGCGTTGTATTGTGGGTAAAGACCCTACAATAATACAAATAGTTGAATTACATGACCAACTATAATGATATGATATCATCATTTCAGACAAAAAAAAAAACAGGCAGAAAAGAGAACCTGCAGTTGGTTGTCTGAAAACACTACCTATTATAAGACCTATTATTATGTCAGAGTATTAACTGTAAACAAGGGGGTGGAGCTTATGGAACGATGACTTGCAAAATCGTAAATCTTTAGTTTGGTTTTTTTTTGTCATGTGGATTCACCTGGTAGAACAGGTTGCACAGGAACACACGATCGAAGCAAACAGAATCTTTAAATTTTGCAGCGTCATCTCACCTATTGATACGTGTCTGGACGTGCCAAAGAAGGTGTACAGCAGGACTGGGTAGAAGGAGGAGTACAGACCATAAACTGGAGGCACAGCAGCCAGCAAAGCATACGCTAGTCCTGTGGAGAAGGAAAGCAAACTTTATTTTTTTGAATAAACACTCCTAGACCTTAAGTGATTGCATCACGGTGTCAAAGTGACAGCGATACTAAAACAAAGTCAGTGGGAAGCAGAAAACTGTTCCTCGGGAGCTGGCAGCTGGCCCTTCACACTATCACAGTGTGACGCTGTTTCAGTTAACCAGTGCAGCTCACAATCACTGTATAACATAGTTGTATTACAGGAACTACAGTTTACTGACCTTGCGGAAGCTGTACAACTCCCGTGCTGAGACCTGAAACCACATCTGCAAAGAGGTACTTTTTGACTGGGTAGGATGGCAGCCATGTTAGAATAGGTAAGAAACTCAGAGCTACTGCCTTGGCCTTCTTTGACGAACACCTGTGAAATGGATATTCAATAATAATTCGATTTTTTTTCAAAACCATCACACAAAATATTATTTTGACCACAGAAGGTTTTTCTGGAGTCAGGTTTCATGTTGTTGGCTGTAAGTCCAGGACTGGAGAGGGCCCCTCATGGTTAGCTGAAGTTTGATATGATTCATGCTTCTCCTCCTTGCTTAGATTTTCAAGGTAACAGCACACACCACACCACAGAAGATCAGTGATGGGACAATATTTATTCTGCTCTCACTGCCCTTTACAGATTTAATCACCAACACGTCAAAAGATTTTCTTTTTTTTAAACTCTAATTCTGCTACAATGTAACGGTTTTAAAGAGCGACAGAAACCATGTTTTACATTATGAAAACATGGAAAACAGTAAGTTTAGTATTGAACTGGTGAAGAAATTAGAAATGTTTGAACACCTTTCACTTCCCTCTGTGCAAAAACCTCAAAAACAAACAAAAACACACCTCAAATAAAATAACACTCCACTCTTGAACTTTATCAGTTAGTGTGTGAGTTCACACCCAAGACACTGAGCTAAAAGCTTTAGTTTGTCACACCCTCAGAGCCTGCCACTACTCTACTTCACCCTACATTTTGTGCATAGTAACAGGAGGGGAGGGGGATTCTGTTCTTTACACTCCTTTTTCTCCGTGTACAGTTCCCACGGACAGGTCTGCTTTTGTTTAAAGACCTCATCAGCTCCACTCAGTAACCACTCCTACCTGTCCTTGCTCTGCTTCCAGCTCAGACTCAGTCCCAAATTCCAAGCTACCTGCTGCCACTCCAAGCATCAGCTGTCCACAGCCATGTAATCTCCCGGCTTTGTTTCACAACTTTAAACTGTAATAAAACTGTAATAAACCAGTTCCTTTGCCTTTTCCCTCTTGCATCTCAAGGATTGCTGTGGTATCATAGCGATGAACAGGCACATGGATCAATTTATGAGAAAGGAATCAGTAGAAACACCAGCAACTGGTTAGATGGAGCAGTCACTCAAGGCTGACCAACCTGTGCACTGCCTGGATTGACTACAAGAAAGCCCATGACTCAATGCCACACACATGAATCCTGGAATACCTGGAACTGCACAAGATCAACAGGACCCCTAGAGCCTTCATCAGGAATTCAATAGGGATGTGGAGAACAACACTAGGGCCCAACTTCAAACCAACTGCATGAGTCACCTTAAGGTGCAGGATTTACCAAGGAGATGCTCTGTCCCCACTGCTGCTCTGCACAGGCCTGAACCCCCTCAGCTCTCTTTAGGAATCTTTCCTTCTTGACTTGTGTGTGAATATATGTACAGACTCAGTGATTTTTTTTTTTTTCAACATCACATTAACAGGAAAAGTTCAGTGAAAGATTTCTTGCTCTCAACTTACTGGAACTTTTGTGCCAGCTTCTGACAAACCGTGGTGGTGTTTTCTTTGCGGTTAAGAAGCTGCGTCCGGATCACAGTTTCATTGTAGACAGGACGCTGGATCCTGTAGATCAGCTGTGAGTCTTCACCCTTCCGAGCTGCTGCTGCTATTACTACTGCAGTTTCTTCTTGCTCCATAGCAGAGGCTGGAGAGCTGATGTTGAATCTATGTTGCGTGTAGTTTATCTCTCTCACTTTTTCATTCCACTCACTGGGATATCCTCATTCCTTAAACCTTTGGAGCATGAGAGGACGAGACAAGACAAGACAGAAGTTCTACAGGTGACTGATAATAATAAGGCAGCCCTTTTCTGTGCTGATAAAGAGATTTCAGTTTGGTTTGCAAGGCTGCTACTTTGGAGCAAATGTTTGGTCTTTGACCAGCTTATGTGAGGGCTTGCATTAAGTTTGATCTCCTGCTGGGGAAAGTTTGCTGTATAAAAGCATAGAGAAGAATATTTAACAGCTATAGGCAACCCTCTCTCAAAATTCTTTCAGCCACATGTTTTTATGTTTGGCAGTCGGGGGAACCAAAGCCATGCATGTATAACATGCTCATTTTTTAACAGGAAACGCGCAGCTTGTCTAGTTCATTCAGTCTGATTTTAGTTAAAGATGCCGCCTTCAAAGTCCCGCCAGAAAGTCGGACACCAACACAGATATGTAAAATCCATCTCTGTCTATGCCTACATATATTAAATGAAACCCTTGTAATACTAATAATAGCATGCAACCGTATTATGCTCAGTAGGAAAACGTATTCTATAAGAAAAGTTAGCGTACTTTTATATATTCGAAATCGTTTTAATATAATGATATGCAAATAGGTAATATCTCTATGTTAATGTTTTTCCCTGATGTTAAAATAGTTTTTACTTTAGTTTATTCTTTTTTTTATGGTGTGGAATAGTCTATGTACACAGAGAGAGAGAGAGAATGGTTTACTTTTAGCTTTAGAATATGAACAAAGTTTATTCCTGTTATTTCGTGGTCTGACTCCATAAAGCGGATTCATCAGTGTTCCTCTTCAGTCAACTCTCGGACGCACGGACAGTTGAACGCCTCGAGCTTCTTCCTTTTTCCTCTCCTCTGTTAGCTAGCTCACACGATATTAAATATGGCGGTTTTGATCAATTCAAAATGTGAAGCGTGTAATTTTAATGGGACAGTCACGTTTGGGTTACAGGTATCACCGAGAGCCTAACCAGTAGCTATACTCGCTGTGACAGGAGCGCAATGCTTTCACCTCCTCACGGTGAAACAGTCAAGCTAACTCAAAGATACTAGCAAAGATATTTCGCTCACCTCCATCCTCTTCTTCCTCTTCCTCCTGCTGCTGAGATGCTGCCGGCTCAAGGAGACCATATAACTTAAACTGACCTCTTCGGTTAAACTTTAACCAGGGTCCTGTCCTTTAACCATAGCACCAAACGCTTTTACGATAAAACACAGATTGGATGTACTAAAAGATGATTCACTCTGCTCAAAATTTTCTTGCAACATCCGGTCTGCAGGCATGGATGTCGATCCTCACGCATGCGTGGTTCTCTTGCATTAAGCCTAGTTTGTAGTCCTAACGTAAAAGGTGCTGATGGCTTTCTTGCTGTTCTCTTTTTATTGTCAGACTGTAATATTAATTGCACAGTGAAGGGGACTTCTAATTTCAGCAGTTTTTGACTCATTATGCAAACAAATGCAGCATTTAAATTGAACAAATGAGATACAAGTTGTCTAAATCTGTCTGACATTCCTGCTCTCTTTAAAGAAAGATTAACAAAAAATGCTTCTGACATGTCTGACTATAGTCTCTGTGCAACAGGAAGGAATTAATGATAGCTATTTCAAAGGATTTTCTGGTCCTATGAATAAAGTTATGGCTGAGTAATACTGAGTGGTAAATATCCAGCCCATTTCCTCATTAATGTCAGTTTCACAAGGCTACAATTGGGAACAACAGCAATTCAGCTATGACGTGGTAGGCCACATAAAATCACAGAGTGAGGTCAGCAGATGCTGAGGGTCATAGTGCACAGAGGTCGCCAACTTTCTGCAGTGTCAATCGCTACAGACCTCCAAGCTTCATGTGGCCTTCAGATTAGCTCAAGAACAGTGTTTTTCAGGAGCTGGGCTTGACCCCTTAGTTCCAGTTAAAGGAACTCTTAATGCATCAGCATACCAAGACATCTGGGACAATTTCATGTTCCCAACTTTGTGGGAACAGTTTGGGGATGGCCACTTCCTGTTCCAGCATGACTGCACACCAGTGCACAAAGCAGGTCCGTAAAGACATACACACTGGGAGAGGTGGTGCAAAAATGCACACTAAAGACATTAGAAGTCATCCTGAACAACTCTGATTACCCACTTTAGAACATCTTTATGGAACAAATAAAAAATATCAGTACTGGAAGACTCTTCTCTGTTGTAAAATAGAGAGATACAGAAAATCATTTCTACCCACAGCCATCAGGATTTTCAGTTCTCATACAAGAAGAAGATGAGCTATGTCAGACATAAGAATTTCCCTTTGAGATCAATAAAGTTATTCTTATTCTTCAAACACACACACACACACACACACACACACACACACTGGTGAAAAGTCATTACTCCAGAGCTGCTTGACTTATCTGTAAAATTCACATTGAACAACTCCCCTCTTTCAGCTCTGTGGGCCTGTGTATCGCAGGTCTGTTCTGTGATCGGTGCTTGCCTCTCTAATATAATATTACACCTCTCTAATGTATATTTGAGGTACTGATGGTATTAAAAGAAGTACAGTTACTAGCTTGTGAAAGCTTGGAACTCCTGAAATGGTATTTTTGACTACCTTTTACCTACTGGATCCTGTCTACTGAGTGTAGTCCCACATTGAGTCGTTTCTGTACTGGGAAGCAGAGACAGAGTGGGAGTTCTTGTGTTGGAGGGACAGAAAGCTGACTGATGAAAGCAGAGAGGGTCTGACGTGCGGCAGTCATGAGGCCCCCCCCCCTGTGCTGTTTTGGTCACAAACACGTGTTCCAGTCGGCGCCTGGATTCTGCTTTTGGACTGGCATGAGTCATTTGTACTGGGCTTTGTAATTACATTAATATTTTTTATTAAAAGCGGGTACACGCGTGTATATAAAATCAACTCAGGCTCATTTATGTAGCACCAAATCACAAGGCAAACATACCCAATCTGTCATTGTTATTTTTCCTATGAAGTTTGACGACCAGTACAGGCTGTAGATTCACTTAAACATGAGATCCAAAGTGTAATTAAATAACTATTGTGTTATATAAATGGTTGCTGTCATACTGACAAGAAAGAGTGAGAGGATAGGCAGCTGAGTGAGCTGCAGTGACTTTAAACAGAGAGAGAGAGAGAGCGCGGCGCACTGCGCTGCATATTCATGAGCTTCAGCAGAAACCGGTCATAATTTCAAGGAGACATTTTCACCTCTAATTCCAGTCTTGCCTGTTTTCTTGTTTGAAAAACGTGTTTGCTGACTTTATACCCATTGTTACCCACTCTAACGGTGAAGGCGTAAATAAAAACGGAAGAAAAGCCACGTCCACTAATCACAGGCGAGCTATGTGTTAACAATTGTCTGGACAAATTCGGTTTTTCCACCGAAACTTCGGGTGAACAAACATCTCATGATGAACAGGAGAAAGTCACGCTGCAGGTTCCTCAGAAGAAAACATCATCTCCATGTCATAAGATACGGCATCGACAGTTGTGCACAATAATAATAATAATAATAATAATAATAATAATAATAATAAACATTTCTTCTTCCTCTGCTGAGCACCCTCTGGAGCGTGGCATGTTTGCTCAGATTGAGCAAGTATCGGTCGGTGTGAAATGACCTGTTGCGAATGGTTAGAATTCTGTTGTAATAAATGTTCCCATTTATTTCAGAAAGGAAAACGCGCGCGTGTGTGTGTGTGTGTGTGTGTGATACAATAATACAGTTAACATTTTAGGTGCCTAGTAGCAGAAAAAACTGCTTGTACCATGGTGCAGTGGATGGATGTTAATAGCAGCAGGTATTGAGACTGAGTTTTGCACATTGAAATATGTACAGACCCCTGTGTGTGCATGTGTGTATGGTAGCTACATGTAGGGACTCAGGGGGAGGGGGGGCAAACAAAAAACTTTTGTTTTTCAAAATTCACACTTTTTACATGAAAATTCTTTCAAAAAAGTTATGACTTCATTTTATTTTTTCAGTAGCTTTAATCCTTTTCCATAAGCATAAAATCATTTTTTGTAACAGTGTTCTTTGTAATTGTCAAGGCAACTTGGCCAATTGTTACTTTGAGCCCAGAATCAGAACCAATGAAGATGCGAGTTAAGGTTTACAGACCTTATTTTACCCGAGGGAATATAACGGACAATGGGGCAAGCACGGGGGAAACTGGGGGGTTCTTTCCAAGTCTGGGGAGCAGGAATCCACTGAGAAGAGAGGAGACAGAGGGTATTCAAGTGGTCCAAGATTTCCCACTATGATATTTTGGCAGCATGCTGGGAACGAGAGAAGAAGCATCCTGAAGGAGGAGGTGAGGGCACTGGTTTGTTTCCAGAGATGATTACCATTGGTGGGTCAGCAGACGGGCAGGAAGGAGGCACAGGATTGGTTTCCATTGTAGGTTTTGGAAAAGGGGTCCAGGTGTGGGAACAGGTAGTCAGTGGAAGTGAGACTACCTTCAGCCAGCCAGGATTCACTGAAGACAAGGAAACAGTAGTTAGTAAATTTCTATAAGAAGCAAAGTTTTGGTCTGATTACCACATTTGGGATGCAGACGGTATAGCAGAGACTGGATGCAGAAGCTGGACCCTTTATACTGTGACGGATGGGGTAGGTGACACACAGCTGGTCTGGTTGAAGAGGGGGAATTATGACACAAAGATTTTCAAATGATAGAATTTAATTGTTTGTCCTCACATCTAATGATTTAATGAGCAGCCAGTGAAGAGTCATTTCTTGAATAAGAGAAGATAAACAAGAGTGATGCTACAACTTGATTCTAATGTGATATCTAAACGACAAAGACACTGTTGCAGATGGCATACATGGCTTTGCTGTGGTGGCACTCCCTGATGGCAGCTGTCTCTATACAGCCTGATACTGAAAAGCTGTTTCAGGAATGTTCATGGAACATAATGAGTTTAACTGCTTGGCCTCCACATTCCATTTTGGTGTCTAATAGCAGATAGCACCTCCAGAGCCCTTCTGGAGTTCATGCCTCAATCAGTCCTACAGGAGGACTGACTCATATTTGACAATGGATTTTAACATTGTAACAGAATAACAATACAAGTATAATAAAGAATAATAGAAGTAATGCATTTGTAATGTTGCTGCTTACATATGCACAGAGAAGTGATGGTTTGGGTTGAGGACCTTTCACTGCCTCTGCTCTACAGTCACCAGCTACTTTGTTAGGTACACCTTGCTAGCAGTGGGTTGGACCCTCTTTTTACCTCCAGAACTGCCTTAATTCTTCATTGCACAGCTTCAGCAAGGCAGGAAACAGCAATAACACTCAGGGAGGCTGCGCCATTTAAAGGATGCTCAGGAGCCCAACAGCAAAAAAAAATATCCCTGATGGCATTGCACCACCACTGCCATGGTTTATGCTTTCATGTTGTTTATGCAAAAATTTTGACCCAACCATGTTAATGTGTTTTGAGGCAACCTTTTTCTAATTTGTTCTATTTTGGTGGGTGTGACTGACAGGAGTGACACCCAGTGTGGTTTTCTGCTGCTGTAGTCTGTCTAGCTCAAGGTTCGATGTTCAGAGATGCTTTTCAGTGTACTTTGGTTGTAATAAGTGGTTATTTGAGTTACTGTTGCCTTCCTATCAGCTCAAAGCAGTCTGAGCATTCTCCTCTGCCCCCTGGCATCAACTTCAGCAGATCGACCACATCTCCATGCCTGAATGCATTGAGCTGCTGCCGTGTGATTGACTGATTACATGTTTGCATTCGTGAGCAGTTAAACAGGCGTACCTAACAATGTGGCTGATGAGTGAATTCTGTGCTGTACTGTTCACCCCTTCAAGATGATGGAGATACCAAGTGATAACATGAAAGCAGAGCTTAGACAAATACACTACAGACAAGACAAGACAAACGTACAAACACATACTTAAAGTATATTTCAAGTGTAAGTGTGTCTATGTATGTGTGTGAATGGGGTGCATATGGGAATGAAAGAAATTAAATAAATTCATGGATAAATAGATACATTGAAGCATCAACATTTTTATTAATCATCAAATTAATTATTCATTGTTAAACACATTCTCATCTACAAGGGAACAAGATCATACTCATTTAGTTTAAGGTCAAAGTTTTCCCAGGGATGAGCAAAAGCAATTCGATGCTTTTTAGCAGCTGATTACGTTCAACCTCACAGACCTTCCTCATATAGTAAAGTAATGGATCATCAAATGATGCTTAAATATCAGATTTCTATCTGGATACAAGTTTAAATAGTTTATGGTGGTCAGCAGTCAAATGTTTTAGATCTATTGTCATGACCAGAGTGAGAGAAGGTGAAAAACACTTTATTTGAAGTAACAACAGGAATTGTAACTGTAGTTATATCAAATGCTTTAAAACAAGCAGATAAAATACAACTTAATTGTTGCTTCATCAGGATCAGTTCCTGATGGACTCTCTGCTTTGCTGTACCATCGACGGGGCTGATGGGTCTCATGTTCTGGAAAGTCAGGGAGTTGTCTGTGGCACGGTTAAGCACAGACACCAAGCTGATTTTCAACATTAACAGTTCTTTAGACATTCAGACCTCCTGGAGAGGAGTCAATTGTCCTATTTGGGGGCAGAGCACATCCTCAATGCATCCTCCTCTGGGCTGCTATCAGACCCCAGAAAATGTATCCTGTGCTTCTTCCAGCATTATAGAAATAAAAAATTAGAGTTGTTATTCTCAGCTAAGACATAATCTCAGAGGATTCAAACAGCACTGTTATGCACACAACTTTGTGTCAGAACTTGCAAACAGCTATTACACAGCCTTTCATGGTGTATGGATCCCTGGGGGAATTGAACATTGTCACGATCCCAAGAGGATTCTGTCCTCTGAAAACTTTAGTGGGGCGATAGCTGAGAGGAGATATTCAGTTAGTAATCAAAATGAATGCAATGTACATGCAGTTACACTGCACAAATGAAAAGAGCACAAAACACAGATACCCATGTTTATCAATCATGTGAGCCACTGGCACTACTGCAGTACTTTTATGTGTATATATATGAGAATGCAGAGGATGGTGATAAACAGCTTTATTAGGCAGAGTTAAAAAGGTGAAAGCTTGAAGTAACTGATGAGAATCAAGCTTTGTTTTAACCTCTTAATTAGACACTGCATGACACATATTCTCAACTCTTAGTCCCTTGATGGAGACCTCATCTGTGATTAAAACTGCTTCACCGGAGCTGAAGCTCGAGTCAGGCATCTCAGAAGGAAAGGGAAAGGGGGATTCTGAGAACTCTAACCGAAGGGGAAAAACTGTAAAAACAATTTATTCTGTAGTTAAATAAATAAATAAAACTAAGTCCTGGTTACACGGACAGACAGCTACATCCAGCCCTGCACAGCCTTGGGTCCTGCTGCTGCTGCTGCTCCTCCAGGGCTCTAAGCTACACACGTGAAACAGGTGTGGTGTTTTTGTGATGCTTTCAGATACAAAAATAAAATGGGACACTTAACTCCAGGCTTAAATTCTGTTTATACAACAGAAAATAAAGCTTTGTTTTTCATGATTATGAGTTTGTGTGTGAACTTTTATTAAGCAGTCACTGCTAAAACCAGTTTGGTTAGCATGCAGCTATTTAGCTTCAATTACAGTGCCTTGCGAAAGTATTCGGCCCCCTTGAACTTTTCAACCTTTTGCCACATTTCAGGCTTCAAACATAAAGATATAAAATTTTAATTTTTTGTGAAGAATCAACAACAAGTGGGACACAATCGTGAAGTGGAATGAAATTTATTGGATGTGTCAAACTTTTTTAACAAATAAAAAACTGAAAAGTGGGGCGTGCAATATTATTTGGCCCCCTTGCGTTAATACTTTGTAGCGCCACCTTTTGCTGCAATTACAGCTGCAAGTCGCTTGGGGTCTGTCTCTATCAGTTTTGCACATGGAGAGACTGAAATTCTTGCCCATTCTTCCTTGCAAAACAGCTCGAGCTCAGTGAGGTTGGATGGAGAGCGTTTGTGAACAGCAGTCTTCAGCTCTTTCCACAGATTCTCGATTGGATTCAGGTCTGGACTTGACTTGGCTGTTCCAACACCTGGATACGTTTATTTGGGAACCATTGCATTGTAGATTTGGCTTTATGTTTTGGATCATTGTCTTGTTGGAAGATAAATCTCCGTCCCAGTCTCAGGTCTCTTGCAGACTCCAACAGGTTTTCTTCCAGAATGGTCCTGTATTTGGCCCCATCCATCTTCCCATCAATTTTGACCATCTTCCCTGTCCCTGCTGACAAAAAGCAGGCCCAAACCGTGATGCTGCCACCACCATGTTTGACAGTGGGGATGGTGTGTTCAGGGTGATGAGCTGTGTTGCTTTTACGCCAAACATATCGTTTTACATTGTGGCCAAACAGTTCGATTTTGGTTTCATCTGACCAGAGCACCTTCTTCCACATGTTTGGTGTGTCTCCCAGGTGGCTTGTGGCAAACTTTAAACGAGACTTTTTATGGATATCTTTGAGAAATGGCTTTCTTCTTGCCACTCTCAGAGTGATCATGGGCCTCTTGGCTGCATGTCTGATCAGTCTTCTCCTTGTTTGAGATGAAAGTTTAGAGGGACGGCCGGGTCTTGGTAGATTTGCAGTGATCTGATACTCCTTCCATTTCAATATGATTGCTTGCACAGTGCTCCTTGAGATGTTTAAAGCTTGGGAAATCTTTTAGTATCCAAATCTGGCTTTGAACTTCTCCACAACAGTATCTCAGACCTGCCTGGTGTGTTCCTTGGTCTTCGTGATGCTCTCTGCGCTTTGAACAGAACCCTGAGACTATCACAGAGCAGGTGCATTTATACAGAGACTTGATTAGACACAGGTGGATTCTGTTTATCATCATCAGTCATTTGGGACAACATTGGATCATTCAGAGATCCTCACTGAACTTCTGGAGTGAGTTTGCTGCACTGAAAGTAAAGGGGCCGAATAATATTGCACACCCCACTTTTCAGTTTTTTATTTGTTTTTTATTTGTTAAAAACGTCTGACACATCCAATAAATTTCATAGGACCTAAAATATTCAAATTTTAGGTCCTACTTTATTTTTCAGAGTTTTTTGTCTTAGCTGTTTGGTTTTTTTGTTGTTGTTTTTCCACACAGGTGTAGAAGAAGTGTGCAACCTTCTCTGCATTTATTATTCTACCTTTGTCATTTGCCTAACGCAGCACTGTGTTTGGAGTTCACAGTTACACTTTGCGCCCTTGGTTGCTGCCAGTGGCTAAGCGCCATCCACAGATGGCACAAGGAGCAGAATGTTGTTCATGCAGAGGCTCCACCACCAAACCCCTGCAGTGCCTCCCTGTGGCAACAGGCAGGAACTTAGCTGCCCAAAGCATGCAAAGAAGCAGTACGCTGTTTAACCACTGAGGACAGTTTACCACCCTGATTAAAACATATTATTTTGTGCTGTCTGTCTTTTATTCTCTTATATATGCTGACAGCCTCCTGCAGAGTGCTGCAGTCTTCACCTGTCTGCACTCCTTCCTGGCTGATGAATTGTAAAATATTATTGTTTCTGTAGTTATTATCTATTTACGATTAGCTGACAATGATGGAGTGGTGGAGAAATTCTTTAGAACCATTAAAAAAAATAGCAATAAAACACCTGTTGGGCACCAGGCTGGTGGGTAGTTCTCACCTTGTCTCCACCCTCTGGTGGAGTCACTCATCCCAGGCTTGCTTTACACACCTGCAAGTCATTTGCTCATCTGAAGGCTGTGTATTTAGGATTGCTACTGGCTCTGCTGTGCTGTGCTCCTGTCAAAAGGAGAAAGATTGCTTTCACTTTACATTCAATTTTAAATGATGCTTATTTTGAGATTTCATTACACAAAAATGTCTTCCTTTACCTGCCCTGATGAGAGGCCACTGATGTTTCTATTCGGTTACCCAGAGTGTGGTGCTATGCTCATTTTATTCAAGTCAATATGAGCCTTTGGAAAAAACAAAACAAAACAAAACGTTTCCCACCACTGGATCAAGCATTTACACATACTCAGAAGTTCTTTTCTGCCCACACAGATCTGCAGGACTGATTCCTTCAGTCTGAAGAGGAAGGAATCAGAGGGAAAGAAGAAGGAAGGAGGGAAATATAAAATAAACTTACCTATATATGAGGTAGAATATGTTTATAATGCTAATTTAGATATTAAAAACTGGCTAATTTACAAAAAAAACTCATAAAAGTACAATTTTCTCCTTTTCCTTATATTTTTTCTTACCTTCTACACTGTTTTGTGCTGCAGAATACTAAACTGTTGGATGACACACAGAGAAAAACCTTTATTTTGCTGGTGGTGGCGCCATAGATACAGCTTTTTTTATTTGACAACTGATTGCCAATTGTGATGCAGCATGAATACACTGTTATTACTGTTATTATTTCCACTAAAAAAATTGCATCCAAGTTTGGAATTATGCTTTCAAATAAAACCAGATGAAAAGCTGTTGAAGAACATCATCTGTTAATTTTCCGCATCAATTTACTTCAGAAATATCAAATTCTGTTTAAAACCTGGAATGTCGCATATTCAGAATAAATCACTGTGCTACGTGACAGCAGCTAAATCAAATAAAAATAAGAAGAAATATCTTTAAATACCTCATTGTATTTAAAGCTTGTGATTTTTACAACATCATTAAATGTAAATAGCACTGTTAACATGAACAATTTCATTTTTTATTCTAGTTTATGATGTTATGATGTTATTGAATTTCTCCATCGTGGGACTAATAAAGGGATTTCTTATCTTATCTTATTATGTTAGAATTACAGTTATGGTTTGGACTATGCAGTGGTAGTTACAATGAAAGCATACTCCATTAGGATCAAAATCCAAGTGAGAAACATAGTGTGTACACGTGTCCTCAAGTGGTTATAGATTACAAATACAAGCAAGACTGGATTAAAATGTTCATAAAAGTCTCGTGTCCAGAATCTGTTACGAAATTAAGTTCAAAATGCAGCATCATTTATTGCACCTTGTCCGTAAAACTGGCTTGTTTCATTATCTATAGCTTTAAACCTAACTGTGCTGTTGGTGCCCACACACACCTTTCAAGCAGAGGCCTGTTGTTTTCATGGCTATCCCAATAAACACAAGGCAGGGGAACCAGTGTTGCACTGTTCAACTGACCACATGGCAGCAGACATAAATATCAATGAATATATGGTAGAAAAAAGATATATAAACTTGGCCAAAGTTGTATTAAAATAAAGGAAGAAGCAGCCATATTGTATATATATATACTGTAAATATCCAGCTCGAAAAGGAAGACAAGAAAAATATTTTTTTTAAAATCTCTAATACACTGCCTGGCCAAGAAAAAAGTTGCCACCTGGATTATGATCTGGGCTTGCTGTAGTTGGTCAGGTCTAGGTTCAGCAACATTATGTGCTCAAAGAATGAGGTCAGCTGACTACCCGAATATACTGAATGACCAGGTTATCCAGGTTTTTTCTTCCCTGATGGCACGGGCATATTCCAAGATGATAATGCCAGGATTCATCAGGCTGGAATTGTGAAAGAGTGATTCTGGGAGCATGAGACATCATTTTCACACATGGATTGGCCCCACAGAGTTCAGACCTCAACCCCATTGAGAATCTTTGGGATGTGTTGGAGAAGGCTTTGCGTAGTGGTCAGAATCTGCCATCATCACTGCAAGATCTTGGTGAAAAATTAATGCAACACTGGATGAAAATAAATCTTGTGACATTGCAGAAGCTCATCAAAACAATGCCACAGCGAATGTATGCTGTAATCAAAGCTAAAGGTGGTCCAGCTAAATATTAGTGTGTGTCCTTTTTTCTTGGTGGTGACTTATTTTTTTGGACAGGCAGTGTATATTGTAGGGTGTAGGGTCTTTGTTGTCTAAAAATAGCAACACAATAAAGCTTCAAACATTACTGTGGAGGACAGCTGTCTCTTTTTGTACATCCATATAGACTAATATGATGAAAGCTTCTACTGTGAAAAAGACAATAAACCCTCTTTTAGTAATATGTATATTTTCAAACTCAGCTAAACAGCATGACACATTACAACACCCTGTCATTATTTATTTAGCAAAACGTAAGCCAAAAGGCCAAAACAGTGTGTGAAAAGCTAAGGACACCCCATGATTCAGTAGCTTGTAGAAGCTCCTTTGGCAGCAAACACTTAAAGTGATTGTTTTCTATAATTAAATTAAATTCAATTCAATCTTATTTATATATCGCCAAATCACAACAAACAGTCATCTCAAGGTGCCTTGTATTGTGGGTAAAGACCCTACAATAATACAGAGAAAACCCAACAGTCAAAACGACCCCCTATGAGCAGCACTTGGTGACAGTGAAGAAACCTCCGGGGAAACCAGGCTCAGGGAGGGGCAGTCATCTGCTGTGACCGGCTGGGCTGAGGGGAGAGAGACGGAACAAAAGACATGCTGTGGAAGAGAGACAGAGATTAATAATAATTAATGATTAAATGCAGAGTGGAGTATAACAAAGTAAATAAGGTGAATGAAAAGAGAACCCCCCCAGCAGCCTAGGTCTATAGCAGCATAACTAAGGGGTGGTTCAGGCTCCCCTGATCCAGCCCTAACTATAAATTAGATCAAAAAGGAAAGTTTTAAGCCTAATCTTAAAAATAGCCTATCCCAGGTGACAAAGAGCGAGAGGCAGGACCTGTTGTAGGGCCAACATCCACACTCACATTCACACTTATGGGCAATTTAGAATTTCCAGTTAACCTAACCCTAGTAAGTGCATGTCTTTGGACTGTGGGAGTACCCGGAGAAAACCCACACAGACATGGGGAGAACATGCAAACTCCTCACAGAGAGAGAGGGAGGGGCCTGAGCCAAGGTGGAATCTAACCCAGGGCTTCCAGATGGTATTCTAACTGTGAAGCAGCAGTGCTAACCACTGTGCCACCATGCTGCCCATCATCTGCATAACAATGAAAATTTATGCAATGCTTTCTAATAATACTGCCTAAGGGAAGCATGTATAATGTAAATAGAATTGGTCCTAGCACAAAACCCTGTGGACCTCCATAATTAACCTTAGTGTCTGGAGAAGACTCCCCATTTACTTGAACAAACTGGAGTCTATGAGATAAATATGATTCAAACCACTGGAGTGCAGTACCTTTAATACCTATAGTGTGCTCTAATCTCTGTAAAAAAAAAAGTGTTATGATCAACAGTATCAAAAGCTGCACTGAGGTCCAACAGGACAAGCACAGAGATGAGTCCACTGTCAGAGGCTGTAAGAAGATCATTTGTAACCTTCACTAATGCTGTTTCTGTACTGTGATGAATTCTGAAACCTGACTGAAACTCTTCAAATAAACCGTTCCTCTGCAGATGATCAGTTAGCTGTTTTACAACTACTCTTTCAAGAGTCTTTGAGAGAAAAGGAAGGTTGGAGATCAGCCTATAATTATCTAAGACAGCTGGGTCAGTGATGGTTTTAAATTACAGCCACCTTGAAGGCCTGTGATACATAGCCAATTAATAAAGACAGTCTTTAATCTGTCTTTCACATCATTGTGGAGAAATTTTAACCCACTCTCCTTTACAACATTTTTTCAGTTCATTGAAGTTTGCAGGAATTCATTGATACACAGCTCTCTTAAGGTCTCGTCACAGCATTCAAGGTGGGTTGAAGTCTGGACTTTGACTGAGCCATTGCAACTCCTCAATTCTTTTCTTTTTCAGCCATTGTAAATTTGGTGGTGTGCTTGGGATCACTGTCCTGTTGCACGACTCAGAGTGGGCCAAGCTTTAGCTGACAGACACGTGCTCTCTCGCTGCCAAATGATTTTTCATTTTTCCTGCAAGAGTGACAAAGATTATCTTATCTAGATACATCAGCTCCTTGACTGGTAATACAGCAGCAGACTTATGCTCAGAAAGATAAAATTAGCTAATAATCTCTAACAAGCTAGCCAACATCAGCTAATGTTCTTGATACCATTTATATAACTAATTTCCATAAGTAAACATTTTTTATGTCACAGCATTGACCCTGTGTCATCGGGACATTTTGACCTTTTCTTTTCTAATGTCTTTCTGCACCAGTGATTTGAGTCATGAAATTACCTCTTCAACTTCTTCCAGCTGCAACACCACAAGTCTTCTTTATTAATTACAAGCTACTAATTACAGGCTGTTGAAGCATGCAAGTCCTCTATGTGGGTGTGCTGCAACAATGTGACATCAATAAACCCTGGATATTTAAACTTGCTTTCTCTCTGACTTGTATCTTCTTTAATAGACAAGTGGGGAAAATACAATGTTAGAAGATGATGTCAGAAACTAACACTAAAATACATTATTATTACTATAGTTAGAGTTATAGTTAAGAGTGCTTTGATTAAAATTAGGGATGCTTGATCACCCCTAAACTCACCAGTAGGTCATGATCAACTCCATGATTGCAAAGCGCCCCTGAACTGTGGCTCCAAACCAAACCCAAATCGTCACCCCTCCACCCCTCTGCTTGGCAATCTGTATGAGGAGTTTGTTCTGGTATGTTGTGGTGATTTTCTACAAATGTGTCACTGTGCATGATGGCACATCTCCACTTCAGTTTGAAGTACATTATTCCAGCAGTCTTGTGGTTAGTTCAGATGCAAATTTGCCAACATAAGCTGTGTTATCATGCTCTTTTTTATGAGAAGAGGCTTTCTCCTGGTAAGGTTGCATCAGGAAGGGCATCCAGTGTAAAACTTGGCAAAATCAAAACATGCAGCGGTACCTGCTGTGGCCTTTGTGGCCTGTGAAAGGGTATTTTATAATGCAGGCAAAAGAAAGAAAGAAAGAAAGAAAGAAACTTCTGTAACTTCTTCTGTACCTTCCCCCACCAAAGCCATTGTGTCAGTGTCACTCTACCTGTTTTATATTTATTGTCCACTTGATGGAGCAGTAGAGCAAATAAACGACCTTGACGCTTCGGCCCATGAGCGCACCAATTGCACCATAAGGGAAAAAACTACAAACAAATGATCTAGCAACAAAAAAAAACATCAGTTATTTTCACAGTTAATTCAGATTTTAAAAAGGTAAAAATATGGAACTCGTGAGTTAAAGAAAACATACAACGGAAATAAAGTTGTGCAAATAGATGAAACAGTGCTGCAGTCCAGCACTGTTTCACTGAAGAGAAAAAAGCATATTTGTCACGAGAATTATTAATAAAAAGATCGCATGTAAAGTGGTTTTTCTTGTTTTTTATTTTATTTAATTTTTTTGTTTATTTATTCATTTATTTGTGCAGTATGCGGGTACTGGGTTGAAGTGAGGATAAAGCCACTAAATGATGCTGCAAATAACGTTTTCTGTTTTCAAAGCAGGAAAAAACAGTGAATAGACGGAGTTAGAGCTGAAAACGTCTGGCTGTTTTATTTTCATCCTTGAAACTATGGGTGGGTTTTAATGGGATCATTTACAGCACCGTGGGCCTCTCTCTCTGCTGATACAAGTCAGTGGAGCTCACCCATCAGCCTCTTTGTCTCATCTCTCATTTATACGACACCAGTCATTCTATTGGTGTTTAAGTGAATGTGTAGCACCTATTGCTCTTCACAATCCACAGAAAAAATAATAATGCATTATACAAGCATGCATGTCCACTTGTAACAAATAGAAGCGGTAATATCAAAAACATTTGTTCAGTAATCCCGGCTCCTCCTCTGTCTAGAAGCAGCAGATAAGCCTCCAAAACCTCGCTTAGCCAAGGTCATGTGAACCACACTTCAGAGCAGTGTGCCGAAACATCATTATCCTGCTGTCCCATCCCTAATTTCAAAAAGGTCAAATAAAATAAGTTATGTAAACAATAATTATGTGATTATTTTTGTGTGCAGTGTTACTGACTTCACAGTTGTGTGGCTGCAGGCACGGCCATCACAGACGGTTGATAACAAAAACTGTACGAACCTGCCGTCATCTGTGAAGGCAGCAGTGTGCCAAAGGAAGAGCAGCCAGCTGATCTCCATGGTGCTTCTTGGGCTATAAGCACAGGTTCCACTAAAAGATGTTGGGACCTCTGGAGTCTGTTTCTGTGGGTCCTGGAGTGTGTGTTTTGAGTTTCTGAGCTCAGGATTCTTTACCCCACCCCCAGTTTGTCTAATTGTTTGTTTTTATGGATATTTTTAAAAGGGTGAAAAGCACTTTGTATGCCAGAATAACTTTAACAGTAAAGTTTATACAGGTTTTTAATGCAAATTTACATGTAAAACCCATCTTAGAGTTGATAAATCAAAAATGAACAGTTGATTGTTAAAGCCAGTTGCTAGTTTTGCAACAATATTGTGGCTTTTTTATGGGTGTTATAACATTTTATTACATTTGACTTAAATATACATGAATTTTCACATAAAGTTACATAATAACTTCAGTACAAAGAGGGAAGCGGCACTCCGTCCCTCTCTTGTATCTTTCAAGGCATTACTATTGAAACTGTGGCCTCATATAAATACATGGGTATTGTGAGCAATGACCTGCTGAAGAAACTGAGGCTGAAATCTGAGATCTTTTTCAGAAACAGATCGAGTTGCTCTTTTATCACAAGGAAAACGCTTGCTGCTGCCATTTTTTTTTAACCTATGATGTAATTTATATGAACATCCCTGCTTATTGTTTCCATCTGTTGGACTCTGTTCATCATAGGGTATTAAGATTTATAACGAGCTGTAAACTCTCAACACACCACTGTATATTCACTGGTTGATTGGTCCTCTTTGACCTCACACAGGATGGCTCATTGGTATCATTTTATCTAAATTCTATTTATGAATGACTCCCTTCTGATCTTTCAGATTACATGTTGTGTAAGCAGTTTAGACATAATCTGCTTTCTTTAGACATACAGGGCTCTGGAGAAAGGCGTTCTCCTTTTCTACCCCGTCTTCATGGAATCTGTTACAGGAGGATTTACAGCTCTTGCAATTGATTTCACTCGTAGACTTTAAAAGACGTATTACCAGTTTTGTGACATCATCACTTAAAACTTGGTCTTGTTTCTAGTGCAAACATTTGCCATTTTATTCAGTATTTTATTGTGTTTATATTTTGGCTGTATGTTTATTATGTTTGATTGAAACAGGTCTCTCTTGCAAATGAGACACTGATTCTCAGTGGGACTAGTTCTATAAATAAAGGTAAAACAAATGAACATTAATGTGCTTGATGAGATGCCAGCAGGCTCAACAAACTGGCTACCAAGGCTGGAACCATCATTGGTCAGAATTTGGAGTTGTTTGAATTTCCATATATTCTTGAAACTGTGTTACATTAGGTACATTAATGCAAATTATTAATCACATTATTAATGTCAGTCTTACTGTTATTCCTCTTTACCTACATTTATATTTTATTCATTTTTATTGTATATGTATAGTGCATGTCTATGGAAGAGTGGCAAGAAGAAAGCCATTGTTAAAAGAAAACTATAAAAAGTCCTGTTTGCAGTTTGCCAGAAGCCATGTTGGGGACACAGCAAACATGTGGAACAAGGTGCTTTGGTCAGATGAGACCAAAACTGAACTTTTTGGCCAAAATGCAAAACGCTATGTGTGGCAGAGAATTAACACTGCACATCACTGCACAACACACCATCCCCACTGTCAAATATGGTGGTGGCAGCATCATGCTCTGGGGCTGCTTCTCTTCAGCAGGGACAGGGAAGTTGGTCAGAGTTGATGGGAAGATGGATGGAGCCAAATACAGAGCAATCTTGGAAGAAAACCTGTTGGAGTCTGCAAAAGACTTGAGACTGCGGCGGAGGTTCACCTTCCAGCAGGACAACGACCCTAAACATAAAGCCAGGGCTACAATGGAATGGTTTGAAACAAAACATATTCATGTGTTAGAACGGCCCAGTCAAAGTCCAGACCTAAACCCAATCGAGAATTTGTGGCAAGACCTGAAAACTGCTGTTCACAAACGCTCTCCATCTAATCTGACTGAGCTTGAGCTGTTTTACAAAGAAGAATGGGCAAAAACTTCAGTCACTAGATGTGCAAAGCTGGTGGAGACATACCCTAAAACACCTGCAGCTGTAACTGCAGCAAAAGGTGATTCCACAAAGTATTGACTCAGGGGGGCTCAATACTTTTGCACACCGCACTTTTCAGGTTTTTATTTGTAAAAAATGTTTTGAATCATGTATAATTTTCGTTCCACTTCACAATTTATACCACTTTGTGTTGGTCTTTCACATTAAATTCCAGTGAAATATATTTATGTTTGTGGTTGTAATGTGACAAAATATGGAAAAGTTCAAGGGGTATGAATACTTTTGCAAGCCACTGTATGTAGTAGGAAGAATATTTATGGCTGTGTGAAAGCTACAGTGCTATTAAAATTGGAGGGACAGATGTAATATGAGCACTGAGCAACAGCACCATCCACACCACCCCCGAAGGCCGTCAATGTCTAAGATGTAAATAAAATTGAGGAGCAGGCAGCAATGAACAGACAAGTGAGGCCACCTCAGCAGCTCCACACACTAACCACTGTGTGACACACCTGCCCCCCAAGGCCCTATGTGTACTATGACCTGTTGTGAGCTGTATGATGTAATTAAAAAGGCGGAGTGGGACATCACGCAACATAGTGAGCAGAGCCAAAGAAGTGGCCCTACTCACTGCAGCACGAGTCCCCTCACCCAAGATCCTACGTGTGTGTGATGAAACATTAATTTATTACAACTTTTTGGAAGACCATGTCTTACTGAATAAACCTTTATGCTGTTATAATGTCCATTATGAGATGCTTCATTGGAGAAGCAGCTGTTTTACAATCATATAAAGATTCTACAGTGGTTCATTTGCATCATTGTAACAGTTTATTTAATATCTCTGTAATCTACATTGATATTGAGATTTTAAGATTGGACTATCAACACGATTTTGCATGTTTAATTCTAGATTTCACTGTTAGGTTTATACAATGCTCAAAAAAAATAAAGGGAACACTCAAATAACACATCTTAGATCTGAATGAATGAAATATTCTCATTGAATATTTTGTTCCATACAAAGTTGAATGTGCTGACAACAAAATCACACAAAAATCATCATTGAAAATCAAATTTATTAACCAATGGAGGCCTGGATTTGGAGTCACACACAAAATTAAAGTGGAAAAACACACTACAGGCTGATCCAACTTTGATGTAATGTCCTTAAAACAAGTCAAAATGAGGCTCAGTATTGTGTGTGGCCTCCACGTGCCTGTATGACCTCCCTACAACGCCTGGGCATGATCCTGATGGTCTCCTGAGGGATCTCCTCCCAGACCTGGACTAAAGCATCCACCAACTCCTGGACAGTCTGTGGTGCAATGTGACGTTGGTGGATGGAGCGAGACATGATTTCCCAGATGTGCTCAATTGGATTCAGGTCTGGGGAACGGGCGGACCAGTCCGTAGCTTCAGTGCCTTCATCTTGCAAGAACTGCTGACACACTCCAGCCACATGAGGTCTAGCATTGTCCTGCATTAGGAGGAACTCAGGGCCAACCACACCAGCATATGGTCTCACAAGGGGTCTGAGGATCTCATCTCGGTACCCAGTGGCAGTCATGCTACCTCTGGCAAGCACATGGAGGGCTGTGCGGCCCTCCAAAGAAATGCCACCTCACACCATTACTGACCCACTGCCAAACCGGTCATGCTGAAGGATGTTGCAGGCAGCAGATCGCTCTCCACGGCATCTCCAGACTCTGTCACAACTGTCACATGTGCTCAGTGTGAACTTGCTTTCATCTGTGAAGAGCACAGGGCACCAGTGGCGAATTTGCCAATCCTGGTGTTCTCTAGCAAATGCCAAGCGTCCTGCACGGTGTTGGGCTGTGAGCACAACCCCCATCTGTGGACGTCGGGCCCTCATACCATCCTCATGGAGTCAATTTCTAACCGTTTGTGCAGACACATGCACATTTGTGGCCTGCTGGAGGTCATTTTGCAGGGCTCTGGCAGTGCTCCTCCTGTTCCTCCTTGCACAAAGGCGGAGGTAGCGGCACTGCTGCTGGGTTGTTGCCCTCCTACAGCCTCCTCCACGTCTCCTGGTAGCGCCTCCAGCCTCTGGACACTACGCTGACAGACACAGCAAACCTTCTTGCCACAGCTCGCACTGATGTGCCATCCCGGATGAGCTGCACTACCTGAGCCACTTGTGTGGGTTGTAGAGTCCGTCTCATGCTACCACGAGTGTGAAAGCACCACCAACATTCAAAAGTGACCAAAAGATCAGCCAGAAAGCATAGGTACTGAAAAGTGGTCTGTGGTCCCCACCTGCAGAACCACTCCTTTATTGAGTGTGTCTTGCTAATTGCCAATAATTTCCACCTGTTGTCTATTCCATTTGCACAACAGCATGTGAAACTGATTGTCAATCAGTGTTGCTTCCTAAGTGGACAGTTTGATTTCACAGAAGTTTGATTTACTTGGAGTTATAGTGTGTTGTTTAAGTGTTCCCTTTATTTTTTTGAGCAGTGTATTTTACTCGCAATAGATTTTTCCGCATGATCCTGTAAATTTTGCACACGTTATTGGCCCTCCTTCTTAGATTTGACAGGTCTGAGGGTCCAAGCATTAGCATTGTTCCGCTAATGAGAGAAGAAAAATGTTTACTTTGACCTCAAAACTGCTGCAGAGGAACAGCTCAGTTTTTATTGTTAATAACACAAGAAAACTCAAATGTTTAACTTTTTCTTCGACACAACCTGTGACTGTGTGAAGTTATAAAGATTAGAGGAGCTATAAGGGCAACAACAGACACTTCAGAAGTTGAATGACCTGCATCAGTAAGTAACATTTTAACTATAAATCTGTGAGTCATCTTGCATCAGGTGAAAGTATTATTAACTTGATTATTCATGGTGACATTGCAGAAAGTTTCTGGTGTCTGTTCCCAGTCAGTTGTGATTAGTCTTTCTTTTGTAGCTGTGAATGCTGTCATCTCTGCAGTCAGAAATTCAAATAATCTCCACCAGCTGCTATTTATTGTCCATAATGGGTTTAAAATATGTCATAAAAATACCTTTCATGTGTCAAGCTGGTCGGTCCAACATTTTGTTGCAAGCAGAGCAGGACAGGTCAGGACCTAACAACAAATCACCAACTTTACTTTTCCACCCCTTAAACTGGTGAGAGGCCACACATGAAGCTGCTGTTATTCAGTCCTGAACTCCACATCTGTGAGAACATTTGTGGTTTACTGTTAGTGAAAGCTTGTTATGCGTGGATGTGCAGCACATACACTTGACCAATAAGTGTTTTGTTTTCCAAATTAACAAGATGTTTTAAATTGACTTAAAGTCTTGATTTCATGAACAAAAATAACCGAACAGCTGCATCTCTGAAGAATGAAGGAGGTACTGAGACTATTTCTGGGATGTTGCAGTGATTCTCTGGGATCACTTTAGCCAGTCTGACTTTAGGATTTAGGACAATTCATCTAACATGAACTCAAGCTGTTGTGTGGGACAAACTCAAGGGACAAAAATGCTTGTATGTCCTAATGTTTCAAATCTAAACTGAAACATTTAAAACTAAGCAGAGAGGTCATAATTGCTCAGGAAATCAAGCTTTCATGTCAGCACAAATTCTTTAGGTAGTTTAAGATGTCTTGTTACTTAGAAAAACAAGTTTTCTCTGAGGTAACTATTTCTGCAAGATTACAGTTTCATTGATTCCGACAAATTGGACCCTTTTTTCCCAAGAGAAGTCCAAGTCTGGAACATTTAAAAAGTTTGTGTCCTGTTTTCAGCCACTGTCGTCTTTTTTTTAATTTTGTGTTTTGTATTTCAGTTTCAGTTTCTCTCTAGTTAAGTTAAGACACCGTAGGTGCTTGATTAGGTTTAGTCATAGATCATTTTTTGACCCACAGCACACAAGTGGCTTTGCAGTCTCAGGGTGCCTGTTACAAACACTGAAGGACTTCTACTGAAGTCTATTGGACTGCCCTGAACATGGAAAAATTACCTAGTCCATAAAAATGTAACAATAAGTGGTCCAGACCAACTTTATTCATAATTTCATACAAATGTACAGGTTCTCCTGATGAAGGCAAAACACTATGATGGCAATAAATCCAGTCCACAGTATCCTGCAGACATCTTCAGGCTTTTTTATTATTATTATTTATTTATTTATTTATTTAACATGCCAATCAACTGAACTTTATATGTACAAAAATGTCGAGAGCTCGATTCAGCTTTGGGGTTGTCAGATAAACACATCTTGTGGACTACAGTTCCTATAATCCTCAGTTTTACTTGCACAGTCATCAGAGACGTCTCCTGTGAAAGTATTTCTCTCTGTTTTGTGGAAAGAGTTCTTACAGTATCAGTGCAGAGCATGTGTTGCAACATCAATCTACTCAACTTTTCTCTACTTTTCCCTGAATGAGTGTCCTCTCCATCTACCAGCAGCAAATCCTGCAGCACAGAGTGAGCTGCAGAGGTGTTTCAGTCTGTGTAATTTGTTGGTTTTTAATGGAAACCTTCGAGTGAATGATTATTATGTCTGTGTGAGTTGTTCTGCAATGAAAGAGTGGACTGACACGTTTATATTCTGACATCTCATTTGTCATCGTTGTTATCTTATGAGTGATAAGCAGCAGATATGGCACACAGGTAGATCTTTGTATCTTACTGCCATTCCCTGGGCCTTTTGCCCAGCGTTTGTGTTTTGCTCTTCTGTTGTCTTTCCCGGTGTGCATATGGTTTTGATTTGTAGTTCATTATAATTTTCTAAGTCCTGTGATTTGTTGTTATTTATGTTGCATTCCTGTTTCCCTTTGAACTTCTTGTCCTCCCCACGTCTCTGTGCTCCAGCGCCTGTTTTGTCCCTCAGTGTCAGTCGTCTTGTTTCAAGTGTTTTATTCCTAGTGTTGTGACAAGTGTGCATCTCTGTTCTCGTGCTCGCTTGTTTCCTGTTTTACTTTGTCTTTGTCTCTTGTGCTCTGTGTTTAGTTTTACTTCCTGATCTTGTCTGTTATGATTGCCTACACCGGTGCCCCTCACCTGTTGCCTGTTTCCTCATGTGTCTCGGTGTATTTATTGTCTGTTTCCCTGGTCCCTTGATGTGTTGTCGTCAATGTTTATCCACGCTGCGCATCTTAGATTTGTATTTTAGTTCTGGCCCCAGAACTTCAGTGGATAAAAGTAACTCCAAAATAGATTCAAGCTTGTGCATCCAATTCTTGTATTTTAAAGTCATCAAAGGTGTTTGCTGTGCAATCATTCCAGCCTGGAAAAAAAGAGCAATCCAAAGAAATCATTACATTCAGTAAAGGAGATAATCCATGCAGTTAGCAACAGATCTGGTCAATTGGTAATAATTAAGAAGACAAACACACTGGTACAACTATAACACATAAATAGTAACACAACTTACAAGTATGATTGCAAAGCTGTCTTTTGCAACTAGGTTTGCGAAGCAGTGACTGGACTGTAACGAAGGGTGTGTTCAGACAAATGTGTCCCTGGGTGTCTGATCACTATTTAAAGATTCCAGGAGAGACCAAAGAGGAAATTGGGTGGGGGACTTGCTTAGGTGTTTTAGGTGTTTTGGGGGGGTGGGGTGGTGGGGTATGGGTATATAGTTTTACTATAGATTTGGGGTTATGGATATTGTTGGATGATTGGGTGTTTTAATTGCTTTTTGGAAAGTGTATGAATACTCCTGCCAGATTTCCAGCAAGGTGTGTCTCATCAGCTGCTGGGGATAAACAGGGCTGCTAATTACCCAGTTGGCTTCGCTCTTTTCTTTGTCTGTGCTGCTGGATCGAGTCGCATTTGCGTCACAAGGCAGCTGAGTCAAGTGTTGTTTACTGAGCCTTGATTAATAAAAATGACAAAATGTGGACTCGAGTAAATCAAGTCTCTGCCTGCAGCAATTAAAGCCTTGCCGCTCAATGGTCATTCTTCACATGGACAAACACTGTTTGCTTCACCTAAACTTGTGCTGTCACATTATTTTATTTGTTTTGTGAAAACTGACCACATGTATGTCAAGCTTGTATCTTGTTTTTACCCGTCTGTGGGTAAAATATTACTTTCTAAAATATTGTCTTAAAACTCTTTCCACACATTATGTGAATACAGCTAAACCCAAACAACAAACAACCATGTTTTTCCCCCTTCAGTCATTCTATTGATAGAAATCTATTAATAGAAATAATCCCTACCAAGTGGAGGTTGGTTGACTTTGAATTGTAATTTACAGCATATTAATCATTGGCTTATCGCTCATCATGGTGTGACATAATAAAGGCTGCTCAAGTCATTTACAGCCAGGTAACACTATGATATGTGTAATAAAAACAGCAATTAATAGTAATTTTTTATGACATATGGTTTTCACTGTTTTTGCTCATTGTCAAAACTCGGGGTTAGAGTGTTATAAAGGGTTGTATTCATGCATTTGGCTACACACACACACACACACACATTTGTACTCACATAAAAACGCAGAGTTCCCGTTAACTTTGCCTGAATCGTGGCTGATTCTGGACAAACAGTGGAGGGTGTTACTCTGAGCAGACCTGTAATGTTTGCATTCCAGAGGAATACACTGAAAACAGCCAATACATGAACAACAAGGACTCACAATCTTTACAATTTGAACATTTTTATTGCCATGAAATCATTTTTTTTTCTTGTAAATTAGAATGAGGGAAGTTTCTAAATTCAAGAAACATTTGCTCCCAGAGTACTAATACCTCTGTATTGCATCCGTATTGCAGTATGTCCAGTATCACGGCTCTGACACCAAAGAACAGCTTATGCATATCTGGGACACCAGCAGCACTGAATGTGCTGGGATGTGGCAAACTCAAAGATAAAAGTGCATTTACTGGATTTGCTTTGTTAACTCTTGCTTGAAAATGACAGTGATGCACAAACAGTGTGCAACGCACAATTAGAAGGGCAGTTCAGTGAATAAGGATCCACGCTCGGGGGGTTTTGTGTTAACTTAAAATCTGTGGTTCAAAATTACCCTCAGTAAACACCTTTTTTTTCTCCGTTGTGTTCAAGATGCTCAGAGATGTTACATTTCTAATGAGGTCACTTCCAGTGCAAAAACCTCAAGATATAAAATGATGTTAAGCTATTTGAAACATATTTTAATACAAAAAAAAATTTTAATATTTACCACAGAAATATGAAGGCAGTTTCTCCACATTCAGAGTCCAAAATCCAAATGAAGCATGTCACTGTAATTGTATCTAACCTTTCCCTCCTTCTGGAGTTCTTGCACCTGTAAATGACTAATATGGAAAAATTCCTTCACACTTATAAAGTACATTGTATCTTATTTGTACAAAATGTTTTTCACAGTGTGTCCACATCCGCCCTCCACTAAAGGTTGCAGGTTATCTATAAGAACAATGGTCAAGGATACAGCAGGTGTCCAGCAGTTGTACTGATACTTGAAACATCATCATAACATCTGTCAATGATTA
Organism: Archocentrus centrarchus; assembly: GCF_007364275.1. Taxonomy (NCBI): domain Eukaryota; kingdom Metazoa; phylum Chordata; class Actinopteri; order Cichliformes; family Cichlidae; genus Archocentrus; species Archocentrus centrarchus. The sequence goes on along the minus strand of NC_044368.1, from coordinate 20,539,688 downwards.
CAGTTGTGATAAGTGGGAGAGGTGACATTTACTGATGGCAAAACTTCCTGAGGCCCCATTTGATCTCCAAGAGCAGAAGGAGGAGGAAGAGAGACAGATAAGGACGCTCACAGGTATGTAGAACAAGCTGCTCTCCGTGTACTTAGGAGTTGGAAAATAAAGATAATATTGGGAAAGTCAGGAGCTGAGACATTTAAGTGCTACAATTCAAACCGAGCCTCTCTGGCTCTGTTTAGTCAAACCTGATAAATCTCCCCTTCTAGGATGGTACACGTTTTGACCTGGCTTATGTGATCTGCCTTGTATTTGAGGGTCTGGACCTTTGGTGTTTTCTGTTAACGTTCTTTGATAAGTGATGTTCAAAGGCAAGACAGGAGCCTCTTCCTAACCTAATGTGATTAATGGATCTCAGAGCCACATAGAGAGGAAGCAGCATCTGTCCAGGCAGCAGAGGCGAGATGATGCGTCCGGGAGTTAAGCAGTATGTGGTGACCAGACCACTGTACTCGGAGGAGTCCTTCGCTCAGGAACATGAAAAGGTCTACAGGCACCGCAAAACCACGCTGGATCACATCAAGCAGTACTTTACGTAAGGAACGAGCAAGTTTTTTTTGTTGTGTTTTCTGAGTAGTTTCTGTCTCGTGATCACTGAATAGTGAAGTCTTCTGATGACAGGAAACTTTTGTAAATTTAAAAACAACTTATTCTCATTTCAATTCAGGTCTGTATTAAATTAAAACTTAAACCTTATTTCACTCAGCTTTGACAGTTTAAGTTAAAGTTAATGGTGGTGTCATTGCAAAATATCCACTGTTCACCAACATGAAAAACATTACGTGTTATGTTTATTTTATGTTTGTAAAAGGTGAATGAAGCAAAAATCCAGAACTCTGTCTTTATTTTAATGATGCTTTGGTCCTCAGTCCAACATTAGACTGCACATCTAAATAAAATAAATATCATTTTTATATTAGTCTCACAACCTAAACTTTTGAAAATTAAAATTAGATCTAGAAGACATTATAGCATGACATTTATAGGGAGAGCAAAACACCTTTGACCAGATTTTTGAAGAACGGTGAGAGGTGAAAGTATTTATATCCTTTACTTTTAACTACAACTCTAGCAAAGGTGATGCAACAGAGGTGAAATTTTATCCATTTTAATGCATGTGACCCCCTCTTTGTCAATGCACCAGGTTCAGTAACCATCTAAACTAGTACTGCTTTTTTTTTTTTTTTTGAGGCAAAGGTGTAATTCATTTTTTAAATTGATTAATTGTTTTGTACAGCACTTTGTGACTTTTTTTGTCTGAGAAAGGCACTTTATAAATAAACTTTACCTTATCTTTACCTTGGATTTTATTAGCAGACAAGTTAGCAAGTTCATAATTTAAACTTTTGAGACTTGGTAACAGTTCCTGCTATCTACACTGGTTTTAATGTTTAAAAATTCAATTCAATTCAATTTTATTTATATAGCACCAAATCACAACAGTCACCTCAAGGTGCTTTGTATTGTGGGTAAAGACCCTACAATAATACAGAGAAAACCCAACAATCAAAAGACCCCCTATGAGCAGCACTTGGTGACAGTGGGAAGGAAAAACTCCCTTTTAACAGGAAGAAACCTCCAGCAGAACCAGGCTCAGGGAGGGGCAGTCATCTGCTGTGACCTGATTAATAATAACTAATGATAACAGAGTGGGTTATAAACAGAGTATAACCCACTGGTTGCACAGAAGAGGGGCCTGAAAGCTGAAGGCTCTGCCTCCCATTCTACTCTTAAGTATCCTAGGAACCACAAGTAAGCCAGCAGTCTGAGAGCGAAGTGCTCTATTGGGGTGATATGGTACTATGAGGTCTTTAAGATAAGATGGTGCCTGATTATTCAAGACCTTGTATGTGAGGAGAAAGATTTTAAATTCTATTCTAGATTTAACAGGGAGCCAATGAAGAGAAGCCAATATGGGAGAAATCTGCTCTCTCTTTCTAGTCCCTGTCAGTACTCTAGCTGCAGCATTTTGGATCAGCTGAAAGCTTTTCAGGGAGCTTTAAGGACAGCCTGATAATAATGAATTACAATAGTCCAGCCTAGAAGTAATAAATGCATGAATGAGCTTTTCAGCATCACTCTGAGAAAGGATGTTTCTAATTTTAGAAATATTGCACAAATGCAAAAAAGCGGTTCTACATATTTGTTTAATATGTGCATTGAAGGACATATCCTGGTCAAAAATGACTCCAAGATTTCTCACAGTGTTACTGGAGGCCAAAGTAATGCCATCCAGAGTAAGTATCTGGTTAGACACCATGTTTCTAAGATTTGTGGGGCCGAGTACAAGAACTTCAGTTTTATCTGAATTTAGAAGCAGGAAATTGGAGGTCATCCAGGCCTTAATATCTTTAAGACATTCCTGCAGTTTAGCTAATTGATGTGCATCATCTGGCTTCATGGATAGATAAGAGTCAGAATTGTGGATGGGGCTCACATGAAGCTTTGGCAGCCCCACTTGGCTAAACTGAGTCTGTCATTTTTTTAAAAGTCACAAAATTTTACCCTTTTTTGCTTGGATAGATTTGTTTGTATGTTCTGTGAGAAAAACTACAGGACCAGTATTGGGCATAGGAGTGCCAGTAACTATAAAATACTTTACAAGGCTAAATCCTTGGCTACAGCTCTATCTGATACTAAAGTACTGACTGTACATAAAATTGGTCAGTATTTATATAATAGTAAGTGATGATAACAAATAGATAAAAGTACCATTTTATAGTTGTAACTGTGGAGCTTTAGTTTAATCTGTTACTCTGAATATTGTTCAGAAGCTTTTCATATCATTTGATTGTAAAGTCCTAATGTGGAAAGTTGTTAGAAAGTATAGATGTTAAATAAACTGACTAAATAGAAAAAGGCAGCTTTAAATAGGTTTACCCAAAAAAGAACAATGCTGAATATTTGTCACCAGTTCAAACAATTTCCCGAAGCATAAAAGTAAAAAGAAAAAAAAAGGCATTCCTCCCTTTTTTCTCTTTAATATCGACCATATGTTTGGTTTTGTTTGATCATTTTAGATGTGACGCTAAGCGAGCCAAGAACGCAGCGCTCTCTCTTTTTCCTGTCATCGGCTGGATGAAAATGTACCGACTCAAAGAGTGGCTGCTCAGTGACATAGTGTCAGGTGTCAGCACTGGACTGGTGGCCGTTCTACAAGGTGAGTATCAACACCAAAGTTACAGCATTTGTTGAAAGGAGGTAAGATTAATTTTTCCAGTAGGACTGCATATTTCAGTGTACGCAAGTGGTCATATTCACCAGTCATATAACCTCTGCGTGATGACACAGGTTAACAGAATCACAGGAGACAAGGCAAAGGAAGCTAAACTACAAGCAAAGTGCAAGGAACACAAACTCAAAGTAAAACAGGAAGTGAGATAACAAAACAGGGAAGACACATAAATAAATAAATAAATGAATACAAGGAACCTTACACAGGAGGGAAGAACGCTGAATTAGGTATGAGACTAAAGCACCTAAAACGTTAAACAACAAAACACTAAACAAACCAAGAATCAATAGAATATTTAAATAACTAGAATGTTCCAAAAACATTGTGTAACTGAAATAGGACCATGACAATATCACGCCACTACACAACTTCTACCCTGCCCTCTATTTGTCTGTATAATGTTTAATATGGGATAGGCTCCTGCCCCCACACCAACCACCCCCGCGACCCTGAACAAAAGGATAAGCGGGAGAGGATGGATGGATGGATGGATGGATGGATGGATGGATGGTTGGATGGAACTCCTCTTCATCTTGCTTCACTCATAAAGAAATTACTTCACACATATAAAGAGGACATTATCTACTAAAACGTCTAATCACAAGAAAAACTTTTGCAACAACTGTTTAACTTCCTTTGTTTCTCCTTCCAAACAGCTCTATTTTATGATAAGCAGTTTTGCAACTTGTGCCCTATCTGATAAACTATGATAACCTAAACCTAACCTCTCCTCTGTTATCTGAGCTGTTTGAAATGATAGTGAGCGTGCTTAATAGCAGGTTAATCATTAAACTTTCGGTTTTATGTATTTTACATTTTTTGTTACTCGTGGGAATTTTCTATTGATTTAACATTTGTAACGTTTTTTTCACATTGCAAAAAAATAAACATATTTTTTTCTTGAATCACTGAGCAAGAAAATCCTGATGAATTGAAGGGTTGCCTTGTGCAACCATTTTAGCTCCCTTCCCTTTCAGTCTACTTTCTTCTAATTGGCTGCCCCTCACTGGACAAAATGAGCAGGTAAGTGGGGCTTTTGTGTGCACAGTAAGAGCTGTGTGTCTGAGATGACTATGTTAGGGATATCCACTCTCACTGAAGTCACCCAGATCCAAAAACATAAAAAAAAACAACAGTTTAGATGTATGAAAGTAAAGCAGAAATGATTCTTGTTTTTACTGAGTGACTTGCACATGTTGCTTTGGAAGGTATAATACTATAAACTGAAGTGAACACAACACTGTATGTGTGTCTTTGTTTTGCAGGTATGGCCTACTGTTTGTTGGCCTCTCTGCCACCCTGGTATGGACTGTTCTCCGCCTTCTTCCCTGTCATCAGCTACTTCTTCCTAGGCACCTCCAGACACATCTCAGTGGGTAAGGCCTGTTTCCATTTCCCTATAGCTGCTTTTTAAATGTTAGAATTTAAGTCTCTCAGCTGTCCCCCCGTCTCTCTCGCTCTCTCCGAAGGTCCATTTCCAGTCCTGTGTCTGATGATTGGCTCAGTGGTCACCAGGCTGGTCCCAGACGAAGGGCCAGTCGCCAACATCACAGGGTTTGAAGGTCTGAGCAAAGATGAGCAGAGAGTGTTGGTGGCCTCTTCTGTGTCCTTCCTTGCGGGTATCATGCAGGTGAAACACCTCACCACAGACCGTGCTGTTCTACTCAACAACTGGTTCACCTTTTTGTCAGGAAGCACGTTTTCTAAGAGTCAAACAGAAATAAACTTGTAGAATCTCAAAGATACATTTGAGGCTTGAAAACAGCAGAATAATCCGGCTTCAGAATCTCGTGACAGCAAACATCCACTTACATGTCCTTGACAAAAAAAAAAAAGATTTTTTTTTGGTCCCTGGCAATTTTTTATGTGGCTCTGAGTCATTTATCATGCCTTTTTTTAGCTTTAGCTTTAAAAGGAACAGACATAACTCTGCCTTTCCCTTAAAAATAACTATTTAGTGGCACATACAGCATAACGGTATCAAACATGGATGATAGATGGATTTATTAACATCTTTAGGTTTATTACTTTGAAGGTGCTATGTTAATACAAGCTATTATTTCATACTCACTGAGCAGATATCACCCATCCTACATCACATGCTACATGCTCAGACAGTTTTCTGAAATAAATTTAGTGAAATTTTACAGCCTGAATTTTCTTGCAAGAAGCAATTACACAGCTGCAGCAAGACTTTTTTAAAAGTCACAGAGTGACGACCAAATGTGACTAAAAATTGCCACTCATGGAGCGCTGAAAAGCGGAAAAAGTGTTCACTCCTGCATCTTTTGTTTTTTCCCATCCAAAAACATGTCATCTCTAAAATCAGCCTTTATTTACTGCACAGTGGTGCATAATCCCTGCATTCCAAATCACACTTTTTTCTATTATTATTAAGCATGTTCAGCACCTTCCACAGCAAAGAGCACACTGTTAATTGAGACATTTCTGCTAACAATCAAACAAAGCCACGCATCACATTCAGATGAAGAGCTGTTACCAAACTCTATGGTCCTCGTAGTCCTTAAAAATTAACCATTACCGTAAGTGTTCGATGCATATTTCCAGTTATTTGAGTGGAAATGACTAAACCGTGAATATTAAATTAACAAGTGTACATTTTATTGCTTGATGTAGGCCTTTGCTGTCTGACAGATGTGGCTTATAACAGGGAGTGGCATGAGAGGCAAATTTTTATATTTACTGTGTCATTGAGATTTTTTTTTTTTTTTACATTTTTATATAAATTGTTACCTGTTTCTGACTTCTCTGTGTCTTCCAGCTTGCGATGGGTGTTCTGCAGGTGGGCTTCATTGTCATGTACCTTTCCGACACGCTGGTGTCGGGCTTCACCACAGCAGCCGCGATCCACATCCTGGTGTCGCAGCTCAAGTTTGTGTTGGGGCTGGAAGTACGAGGTATCAGTGGGCCGCTGTCAATCATATATGTAAGTAACAGACAGTTTTAAGCTCACTCTCTGTACATCAACAATGCACGATGGGTTGTTTATCTCTTGGACTCCTGTTTTATTTTTTAGACCTTGGAGATCATCTTCAACAAGATCACCTCCACCAATGTCTGTGATGTGCTGATCTCCCTGGTGATCATGGTGGTGGTGTTCATCGTAAAGGAGCTAAATGACAGATTCAGATCCAAGTTGCCTGTGCCCATCCCCATAGAGGTTATCATGGTGAGCATTAAAAGTTTCCATATTGTGAGGCTTTGAAGGCTTGTTGTTACCTTTATAACACATTTATAGCACTGATGTGCTATAAATGTGTTATTGAGTGTAATCAGCAAGTGAGTAACAATCATTAAAATGATTTATGTTCATTTATGGCTCTGAAAAAAAATTTCACTGAGAATACCGCTCACAGTTTGTACACCACTATTTAATATATGCTCTCACTTTTTTTCCAGCTGTCATTAATCACCTGTCATTTCTTTCAGACTGTTATTGCCTGTGGAGTTTCATATGCATTTGACTTTAAGACGCGATATGGCATTGAAGTCGTTGGGTATATTCCAAAAGGGTAAGAATAGACCAAGCACGCACTAAAACGGTCTTCACTGTAAAAACAATCAATGCATCCTGACAAAATCCGGCCACTTCCACACCCGATATCATCCATCACACCAGTATATATCAAGAGTAGGACGTAAAAGTCTTTTAGAGTCTTTTCACTAAAGCTAATGGAATCTAGCCACCTTTTTTTTTTTTTTGCTTTGGTCTTAAGTATTATATTTAGCAGTACCAGATAACTGTTTTTAATAAAAAGAAAGAAAGAAAACTCTTCCTCCCCTTATACTTATTTTTAATGTCCTAAAAGTGTACATAAAGTTTTCTAACTTTATATGATAATATTTAAAAACTCATCCTTTTAAAGTTTACTATAAATATGGGGTGCTATAGTCAGTTTGATTCCTTCTTGTTTCAAATGTAGTTAATACAGATTTATTTACTATAATGGAGAACTAGAACAGCACTCAGAGAGAAGTAAAGCCAGCTCTAGAACAAAATTATAGTCCTAACATGTGCCACGCCCACTTCACACACTTTCTGTCTGTTTGTGCGACAGCAAAACCTCCACAGTTATATATTTCCATGGTTCTGAATGCAACATTTATCAATACAATCAATACACACTATACATTTATCTGTCAGACTTGTACCATTTCAGGTACGAGGCGCCGATGGCCCCAAACCTGCAGATCTTCCAAGAGACAGCAGTAGAAGCCTTTCCTATGGCCATAGTGGGTTTTGCAGTGGCTTTCTCTGTGGCCAAAGTTTATTCTGTGAAACACGATTACACCATAGATGGAAATCAGGTGGGTAACAACACTGTAATGTTCAATTTCAAAGTTAACTCAGGACTGTTGTGTGATTTTTTTTTTTTATACTGAGGTGTTGTTACTCTGCGATCTGGTAATAGGAACTGATAGCCTTTGGAGTGAGCAATATCTTTGGAGCTTCCTTCAAGTCTTTTGCAGCAAGTACAGCTCTTTCTAGGAGCGCGGTTCAGGAGAGCACAGGTGGCAAAACTCAGGTAAACTAATATAGCCAAACCCTTATTATTTCATTTATCCACCAGGTAACAAATACAAAATGTGAATAGTTATTGACGAATGAGGGAAGAACCTCAGAGGATCAGAGACAACCTGATAATATATGTGGACAATAACAAAGCAACTTAATTTCATGCTACTCAGGGTATTTTTCTCTAGGCAGAATGTAGTAGGCATCTTCAGACTGCCAAAGGAATTTTTTACATAACATTGTAAAAAAAATTCCATATTTTTGATGCCTCTTATATTTTGAAACAGTGTGCTTGCAATCGTAGTTCAAGAAATGAATCAAATTTACAGACCGCTAAAACCTCTGAACAACAGTGGCCTCTAGTGTTCAAAGGAGAAAAGTGTGCCTTTAATATGGATCAAATCCTGCTTAAATCAGGCTAAAATTTACACAAACTTACAGACATTTGATTGTCATCACATGCACGCTTTTTTTTTTTCAACTCTGTCTCTTCTGCTGTTTTCAGATTGCTGGTTTGCTTTCAGCTATCATAGTGATGATTGTCACACTGGCTGTTGGATTCCTGCTGGAGCCCCTACCAAAAGTATGTAAACCAATATAAAACTCCCTGAAACTCTGCTGACATGCCAACACTGTATACACTGTATACTCTTGGTCCTCTGTTTTAACAGTCGGTGCTGGGCGCCGTAGTCATCGTCAACCTGAAGGGCATGCTGATGCAGTTCAGCGAGATCCCGTACCTGTGGCACAGGGACAGACCAGACTGTGTAAGATCTCTGCGCTTTGAATAGTTATAAAACAATATTAATGCTTTGTGTTGCTGTTAGAAAAGGACATATTGCATCCTTTTTTTGCTAATCAGTGTGTTTACTGGCACATGCAGGTGGTATGGCTGGGTACCTGCATTGCTTCTATCTTGCTGGGACTGGATCTAGGACTGGCTGCCGGCCTTGGTGTGGAGCTGATCTGTGTCGTCCTCAGGGTTCAGTTGTCAGTATCTGGCTTGTAACTCTGCAGTATAACCAAATTTTCTAAATTTTAAACAGTTACATTTTTTTGTGCCTTGCTTTGTAAAGCTGTGAATCTTTTGTGTGCACAAGAAAAATGTTAGCATTTTAATTAAAGTTTGCGCATACTTTTAATTTAAAACTAGGTTTTAAAACATTATTGTTGAAGTTTTTTGTGTTTGTTTGCTTCAGCCCTCGCTGCAGTCTGCTGGCCAACATTAAGGGAACTGATATCTACAAAGACCAAAAGGACTACATGGATGTAAGTTGGCATGCGGCCCCTCAGGTCACTTGAACTTACCTTAAAAAAATAGTTAATAAAATTTTACTTGGTGTACAAGAGGTGTTGGGACATTATCTTAGCATGTGCATTTGGATTATTTGTGCAGGCCACAACAAAATGGAATTCAAAGATGTTCTAATTGCAGCACTGAAGCAGAGTTTAGGGTAAATATCCTGTTAAAAAGAAAAGAAAAGGAAAGAAAGAAAAAACTGTGAGCAAGTTTAATTAAGGAGGCTGCCATAAAATAGAATACAGACGATCTGGCATTATTGTATGGTGACCAGTCATTCCTACCTCCATAACAACAATCACTGGAATAAAAAGCCCTAAAATACAGTACTATCCAAGGTACGATATCTCTGTATCCATCACAGATACGAACAATATCCCGACAAATGTGCATCGGATCTTTGACGTATACGTTTTGGAGATTCCTCCATAAATGGACAAGATTGGACCCTGAAAAATTCAAAGTCTAAATGAACATACCTATACAGATAATATCCATTTAAATATCTGTGAAAGATCAGGTCTTCCCATATTCTCTCCAGAAACATTACGGATACGTGGCAGATCCAACTTTATGGATCATTCTGGAGTGTTTCAGATATGGGCCCTTTTTGTCCAGTAAACATCTAGGTTCAATGCTACATAAGGAGCAATGCACATTTTTCCATGATAACATTTTTATGGGAAGCTATGATGCAAATACAACAAGAAACACTATTCTGTCATTTCTGTGGATTCATTCTCTTCCTCTTGACAATATTTCCTTAGAAGATATTTTTGGGCCAACTTGAAAAAAAGGCAGACATGAAATGTAAAAGTGAGGTCAGAGGTCAAATGTGACATGATATTTGGATGTAAACTTTAATGTGATATTTAAAATCCTCATATGCCAGTATCATTCTCTAAATGTTGCCAACACAAACAAAGGCAGTAGAATTTTAAGCAGTTTTGAAGAGACATTTTGTGAAAGTTTGACCTCATTTGAACCTAAAGATGTCAGAGGTCTGATGTAAGTAGGGTTAACAGTACCCTCTGCTACCCAAATGACCAGCTCAGTATCCCAGAAGTTTAACTGACTTGATTCTATTCTCTGATTAAAATAACTTTCCTTTAATTTTTTTTTTTTCTTTTTGAGCAGTAACGAGTCCTATGGACTGATCCGATCTGTCACTGACATTCTCCTACTTCTCCACTTCATAGTTGCACCCTTATGTGAAGTTATTCCATGATTTTGCAATATTCTGACTCTCTGCAGATATACGAGCTGGAGGGAGTGAAGATCTTCAGGATTCCATCACCAATCTTTTTCGCCAATATTGAGTTCTTCAGAACCAAGCTGGTGGAAGCTGTGAGTCTTCAGACTGAAACAGTGAAAGAATTAAAAGGCAGTCCAAAAAGCGCCAATTTGTTTAATTTAGTTTTCAATAAAGTGATAAAAACAGATAAATTTAAAAAAAAAACAACAACAAAGTAATAAACAGATGTAATACAATCTTGTCTCTGATCTGATTCTGTTATTAATTGTGATAAATGTCTTCCAGGTCGGGTTTAACCCATTGCGAGTGTTGAGAAAGAGAAATAAAGCAGTGAGGATGATACGGAAACTTCTGAAGAAGGGCAGATTGCAGTGGACATCTGTAAGTAAGGAGTTCGACCTTGAGTTTGATAACGACATAACACATGTTCACTTATCATATCATATCACTTATGATAGCTTGAATGACACGAGGCTTGTAATGTGCGGAGCAGCTCGTGTCTGGATTACGATGTGTCTACAACTTAAATCTGTCACAGAAAGATGAAGTCTTTTGGAGCAATAAAAGCTTTGCCAGATCAGAAAGTATTATTAAGTATTATTAAATAATAACTTTTCTTCCAATAGGAAGGCCTGGATTCGATTCCACCTTGGCCCGGGCCTCCCTCTCTCTGTGTGGAGTTTGCATGTTCTCCTTGTGTCTGCGTGGGTTTCCTCCGGGTACTCCAGTTTCCTCCCACAGTCCAAAGACATACACTTACTGGGGTTAGGTTAACTGGCTACACTAAATTGCCCATAGGTGTGAATGAGAGTGTGGATGTGAGTGTGGATGGTTGTCTGTCTTTCCATGTTGGCCCTGCAACAGGCTGGCAACCTGTACAGGGTGTACCCTGCCTCTTACCCTATGTCAGCTGGGATAGGCTCCAGCCCCCCCGCGACCCTGAACAGGATAAGCGGAAGTGAATGGATGGATGGATGGATGGATGGATGGAACTTTTCTTCCTTAAGTATGAACCCTGAGGCGTGATGGACAAAAACAGTGTAGTGTTCTGGGCTTGTTTTTCTTCCAAACATTTTAAGTAATTTTAAAATTCCATCTATCCATCCATTTGCTTCCGCTCATCCTGTTCGGGGTCTCGGGGGGCTTGGAGCCTATCCCAGCTGTCATAGGGCGAGAGGCAGGGTGCATCCTGAACAGGTCGCCAGCCAGTCGCAGGGCCAACACAGAGAGACAAACAACCTTTCACACTCACATTCACGCTCTCATTCACACCTATGGCCAATTTAGTGTAGCCAATTAACCTAACCCCAGTAAGCGCATGTCTTTGGGATGTGGGAGGAAACCGGAGTACCCGGAGGAAACCCACGCAAGCACGGGGAGAACATGCAAACTCCACACAGAGAGAGGGAGAGGCTTGGGCCAAGGTGGAATCGAACCCAGGCCTTCCAGATGGTATTCTAACTGTGAGGCAGCAGAGCTAACCACTGTGCCACTTAAAATTACTTCAGAAAAATCTTTTTGCTCTCATAGAACGGCTTCCTGAATACCTCATGTGGACCCATACATGAATCAGAAGATGAGAGCAACATGGAAGAGCTAGACCAGCCGACTGACTTCAAAGACTTTCCTGTCCAGATTGACTGGAACGGCGAGCTTCCAGCCAACATTATTGTTCCTAGCGTGGAAATCCACAGCCTGATCCTGGACTTTGCCGCTGTCTCCTTCTTAGACATCTCTGCGCTGAAGGGACTCAAAACAGTGCGTTAATTATTCACGTAGCAACATCAGCAGCAGCCACTGTGGCTTTGTTTAATTCATCTTTCTTTGCAGTTGCTGAAAGAGCTGATCCGGGTTGATGTCGAGGTCTACATCGTAGCTTGTGATTGTAAGTATGAAAGTGCAGGATTTCATTAATAATTTTAATAACACCACTGACAGTGAGGTAAAACAATGAAGTGCACCAAACTAGTCATATCTGGGAAGTGACAGTCATCACACGTTGGAGATTTCTGTTTGAATAATAACACATTATCAGGTATCTGATAGTCAGCTGTATATTCATGTACTATATTTAATTTTTTCTTTTCTCCTGCAGCTTACATCCTGGAGAAACTCCATGATTGTTGCTTCTTTGATGATGAAGTTCAGCCCTCAATGTTCTACCTGACACTGCATGACGCCATGCTGAACATCCTGGAGAAACACCCAGAACCTATGCAAAAAAAATCAGACTATGAAAAGGTAAAGAAAGGCAATTCGATTTTTTTTTAGTAAAACACAATAATTAGGCGACATTTTATATGTTTAGTGCTACCAAATATGGACAGAATATAAAACTATTTTTTTTGTTGTACAGGTAATAACCACAGTCACTGTTCATCATCCCCTTGGCAGTTTGAGGAGCAGAGACAAAAATGTAAGCATCAGTCTTGCCATATACTTCTCATTCTTTATGGTATTTGGGATATATATATATATATATATATATATATATATATATATATATATATATATATATATATATATATATATATATATATATATATATATATATATATATATATATATATATATCTTGTTTACATCATTCTAAAATCTGTGAATACAAGTAAAAATGTTATTTTTTCTATAGTTTTTCCAGTCTGTGTAGAAGAACAATCTGATGTCTACCACTTAGAAGAAAGTCTTAAACTTAAAAGCAGATGGGTGGTTTCAACACATACAGTATACGCCTGATTCAGTAGCTGGAAGAACCACCTCAAGCAGACATAACTTGAAGGAATTACTTTCTGTATGACTTTATCAGTCTTTCAGATCATTGTGTAGGAATTTTTGGCCCACTTTTCTTTACAATGTTGCTTCAGTTCATTGAGGCTGATTCACTTCTGAATCTGTCTGTCTGAGGCCCCACCACAGCATCTCAGTCAGGCTGAGGTCTGGATTTTGACTGGACCTCTGTAACACCTTGATGCTTTTTCAGATACTCTGTCGTAGACTTGCTGCTGTGTTTGGGATTGTTGTCTTGTTTGGGTCAAGCTTTAGCTGTTGGGGAGACGACCTCATATTTGACTCTAGAATACTGCACCTGACTACTTATTGGTTTCCTATGGAGGCAGCAAGGGTCTAGTTAGTTTTTCCAGCGGACTGCATAGAGTCTTGTGAAAACTGGTCTAGTCTAGCTTAACCCATATGATGCTCTTTTCAAACCTATATGTGTTTGCTACAGGAATCTAGCTAAGTAGTTGTGTTGTCTAAATGTAGTCGTGCTGTAAGTGATACAGACAGATACAGACTCTCTTTCCTCATTCCTCCTCCACAGCTTCCTGCCTTACTGTGTCTGTGTGACTCAGTATTACCTCAGAATTCCTCTGAAGGGCGCTTTTAGACTGTTGTTGTTGGAAATAGTAATAAAGATTTTATAACTACTAAAATGTTGAAACAGACTGAAAGATCCTTCTTCTTCACCCACAGGATTCAGGCCCACAAACAAAGTTTTAAGATGATGACCAAGAAGAGCAAAGACCAAAAGCAAAATGATGCTGTAAAGCAACCCACACAATGAATAACGATCAACTGCTTTAATTTCATCCTATTTATGTGGTTTTTACTTCATTGCATGAAAATGCTTCTATTCTATTGTTTGTTTTTTATACTGTACATAGTGGATTTGTAGACAAAAATGGTGTGATATATTTTACATGTTCTATATTTTCATGACAGTGAGGATGAATTAGCTTTTTTGCAACAGTGTTCTCAAAGTAATTCTTTCTTCAGGGCAAAAAAATGTAAAGATGAAAGTTCAGCAGCTGAATTATTGGAATAAATATTTTCTCTCTCTAAATAATGTTGTTTAGTCTTTTATTGCCACTTGAGGGATAGTCATTAGATGTTAATATTAAAATATAATAGACATTAAAAAGGTCAATATTATACCCCTGTTAGCAGGAGACTGATTCATTGAAATTTGTCACTACTAGCTATGTACTGATAACATTCCCATTACCAACATTACTGCATTACTATGAACGTGCACGTGTTATATTTTGACTCACTACAAATATACCAACATTAAAATAACATTAAAATATTAACATTTAATCAAATCTACCACCTAACCAAGTGTTAACCCTTAAACAGCTTCAAACTTCCATCAGTCCAAAAGTCTAAAACTCATCAAACACACACACAAAACTATATAAACTTAAGAGACTCAGAGTGTATAAATTCAGTTAAATTTGTTCTCTTTAGTGTGCTCTGTAAAACCACATGTTGAACACACACAGTCTTTGTTGTGTCTGCTAAGTAAGCTGCAATGGAGGCAGTACCCACACCCCGACATCCACCAACAGTTCTGTTATGACGCATATGCAAGTTCTGCATGTTTGGCTGCATGTTTATTCTTCACATCACTTCCGTTATCACACGCTCCCTTTGCTGACACATCATTTCCACTCTGGGAGTGCTGAGTCTGCACACACCAGGCTCTGTTTTCTCCAGCCACAACAAATTTGCTCCCTCCTTGGGCCGCCCTTCATCTCCCAAGCAAGCAATGTTTCCTCTGATCTGATCACGACCGCTGTTTTTCCAACCTGCTCAGAAGTACATTCAGTCTCGTGGCATGCTTCTTATGAGGTCAGAATTGACCGTGCATGGGTCCCCATAGAGCCTCTATCTGCCAAGTCACAATAATAACTCTTTTGGTTCCTCGCACATCGATAATGTTTTTCTTTCCTTGTTTTTTTGGGGATTTCTTCAAAACGTGTCGATCATAATTATTGATTGTCTGGTTTAATATGTAGCTTTGTTTTGAATTGTGCAGGGTTTGTCTGTGTCTTTGTTTCACAGAGCAGCTTTATCAAAATGTGGCGGTAACCAAAGTGGCTCACAGATGTCACTGTGGAGATGGGTTTGAGATTCGTTCAAAACTTCGATACAATTGCTTTGAATGCTTTACTCTTCCACAAAGCCTCGCTTTGCCCATCATTGCTTTAGACTTTCACTGTCTTTTTTCAATCCAGAGCTCAAGGGAAATTTATTAGATATTATTAACATAATAAAAAATCAATTATTATCAAAATAATATGTATTAAAAAGTGCAGAGGGGGCTTACTTAAAGAACTGCAGAATTTTGTTCCACTGTATGCAAATGTGAATGACAATAAAGAATCCTTGAAAAAAAAATAAATACACACACAATACGGCCTAACAAATGCTTTGTGTCCTTTTAACTATGATTTCATAGTGTATGCAGCTAAAGTTTAAATCACTGTGTCACAGACTGAGCAGACTTAGCAGAAACAAACTGCAGCACTGCGTAAAAGAGACTTTGCCCTTTTTAAGACATCTTGCATTTAAAAACTGTTCACCAATAGCAAAGAAAGCCATGTGAGAAAACCTCGCCCATAATCCAACTCTGCAGGTGAACAAAGAAAAAGAAGGATAAGAAAAGGAGATGACACAGTGAATCATCAATTTGTGTGTTAATGATTGATCTCAACAAAGATAAAACAGACACAGTGGTTATACTGATATCAGATTTCAGATAATATACATCAGCCAAAGGTTCTTTTAGGAATCCGTCTTGTCAATATTTTACACTACACTGAAGTTGGGCTCGTTTTAAACACCTGAAGATGGCAACTTTCAGAAAACAGTATGTGGTGTCCAGACCTGTGTACTCTGAGGACAGCTTTGCTGAACATCATGAGAAAATCCACAGGACGCACAAAAGCATTTTGAACCATGTGATGAACTATCTAACGTAAGTAAGCCCTCGTCTCCCGAAATCAGATCATGTTCTTTAAATTGATGTAATCACTTGCACTTCCAAAATGCATCTTTTGTGCATTGAAAACAGTTGCGATTCAAAGCGTGCCAAGAATGCAGTGCTCTCTTTTCTGCCCATCATTGGCTGGATGAGGATCTACAGAATTCGCGAGTGGCTGCTGGGGGATGTGGTGTCTGGGGTCAGCACTGGACTGGTGGCCATCATGCAAGGTCAGATTCTGGATGATCATTTCTTGTTCAAAGCAGCTAAAACACCACCAGTCAACTAAGTGAAGGGAAAGGTTACTGTTCCATAACAAGCATGCTGACACTGACTACTAACTTATCCAGATCTTACTTTTGATGCACCATATCACTTTATATGTAATGTGGAAAACATTGTGAAGTGCAGACACACTGCATATGCATATATGTACATGCATCAGGAGTCACTTACTGTGTTACAACAGGCAAAACAACATAGCTCAATCAAATAAATGCAATATCACAGACCCAAATAGAAAATCTAGCTCAGAACAGCTTTGTTCTATGATATTATATTTATATTATTAAGGTAACTAATTTTCAGGTTTTTGCTGCTTATTAAATAATAGCATGATTACACAAGTAAATAATTAGATTAAGTAAAATATCAAGTTCAACAAAGAAAAATAAAACAGAATTACAACATCAGTCCATCCATCCATTCTCTATCCTATGTTGCGGGGAGAGGGGGGTGGGGGAGCATAACAGAGTGTTAAGTTTTGTGAGGATGCAGGATTGAAATAAACTGTTAACATGGGAGAACCTATGATTCTCCACTATATAGATGCATTGAGGTATTGCATCAGGTATGAAAGGTATGAATTTTGTTAATTGTGTCTCCTTTACTTAACATAATAGGCAGTTTTATTAATCAGAAGTGGTGGGGAAATTGATAGGTTCACACAGGCCCACTGGCCTTCACAAGTGGAGTCAATTCCCAACCATTGTTCCTGGGATGGGAATAACTCCTGAACGGTTTCTTTCCACATCAACTAAAATCTCTAATTGTACTGTTGAAATTTAACTCAAGATAAGATAAAACTTTATTGATCTTACAAAATGAGTGTGTGTGATCCTCTTTGTTGTAAAAACACCCTTCACAACAAGCGGGTTGAAAAATGTGTCAACATCATAGACGTGGCCTTGAATTCCTACAAGCTCTAAAGACTTTTGGCAAGGCAAAGGGGTCTAATAAAAAAATGCCGTCCTTTAAGAAAGTTCAGTTCACGTGACAGTGTGGTTCTGCTGTATGATACACAGCTTATCTGAAAAAAGTCTCAGTGTATCAGAATGGCACTTTGAAAATTTCTTGAACACATGTAGCTTTTGTCTAATTTTTCTCTTTTTCAACTTCCAGTGGATAAAGTTCTGGAAAAACAAAAAGCCTTTCTTAAATTGATTCACATCCTCCTCAGCTATTGTCTTTTTTTTTTGCTTATTGCCTCTTAGCAAATGCTAGTGTGCTAATAGGCTGACCTTTAAAAAAAGAACACGGTAAGCCTAAAGTTACATTAGCAAGTTCTGCCTAACTTACCCCTCGGCGTACTAGCATATGGTGTTTGTCATAATCTCTTCTGAAATGTTAATTCTGTGTTTTTTTTCCTGTGGCCTTATTCAGGACTTGCCTTTGCTCTGTTGGCAGAGCTTCCTCCAAGCTACGGCCTCTACACAGCTTTCTTCCCCATGCTAACATACTTCTTCCTCGGTACTTCAAGACACATCTCTGTTGGTATGTCATGGAAAACCCAAGTCACTTAAGTAGAACTATTTCCTTATTTCTCTACCACAACACTTAGCAGACCTAACAGTCCAAAAATTCAAAATGCTTTCAAACTTCCTCAAAGGTTATCCGTATTATCTTTTCTATCCAGAAATAATAAAACAGATTTTCTGTCATAATACATACATGTATACATCGCTTATAGATGTCTTTTTGGAAAAGATGTGGCTCTTATCATTTTCACAAGCAGAGAAAAGATTGAATATGACATAGCTGAAAAGTTTCTTTTCATCCATCCACACCCATCCTCTCTGCAGGCGCCTTCCCTGTCCTGAGTCTGATGGTTGGAGCTGTGGTGATACGCCTGGTCCCAAAGGACGGACCAGCAGCAAATATCACAGACTTTGAGGGTCTTAGCGATGACCAAAAGAGAGTCCTGGTGGCCTCCTCTGTGACATTCCTCATGGGGATTTTCCAGGTAGATTAAAATTTGTCTCTGTGGATAAATATGTAATTATGTTTATGGAAACGTTTTCATAGCGAACTTTTTGCTTTTCTCTTCTCTGCAGCTTGCCATGGGTGTTCTACAGGTGGGCTTTATTGTTATATACCTGTCAGATACTCTGGTGTCTGGCTTCACCACAGCAGCTGCCATTCATATCTTGGTGTCTCAACTCAAGTTTGTCTTTGGGTTGGCTGTTCCAGGCATCAGTGGTCCACTCTCTATCATATATGTAAGTCTAGTAAATATTTGAGGAACCACTGCGTGTGCGTGCGTGCGTGCGTGTGTGTGTGTGTGTGTTCTTTAACTATCTTTAAAAGCTTTCCAAGCCTACATGGTCCTATGCATAAAACTAACTGTCTCCTAAACCTAACTGGCTGTGCCAGTAGGAACTGCAGTCAAGCATTTGTAATAACTGGCAATGAGTCTTCCACATTGCTGTGGAGGGATTTTGTCCCACTCTTCTTTGCAGAATTGGTGTAATTCAGCTGAATTACACCAATTCTGCAAAGAAGACCTTAAAACAGGCCAAACATGCCAAAGCATCTGAATTGGATTTAAGTCCAGACTTTGACTAGGCCTCTCCAAAACCTTCATTTTGGGGGGCTTAGCCATTCAGAGGTGGCCTAGGTGGTGTTTTGCATCATTGTCCTGCTGCATAACTTGAGCATGTTCTTGAGCTTCAGGGCACAAAACGATGACCAGACATTGTTATTCAGGATTTTCTGGTGGAGCAGAATACACGGTTCCATCAGTTACAGCAAGTCAGGTCCTGAAGCAGCAAAGCAGCCCCAGAACCATCACACTACCACCTCCACGTTTGACTGTCGGTATGGTGTTCTTTTAATGAAATGCTGTGTTAGTTTTATGCCAGATGTAACAGGATACAATGCCATGGTCAGCAGCTGACCATATGGAGCTTGGAAAGAATGAGGACCCAAATACAGGACACGTGGAGGCAGGCTAGGTAAACTGAAAGCTTCTCTTTATTGGGCTGGTCACTGGTGAATCAAAGTGAAACAGAAAGTCAGAAATGGGACTAAAAGGCTGTTAACGCATGACACGGGAAAACCCGCTGAGAACTTAAACTAAGGAAACAAAACACCAAGGCACTCTCTGGGGGTGGAAAACACTGGGTCGAGGGAACGGGAACATAAACAGATGATCCAACAAAGGACAAGGGAAGACTGGGACAATGTATACACAAAGGGATGATTAGGGGAGTGGAGACAGCTGATATAAATTACAGAGAACCAAACAAAAAAAAAAAACTTAAAGCAAAGACCTAAACACAGGAGACTTGACACAAGAGGGAGAGACACTGACTGAAAAATAAAACTAAAGCAACTTCGAACTGGCTTTGTAACCCTTTCCAGACTCATAGACATCAATGACTGTTTCTCAGCTGTTTCTTTAGAGTGCAGCATGCTGTGTGGCTTTTTGAGATCTTTTAGCCTCCTTCACTTTATTTTAAATTTAATTTATTTAAAAAGGGACCATGTGCAATATTAACATAAATGTTACCATTTGATACATTGTACCAGAGTTAGCTTAAAGCTAATTTGCATCTGCAGACCCTTGGCAGGTACACAGAATAATAAACAATAAAAGAATATCCAAAAAAAAAAAAAAAACACCCACCCACCAAAATTTGTGGTGGGTGGGTGTTTTGTCTGACAGCTTTTATTTAAAGGATTTCTTGATTCGAAAGGTGTGGCAATAATCAGGCCTGGGTGTGACTAGAGAAAGTTAACTCAGCTTTCTAAAAAAATATAGCTAATCACAGTTAATTTATGATTTAATACCTACTTTTTCACTTAGGGCCAGGTGAGTTTGGATAGCTTTTTTCCCTTAAGAAATATAAATGATTTAAATTTTGAATTTTGTATTTTCTTGGGTTTTCTTTGTCTTGCTTGCCTTGTAGCCGGAAGGTTGTAGGTTCAAGCCTCTGTTCCTGCACTGTGTTGTGTCCTTGGGCACATTGCCCAGCAGTAGCGCCGGTCTCTGGCTGCATGACTGTAGATGCTCGTCTCTGGATGAGTGATCTGGAACGAACATTTCGTTGTGTGCCTTGTGCAACAACACAACGACAATGAGTTGAATCTAATACTAAAGTTTATTTGTTGATGTGAAACATGAAGTGTGAGATATGCGAAAAAGAAATCAGTAAGGGGACAAATACTTCACAGTACTGTATTTTAACTATACTTTGTAATGAAATACTTCACCGTTGGTTCTTGTATTTATATGACTATTCCATCACACCCTTAGTCTAATTTGCCAGTGGAAGAGTCTTGATGTTGGATTGAAGAGCAGTTGAGTGGTTCAAAGCAGGATATGAGGTGTTGGAGGATACGCAAGCCAGATAAATTATTGATCTGAAATACTAAAAAATTATTTAACTGGTACAGCCCTGAGTTACAACTTATCAACCCCTCACACATTTGTTTGCTCCATCTGTGCAGACCCTGGAGAAGGTCTTTGTCCAGATCACCTCCACTAACATCTGTGACCTGGTGATGTCCATTATAATCATGCTGGTGGTGTTTGTTGTGAAGGAGCTGAATGACCGATACAAAGCCAAGTTGCCTGTTCCTGTTCCAATAGAGGTTATCATGGTGAGATACTCCTCCTGCTCTATCTTTTTAACTACAAATAAACTTTAATGTACATTAATAACATTTCTCCACATAAATGATCATTTTAACAAAATTGGCTTATTTTGCCAAAGTGAACCATTTGAGCACTAAGCTATCATCAGTGACAATCATGACCCTAATTATAACCCTAGATTACATTATTTTTGTTTTTATTCAATTGTTATTCAAAGTTTGTTTTAGCCTTATCCAAAATACAGGATACGAATAGAGTTAGGGTTTCCACCTATGATGACTCAGCCCTTCGAGGTTAAGTGTGTGGTAATGTAGTGAAGTTTCAGGAAGCAAAATGGACATTTGCCTAAAAAGTCCTTTAAAAAAGTCCTAAAAAGAGCTGGATTAACATGGAACATCACAACAAAGTTGGTTTTAAAAATAAAGGGTTGTTTCAGGTCTTGGTAAGTTAATTTTCATACAATTATGGCTAAACACCAACAGCTGCCAATGGTCCATGTGTCTGTTGTTGGTTAAATAAGCCTTTAAAATGACAGTTTTTAATGTTTTTTTTTATATTGCTTGTTGTAAACCATACTGTACATTTATTTAGAGTTTTAAGGGAGCTATGCCTTCAGTATGAACCTGTAACCTTAAGGCTGAGTGCCACAGACAGTGTAGCAGAGTCAGAAAAGTATGGAGGAATGGACTACACATTTTTTAATATGGACAAGACATGCTGAGATTAGGTATCCAATATACCAGATTATTACGGCTCTCTTTCTTTCACACAGACTGTCATTGCTTGTGGGGTGTCCTACGGCTTCAACTTTGAGCAGAAATATGATGTTGATGTTGTTGGCAAAATGGTTAGTGGGTAAGTTCTCTGCATAAGTCTTTGGTTTGTTCTTCCGTCATGTCATTTAAATGATGAACAATGACGAACACAATCATCTTTCAGGTATGAGCCTCCCATTGCACCCAGCGTGCAAGTCCTCCAAGAAAGCACTGTGGAGGCCTTCCCTGTAGCCATAGTTGGGTTTGCTGTAGCCTTCTCTGTGGCCAAAGTATACTCTATTAAACATGATTACACCATTGATGGAAATCAGGTGAGTATATCTTTGTCTTACTTTGGCAGAGGAAAAGGAGTTAATCGGTTACTAAAGTAAAACTTCTCATGATTTTGGTTATGGCACTATAACTTTAAACTGTATCACAATATAACTGTATCGAGCTTTTGAGCTTTCATGGGTTACATTAAAAAAGAAGGTCAAAGAGAATCTGTGATGTCAGAACAAAGGTTTTCACTATTATAACAGTCATTTAACTTATCATTATTCCATCTCAGGAGCTCATTGCATTTGGTATTAGCAACATTTTCGGCTCAAGCTTCAGGTCGTTTGCAGCCAGCACATCACTCTCCAGGACTGCTGTGCAGGAGAGCTCAGGAGGAAAAACACAGGTTAACAGAGCTACCTTTTATGCAGTAGCATCCATTTACTGGGTCATGAACTTTAACTGGGCCACTGGGGTTTGTTTTTCCCATAAGATTCATTGTAAAATCATTTTATAATCTGCTTTATTCCCACTTTTTCTTCCACTGGTAGCTTTAAAATGAAACATTAACTTTTTATTTTTTCTTTTACAAATGCAGATTGCAGGCCTAATCTCAGCCATGATGGCAATGATTGTAACTGTAGCACTTGGTTTCCTATTGGAGCCACTCCCCAGGGTGAGGGTCACCTTTTATTATCCCAGTATTTTTATTTTGTCAGATGTAAGGAGAGAATTAACTGCTTTCTCCTCTATTGTGTAATTGATTATGGCAGTTATAACTGTACAGTATGTTGGAAGGTTGATTGTTTCATATACATCCGCTTTTTGACTGCAGTCTGTCTTGGGTGCCTTGGTAATCGTCAACCTGAAGGGAATGCTGATGCAGTTTAAAGAAATTCCATACCTGTGGAGGAGGGACAAAACAGAATGTGTAGGTGTCCGGTAACTGTCGTGGGCCTTGTTCATATCTGGCATCAGTATTGTTTTGGGTAAAATGAGATCACAGTTTGGCAGCTCCGCCAAAGCCATTGTTCTTTTTCACAAGCTCAAAAGTGAACCATCTCTGCAGAAAATTTAATGACCATGTCCAACCTCTACACAACATTTCATGAAGTCCTGCAAGGTAGCTTAGCCAATACAACTAATTCAGTAGTACCAAAAACTGCAGTTCCCTGAGTGGCCACTTGAGGCTGGCTCCAAAAGTGAGTTTGTCCCCGTAGATTCCACTGTTAAACAGGCCATCCATCCATCCATCCATCCATTCATCCATCCATCCATTCATCCAACCATCCATTCTCTTCTGCTTATCCTGTTCATGGTCGCGGGGGGGCTGGAACCTATCCCAGATGACATGGGGCGAGAGGCAGGGTACACCCTGTGCAGGTCACCAGCCTGTTGCAGGGCCAACACAGAGAGGCACACAACCATTCACACTCACATTCACACCTATGGGCAATTTAGAGTGACCAGTTAATCTAACCCCAGTAACTGCACGTCTTTGGACTGTGGGAGGAAATCAAGCCCAGACCTTCCAGATGTCCTGTTTAACAGCATGTTTACAGATGGGTGCAAAACACAATTTTGGCTTCTCTGGATAGTTTACACCATTCCTAACAACTATACAGTGGGCAAATATAATATTTTAATATGGATTTCATCAATACTGGTAAGATTCAAAGTTAGGAAAGTGTAACCAATTGCTGTCTGGTAGGCTTCATCTCTGTTAATTTAAGTCACTGAACCAGACCTGCAGCATTTTAATGGAATTATCTCGTATCGTGGTTAACACATTCAACTAACAAGCAAAAGATGACTCGTTCTCTCCCAGGAGGAGACGCAGATCCCTTTGGGGTTGTTTCAGGAAGGGTATCGGAGGTAAAACTCTGCCAAATCAAACATGTGTTGCAACCATTTTTGAATAAGGGAGCAGCTAAAAAGAAGTTTGCATAATGCTAATGATAGACAAACAGTACTGAAAACATATCTCTGCTAAGCAGCAAACATGGTCATCATTCCACGTGGTTCCCATTCCTAGTTTGCCAGGAATTTTTAAAAAGAAGAAAACAAAATTATACAAACTAAAATAATTTCTTGAAGATTCAATTCAACTCAGTTTTATTTATATAGAGCCAAATCACAAACATTGTCTCAAGGTGCTTTATATTATAAAGACCATACAATAATTACAGAGAAATCCCAACAGTCAAAACGACTGTACCACCAGCCAAAGTAAAGCCCAGCAGATGATCGAACAGGAGAACAGCAGCACAGGACTCTCTGGGCACACAGGCTGGGGCAGTGGATCTGAAAGCAGCAGTTCAGGCATCTCTGGACTCACACTGTGGAGTAGGCAGTTGAGTTAGAAGGCTGAGGAACAGAGTCCAAGGTTAGGAAGGCAGGATCAAGGGTGCCCTTTAGTCACTTGGGCAAAAAGTCTAGCATCATAGGTTTTTCTTTGACTGCCCTCTGAATCCTTCTTTACCAAATGTCTTTGAACATTTGTTCAAATAAATTTCACTCACTCTCAAAAAGCCTCAGCTGTTCCTCCAAAACAAAGTCTGCTGCAGAATCTCTGCTGGGTCCATAACTAATCTGAGCAGAAGAGGCCGCAAATACAGGACTCACAGACACACAAACTAAAAGCCAACCATTTATTTGGTGGAATGCAAAAGTGCATAAATAAAAGCAAAATCCAGAGTCCAAGATCCAAAATCTTGGACTCTGGGCACAGGAGACAAATGCCTAACAAAATAAAACAAGAAACACGAGGACGCAAAACAAGAATCTAATCCACTTAAATTTAACACTGAAGGATACAAAATAAACCCCAGTCAGAATACTAATGTCAGAAAACAGGTAGAAATATGAAAATCAAATACAGCAAACAACCTAGGAACCTAACACAGGACCTAATAATAAGCAAGAATTTAAAGTCCCAAAAACTCAGAATTCAGGCTCAAAACCCAGAATCACAACTAAAGATGTGATGGACAATTCTCTCACACTTTAAATGCCAGAATGAGTGTGTACTTCCTCTGACGCAGAGGATGTCAGTTGAGTAGGCATCCCTTCAGTGAGGGCCAGTGTGGGAGACTAAAAGAATGCTACCAGGTATGAACAAGGTCTTTGACGTTATCATCACAATTTAAATGTATTTATGGACTCTAACATTTCTATTTATATGTTTGTTTATTTGTCAGTGCCTCCTTTTCAGTGTTTGACCTCAGATGTTTGTCTGCAGGTGGTATGGGTGGCAACATGCCTGGGTGCCACCCTGCTGGGGCTGGATATTGGTCTGGCGGTGGGCTTAGGTGTGGAACTGCTCACCATTGTCTTCAGGACTCAATTGTAACTACACAGTTAATAACATCTGATATCACTTTCTGAACATGGTAACATACTGCACAAGGGAATTTCCTGATTTCTTTCACTATCGACTCGTGCAAATGCTATAATTAGAGTCTCTAGAGTTAACTCTTAATGGCACAACAGACAATTCCATCAGTGAGTGGCTGGTGTGGAAACAGGCTCAACAAAACAGTACATTTGAAGACTGGAGAAGAGGGCAGGCTCGGTGAATCTCCATTTGCCCATTTGAGCAGCTTGCATTTACCTCAAACACTGTTGCTCTGTTTTTTTACTATCACAATAAAGCTGCTTAAAATGTGGAAACTCACCACTGACTGTAATAATCTAAATTGATACAATAAAAGGGTATGTTTTGTTTGGGCTCCACAGGTCAATAATTTAAAGACCTCTGGTCTCTTGTTAGAAGAGCTGCTTTAAATATTTAAAGACATGAAGCAGCCACAATATTTAAAGGACCTGTTGTTAAAAGAAGAGGAGGTGCTACACAGCAGTAAACATGTCTCTGTCCCAACCTTTTTGAGATATGTTACTTCCATCAAATTCAAAATGACCTTTTAAAAAAACATGGTACATTTTCCCAGTTTAAACATTTGATATGTTTAAATCTGTATGTTTTCGATGTCTATATAAATCACCGCTTTCTGTTTTTATGAACATTTTACACAGTGTCCCAACATTTCTGGAATTGGGTTTGTAAAATAAATAACTTCATATGAGTGATCTTTAATTTTTGATTATTTGTGGTTTTCAAAACTCGCATTATACTCCACTTCTTCCTACTGAGTTTAACAAAATTTGCCTTGGTATTTTTGTGTCATCTTGCTGACCTTTATATGACCTTTTTCTGACCTTCTGACGTGTAGAACTGAGTTTGCTTTTACTCTCTGTAGCCCTCGCTGTTCCATTTTGGCTAACATCCCTGGAACAGACCTCTACAGAGATCGCAAAGATTACCTGAATGTAAGTATGTTATATTAGATCACACTAATGGTCACAATAAATGCTGTTTCATGGTTTCAGTTCAGCATGCTTTCCCTCTCAGATATTTGAACCACAAGGAGTAAAGATCTTCCGGATACCGTCGCCTCTCTTCTTCGCCAACATCGAATTCTTTAGGGACAAGCTTGTGGAAGCTGTATGTGTGACACATGTCCTCCCTTCTGCTACGGTTTGTTTTTTAACTGGGAATAAATGAATATAAACATGCTGCTCATACTTTCATACAGGTTGGATTTAACCCTCTGAGGGTTTTGAGGAAGAGAAACAAGGCCCTCGGGAAAATCAAGAAACTGCTTGTGATGAGGGATAATGGCATTACAGAGGTAAGAACCTCAATGTGAATAGAAACCACTCAGTGAAAATAGGCAAATCCAGTTATCAAGCACACAGATGATTTTACATTTGGCAGGATGGGAGGACATTTAAAAGAACCAGACTCTTTGTCACATCATAGTCCAGTATGGGGCAGTCTTAGCAACAGAAGAGCAGCTGCTTCTCTGGGGCTTGAAAAGATTCACATACTACATAGGAAATACTGTATTTCCTCCCAACTTTATTATGCAGCTGAGGAATTTGATCTTCTGGATACAGAACTTGTTTATTTTAATTCGATTTTAAATGCTAGTAAGCTAATATTTTTTTTTTTTGGGGGGGGGTCTCACAGACTGTTCCCACAGGATAAGACAAATGATGTCACACCCTCAACTAGAAAGAATAACAGATATACTGAAAGACAAAGAAAAAATTTAAACTCTTTTCAGCTTCCATGAGACTAATTAGTTCTAATGTAATAATTAGTTCTCCTGGAGAAACAGGTTGCTGTTTGTGTTTATGTATTTTGCTGTTGTTGTTAGATTATTAAAAATAACAAACAAACAAAAAAAACGTAAAGTCAACACTGCATCAGAAATCCTTATTCCTCTACTTGTGTTCCACAGAAAGGCTATGGGGACTCATCATGCCAAACACTCGAGAAGTCTCAGGTGGATGAAAAGGAGATGGACCTGTCGAGCAATGTCAGTGACCTCCCTTTCCAGCTGAATTGGAATGCTGAGCTTCCTGGCAACATCAGTGTTCCCAGAGTGGACCTTCACAGCCTGATCCTGGACTTCTCTGCTGTCTCCTTCCTGGACATCTCTGCGCTGAAGGGGCTCAAAACGGTAAAAAATTAAATCTTTCAGTTCCCTTTAGTGCTCATGGCAGCTGCACTGCTGCTTCTCAGTTTACTCTTCAAGTCAAATCAAGTCAAATCGTCTTTGATCCAAAGCAAGTCTGTGTGCAAAGCTTTGAAACTCAGGAACAAAAGGGTCTTTCAAAAACCGATCCCAGCACAGATGCAAACTGTTAACAAGGTCATTTGACGCCATCCAGAATACTTTTTTTGGTCAAGTCTGAGTGACTATTTAGTTGTTTCAGTTTGTTATTTCCCTAACAAATATTCTTTTGTTCTTCCTTCTTCTTTTGTTTTAAACAAGTTTTTGACAGATTTCTAAAAGATTTGTGTTTTCTTGTTTTTATGACAGGTGGTCTAATAAATTTGTAAAGCACTGTATGTATGTAGTGAAGGAAGACGTGCAAAGGGTTGGTGTGGCAGAGGAGTTTATTAGGTAGAGGGTGAGATGCAGGCAGACTTGTGACACCACCATGTGGTGCAAATTGGTCTTACTCAAAAGTATGGTCCAGCCCCAATTCAACTTAGTAATCTCTTAATATCACAAAAAAAATGTTTGGACATGAACTCATAGTCTGTAAACACAGGATTTGACATTAACTACCTTCAAGTAGAGTTCTGAGGTATTTTTACTTGAGTTCTACATGAAGTACTTTTACCTCTTTCTGCACTGCGATATTTATCATTTTATTCAGGTGAAAGATCTGACTGTATGTTCCACCACTGGCAGGAGTCACTAAGTAACCAAAAGCTGAAGATATAAGATTGTAGCTGATATAACATCCATTTAATCAAAAACCTATTACCTATTCCTGTTTGTCTCCGCAGGCACTCAAAGAGTTTATCCGTATTGATGTGGATGTTTACATTGTTTCGTGCGATGGTGAGTTTGGTTAGCATTTTATTTGAAAAAGCACGTCTTAACTGCACAAGTCCAAATACATACACATCCTGTCTCTGTTCACGTGCCCACAGCTTACGTCCTGGAGAAACTGCACAGCTGTATGTTTTTTGATGATGAGATTCAGACCTCCATCTTCTACCCAACCCTTCATGATGCCATGCTGAATGTACTTGAAAAGCACAAATATGACACAAGCAGAGGCTGTGCGGTAAGGATAACCTACTTTGTCTCAGCAGACAATTTGACATCAGAGATTCATTCTACTTAGGGAAGGTCCGGCTATTTAGGCCACTGACTGATTCAGACTGCTGGCTTACTTGTGGTTCCGAGGATACTTAAGAGTAGAATGGGAGGCAGAGCCTTCAGCTTTCAGGCCCCTCTTCTGTGGAACCAGTTTGGATTCGGGAGACAGACACTCTCTCTATTTTTAAGATTAGGCTGAAAACTTTGCTTTTTGATCAAGCTTATAGCCTAGGCTGCTGGTGTAATTATGCCCCACCCTGCATTTAATCATTAGTTATAATTAATCTCTGGCTCTCTTCCACAGCATGTCTTTTGTCCTGTCTCTCACCCCCAACCAGTCACAGCAGATGACTGCCCCTCCCTGAGCCTGGTTCTGTCAGAGGTTTCTTTCTGTTAAAAGGGAGTTTTTCCTTCCCACTGTCACCAAGAGCTTGTTCACAAGGGGTCGTTTTGATTGTTGGGTTTTCTCTGTAATTACTGGATGGTCTTTACCTTACAATATAAAGCACTTTAAGGCAACTGTTTATTGTGATTTGACACTATATAAATAAAACTGAAGTGAATTGATTTGACTGCTGGGAAACCTGAAGGAACTGAGGCCTCAGCAATCAAATTTGTTTCACTTGTTTTTTCAAAAGGTTTTCTGTGAAAATTCTATTGATCCAAGAACTCAGACTAGTTGAATTCTTACAACAGTGCCATACAGTCTTGTACTTTTTGCTTTATACATAATACTAAATTACCTAACTCTAGCTTGTCAGCTTTTGTATGGAGCAAAAAATAGAAATTAAGCTGCAGTAATACACAAAAAAAGAACTCTGACACATCCTAACTTAGACAAGTGACCTCCGTGATGTCCTAAGTTCTATGACACCAGGGCGGAACCAGTTTTCTTCCAGCACGTGCCACGGGTGCTCAGTGTTGTTAGGATCTGGGGAGTATTTGGAGGTTGGGGTCTCTTTGGGCTCCATAAATGCCAGAATCCAGTTTTCCAGCAGAACATTAATGAGATGATCATTGTTATTCACTTCACAAAGCAGTCATTTTCACTGGCGTTACAAAAAAGTGATTAAAACACAATTTCTACTAAGAAATTAATCATCACTCTGTACATTCAGTATGTGTTAAAGGATAAATCAAACTCACCTTTCAGCAACTCTAATTTGACCACCAGTGTAGCTTCAGCCAGGCCTTTTGATTGAGTGGGTTTATGAGAATAAGGTTACAGCGTGTGGATAGTTAAAATGCTTTGCTGCTTTAAAATAAAGTTTTTACATTTTGGTTTGTTTTGCAGGTACGCGATACTCAGCTGTAGAAGAGTGACTGTCCCCAGAAACATACAATCATCCATCCAATCAACTTACATGAAATCCTGTTTATCATTTTAATCCTGTTACTCACAATGTTGTCAAAATGCTCTTATTTAGGGTGATACGTTTTATTCTGAAAGGCTTTAAGTCTAAAGTCATCATCTTTATATTATCTTTATCAAGAATTGTAAACAATGCAGCATTCTGTTTTTCATGTCTAAACACATTTTACTTTGAAAAGTATAGAATTTATTTCAGTTTTATTATGAACTGTTTATTATCACATGCCTTTTAGCCTCTGCTGTAGTTTCTCTTTTCACATGGTTTCTATAACTGCAATAAATCAGTAACCTGAACTAAATGAGACAAATTCTGCTTAGCTAATTCATCACCTCCACCAGCATGAATGAAAATACTGATTTATAGTTCATCAAACTAAAATTCAGCAAGCATAATTCCTTCTTCATTTTAGGGACATTGTAAGAGTGGTTCCCAAACTTGGTGTTGGGCCCTTTAGTGAGTTCTGAAAGGGGTTCTATGATAGTTTGCCTGCTTTTTATTCCATGATCTTCTAACTGCATAAGAAAGAAAAGTTCTTTGCTCAGAGTAGCATACTGGACATGCTATATGCATCCTTTCATAAGAGGCTGCAGGCAAACCAAGCTTCTATTTCTTTTTAATGTTGGCAAATCTAAACTGATCACCAGACAAATCCAAGCACTTTCATGAGCAATACTGAAGACCTCCTCAGACAAGTGTTGAATGCTGTTCTTAGTAATATGTTAAACCAACTGAGATCATCTACATCACATCATGTCAAACAAAAGAGAAAGAAATGTGCTGTTAAAAATTTATTGAGTTAACATTTTTTCAGTGTACATGTGTGACATCAGCTGACATATATACAGGCATATTTACCATAAGCCTTTTAAAAAGGGGGACGTTCCTGCTCACATCGAAGTCAACAGAATGTTCAATGGAAGGTTTAGCACAGTTAAGTGTGCACCACATACACATTTGCTTTGGGCAGTCTTCTCAAAATCAATGTCTAAATCCTGTAACCCTGAGGTTTACTATGACATTACTCAGACACGTAGTATGGGACAGAATGACACAGACTGTTGCCCATTCAATTAGTTGGTAATTTACTGATAATAGGGCCGATACCGGCTCTGATCTGGGTGGTGTGGACCAGGCATCTGGCTCTGTGGAGGGGGCCCCTGCATCCGTGGAGGTGGGGGCCCTCTTGGGGCGGGCCACATTCCTGGACTGAGCCCTCCTGGCTGGGTGAAGGGGGGACTAAGGGTGCCTTGGTCTTCAGGGAACTGCTGCATGGAGTTCGGATTATAATGATGAGGTGGTGGGGCGTTAACAGGAGGGCCGCTATGTTGTGGTGGAGGTCCCGGGGGTGGGTGGTTCATGTAAGGGGGTATCTGGCCTATGATGTGCCCTGGTGGAGGAGTAATAGGCGGGGGAGCTGTGGACATTGGGGGAGGAGGAGCCTGGTTGTACACCATGTGTGGTGTCCCAGAGGCCTGAGGAGGATGCTGCATTGGGTGGGAGATGGGAGGAGGAGGGGGAGGCGGGGGACCAAAATGCTGTTGAGGTGGTGCCATCATATGGTGAGAGTGCGATACTACAGGAGGCTGGCCAGGATAGTCCCCAGGATGGTGGTGGGGTGGCTGACCAGGGCCTGGGCCAGCAGAGTGTGGCTCGCGAGAGGAAGATGAGTCATCTTGGATGGGCACAGTAATGAGATTACTGTGTTTACGAGTTGTTACTGTGGCAATGCGGAATGTCTCAGGACCCAGAGCAGAGGTTGGAGGCGGGCCTTCGTGAGCAGAGGGTGGTGGCGGCTGACTGTAAGGATCATGACTCCCGTGCTGGAGCGGGTTGGGGAGATGAACATGGTTCTTGGGTAAGTGAGGTGGAGGCACACGGAAGCGGTCAGAGACTTCAGAAGCAGGGGGCAGGTGCACAGGCTCCGGGCGGCCTGCAGAAGCCTTGGCAGCCCTCATGTGGCGGTGGTTGACATGGGCCTGGAGGTCACGCTGAGACAGGTAGGTGCGCTTGCATCCCGGTACAACACTGCACATGTAGAGGGAACCACGTTGGCACTGCTCAATGCGCTGAACTGGGTCTGTGCAGTTATAGAGGGTCAGACTGAAAACAAAGGGACAAAGTCAAACTACTGAAAATTACAGCTGTCATACAACAATGAGCTCAAATACACAAATGTTCAACTAGCTAACGTTTCTGGCTTCAACATCCTATAATTTTTTTAAAATGCTGATTGCAGAGTCTAACTGTAGAGCAGGCTGGCGGTGACCTTCAGCTACACCCTTTTTTGTGGCCTGTGGCTGAATGGAGGCAGAAACAAAAAAAAAAAAAAACACTTTGCAGTTCAATTCCTTGTGCAGTTTTGTAGATATTAGTGCATACTAACATTTTTAATATTCCCAAATATAGCCTGTATGAAGAAATATAACAGCCACTTCAATAAAATGGCACAATAAATACAACTACCAGCATAAACTATTTTCCAACTAACAAATTTCAAATTTTAATCTACAGTTGTACTATTAAAACAGAAAATCTAAACAGACTACTAACTTATTAATGACTATTTGGTGCAGCACCAGGAGGGCTGCTGCTACAACCTAGACTCTTTAGACTGTGTCAAACTGCAGCCCTAACGTGTGTGTATCAGCTTAGGAGTGAAACGGCCTCTCTGCAGGAAGATTAATTTTCAACCAGTAAATCTTTGGTTTGGGGATTATTTTGTTTAAGTTCATTTTTTACCTAACAAGCATGTTTTTGGACTGTGAGAGAAAGTCACAGTACCCAGAGAGAACCCATGCAGGTACAAGGAGAACAGGCAAACTCCACACTGAAAGGCCCCGGCCTGCTGGTGGCTTAGAACCAGCCAGACAGGATCTTTTTTCCCCATGAGGCCATAGTGCTGATCACTGTACCACCACAGTTAGGCTAACTGGTGTGAATGTGAGCATGACTGGTCTATCTTTGTGTGTTAACCCTGTCCAGTGTATATTCCGCCTTTCGCCCTATCACAGCTGGGATAGGCTCCAGCGCCCCCTGCGACCATAAAGTGGACAAGCTGTTTCTCCTGTACAACCCACAGCCGTATGCTGGGTCCCTAAAATTGTAAAAAAAAAAAAAAAAAAAAAAAAAGAATATGACAATTATTTAAGATCAATTAGCTTTTCTTTCACTGTGTAATCCTGTCTGCCACCAGGTGTGAAATCCTCTTAGACGATTATTACTCCAGGAAGAGGACAGTGCTTTTGTTTTTCGTCTTAGTAACTGGCAATTTTCCCATGATTAAAAAGTGATGCTCAGTAGGCAGTATTTCTACTAGCTTAGCAAGTGAGTGACAAACTACACAAATGCAGGTTTTAACAAATTACTGGGTTTCCTGTTTCACTGTTACAAGACAAAAGGCTTAAGGATGACGACTGTCTTCTCTGACTTCCCTGGAATCCCATTCCTCAAAAACATGTTACTAAATCAGTCATGTCCAGTAGGATTTATACTGTAGTAGGTGTCCCTGCTGTAGACGGCTCTTGCAGGAGTGGGCTTTTCTTACATTCTGCCTCCCTTATTTTCCCTCCTTACCCTGCACTAATCACATTTAAAAGTTAAATGGTCTCACCCTGGGCACATCTTCTCTCCTTTCTTCTCATGAAGCAAAGCACAGTCATAACAAAAAACATGTTTGCAGGGAATCTGAGGAGTCAGATGGCAAGAGTTAGACAATAAAATGACTGAGATCTTCTGGAGAGAAACAGCAACAAGACACGTACCATCCGTCCATATAACTGAATAGGAAGACCGCATTTGTCACAGAAGTGAATTGGAACTTCATCCTTTTCTCCAATCAGATTTAACTGTTGGAAAAGTAATAACAGATCAGAATAAGATGTGACAAGTAATGACCATTAAAACCAAATAACTATCTACTTTTTGTTTAACTGTAGTACTCCTCTTACTGGTCGAAAAATTCTTTACCAGGTTCCTGATTTTATCATTAAAATTGTTTTCTGAGTAGTTGTTGTCCACACAGTAGACGTACCTTATAGTCCCAAAACAGTGGCTGCGGGAACCTCCTCTGACTTGCAAAGACATCACCAGCTTTAGTCCCACAATCAAACCTGTCCTCTTGCTTAAAGCCAAAGCCATCTGTAGTAAAAAGAAAAAAAGAAAACATAAGACAAGTATAGCAGAGTTAAATCAGTGCTAAAAAAAAAAAAAAAACCTCCCGAAACCCTGATATTAACACTACACCTCTGATGTTCCCAAAGACGAGAGCAAGACCTCCACTTGGGTCTTGTAACTGATGGTTATGGACTCTGCATTAATGGTAATGTAAGTGGTTTAACATCTTTTGTATGTATGAAAAATGGTATGTATATGGAAATTAAAATTAAAAGCACAAATAAAATCTAAAAAGCTTACTTGACGTCATCAATTTTATGATTACTTTGTTCAAAATAAATAAATTAATAAATAAAATTCTTCACCCACACCATTGTAAACTTTATGTTGGCACAGCTATTCTCTCCTTAAATGAGTAACAATAAGTAGTAACATTCCAGTAATGCCATTTTAATGCACTTTATATAACAACTTACTGGAGATTTATGTTTCTGCAGGAAATCAGTGTTGTAGCTGTGACATAATCACAAAAACATCCTGACGCACACATCCCAAGAAATGTAACTACACTGGCCTGATCAGTACAGCTGATTCCTCTTGTGTACGTCCAGCTACTTTTTCACCACAGTTTCTGAATTTATCAGTCAGAGAATAACAATAATCACCTCAATATAAAGAATAATAATCATAGTAGTCAATATAAAGGACTACTTGCTTTGTGTAAGTTCTATAGGACACAAACAAAATTCACTAATTTTGCCACAGCTAATCCTTAAAGAACATGATGACATATAGCAGCAGACCGTCACAATACTAAGGGATGCCAAGGTATTAAGATATCCAGACAGGATGAAAAGAATCAATAATTCAAATGGTCCTCATTCAATTAAACTGATACTACTATGCTGAATCTATGTATTGTAATGCACACACCACTACAGGTGAGTTTCTACTCGTGAAACAGGCAACTAAGCTGAGACAGATGACGAAAAGCTAAAATCCAGCTTCAGTAGAAGTTTCTTTGAAAGTTGCTGCTGCCACAATATGCGTCACATATTGTGTACAATTAAAGTAGAGCTAAAGATGACAACATGTCCAACTGAATATCTGTCACTACCACTTGCACCTCATCTCCGTTCAGCCCACTGATCTGTCGCTATCACTTGGGGTAATAAGTGTCATCCACCACCAAGATATATGGTGGACCTGATTGCATATTACAATGACTTCTACCACCAGAAAGTCAGCATTGATATGGTGGTTCCATAGTGTAGTTTCACAAACTGACTTGTTGCAACCATGGCATCCTTTTACAGTACCACTCTAAATTCAGTGAGCTCTTTATGGCCCATTCTTTGACAAATGTTTGTAAAGGCAGACCACATGGCTAGCTGCTAGATTTTACAGGATACACCTGTGACAATGGAACTGAAAGATCTTGAATTCAAAGATTAAGTGACATGGACCAATACTTTTATCCATTTAGTGTATGTAAT
This sequence comes from Archocentrus centrarchus, assembly GCF_007364275.1. Lineage (NCBI taxonomy): Eukaryota > Metazoa > Chordata > Actinopteri > Cichliformes > Cichlidae > Archocentrus > Archocentrus centrarchus. The sequence continues at coordinate 20,503,959 of NC_044368.1, read as the reverse complement.
AATAAAACCTTAGGCATGCTGTGCTACACAGTGTGCCTACCATCTTCTCCACTCTCACTTTTACAAGGTCTGCCGCCAGGTCTCTGGGGCCGTTGCTGAGGTTTGCTCCTTATTGGCTGCTTGGATAGAAGTTTGATGGGGATTCGTCTGCGGACATCCGGGCCGCCCAAACTCCCAGAGCCATCGCTTCCTTGAAGATCATTGTCTGTTGAGGAAAATAGAATAAATAAACTGATACAGACTGCTATATGTTGAGCACTGTGCTTTGGAGGTACATAGTGAAGTCAGTCAGGGATACCCCACATGGTGGACTCGAACAACACACCAATATTTTAAGTTACATTGTTACATACTGCAGAGCTGCATGGCTGTATATGCGTGGTGCTGCCCTTTTTCCTCTTGCTCTCCCATCTTCCCCCTCTCCCCAGGACTCAGGTGTCCCTCATTTTCCCTGGTCTGCACCTGAGCTCACTTAGCAATCAGGCCCAGACACTGCCAGTGAGTGCAGGACCCAATGGAGAGAATGATGAAAGGACAGCTCAAGTGGTGGCTGGTTGAGAGCAGTGAGTGGCATGTGGAAAAGGGATTCTTGGTTATCTGCTACTAGTGAGTAGTGTGCACTGTAGAAGCAGATCCCTTGGCTGGCTGTGGTTTGGTTGTGTTCAATTTTGGGCAGGTTAGGTTTTTGCCTTTAGGGGTCACCACAGTGGATCATCTATCTCCAAGCTCACCCTATCCCCAGCATTTTTTTTTCTGTCACACCAGCTCTCTGCCTGGCAGCTCAGCTCCATCTTCAACATTCTTTGTCCAATATGCCCACTAGCCCTCCTCTTTCCAAACCATCTCAACCTCTCTAACTTTGTCTCAAAACTGCTCAATCTGAGCTGTCCTCTCGTACACGCATTTCTAATCACTCTGTGACAATCTTAGTCTATTCAACTGACTACCATCTTGTAAATCTTCCCTTTCACTCTTGCCGTTATCCCTCTGGCACTCATCTCCATGCACGCCACCCTTCTTCATGTCCATTGGTTTGGATGGTTGACCCCAGGTATTCAAACTCACCTACCTTCACTACCTTTTCTCGTTGCATCTTCACTTTTCACCTGCCTCCCCCTCGTTCACACACGTCTTCTGTCTTCTATTTATTTTCATTCTGCTTCTCCCCAGCCTCTCTTCCACCTGCTCCCCACTCTCAATACAGATAATGTCGCCTGCGAACACGGAGACTCCTGCCTGGCCTCATCTGCAACCTGTCCATCACTATAGCAAACATGAAGGGACTCCCTGATATAATCCCACCCACACACACATTTAAAGTTAGCAACGTTTTATAACTTTGGTAAATCTGCTGGGTAATATACACAAATGTTATGTTAGTGCTTCGCCTTTAAGAATACTAGCAAAAAAGCTAAGAAAGTCTCGTAAATTTGGGTTAATAGTATAAAGACACGTCATAAAATGTCATTTCTTTACACAGCTAATTAGTTAGCATGTGCTAATAGTCAAGTAGCATTCGCGCCCCAACTCATGCGCAGTTAGCGGTAAGCCCACTAACAGGAGGAGTGGGAATATATCATTTTCAGTTCAGTGTAATAACTGCGTAATTTTTGGTGCAAAACTACATGTAACCTCCTAGACCACCTTAGGGCGTAACGTTAACTTTTGGTGAGCAGAAGTATTTAAGCATTGCCTTTCTTGGTTAGCCTACACAATTCAGCTTTAACATTGCTCTGGGAGAATACGAGATGTCTTAGCAAAACCGCTTTCAGCGAGAACGGTTTTTAGTCATCTCGGCTCTAAGAGCTGATATGAAAACGGCTATAATTACGTAGGTAAAAATATAGCACGAAAAAACAGTTTGCTAACGTCTCGGCCCTACTTTGCATTTTGCTTACCGCTTTGGTCCATGATCCAACGAGTGAACGCAATGCATTGTGGGATACGAAAAACTGGCTAAGGGGTGAAGTCAAAGGGAAGGAAAGAGGAAAGAAGGAAGGACGTAGTAAAAAGCAGTAAGGAAAAAAGAGCCAAAAGTAGGAAACCGTATTTAAATAATGTTAAAACAAAGAAAAAACGGCTGAATACTTATTATAGTCACAATTCATGAACCTTTGGCCAAAATAACTATGTAATAAAGCTGAAAGCAAAGAAAGGACGTGACTCGTTTTATCGTTGTGGTCTTTAATCATTTCTATTTCTTTTCTATTTTGACGCAGTTTGAATTTCTCTATTTATGTTTTTCAGGGATATTTGCTGCTGCCTGCCACAGGTCACTTTCTGTTAGTCATGTGAGTGACTGCAAAATCTGAATACTTGAATAGATTTCCTGAGCGTTGCTTATGGAGTTCAGGTTATTGCAGCCCTCATTTACATGCATTATTTATTCACGTTGAAATGTTATAGCAGAAAAAAATAATAAAATATTGATTTTATCTGTAATAAAAATATCTGGTGCTATAGTTTGAACAGTTGGTCTACCATGCATATTTAGTTATACTTAAGCACTTGTTTCACAGCTGAAACGGTCTCAGATACACAAACATAGAAAAAAGTGCCATTTACGTTTTTAATGCAAACCATTGCACACTTAGATTGTCTTTATAATACTGTTTTTCATATACACAAGTTTGCAAAAGTTATGAGTCACCCCTAATATTTTGCTAGTAAAATAGGAAATACGGGCAACGATTTATTGAAACATGTGCAAACACAAATGGAAATATAGTTTGTACAGTGCTAACAAGCTTGAAAGTTGATATTTGATATGACCACTTACAACTTAACCTTAACTCCCTTAGACAGGCTTAAGTTCTTTAAAAAGTCTTCAGGACTACTCTCTGACAAGATGTTCCCACACTGCTGAGGTCCAGGGTCTGGGGAGGCAAATTGGGTTGTGTTCCATTGTGTTTTTTTCTATCCAGGTATGCGTCTACTGCATTTTACTGCACTGAAGGCAAAATATAAATAAATGAAGGGTGGCTTGAGTCTCCGCAGAGCAATGCAGCCATGATACACTTATCTACACTAGAAAGCAGAAAAGTTGTGGTAAATTGGTGCAAGGTTTTTATTGTGCATTTTTCCACCGACTTTTTTCTAATCGCTAAATAATACATTAAAGAATAATGTTGATCATAAATGCCTGTAAATGTTGAATAATTAATATGCAATAAAATATAAATGCCACTCTTCATATAAGTCTCTATACCTGCAGTTTTTTTGAAATAATATTTATCTCACGTGAAAACAGCAGTTTGATGTGCAATAACAGTGCCGCATCACTTAGTACTCTCAGATGTTTTGCAGAGCTCAGCGCACTCAAGTCGAGGCACGTTCCCGTTGTAGTCTGATGCGCGCACTCGGAACCATGTCGCCATTTTGATTCGAAAAATATGACTGAGTTTTTCCTGCTTTGCGTGCTAAACTTAGCCCCGCGTTTGAATTACTCTGTGAACGAGTACGTATCATACATTCTGCATTTGAAATAACACGGATTTTTATTAGCGCCAAGTAGTCATTAACGCGGGGGAATTGTTTATTTTGTAGTCTTCAAAGCCAAATTTGACTATCGTTAGCTAAGTTGCGCTAGCTAACAGCAGCCTGTGCTGTCGCAGACTGACCCCTTCTTCAAAACAAATCACTATTCGCTCACAGGCTAACGTATTTTAGCTTACAAGGGCTAGCTAACAGTAGCTGGACAGCTAGTGACTCAGTAGGTGGCTGCTTAACGAAAAACTCCAGCAACAATTCTGAACAGACGGAACTAATTGCAGCGGACTTTCAACCAAAGGTATGTTTTAATCGTAAATTCTCATCGTGAGTTTGAGTGGAGAGCTAATCTTAACTCTGCTGCTGCAACGACAAAGTTGAACCTAAGTTAGAGAGCTATTTAAGTTGGCCGCTCAGTACACGTTAACTGTTGGTAGCTAATTAGCTTATGTGCTAATCAGAGAAAAGGAGGAACTAACGTTAGCTGAGTTGTTTGCTAACTTCATAAGTTGGTACCTAAACATTTTGAATTAACATCGATCAAGACTAATGCTGGTCAATCAGCTAACTTCACAGAAGGAATCAGTTATGGCTGTTGGATTTCTTAATCGTTAATGTAACATAGTCGCTTAGTGTAAATGTTTAGTCCCGTCGACGTTAACATTATTTACTTTCTCACTGATACGCCTCTTAAAACCCTGCATTTCTTTCGAGTGTTTATATAGCCGAGTAACTAAAGAGCTAACGTTAGTGGTGTTCAGTACAGCCCTTCGGAGTCGGCTGAGGCCGGCAGCAGAGAAGACTTTCTGAGATGGAAGTAACTACTCAGAACCTGATGAGTTTGTAGTTGGAATAATTGATCATTTCAATAGTGCATGTATTATATATATATATATATATATATATATATATATATATATATATATATATATATATATATATATATATAGTATTACTTGGAATTGGTACCCACCTCTGGAGTTGAAGTAAACAGACATCTGAGCCCCTACCACAAGTCAGTTGATGTGCATTTCATGCCAAGGCTGTGGAAGCTCAGTTTACGTTTATTTAGTTACACATCAGTGTTTCTCTTATTGTTAGACAATCTTAAGAAATGGCCCTACTTACAAAACTTTCTAAAACATGGCGAGTACTAGGAGTATGTTCCTAACAAATTCCCACTTTGTGATCAAAGTTTGAAGCCATATCTTGTTTGACAGCTGACAAAGTCGATCCATTATGTCACTGAAAAAGAAAACAAACAAGCAAAATATGTATATTTGTGCAAGACCGAGTAAAAACATATTGCATATTATTCTGATTAAAAAATCTTAAAAATCTCTTAAAAATATTTTGTGACCATCATCTGTTTTTTTAAATAATCATTAGATATGCATCTGGTCAACTTTTTTTTACAACTTCAGTGCATTAAAGTGCAAGTAAGCAGCATCAGGATGAGTAAAACTGCAGCTTCTGTTTGTCTTCTGAAGTGTGCAGATTGGTTAATCATTTGGTAGCACATGTCACAAGGTTTTTAGTACAACCCAGTGAACACTCATTTGCTATCAGCTGGACTTTTATTTACATTCAGAGTGAGTAAAAGGAGATTGTAACAGGCAGGCGGGATTCCCTTTCACTTAATTTCACAGATTTTTTTTTTTTTTAAACTTTCCTAATTAGAGACTGTTAATGGCTCACAGTATCCACATGTGTGCCCTTTGTCTGCCATTGTTCCTTTTTTCAATGTCTCTTAGATGTGCCAGATGACTGTTTTTGTTGAGGTTGCCTCTGGTCTGTTCTATTTTGGATGTAAAGTCAAGCATTTGCTTTCCTGCTCGGTGTCCACAGGGAGCGTTCAGCGGGTTATTATTGCACTTGTGTACTCTGTAAATTCATGCCAGATGGACATTGGTGCTGCTGCATGTGCAAGGAAAGATCCTCCTTGGGAAAATAGGAAAAGAAAAATGAGGAAGCACTTTGATTTCCTCCTGCAGTTTTACTTCCACGATTAACAGATCTGTTGTACTGCTCACAGAGACGCATTGGCTGTGACAGAGTCAGCAGATGTAATTGTTTTATGTCTCTGCTGGTGTGTTAGGTTGTCTAGATCAGCTGCCACAGTAACTGCATGAGGGAAAAACAAACCAAACACAATTGCTTGGTCACAAAAGCATTACATACTTATCACTACTTTTCTCTTACTTTGAATGGATTCTGGGATTATGTTACAACAAGCTTTTGAAAGCCTCTAATGTGGTGCTGACATCAGAGAAGAAGGAAAAGTTGACCAAAGTAGTCAATGTATAGAGTGATGAATATGCATATACTGTAGTAGTATTCTTTGCTTATTTTCTGTCGTATTGTCATCCTCTTAAAATAATGGCCCAAGTCTTTAGTTATTTTTCTTTTTTGCGGGGGGGTCCCAAAAAAAAAAAAACAAAACAACCAAATATAGAAAAGCAATTTGGGGGGAGTCTTGTCGCACAAATTTTTTTATATCAGTTTATTGGTATGTGTAAGGATATAAATCAAATCATTATTTCTGTTGAGCTTAAAGAGTCTTTTTTTTTTTTATGCCTAGATAAAGTTTCCTCCGGGTACTCCGGTTTCCTCCCACATTCCAAAGACATGCACTTACTGGGGTTAGGTTAATTGGCTACACTAAATTGCCCATAGGTGTGAATGAGAGCATGAATGTGAGTGTGAAAGGTTGTTTGTCTCTCTGTGTTGGCCCTGCGACAGGCTGGCGACCTGTTCAGGGTGTACCCTGCCTCTCGCCCTGGGATAGGCTCCAGCCCCTCCGCGACCGTGAACAGGATGAGCGGAAGCGAATGGATGGATGGATGGATGGATTGGGGTGGCTGTAGCTCAGTAGGTAGGTAGAGCAGGTCACCTACTAATCGGAAGGTCAGCGGTTCAATTCCTGGCTACTCCAGGCTACATGCCAATGTATCCTTGGGCAAGATACTTAACCCCAAGTTGCTCTCCGACCGTCCTGTCGGAGTATGAATGTGTGTGAATGTTAGTTAATTAAAAAGCACTTAGCTTAGTAGAAACATGCAAGTGCTTGTATGAATGTGAGTGCATGGGTAAATGTAAAACGTGTTGTGTAAGCGCTTTGAGTGCTCTGAGTAGAAAAGCGCTATATAAGAGCTAGTCCATTTACCATTTATTTTCTGTCAGAAGTTGAACATGATAGATATACTTTAGAACAGGGGTTTTCAAAGTATGAAAGGGTGAGCCCCCCTCCAAGGAGCACAATGCCTGCTGCGCCCCCCCCCCAATAATCAACCCACACACAAACAAATGCCACTACAAAACACCTTCTAATTGCTTTTATTTTAGAACCATCTCATCTTTTAAAATGACACTTTATCTGAATGAAATTTAACGCATGAACATTTTAAAACATTTCCTCCCATTTTAATTATTTTATCAGTGCCTTTGTATGGCAAATACGCCCTTTTTCCATTTTTCTACTTATGCCAGAGCTTGTCTCCCCTGCCTTTTTCTTTACTAAAAATTTGTCCATTCTTTCTCTCACATCAGTAGACAGCAAGCAGATAGCTTCTTTTCCCGGTTTATTTTTTCCCTCGCACCGCGCCTCCCCTAAAGTGCTCTGGCGCCCCCTAGGGGAGGCGCGCCTCACACTTTGAAAACCGCCGCTTTAGAACATTATACAACTGTATTTTAAATAACACTGGCTTATATAATAAACTAAAATCTTAATTCTGATCAGTTAAAAGCTTCAAGTGTTACAGAAGAACACAAGTTAGGAAACTAAATCTTTTTGTCACTTCCAAATAAATAATGGAAAAACCTTTATACTGTATCATTTATTCTGTATAATTTAGACTGTTTTAAATTGTTGGGAAACAACTCCAGTAATAATTAGACAAAAAATATTCTGTATAGACCTGCAAGCAAGTAACTTGATTATTAAAAAAAAAAAACAAAACCCTTGGCATAAATTGTTTGCTTTTAGTGATACACAACTGTGTAGTGCTAAGTTGTCACCACTATCACCACCAGCACCACATATCTAGGTGCACATGTATGAATGGTTGTTGTGGCTGTTTGTTATCTGTCCCAATTGAGGTGTTCTCCGTGCAAGCATGCGAAGGAGAGTGAGCTGTATCGGCACTGTCCCTGTATTTATACCCCACCCTCGTCTGATGAATTGCTTTCTTTTTTCTTTTTTTTTTCATTTCTCCCCTTGTGGCTGTAACTGAGGGTACCCTTTCATTTTTAAATTATCCATTCTACTAATCCATGAAATGAAACCTATGAATGAAATTAAATATTTATAATGTGTAGATGTTTTAATGCAAATTATTTATTCATTATTTATTGTGCATAATATTCATTTATTTAAGGCACATGGTGTTTTAATGCATATTACATATTTATCTACCCTATCTATATCTATTATATTTATTACACTTGTTTTATAAATAAAAATTTTTTGTTAACAGATATGTTTAGGTTAATTTAGATTAGATTAGGGTTATCAATCGAGGTCACTGGTCGGGGTTAGAGCCAGGATAGGGGTTAGAAATGTGGTAAAGTTTTGGGACCTGGCTGGTTCCAGGTCTCAGGTGGTGCACAGACGGTCCATCGCAGGGGGTGGAGCTCCTCCCCACAATGCTGGAGGTACGAAAAATTTCCCAACTTGGGATGCAACAACAGGCCTTTGTGCCTCTTGAGCTGCTTGCGCAACATTTCGGCCTATGTTGGCCTTCCTCAAGCGTGAGCTCAGGGCTTTCTGTTTTCCTTTTGTCTTTTTTTTTACCTTTGTTCTTTTTTTTTTTATTCCCCTTGTTTCGTCTTTGTTAGATCCCCTTTTGTTTGTTTTTCTTGTACCATCTGCCTTTTTTGTATTTGTCAAATTGATTTTTAATTTTTAAATGTCCAGTTTGACTTTAATTTTAACCACCTAGGGTTAGGGGTTAGGATTTAATAGAAGTTACTATATGCAGACAATTAACTTTGTATAACCCCACTTTGCATCTGTAGCAGGGTGTATGCTCTATTAGACCATATTTATTTCAAGGCTATAGTAACATTATTTTTGCAGATTTAGATTAATAAGAAAGGAAAAATAAACTATGAATTAAATTGTATTAATATTTAATATAAAAAATATATATATTTTTTGCAGGTCAGTAAAAATATTAAAACCCTGTGACCTGGGGCTATTAGGCAGGACACTGCATTATCATTAATATTAAATATTAACATCTACGCCATCTGGGCCCTATTCCAGGAAGCATGTTTAACAAACCGAGTGAGAAAGAAAAAAATAAAGAACTCTGTTGATCAACTCTGAGATTGGTAACAGAGTTTCCTGTTCCAGAACAGCTGATCAGAGTTAGTTCAGTCAAGTCTAAGTTCACCCTGAGTTAAGTGTGTGTGTGTGTGTGAGTAAAGAAAGAAAGGTGGAGCTCCAAGATCACAATTCACCATGGCAACAGATGAATAAAGAGCAGCGTCTCTGTTTTAATCCATTGGCTCTTGGAATATGAAAACATGTCAGTGGTGCCCATGACATTTATCTAAAAAACGGGGGAAGAAAAGAGCAATTTTGATCACCTTGGTCTGCTCTTCATCTTTGACCATTGTTATAGACAGAGTTTTATTAGGGCCCGAGCACGAACTGTGCGAAGGCCCTATTGTAATTGCTTCGTTTATTATTATTATTATTATTATTATTATTTTTTTTTTTTTTTTTTTTTTTTTTTTTTATTATTCAGGCAAATGAATTGGCTTTTTGGGGGCTTTATCATATTCAAAAACTCATGAAACTTGGCACATGCGTCACACCTGGTGAAAATTTAAGTATTTTAATGGGCTCGGGCAAGGGCGCGCCCAAATGGCTCGCTAGCGCCCCCTAAACTGGAGCCCCACCGCTGTGTTTCACGTACATGAATGAAACTTCATACACATATATATCATGTCCAGGCGCACAAAAAATCCTCTTGGAGCCATGCCCTAAACCCAACAGGAAGTCCGCCATTTTGAATTAATTATGCAAATTTGGCGATTTGCAGCCCTCACACTTTTTCTAATAACTCAGAGGTTTTAGACGTTATCATCTTCATATTTGGTTTGTCTAACCTACACCCCCAGGGGAATCTAAATCTCGAAAATGGTGAGTTTTCGCCAAGGGGGAGGGGTCCTTATGCCCCTTTGAACTTTGATCATTCGCCATGAAATTTTGATTGCCTCTCATTCATACCTACATGATCCAATGTGCATCAAACTTCTCCAGTAGGATAAGGGTGCCCCCCTGAATACATACATATGACAATATTTAATATCAGTCGCAGCGCCACCTAGTGGGAACAGGAAATGTCATATTTTACACTTGGAGGTCCAGCTCCAAGGTGGTTTAGCAGAACCATCTCAAATTTCACCTGGAAAGCCTTAAGAACTTGGACTTACTGTGTTTTCAAAACTGTGAGTTTTTGACAAAAGGGCGTGACCCTTATGGGACGGCAAAGTTCGATGATTCGCCATGAACACAAAAATGGCTGTAACTCAAAGCCCACTTGCCCAATCTGGCTCAAACTTCAGTGGTGTGATAAGCATGCTGCCCTGAACACACTCATATGCATAAAGTCCATAAACGTTAGAGCGCCGCCTAGTGGCAGCTCGGAATATCTTAAAATAGCATGTTTTTTGAGTAGCCCCGGAGCTACGTTTTATCTACATGTATGAAAATGTACAGGCTCATGTAACATCCTAAGACGTACAAAAAAGTCTCTTGGACCCATACCCCAAACCCTACAGGAAGTCGGCCATCTTCAATTGAAGGTGTCAATTTTTGCGATTTCCACGCCTGCTATTTGAACGAACTCGTCCTAGGGCATTTCACCCACTGACACCAAATTGGCTCCAGATCATCTACACAAGTAGCCCATCAAATATTGTGGAAATCTTTAAAAAATATTAAACGGCCTTGTCACACCAGGCCATTAAATTTGGCCTTTGTTTTTCTCCCTCACCACCAAAATTGTTTGTGCACTTGTTCGCACATGCTTTGTCTGATCAGGCTGAAAATTTAATCACTCATGTACACACCCAGGCTGAATCCATAACTACAGATTCAAGACTGTAGGCGCAATAGCGCCCCCTACAGAAGCAAATGAAAATTTGTATGACCGTCCACAGAATTAGTTTTGCTCTGAAATACATGAAATATCTTTCACCATTCCTTACAAAATCCTCATCTATTTGATAAGCCTCCTGCCCTGAACACATTGATATGCATAAAGTCCATAAACGTTAGAGCGCCCCCTACTGGCAGCTTTAAATATCATAATATACCATGTTTTTTAGCTAGCCCCTGAGTTACATTTTATCTACAGCTCTGAAATTTTGCACACTCATGTAACATCCTAAGACATACAAAAAAGTCTCTTGCAGCCATACTCCAAACCCTACAGGAAGTCCAGCATCTTCAATTGAAAGTGTCAATTTTTGCCATTTTCAGGCCTGCTATTTGAATGAACTCCTCCTAGGGCATTTCACCCAGTGAGACCAAATTGGCTCCACATCATCTAGACAAACAGCCCATCAAAAAAGTCAATCAGACCCATGCCCTATTTTGCATGCTGGAGCCGTGACCACACCCCCAAATATTCCATTGCGTCTATGCCGAGAGCAAAAGATACCTTTTCCTATAAAAGAATTCAACTTTCTAGAGACCCATCACGATCACAAAACCTCCGAGTGCGGCACGGGTCGACGAGCGCCACAGGTCGACGCGCGCGGAGTGCGAGGGCCCGATATCACCGCTTGCGGTTTTAATATTAAATATATAGTTCATTTTAATGCCATTTGATATTTTAATGTAATTATTCAGTTGTAATCTGACAGAGCCAAAATGTAGGAGACTGAAGACAAAAATCTAGAGAACCAGATCAGACACAGTTTACCGATGGACCTGTGATATTAGTTACCTAAATAACAACACAGAGTGGATCAGCCCCAAGTCAATTTTTATTATGAAAAACTTTTTGCTATAGTTTGACCATTTCATTTTTCTGAATAATCCTTCAGTAAACATTTTATCTTCTAATGTTATATTACTGATGGAATATTACAGCCCCACTTTTTTATTTATTTATTTTTATTATTTCTGCTATTACTGGATAGAAATGCTTTAAGAGATGTATAGAAAAACGCTGCTTTGCAGTGTAACCATTTTTAATTTGATCTAATGTTAGCCTGATAGACACTGATAGATGACGGCTTCCTGACAGCAACATCAGAGATGTTTTACTGAGCTACAATTCAAACTAAGAGTTAAGTATTTATAGTTCACATTTAACTTGGACAAAAAAAACAATTCAGTATAGTTTTGGAAGAATGAGACATTTAAAATAAGGAATCAAAATCAGCATATCATGGTGGGACAAAACTGATCCACAGGGGATGGGCTGGGAAATGACCGGAGCCAAACTGGATTTGGGTCTGATCCAGTCTGAATCCATGATCATTATCCATTTTGGACTCTTCCTGCCATGCAAGTGGACTTGGACAGTTTCCTGATCCATTATGAAGCCTATAGCCTCTTTTCCACTAGTACCAGCTTGGCTTGACTCAACCCTACTTAGTTTTGTTCGTTTTCCATTACAACTGAGTACTGCCTCAGCAAGGCGGCCTGAAAGACTAGTGACATCATTTGTATGCGACACAAGTGGTTGCTGGTCTAGATTCCACTGGATTCTGTTGTCAGCCACCAAGCACAAAAACATCTGTGCTGGTTTGTGTGTAGCCATGCCCCTCGTTGCTGGGTTTAAAAAAATGGGGGGTTTAATTCTTGTGAAGCATGACTCATCTAGTGAGATCACTGTCTGGCCAATCAGTGGAATGCATTCTGTTGACTTCACATTTTTTGGATCAACTCAGCGCACTTGGAACCCTGGCTGAGTAGGTAGGTCAGGGCTTTCAAATTATGCTGGCAGCAGGCGCATTTTCTGCCTACCCCACCACTCTGCACCGTCTACTTTTTAATTTTCCTAAAAAAAAAATTTTTGCGCCATCCGCCGTCTCCATTTCCAGCGCCATGTGGACGCACGTTGCAATGTTTACGTTCTTTCAATCCTAGCCATTTGATTGGTTCACTACTGCCATGTCACTATTCATATTGTCTGCTGCCGTCATGGCTTAGGTCTCGATCATAAGGTGCCTGCTACTTTGGCATGCCCCCTGCTACTCCAAAACAATTTGAAAGCCCTGTAGGTACCAAAAAAGTACCAGGTACCAGCACCTAATGTAAACCCTAAAAGCAGAGTTGATTCAAGCTCAGTGGGTACTAGTGGAAAAACAGCATATGATTCCTTTGGGCAGATCTGGTTCTGTGTCAACCCACTGAGACTGATTTTAGGTGATTTTCAGTGGAAAATATGTCAAGATTCTGACTCTGAATTTTAGACACCGTACCTTTCAGAATGTTGTTTGACACAAATGGCTGACAGTCTGACAGCTGCATTACAGTTCACTGAGTCACAGAGTTAAAAAGGTGGAGACTATAGATTTGATTTTTTTAATATATATATGTATATATAATATAGTGCAAATTATATATACTTTGACAGCAACTTTATAAATCAGAAAATGTATCAGTGTTTCACTTAGCTGGTTCAGGTGCAGCAAGAGGGCAGTACTCTAAGAGAAACTCCAGTGAGCAGGTTTAGTTCACAGAGTCTGTTACCATTGTAACTGCCTCAGTTGAAGTAAACTCTCGTTTTGGAAAAGAAAACCCAGAGTTTCATCTCAGGGTCAACAAACTCAGAGTTATTAGCTAAACCCATAGACATATATACGTAGACGTCGCATTGAGCGGATGGGCCTGCTGCTGTGATATGTCAGTGTGTCCGCCGTATTGGATATGGCAGATCTGTGCTGTAAATTAATACAAGTGAATAGACTGAACTTCATAAAGGGCCTTGCTACAAAGTTCTGTAAGTTAATGCATCTCATTCACATATTCAAATATGCACTAATATATATTGGGAAACAGATAAGGCACCAAAAATAATGTAACTTTCTCTAATAATTATAAATATGAAATACTTCACATATGTTAGGGTGCAGGCGTCAAACCAGTGAATGCATTTCTAATGTTTTTATGATCTAATATCTAATATGGCGGCAACATTGACGTATGATTCAGCGCTCAATACGGCGTCTGAGTGTATATGTCTAAGGCTAAACCTGCTTGCTGGAATAGTAGCACCCAGAATGTCTGTTTTCTGCAGCAGGAAACGTCGCATCAAGTGAATGTTGATCTGCTCGCTTTTCTTCATTGCAGCCACCACGTGCTCCTTTAAAGGCTTACACACACATACTCATTCACTAGCACACTTAAATATGATGCAGATACATAAACACACACACACACACACACACACACACACAATCTACCTCATCCAAGAGATACAATGCTGTCAACTCTTTTTGCCTCCTGCTAATGTAAGAAAGCCTTCCAAGCAGAGTAATGCTGTTTTATTTTATGCCTTAGTTTAGGTTGTATGTTTTTGTTGTATGTATATTTTTGGTTTTAGACAGGCTTTTTTTTCTACTTGCATTTTTGTTTGATGCCATTAGGAGTGGAAATCTTAGTGTCATCATGGGCTGTGGCTCAGGAGGTAGCACATGTTGTCTATTGATGGGAAGGTTGGTAGTTCGATCCTTAGCTGCTCCAGTTTGCATGCCAAATTGGGCAAGATACTGAACCCCGAGTTGCTCCCGATGTGTTCATCGTAGTGTGAATGTTAGACAGCACTTAGATGTAGAAAAAAGTGCTTGCATGAATGTGTGTGGTGTAGCGCATCGAGTCCTCAAGTAGAGTAGAAAAGCACTATATAAGAACTAGTCTATTTACCATCATCTCAGGCACACACAGTAACTAACAAAGTCCAGCGTATCATATCTTCTTTTTGCAAAGTTCAGTCAGTCAACTGAAAGCTGGCTTAACAGGAGAGGCAAATTAGCTAAAATGGCTTGTTTCAGAAAGTGGATAGACCGAGAAGCAGCTCAGAGCTATTTTGAACTGTAATTCATGCAAAGCTACTCTAGTAGAGTCCAAGAACAAAAGAACTGTGTTGGAAATGATGAAAAACGGCCCCATGTAATGTTCTAAACAACATGTAGTGTTTTTTTGTTGTTTTTTTTATTTTTTTTATTTTAAAGTCAGACTGGGAAAAGTTTATAAGATTTTATGGTGATTTCCAGACTTAAATAAAATATGCTCACCTTTTAAGATGATTTACACAGCACCACTACATAAATTCTCAATGTAATTCATGATGTACCTATATATGCATGACTATGTCTGAATAATCTAACATTTAGTCTATAGTTTTGTCAGTTAATAATCAGCCTTCATGTTGTGCAGGGTATGGTGAGCCTCTCTTCGTCCCATCTCCTAAAGAGGCCCACATTTTAAGAGGAGACCCATGCTGATAAATGCCAGGCCTCGCCACACTCTCTGTTGTCTGCACAAACACAAATGCCTGCCTGCCCGTGGGGGAGGTCTGATTAAAGATATCTACGTTTCATCCACTGGTATGTGTGAAAACTTTACTGTGAGGCATTTCTGTTTTTTTGCAGTTGCACCATGACTACATTTACTCGGACCAGTACTCCAGCTGTGGTAGAGAAGTGCCTATAGTGCTTTCCGTGTAAACAATGAGTGACATTTTATTTCTGTCTTGGCCGATATCAGTTCTGTGTTGTGTTAGAACATCAGTTACTTTCAAGTTTTGAGCTCCTACTGCCATCTACGCTGGTTGAATTCTCACAGCTTTACATGAAGGACCCATTACTAGAGCATATGTTGTTCTCTCATAAACCTATGAAAAATTCAGTGAAGGCTGTCTGAAGTGCCCTACATTAATGCATTAACTGCAGTTGGCCACATCTTACTTGATCACCCTTATTCACACTGTGACTAGTCACATTAGATCAGTCAGAGAATGCTGTTTACAGGACAGATTAAAGTTAATCCCAGAATATTACAGTCCCTGTGAACATTATCCTTGGTATAAAAGGATATAAGTACCAGTGCTGTACTGATCTTCTAGCTTAAACACTTGTTTACATCAGCTTCTCTCCCCTGCTTCCATCCCCAACCTTCCACTCTTACCTTTCCTACTCATCTCTCCTAATTCTCGCCACTGCTGGGTCTCTCTGTGCTGCCTCGACATCTGTTCTTTCTTTTTCTCCTACCTCACTCTGCTGTACCAGGGCTGTGTCCCCCCTCCCAGCGGCCACTATGTTTTGGAAGTTTGACCTGCACACCACCTCCCACATTGACCAACTGCTGGACAAGGAGGACGTGACGCTGAGAGAGTTGATGGAGGAGGATGACGTCCTGCAGGAGTGCAAGGCCCAAAACCGTCGGCTCCTCCTCTTCCTCTCCCAGGACCACTGCATGCAGGAGCTGGTCAGCCTCATCACCACTGAGCCACCCGCTGATCTGGAGGAGAGGAGCCGGTTTAAGTGAGAGCTCACACTGACACTCAAATAACTGCTAGGAAAATACAGAAAAAATATGTTGTTAGAGATATTACTTTCAGTAATAAGCTGCTACAATTTACAAGGTATTATAATAAGAATAAGAGAAATATGAAGTGGAACATGCCGATTCATGAGCCTCATGAACATGTTTGTTTAATAATGTTTCTTAAATACATATTTATTTAATACATATTAAATAAATTTATATATTTATTTAATATTTATTAATCATCATTCTCATTATTTAGACACGCAATGTCACTTTGAAATCATCAGTTTGACAGTGAGAACTGATCTTACTGTCATTCTGGTTCCTTTTCCCCTGTAAGGTTTCCCAATATTGCTTGTGAGCTCCTGACATCAGATGTTTCCATCATAAATGATAAGCTGGGTGGAGATGAGTCTCTCCTCGACGTACTCTACCACTTCCTGGAGCAGGACCCGCCTCTCAACCCCCTACTAGCCAGCTTCTTCAGCAAAACTATTGGCAATCTCATTGCCAGGAAAACCGAGCAGGTACACAGTAAAAAAAAAAATTCATGTAACCCTTCCACTCAAATTAACTGGATCATTTAATGTTGGGAACCTTTCAAGTTCCCAAAGGTACTGTGTTTTTAGAAAGTACTACCTCCTTGAGCAGGAACCTTTTGTGGGGTTAAATGAGTTTCTGGGGCTTAATGTAAACCCTGGTCCCTGCTTTGGAAACTCAGTCTGTTCCTTCAAAGGTTCCTTGTCTGGGAGAAAGATTCCTGCAGTGAAAACATGACTTTAGATTATTGAAACTCACAAATGTGAAAATAAAAAATTCATATTTAGCTGTCTGTTTTGTTTTCACATTGTGTATTTTTTTCAGGTGATTACCTTTCTAAAGAAAAAAGAAGGCTTTATTGGTCTGGTGCTGAAACACATTGACGCCTCTGCCATGATGGACCTGCTGCTTCGCCTCATTAGTTGTGTGGAGCCTACCCCCTTGAGACAGGATGTTCTGCATGTAAGCTATTGAAACATTGTTGTAGCTCCTCTGAGTGAGCTCTAACCTTTACAGTGCTTTAAAAGTATGTGGTTTTTTTGTATCCCAGTGGTTGAATGAGGAAAGGCTGGTACAGAGACTCACAGAGCTCATCCATGCTGGCAAAGATGAGGAGGTGAGTGGAAAGCTTGCTTGGAGTTTCTGTCCTTGTGTTGTCATGATGCTTTTAATTATTTCTGTTGATGTATTAATGTAACCTAAAGGAGTATTCTGTGAATTTAGGTCTTTAATTCAATTACTTATTTTTCAGAGACAATCAAATGCGTCCCAAACGCTTTGTGACATCATCCGCCTTAGCCGAGACCAGGCCAGTCAGATGCAGGAGAATGTGGAGGCTGACCCACTATTGGCTGTACTAGAATCGTAAGTTTGCTGGGCAGTTGTACATTTCTGGTAGTGTACAACTCTCTCTAGGAACTATACGGGGAGGTGCTTTCCCACATCACTCAATGCATGCTCTTTCAAGTAAATGATAAATGGACTGGTTCTTATATAGTTCTTTTCTACTCTACTTGAGCACTACTTCATACAACATGTGTTCATTCACCCATTCACACACATACAAGCACTTCTACATGTAACTGCTTTCTATCTCACATTTGCACACTAATTCAAGCTCCGATGAACGCATTGGGAGCAACTCAGTGTTTAGTATCTTGCCCAAGGATACTTTGGCATGCAGACTAGAGCAGCCAGGGATCAAACTGCCAACCTAGACAGCCTGTGCTACCTCCTGAGTCATGTCCACACAAGCAGAAATTGTGGCCACATGGATACACACTATTGTCGTTGTTGACTGTTGTTTGCTTAGTTCTTGGTCTGAAATGGAGAGGCGTTTTAAAAAAGCCTCAGGTTATAGCATGTGTACACAAAGACTTGCTGGCAGAGCCTGTTTGACTACAGCTTTGATATATATATATATTTTTTTTTTCCTTTGGTGCAAGTTTGACTTTGCAATGCTTCCTTGTGCATCAGAAGCAAAAACATGACTGCTAGCTGACCTTTTACTAGTCCATAAAATTTGTGTTCCAGGCAGGAGAGTGTGGCAGGGCTTCTCAAGAACATGTTTGAGGGGGAGAGGAGTGAAGCCTCCATTGTTAATGGAACTCAAGTGCTACTTACCTTACTGGAGACCAGGCGGTCTGGGTGAGTCCCTCTCAAGTTCTTAATCATAAAGGATCATAAAGTTAATTGTGGTCTCTTTTTCTGAGTGTTAAGTGCAATGACCTCATATGGTAAATATTGTCTTTCCCCCTGTCTATTGAGATTTGGGGGGCGGGGAGGGGGGGGGGGTCACAGTGACTGACTTCTTTACTTCAAGACTGCTGACCATTAATGATTGTGTCTGCTTGTATCTGTCAGGTTGGAAGGGCTAATGGATCTGTATTCTCAGGGTTATGAAAGGTCTTACACTGTCAACAGCAGTATTTTAAATGCCATTGAGCCCCATTTAAAGGACTTCCAGCAGCTTCTTCTGGATCCCCCCAAGGTAAGTCCTGCAGTGTAGTTCCAAGTCATGAAACAGCAAAAAGCATGAGCAAATAGACATAATTTATAAACACTGCAGTCATTTGTTGTGGTTCTTGAATTGGTACTGTCCTTTTCAGTGTTGGTCTCATTTTCCGGTATTGTTGACATAGAATTGAACTTTGTTTTTTATGTTGTATGGGATTCTGTGACCACACTAGTTCACATGGTCCTGTCATTCTCTCTCCAGAAAAGTGCAATATTGACGACCTTTGGCGTTCTTAAAGAGCCACTGGGGAACGCTCGCCTTCATGTAGCCCGGCTGGTGGCTGCCCTACTGCAGACCAATGCATCCAGTATCTGCCAGGAGCTCTGCAACCTTGCCACCATGGACTTGCTACTAGTAAGCCTTTTTTTTATGTCATACACTTTTAGAAGATACTTCAGAGGGTGCCATTGCCTAATTCCTTTTGTATATTGTACACTATATTGCATCAGATTTGCACAAAGTTAGTCATGATGTTGGGAAGCACTCTGTCTATTACGCCATCTGACCAAAGGGCAATGGGTGTTACTTCTTTGGAGCAGGTTCAAATAAGAACATTAAGCTTTGTCTGGAAGCAGACAAGGGAATTTAAATCCTGCCCTGCTCTACTGGTTAAACAACAGATGGTCACTGGAAGGGTCATTTCTGGCTCACATATTACCACCATGACTTTTTTTTTTAACTGTTTTGTCAGTAACTAGCTAAATGCTTAAAATGGCATGTAATACTGAAATTGATGTGTCCATTTAATTCAGTGTTTTTTCATTTCTGTAGGATCTGTTCTTCAAATACTCCTGGAATAACTTTCTGCACTTCCAAGTGGAGCTGTGTGTGGCATCGATCCTGAACCATCCTTCCTCAGAAGAGCGGCCAGGCCCAGGTCTACAGAACCACGAAGAGAACGCTACAGCATGCAGCTCTCAGGTGCAAGAGGAGGAAGCAACAACAGGCAGGACAAGTGACCCGCAGACCTCCACCCGTAATGTGCTTGTGGCACATGTAAGTGGTTTACACATGTCCTGTTCTTGTCAGATGACACTGAAATATTTCCACACAATCACATTGTGTTGCTCTTGGACTCTTAGCTCTTCCAGAAATGTCAATTGCTTCAAAGGATCCTTGATGCATGGGAGGAGAATGATAAAATACAGTAAGAATTTTCTCATATGCATTTTTATTGAAAAAGAGCACTTTCTTCCACTGTTTCATATATTATGTGTGTGAAAATTAAAAATGCTAAACTGCTGTGTTTTTATTTGTTATATTTCTTAAAATCAGTGCTGTTAGTTGAAGGTAATAAGTGTGTCTGTGAATGTCAGGACTGAAGGTGGTACCAGGAGAGGCAACATGGGTCACCTGACTAGGATAGCCAACATGGTGGTCCAGAACCTGGAGAAAGGACCAATACAGATCCAGATCTCTGACCTCATCAGAGGTATTTATGTAATTCAGTACTCTCACCAGACCAGATTCAATTTTAACTGAAAAGTCAGTGAAAATAAATGTTTCTGCTGGGGTTTCCTGTTTTTTGCAGAGCTGCCAGAAGACTGCAGAGGTCGCTGGGAGAGCTTTGTGGATGAAACCCTGAGAGAAACAAACAGGAGGAACACAGTAGAACTGGTGAAACATTATTCAGTTGAATTATTCTCCTTCATATAACTGGCACTTATAGCTCATTTCCTTTTCTTCTTTCCACACTTTAAGCCCAGGTCTGTGTACTGCAGCAGTTTATAAGGACAGGACCAAATCGTGTCAGAACAGCTGTTACCAGCTTCTCAGCAAATTTAGCTTCTCTTCTCAAACTATTTACTGAATAAATTAAAAAATATAAGCAGTCAAATTCAGAAAAATCTTTACTGAAGATGCAGTATTTAATTCAATTCAATTCAATTTTATTTATATAGCGCCAAATCACAACAAACTGTCGCCTCAAGGCGCTTTGTATTGTGGGTAAAGACCCTACAATAATACAGAGAAAACCCAACAGTCAAAACGACCCCCTATGAGCAGCACTTGGCGACAGTGGAAAGGAAAAACTCCCTTTTAACAGGAAGAAACCTCCAGCAGAACCAGGCTCAGGGAGGGGGGGTCATCTGCTGTGACCGGTTGGGCTGAGGGGAGAGAAAGACATGCTGTGGAAGAGAGCCAGAGATTAATATCAATTAATGATTAAATGCAGAGTGGAGTATAAACAAAGTAAATAAGGTGAATGAGAAGAAACAGTGCATTATGTGAACCCCCCAGCAGACTAGGGCTATAGCAGCATAACTAAGGGATGGTTCAGGGTCACCTGATCCAGCCCTAACTATAAGCTTTATCATAAAGGAAAGTTTTAAGCCTAATCTTAAAAATAGAGAGGGTGTCTGTCTCCCGAATCCAAGCTGGAAGCTGGTTCCACAGAAGAGGCGCCTGAAAGCTGAAGGCTCTGCCTCCCATTCTACTCTTAAGTATCCTAGGAACCACAAGTAAGCCAGCAGTCTGAGAGCGAAGTGCTCTGTTGGGGTGATATGGTACTATGAGGTCTTTGAGATAAGATGGGGCCTGATTATTCAAGACCTTGTATGTGAGGAGAAGAATTTTAAATTCTATTCTAGATTTAACAGGGAGCCAATGAAGAGAAGCCAATATGGGAGAAATCTGCTCTCTCTTTCTAGTCCCTGTCAGTACTCTAGCTGCAGCATTTTGGATCAGCTGAAGGCTTTTCAGGGAGCTTTTAGGACAGCCTGATGATAATGAATTACAATAGTCCAGCCTAGAAGTAATAAATGCATGAATTAGCTTTTCAGCATCACTCTGAGAAAGGATGTTTCTAATTTTAGAAATATTGCGCAAATGCAAAAAAGCGGTCCTACACATTTGTTTAATACGTGCATTGAAGGACATATCCTGGTCAAAAATGACTCCAAGATTTCCCACAGTGTTACTGGAGGCCAAAGTAATGTCATCCAGAGTAAGTATCTGGTTAGACACCATGTTTCTAAGATTTGTGGGGCCGAGAACAAGAATTTCAGTTTTATCTGAATTTAGAAGCAGGAAATTAGAGGTCATCCAGGCCTTAATATCTTTAAGACATTCCTGCAGTTTAGCTAATTGATGTGTGTCATCTGGCTTCATTGATAGGTAAAGCTGAGTATCATCTGCATAACAATGAAAATTGATGCAGTGCTTTCTAATAATACTGCCTAAGGGAAGCATGTATAATGTAAATAAAATTGGTCCTAGCACAGAACCCTGTGGAACTCCATAATTAACCTTAGTGCGTGAAGAAGACTCCCCATTTACATGAACAAATTGGAGTCTATGAGATAAATATGATTCAAACCACTGCAGTGCAGTACCTTTAATACCTATAGCAAGCTCTAATCTCTGTAATAAAATGTTATGGTCAACAGTATCAAAACAGGACAAGAACAGAGATGAGTCCACTGTCAGAGGCTCTAAGAAGATCATTTGTAACCTTCACTAATGCTGTTTCTGTACTGTGATGAATTCTGAAACCTGACTGAAACTCTTCAAATAAACCGTTCCTCTGCAGATGATCAGTTAGCTGTTTTACAACTACTCTTTCAAGAATCTTTGAGAGAAAAGGAAGGTTGGAGATTGGCCTATAATTAGCTAAGACAGCTGGGTCAAGTGATGGCTTTTTAAGTAGAGGTTTAATTACAGCCACCTTGAAGGTCTGTGGTACATAGCCAACTAATAAAGACTGATTGATCATTTTTAAGATTGAAGCATCAATAATTGGAAAGACTTCTTTGAACAGTCTAGTAGGAATGGGATCTAACAAAAATGTTGCTGGTTTGGAGGAAGTAACTATTGAAGTTAACTCTGAAAGATCAATTGGAGCCAAAGAGTCTAAACAAATACCAGCAGTGCTGAAAGCAGCCGAACATGAAGAATAATCTTTGAGATGGTTATGAATAATTTTTTCTCTAATGTCTAAAATTTTATTTGTAAAGAAATCCATGAAGTCACTACTAGTTAAAGTGAAAGGAATACTCGGCTCTACAGAGCTCTGACTCTTTGTCAGCCTGGCTACAGTGCTGAAAAGAAACCTGGGGTTGTTCTTATTTTCTTCAATTAATGATGAATAGTAAGATGTCCTAGCTTTACGGAGGGCTTTTTTATAGAGCAACAAACTCTTTTTCCAGGCTAAATGAGCATCTTCTAATTTAGTGAGACGCCATTCCCTCTCCAGCTTTCGGGTTATCTGCTTTAAGCTGTGCGTTTGTGAATTATACCACAGAGTCAGGCACTTCTGATTTGAAGCTTTCCTTTTCAGAGGAGCCACAGTATCCAAAGTTATACGCAGTGAGGATGTAAAACTATTGACGAGATAATCGACCTCACTGGGAGCAGAGTTTAGGTAGCTGCTCTGCACTGTGTTGGCACATGGCACTGAAGAGCATAACAATGAAGGAATTAGATCCTTAAACTTAGTTACAGCACTTTCAGAAAGACTTCTACTGTAATAAAACTTATTCCCCACTGCTGTGTAATCCATTAAAGTAAATGTAAATGTTACTAAGAAATGATCAGACAGGAGGGGGCTTTCAGGGAATACTGTTAAGTCTTCAGTTTCTATGCCATATGTTAGGACAAGATCCAGAGTATGATTAAAGTGGTGGGTGGGCTCCTTTACATTTTGAGAGAAGCCAATTGAATCTAACAATAGATTAAATGCAGTGTTGAGGCTGTCATTCTCAGCATCTACATGGATGTTAAAATCACCCACTATAATTATTTTATCTGAACTGAGCACTAAATCAGATAAAAAGTCTGAGAAATCAGACAGAAACTCTGAGTAAGGACCAGGTGGACGATAGATAATAACAAATAAAACAGGTTTTTGATTTTCCCAATTAGGATGGACAAGACTAAGAGTCAGGCTTTCAAAAGAATGAAAACTTTGTCTGGGTCTTTGATTAATTAATAAGCTGGAATTGAAGATTGCAGCTAATCCTCCTCCTCGACCTGTGCTTCGAGCATTCTGACAGTTACTGTGACTCGGGGGTGTTGATTCATTTAAACTAACATATTCATCCTGCTGTAACCAGGTTTCTGTAAGGCAGAATAAATCAATACGTTGATCAATTATTAAATCATTTACTAATAGGGACTTGGAAGAGAGAGACCTAATGTTTAACAATCCACATTTAATTGTTTTATTTTTTGGTGCAGTTGATGAAGCTGTATTATTTATTGTTTTTGAATTTTTATGCTTAAATAGCTTTTTGCTGATTTTAGCTTTGGTTTTTGGTGGTCTGGGAGCAGGCACCGACTCTATGGGGATGGGGTTTGGGGGGGATGGCAGGAGGAGAGAAGCTGCAGAGAGGCGTGTAAGACTGCAACTCTGCTTCCTGGTCTCAACCCTGGGTAGTCAGTTTTTAGGAGGGTTAATAAATTTGGCCAGATTTCTAGAAATGAGAGCTGCTCCATCCAAAGTGGGATGGATGCCGTCTCTCCTAACAAGACCAGGTTTTCCCCAGAAACTTTGCCAATTATCTATGAAGCCCACGTCGTTTTTTGGACACCACTCAGACAGCCAGCGATTCAAGGAGAACATGCGGCTAAACATGTCGCTCCTGGTCCGACATTGTTTTTGCAAAGTTACACACCGAGTCAATATTAATTTTAGTGACCTCCGATTGGCGTAACCGGGTGTCATTACTGCCGACGTGAATAACGATCTTACCAAATCTACGATTAGCCTTAGCCAGCAGTTTCAAATTTCCATGAATGTCGCCTGCTCTGGCCCCTGGAAGACATTTGACTATGGTCGCCGGTGTCTCTAGCTTCACGTTTCTCAAAACAGAGTCGCCAATAACCAGAGTTTGTTCCTCGGCGGGTGTGTCGCCGAGTGGAGAAAAACGGTTAGAGACGTGAACAGTTTGGTGGTGTACCCGGGGCTTCTGCTTAGGACTACGTTTCCTCCTCACCGTCACCCAGCCGGCCTGTTTTCCCTGCTGCTCGGGATCTGCTGGGGGGGAGCTAACGGCGGCTAAGCTACCATGGTCCGCACCCGCTACAGGGGCCTGGCTAGATGTAGGATTTTCCAGGGTGCGGAGCCGAGTCTCCAATTCAGAAAGCCTGGCCTCCAGAGCTACAAACAGACTACATTTATTACAAGTACCGTTACTGCTAAAGGAGGCCGAGGAGTAACTAAACATGTGACACCCAGAGCAGGAAAGTGCAGCAGAGACAGGAGAAGAAGCCATGCTGGTAGTGAGTCGGCTAAGGGCTAAGCTACTAGCTGAGCTAAGCTAGCGAATTTCTAAAAACAAATAAAGTGAGTAATGTGAATACAGGTGATTCATCAAATAGTATGCTATTTAAAGTAGGTGAAGATTACACTAAAATATGTTATTTTCCAGATAAATCGAGTTATACAGATATAACAGCTAACAGACAGCAAAACACTGCGCTCCGAAACAGGAACAGGAAGTGATACAATACCGCAGTGAGAGCCAACACCAAGTGACAGCGCCACCAATGTGACTGTTGATTTACTATGATTACACTTTGTAGATTTTAAGCTTCAGTGGGAGGTAGCTTACCTAGGTCTTTTCTTATAAATTGCAGATGAACAGGACTCCTGCACTGAAAATAATAAAACTTTAACAAAGACTTTATGCCCCTTAAGAGAAAACCTATGAGGAAGAAAGCATCTGCACTGTTGAACTGAGCTTCCTGTGCACTATGTTCTGCAGGTAAGCACCCTCAACATGCACTCGTCCAGTGAGGATGATGACATGGAGAGCCCCTTCCCCAATGACCTGTCTCTCCAACAGGTAAACAAGCTCCCTGAAAAGCAAACATAGTTCACACACATGCACACACATGCACACATCACAATAAAACACTTTTTTCCATCAGTCTAAACCACAAATAATGAGTCTAAAATATCGACTCACCAGTTGTGCTTGAACTTCACAGGCTTTCTCAGACTATCAGATCCAACAGATGACTGCCAACTTTGTGGATCAGTTTGGGTTTAATGATGAGGAGTTCAGCGAACATGATGAAAATATCAAGTAAGTAGTAAAAGTGCTCACAGCTAACTGCAGTTTCCGGTCTAACAGCTGAGAATCATTTAAAAAAAGGAGTTCATAGTCTGTAAGCTGATCTGTAGTTCTCAGGGATTCTTTTGACAAACATTTACTTGGGGGGGGGGGGGGGGGGGGGGTGCTGTCAACCACCTATCAAAATTTTCCAGAAATCTGTCAAAATCAAAAAAAAAATTTTCTGACAAATGGCTTTCACTTAAGCTGGTTTTTAATTCAGATACAAACCAGAAACGGAGTGGAGCACAGGAAGACTTTTCTTCACATTCATGTATGTTGATAAAGGGTTTTTACTGTTTTTACTGCAAAGCTGGTGCTGCTTCCTTGCAGCCCACTGTGTGGTATGTGTGTGTCCATGACAGCTTGACTTAGTGTTTTTGTTAAGAAAACTAGAAATGTCTTTGGCTGCATTTAGTTCAGTTAAGTTCATATAGTGCCAAATCACAACAACAGTTGTCTCACGGTGCTTTATACTGTAAGGTGAGGATATTAGAGAGAGAACCCCAACAGATGATCCCCTATGAGCACGTACCAGGGTGCCAGCGCAAACGAAAAACTTGAAACTTTTAACAGGAAGAAACTTCCATTAGAAAGGAAACTTAAGTAGAAAGGGTGTGTATCTCCTGAATACCAACTGGGAGCTGCTTCCATGGGACAGGGGCCTGAAAGCTGAAGGCTCTGCCTCCCATTCTACTTTTAGAAATTCTGGGAACCACAAATAAGCCTGTAGCATACAGGACCTGGTATTCCTAAGCGGTCTTGTATCCGTGTACTAACCAGGCTCGGCTTTCCTTAGCTTCTGAGGGCAGATGAGCTCATCCATGCTCAGGGTGGTATGACCATAATCTTACAATGCTTTATGTTCACACATGCTCCGAAGTGTATTTTACAGTCCACATGCATCTATTTCTAGCCACTAATGTGAGTGAAACATGCTGTTGAGCCCTGCACCACCAGTATCAGCTTCTTACTGTTAGCCTCTTGATTTGAGAAGCCTTTAATGCGAAAACAGGCTACTGACTGTAAAGCGGTGTAAGCTACAAGTCATCGCCAGTGGTCATTCCAGGCCCACCTAGGTAACCAGCTGATGTATTTACCATTCCCTCATATCTCAATCAGCAAGATTCTTCACTCTCGCTGGTAGTTGCTTCAAATGCTGTCCTCGAAGCTGAGAAAAGTATGACTAGGGGCCCACCCACTTTCTGATACCAGCAGTTTGTTCCTCTGTTATTGCTTGAATTTGCTGAATGATCTCTGGTCCCAAGAAAAAAACACAAGGTCCCTGTTAGTATTCTTGTTTTCTTTTGCTTTGTGAGGATGTCACGTTTTAATACTGTGTGTGTGTGTGTCTGTGTCTGTGTTCTCCCTCCTCAGTGCTACGTTTGACAGAATTGCCGAAATAAACTTCAATCTAGATGCTGATGATAATAGTGTAAGTGGTTTGCTAGCATTTGTGTCTCATTCTGTTAAAAGTTGTGAAATGATCTAAGTGAACCAAGTGTTTCTGGTGCCACCATCACCAACTTGCTTCGAGTGAAGAGTGGACACCCTGTTTAAGAGTAGCATCACAGCAAGCTTTTTCTTTCTTTTTTTTTTTTTTAAATGGCTCCTCATTTTAAATTAGCTCTTTACAGAAGGTCTTTCTTAAATATACATGTCGTAATGTTCTTAAATATGACAGGTATCCATCATGTCATAATATTTATCTTTATTTGAAGAAGCATAAACCTGCTGCTGATAAACAGCCTGTCCATCAAGCCATTAAAAAGTCCTCCTTTAATTTGAGGTGCCGGTTTGTTTACAGGCCAATGCAGCTGCATTTGAAGCCTGCTGTAAAGAGAGGATACGCCAGTTTGATGATGCTGAAGAGGAGGAGGACATTTGGGAGGAGAAGGAGATCAACTATGCAACACAAGCTAAATCCAGAACGAGGTAAACCATTTCACCTTTACATTTCATCACTGCACTTTATTGCATGCCATTGATTTCTGTCGTTAACATTTCATTTCTAACCTTCTTTCCTTTGCCACCTTCTTCCAGGTTTGGAGTCTCTCAAACCTCAGAGGGAAGCTCCAGGAGCAGCATAGAAAATGGAGGCCGGGAACGGGATCGTGGCTCCGAATCAGATGAGGATGAAGACTCTGAGCAGAACACATCGGATTCTGGTAGGTTGGCAGGCAGAATACAGCCAAATGTCACATATAAATAAATAAACAGCCCTTCAGATTAGACTTTTTTTCTAAGTTTGAAAGAGTCTTTATTTTTTAGCTCCGCTGTCAATGTCAGATGACAGTCAGTGGAGCGTATCCGATGCCGTTGTCCATCAACTTTTTCCTTCTTGGTTATTTATATTTGAAGTCTTCTGAAACTTGGCACAAATGCTCTTTGTGTAAAGTTCTACAAAGTAGGAAAGATCGATTTTTTTTTTTTTTTTTTTTTTTTTTTTTTTTAATGAATTTTAAGAATTTTCCAGAAATGCTGTATATTAATCAGGGTTTCCGCGGGGTAGTAAAAGTAGTAAATTAAATGAGCTTAAATTAAGGCTAAGGCTAAAAGGTAGTTAAAACGTAACAAACTGAATTTGACTTGGTAGCAAATTTTTCATCAGCCCTTCAATATATTTTGACTTTCCAATTGATGCAGACTTCTTGTTTTAAGTTTGTTTAACTATAAAATCTGTATAGAAGTATAACTACTCAGCAGGACCTGAGCTGACCTTTATAGACTCGATTGGTTCCGCTGTCCGATCTGCTGTGCGCGGAGTCATTTTGCGCCTCGTCATGGGAAAATGTACGTTTTCACAACTTTGGCTCAATGACCCGGCATTCGAAGACTGGCTTAACCCTCTGGAGTCTGTGGACGTGCTGGCTCGTCAAAATGACATCGTTTTTAAATTACATTTTTGGCCAAGTAAAACCAGAGTTATGCTCAATAATTTACGCCATGCTTTTTCCTATATATTGTCCTCACCTTCGATGCGTGTTTTGTGCAGAAATAAACGGCGAAAACCTGAGTTTCAATAACAGGAAGTGCTTTCTATTAAAAACAAAACAAAATAATTCCTGACAACCCCTTTCCTATTGGTGGAAAAATGCCCCTATCAACCAATCAGAAAATTATGCGGTAACACAATGCATTTGGGTGCATTTGGCTGCTGAGGAGCAGGTGAAAAGTGTTAAGAGATGACATTACTGGCAAGTTTTGCCTGTGATGGGCCCCTCAGTTTTGTCGAGGACAGAAACTGTTTTTTGAGGTGGCATAAATAATTTGTGTAGCATCTTAATGTGAGTCCTGATTGCTCTGCAAATAGTTGTACACAAAAACATCTGAGGCCTTTCCTGCATTTTAATGTGTATAGTTGTATATAACTTTATTATTTACTATATTTTTACAGAAGTTTTGAACATTTACAACTTATATTTGCATTTTAATTGTAAAAATAATTTAAGCATGTGTGTGATTTTTATAGTAAAAAAAAATCTAACTTTTTCTACTCAGATTTTATGCGATTATAAGTCCAATGTGTTGATACAGTATGTCAAAATGAAAGAATAACTATACAGTCAGACACATGAGGCAAACAAGGCAAGGTAAACAGTATCTATGGTCAACTATGAAGCTAAAAACAAAAGTAGTCAAAAATGGCCAAATATACCCTGGACCCCAGAGGCGTTTTGTAAAGTGTGCAGAAAAAATGTAAATTTGTCCTGAAACGGTGTGACGGTGATCAAATCACACCGAGCATACACCAGATTTGGGCGTTTTTTGGTGCTACACAAAGCACTGCAACTGCAACCTCAAGGTCAGCTACGAGCACAAGTATTGTCGTCACACCTCAGCAGCAAACCAGTATTTCAATATTCTATTGGAAAATAAATCATTGGCTTGTGAAACTTGAATTTCATTGCATTTTGTTTATATTCTTAAAAAAAAAAAAAAATTCCTGAGTCCTTTTGAGATGTGTTTGGAATATTAATCTGTATGAGGTCTTAGTCAAGACAAAGTCACAGTTACACCTTCTTTTGTTTTGCCTTTGGTGAGACAGATCTTACATGGCACTAAACCCTACCAGGGTGGGCTTAGTGCTGTGAATCCTCCGCCACCCCAAAAAAGGCTGCTGCTCAATTTCGTGCTGGTAGTAAAAATAGGTAGTAAAAGGTAGTAAATTAAACTCTAGGATTCATTTATAAACCCTGGTTGATGTTTACCTTTATTACCTTTATTCCCCTTATTTCTAGGCCAACTCTTTTTGAAACTTGGTATGAGTACTCAATGTGTCAATCTCTGCAAAATGCTTCAGACAAATTCCAGCATCCATCAATTTTTTGTTAAATTTTCTGCTCTTCAGTCATTCATATTTGAAATCTCCTGAAACTAGGGGAAACAGCTTTAAAATTTTTGATTATTATTATTATTTTTTTAATTTGTAAAAAATAAAATTGTATGTGTTCAGTGATGGCTGACCTACAGCCAAATTGGTTTGTCTTCCAATATCACATATTGGTCATGTAAAACATTTGACAGTGGAGCTCTGTAGGCCAATAGGTCTCTTGTTTTGTCTAATCTTCAGGTCAGCAAATTTGCTGTGGCTGGACAGCAAATTTCAGGGATTCTGGAGACACTGCAGCATCCCAAACCCTACCAGGGTGGGACAGTTCAGCAGGGAGTGCAGCAGAGACACAGGAAACTGGATGGGCTAACTTCACTGAATTCCAGCCTTTCTCTGGGTGAGCAGCTAATCCCATTTTGGCTGGTCAAACTGTTTTCATAGGAACTCTTCAAAATAATGCAACAGATATTGTCATTGCTTTCTTCTTGGTTTCCTACAGTACAGAGACAGATCCCAGATGCAGCTCTCCTGTGGAAACGGGCAGCAGTGATGTAGATAAACAAGCCAAACAAAACCACGAGAAAAGCGGTGAGTCCCACTTAATCCCACATCAATACTCCAGTCAGCAGATCATCTCCTAAAGCCATTTCCAACTCAAAACACCTGCTATTGATTGGGGCTGGCAATCAGTTTAAAGTGTCAAACAGCAAGTATTTTTCTGTCTGTATGTGTCTGCAGATGTTAGCACCTCCTCTGGTCCAGTAGGAGAAGGGAGAAAGGCTCCACTCGTGGCCTCAGACAGTAGCTCCTCCGGAGGGTCTGACAGTGAGGAGGATGCTGGTGCTCCTCCCACTGCAGCCGTCACCTCAGAAACAGCCGTTGCCCCCAGCAACAAGACAGCTGACCTCCACAGGTTTGCATCATTTCAGCTGAAGTTAAACTCTTGTCTATTCAGATTGCATAGCAGCACATGGTCTGTGCTCGTGCACCATAATGAATTGCACAGCAGTCTGCTTTTTGATAGCAGCACACAGTCACAGCAATTAAGTGCTTAAAACCCATTTAACACTCTGTACCCCGTAACAGCTGCAGCCTGCCAGTGAGAATCTACTACTGTTTGTGTATAAAAATGTTTTTCTACACACTAATTTTGAACATATTTTCATAATAACAACACTTAGCAATGAACCAGACAATTAAATATTTTATACTTAGATTTTTACCCCCGAGTCACCTCAAACACTCAGACCTGC
The DNA here is from genome assembly GCF_007364275.1 of Archocentrus centrarchus. Taxonomy (NCBI): domain Eukaryota; kingdom Metazoa; phylum Chordata; class Actinopteri; order Cichliformes; family Cichlidae; genus Archocentrus; species Archocentrus centrarchus. The sequence goes on along the minus strand of NC_044368.1, from coordinate 20,472,749 downwards.
ATTCATCTGGTCTGCTGTCGGTCTGTTGTTTAGCTCATAAGGCCGAGTGTGAAGCGTCCACAACTAAACTTAGGACAAAATTAAGGACATTTTTTTTGTCACTTATTTCTTTGTTGTAGCAATGCTTCTTGGCAATAACTCTTTTGTGGGTTGAGCAGCAGAGTTGAGTATGTGGGTTGCCCTCATGAAAAGCTTGCCTTGGGTGAACTATGAGGTGAGTTGTTGAGGATTTCCAGAGTGTTTCTGTTGGTAAGCGCTTCTATTTTTGTTACTGTTAGCTGATGTTAGCTGGCGTTACTGTAACTTTCTTTGAAGTGGAGCTAACGTCCTCGTCTAACGCTGACATTTAGCGATTAAGCTCTCATACGATGGGAGAATGTAATCAAACTGTTTATCAGAGGGAAAGTGTGAGTTTTAGGACACTCGAGCCTAACATTAGCTGGCATAATGTTGGTTTATAACTTAGCTTATAACCAGCTGCTGTTGTCTAGCCGGCTCCTGTCAGCTGCCTGAAGATGGGAGGGTCGCATGTCAGATCTACTGAAAGTCAGTAATTCCAATATTGGAAATAAGTAAGCACCTTTGTTCATGTTTTTGTGTTAGAGCTCCAAATTTAGTTCAAGAGAAGAAGCTTGAGGTGAGCAGGAGGAGGGAGGAGAGAAGGAGAAAGCAGTGAGAAAAAGATGATGAGACACTGAGAAGTATATGTACAAATCTTAAATGGTTGTATATAGTTGTGATCTTTAAATTAAAAGCAGCTTTACTGCAGTTTTTGTATTTTTAGGTGTTTGGTGTTCATCAGATTTCCCCTTTTTTTGTCAGAGTTTTCAGGAATCTGGAACATTCTCATGGAATTCTGTTTGGGTATAGAGGATTAAATAGAAAAGGTCTAAATAGGCCATTAATGGGAGTATACAGTGAGTGAAATATGAACCAAAAACAAAAAAACCCAACAAGCTGAAATGAAGCAGATACACTGCAGCTGTCACATGTTGAATGGAAAAAATCCTGCAGCCACACACAGAAAACCCCTGTGTGTGTGTGTGTAAACATCTATATTTGAAACATAATTACCACATTGATGTGATTATAGAGCAGGCTGGATTTTGGAATTGCTGCATGCATCCAGCTTTGCCTTTCTGCATTTACTTAGATGGACTTTACGCCATCCTGGGAGCTCCCCCGAAGAAATGTAAAACCTAGGGCAGCTCGATTATGGAAAAAATCATGATTATTTTGCTCAATATTGAAATCACAATTATTTAACATGATTACTCACTGACTTTGTGAACACTGTATTTATTGCTAATCATGCCCTGTGATTGGTAGGAACACAACGGGTGTTATTTGATATTTCTCGGGAGGTTCAGGTCGGGTTACAGTGTCGATTTCCTGCTCAGTAATTAACGGTAATTAACACATAATGCACCTTTGCAAACGTAACTGCCGGCCACTTTGCTGCAGCATAAATCAGGCCTAAGAGCATACGGAGTGTAATGAGACAAAATAATTTTAATGATAATTGTTTTTTGGTGATAAAACTGTTTTGTGTTCATTTGGAGCCAAAATCTAAATTGATATCAAAAGTCAATTATTTGCACAGCCCTAGTAAATCCTCAACTGTGACACACACGATCTCTGGGTTAACTATGAGTTTGTAACTTGACAGTTAATTTTAGTATGTTTAGTGTTAGGACTTAGTTACCAGCTCATATTAACATAGTTCATGAGTTGCTGTCTTAGTCATGGTGGAAGTACAGAGTTCAGTTTCAGATGGAAAAAATCATTTTTTAGACCCCCGGTGAGGCATACAGTGAGGTCTATGAGCAGTTTGTTTTTGTACAGCACCACAGCGGATTTAAAGCCATAACCACTGAGACATTACAGCCCTTTTTTTCTTTTTTTTTTTTAATACAAAGGCCCTTCATTCACATTCTAAAATGTAATTAGACAGTTGACTGACTTCAGTCTCACATTCAAATAAAATCACATTGTGTTTCTATATTAATAACCTGTATTACTGTCCCAATACTGAAGAAGTTTTCTGTACTCGCTCTGTTAAATGAGGGAAAATGTTGTTGAGCACTTTGAAACATTGTTTGTTTCCCTCTGCTGGTCTCCAGGGTCGACTGTAGGACTTAAAGAAAAAAGTTCCACCAACTTGAAAATACATTTAAAACCACCATGAAAGCTTCTACAGTACTAAAAACTAAAAACCATTATGCTTCCTGTTCTGTAACTAATATTAAGTTATTTTTTTTATCAGTACACAATTTGGAGGAAAAAAAAATCCCAACTCTTGTTTTTGGCAGTGAGGAGTGTCCGGTGTCTCTGGAGAAGCTCTCCCTGTCAGACGCTCCGAATCCTAAAGCTTCAGAGCAGCGTCCTGCTGAGGACTCGCCTGTAAACACGCAGACTGACAGGAAGTAAGCAGCCACTGCTCCACACTCAGTTCAAAACTTTGCTTCATATTCAGCACACATTTAAAGGGGCTCACAAGGTATCTGTTCATCTGTGCTTATCTGCGTCTTCTTACTTCAGGTGTGTCAAAAACACGTTTGAAACCGCTGACCCTAAATTGGGGTCTAAACAGGACGGTTCACCCAAATTTAAATGCACATATTTTTCCTCAGGCCTGCTGCGCTGTTTGCTCCAAAATAATTTAGATGGAGAAACTGCCCAGCTGTGGAGCAACTGGATACAGAGATTTCTCCCCGAAAAGAAAGAAACCAGAGCAGTTTCGACGGTCTACATCGACTAGCCAAAAGAAGCATAAAGTTAGCCAATGACAGAGCTCAGCTGGGGGAGGCATTAATGTTTACATCCTGTCATGCGGCCTCTAGCATGATCCCCTCATCACGTCCGTCTGCACAGTGGCATGATTGGCAGATGTAGTTTAGTTCCACCATGAAACTGCTCCCAGTAAAGTTTGCTGCAGACGTCCTCACAGCCGCCACCTGAGCTAATGCTCAGTCAAAGCAAACATGGCAGTCCTCCCTTGTTTTTGAAGTCCATCAGTATAGTTTTGTTACTGCGTTCACACCAAATGTGAAGCAAAGATTTGTGCGCATTGCGATTACACACATGCATTGATGTTAATGGAGGCGAATCTGCAAGTAAAAAAACCCATCAGATCAGATTCCAATGACTCCACTGACGGTCAGAAGTGTGTATATATATATATATATATATATATATATATATATATATATATATATATATATATATATATATATATATATATATATATATATATATATATATATATATATATATATATATATATATATATATATATATGATGAGCTGATTCAACTTTGTGTTTCAGATAGATACAGGCAGAAATCAGCAGAACTCCTCAAACATTAGTGTTTGCGCTCATAATGTGAGGCGAAGCTTTACTTTGAATGCGCCATGAGAGGGTTGATGGACTGCAAACTGGGCTTGTAGAAGATCAGTCCTGCAGAGATGCTAACAAAAATCTAGAGCTGGATGTGCATCATATGTCTCCTGTGTGCAGCTGACTTTTTCCTCTCATCCCAACAGAGAGGAAACGCCCCCGCCCCAGGAAGTGTCGGTCAATGGGCCCATGTGAGCGCGAGCGGGCGCAGAAGCCCTTCAGAGACGTTGCTGCAGACTGTCAGCCTCCTCCAGAGTGATGCCCCTAAATAACCTCACTGCAACTACGGTGTTTTTACAGAATCACTCTGCCATGTTATTGGACCTGGACACTGCCAATCAACACCAATAACGAGGCGGCCGAACATGTAAAAAACAAAACAAAAAGGAAAAAAAAACGACAGACAGAGCAGAGTGCAGAGGAATCCTCTTCAAAGCCTTTTTTCTGATGTTGCACATAATTACGTGCGGTTTTAATGTAGCAGCGATCTTTGAAACGACAGAGTCCGAGGGGTAACATCGTTATTTTTTTTAATGTCCTCAAAGATTACTCTCCTGCTTCCCACTGATAGGGATTTTACATGGTCACCCCGAATGGATAGCACAGGCTGACTTTAAGTGATGCCTCAACAATAAATATGTTTTTGAAAAACCTTTTTTTTTTTTTTTTTTTTTTTTTTTTTTTTTCCTTTAAGCTTAAGAAAAGCACTTATGCAGCCATTTACTGTACATTATAGCACAATGTAAGTGTTCTACCTTCATCTCTGCTGGTTGTCTCCTCTGTCCTCACATCAAGGTTTTTATCCAGTGTTTCCTTTTTTTTTTTTTCCTCTTCCTTTTCTTTTTGGTTGCTGTTGATGAAACATCCCTTACCATCGTGCGTCACCAGGTTTCTGAATATTTTGAAGTGCTTCAGGAAGCTCTGTTAAAGAGGAGGAGGAGAAGTGGCTCGATGAACAGAGCTCTAATAGTATTATTGTCTTTTGCTCATGTGCAATAATGTCAATTAGCCATTTTATTTAAAAAAAAAAAAAATTCAATCTGGCATCAGAGACTCTGTAGTTTCAAGCAAACAGATTTGGATATGATCTCAATTTTTAACCTTTGTTTTTTCTTTAGTGCATGTATAACCAGTTCTCTGTTGACCTAGCTAGTGAGCTAAGACCTTCTGATTGTATTGACATTTATGTTCTTACTATCCCCCTTAAATCAACCAAACTTTATCTACCTATATACAAATATTATCTACATTTATAAGTAATTTTACAAGCAATCTTGAGATTACTATTTTTGCCTGTTCTTTTTTCTCTCTTTCCACCAAGCACTTACTCACAGGGGGAGAGTGACATTTGGTAAGAGTGACGCTGTATGTTTTTTTTTTTTTTTTTTTTTCCCCTTTTATTATTATTATTATTTTTTAAGGTTAATTTTATTTTGTTTCTGAGCAGCAGGATATTAGAAGGAGTGCAGGTCTGAGTTCTGCAGAGCTACGGACCTCTCTGGTGTACTTAAATCATTTGACAGCGATCAGGTTCTATGATTATTGTTAAAAAAAAAATCAAAATTAAAAGTGTCTGGCTGACCACATTAATACCAAAGGCTTTGCCGGTCTGAATGTTGTCTTTGGACTTATGCAGGATGTTGAGTATAAAAACCTCCAAGTGTGTTTTCAGTTCTCATCGTTAATTGGGGCTAATTTTCTAGTTTTTTGTTTTTTCTTCTAATGCTTCACTGGAAACTGACTCGTGGGAAAACTCCTACCAAGGTGACGATGTTAAGAAATGTCGGGGTCAGCAGAGTTTGGCTTATGTCATCAATGTGGTAGTGCTTCCAACTGTCCAAAACCACTTTGGAGTCGTGATTGCATATGTGGTTACAACCAGTCGGCAACCTCTCCGGGACTGAAAAATGAAGGCTACGCTCAAGTGCTAAAAGCTTCAGGGGACTACGCCCACAGGGGTTTAAATACCTGGGTCTCTCCACCATTTGGTTGAGAACTGAAGAAGCCTTTCGGATGAGAGGTGAAACGTCTTCAAGAAACAAAAAGAAGTCCAGTCGCCTTTTTCAAGCTCCAGAGACTCAAGTGCTAAAAGCTGCAGTTCCACTAGTGGCCACTTGAGGCTGACCCCAGAAACAAATCAATGTCCTATATTCTTATGTTAATATGCCCAACTTCAGCAATGAAATACACATTTACAGTTTCAGTTTCTACCCTCTGTGTTCAGTGTGTTGTACAAAAGTAGACATGTCTTCTACTCCCCTGCTCTGCTGTCTGCTCCTGCCGTGCCTTCATATGACTCAGCCATGCTGAGTAGACATGTAGGCTGCAGTGAGAGCATCCGGGGAGATATTTTATGGCTGCAAATGAAAACTGCGCTGTGTAAGAAGGCTGCTCGCTTCTGTCAACACCTAAAATTTGTCCAGACACACAAAATAGAGAACTGAGCAACAAAAGTAACAAAGAGAGGAGGAAGGAAATGCCTCAGACACATGCAGACCCCCCCCCAGCACAGGCACGGGTCCTTTCAGAGGGGCAGAGATTGCCCAGTCAACTCATGCAGATTTCTCTAATAGTGTTACAATATTAGCTAGTGTTATTAAAGTGTTGTTCCTGATTATAAACTATGCAGATATTCAAATAACCAGCTCACTAAAATGTTTATTTTTATTGGAACTGAAAAAAATATGCCTCAAACATGAACTATGAAAATCTATGACTTTCACTGCGAGTTTAGTGGCTTATGGTTTTGTCACAAAGGTGGCTCTCCTTTTACCGGGCGAAATCACCATCGTAGCTTCTGCTGAACACAGGTTTTGTTCAGAGTTTTGGTATAAAATCGTCTCAAAGCGCCACGTTTTCAGATTCTTTCATCTACAGCATGTTTTAAGTGCAGTATAGAGTTTGTGTTATATGTGCAGGTTGTTAAGCTGGACTTTAGTAACATCATGAATGTAGCCCAGCTGTATAGTAGTGTTGTCACTGGAATGTGCGCATATTCATTTTTTATACTTTGTGTCTGCACCAAAGTCACGTTTACACTGCAGAACAGACAAATTGCCTCAATCTAAAAAAATTAATTCACTTTGATCTGCCAACAAACTGAAGTGATTTTGTTAGTCTGTGTGGCACCTAATCATGACACACTCCCCCTTTCAACTACAGCCCTGTAAGGTTTCACTTACGGATCTTACACACTTGACTAAAAGTGACAAACACCAGAATCCTTAACTGCAGTTCCAAAGAGATCTCATTTTCCAAGCTGGATATTCTTTCCAGTAATTAAAAGTGGAAACAGACATTTGATCTGCAGGATGATGGTGGTGGTGGTGATGTGATTGAGAGCTCTACAACAGCTGCTGAATGCACAAAGGTAAAAGTGTTCACTGTGGTGCATTACCTTCACTGACACAGGTTAACCAGTGAGAATGAGCATCTGTTTGCAGGGCAGATACATACACACACACACACAGAGGAACATTTAAACCCAGTTTTTATTTGGATTCTAAAAACTCTATTGACATGATTGACAACATAACCCGGCTCAGAAGGTCATTTCTAATACAAAAAACCAAATAAATAAAAATGATTATGTCATATTCCTGGGGTAATGTAGCTGTTTGCTGAGAGATGAGTAAACTAGAGTGAAAAAGGTGAGCTGGGGCTGACTGCAGTCAGAAGACAAGGACGCAGCGAGCGTTCTCCCGCAGGCGGTTCCTGCTGTCGCTACGGTCCATCTGTTCCTCAGGAAGATTATTTTAAGATGCAAAAGGTCACTCAAAACTTAACTTTGTGTGATTATTATGTTGAACTTTTGACTGTAAGAGGCAAGAAGCTACAGACATTTATAGTTTTATAGCATAATTTAAATAAACTGGGGAGCGTCTGAATATTCGCCGAGGAAGGCGATCAGAAGAGGCTGAAGTTACTTTTGGACTTAAAGTATTTTATTAAATCAGATGAGGATAAATGGGGTCAATGAATGTTCCTAAAGAGTTGCTAAACTCAATATTTTTGTGTCTCATGACTGACTCCTTAATGGACCCACAATGATGCATTAAGCCAGTCTGCTGACCCCCAGCACCAGGAAGACCTCACATGACCTTTATTTGGACTGTAGTCTACATGGAGAACATCCCACCACTGTGGGCAAGCAGCACAGTAAACCCCAACCAAGCTTAGAGAGGCTTCCTCTGCCACTAACACACCCTTTCCACTCTTGCATTAATGGTTCGTGTTGAATAAGGACAACTGTGTTTACAAAAAGAACAAAACCAAAAAAAAAAAAGACATTAAGGGTTTACATTTACAAAACAAAAAAAGCATTAGTCACATTAATACAGAAATAAACAAATGGCACATTGAATTCCTAATTTAAAAATAAAGTGGTGCTTGAGGAACTTTCTTTACTGAGGAGACAAGTTAAATAAATTACTACCATAAATGTTACAAATAAATCTGGAGTAGTATATACAAAGGAGTTAGACACAAAAAAAAAATCTACAATTTCAAATGATCTGTTCAAAGACAGCAGTAGAACATATTTTACAGAGCAGGGTTTGTGTTAACACATGTGGGTCAGAGTGGTTGATGCGTGTGGAGGGGCAGTTTGACAAAACCACTGACGTGAAACAAGCGAGTCGACCTCCCAGCTACACGAGCTCGTCCTCTGCAGCACCGACGGTCGCAGGCGCTGCTGCTGCTGCATCCCAGCACGGCTCCGGAGAGCCTGAACGTTCACATCTGAACACGACGACGTCCTTCTGGAAGTGGAACCTTGGAAATATGTGACCAGTGCTCGCACACATTTGGGCAACTTTCACCACCTGGGTGTCATTAAAGGAAAATCGCAGAATTTTATTAACATGTTCTCGCGGTCTTGTGCCCATTCTGACTGATGGCTGAGACTCTATTTTAATTTAGAACTTCTGACAACAAAAATGACATAAAAAAATTTATTCTGATCTTTTAAAAATATTCAATATTCTATCTTTGATTTCAGGGTATTTAAGCATTACTTAAAAGAAGAATGCACTGCCAATGTGCATGAGATGAAACTGTCCGGACAGCCAGCAAGGGTGAGACTAGCTCTCCTGATCCATTTCACACAAGTCATTTTAAAGGCTCTAACTGCACCTTTAGCAGATGATCAAATTACCTGCCGGCCTCACTGGCAGCATGTGCACAAAAAAGGCAGCGACTTGATATCATCTCTGTCATCACGTCTGCATACCGAGCCTTTATTTGTAGACGTGCGACCGTGAGCTTTGTTTCTGCTCACAAAGCTGATGAGGAGATCAATTTAGTTCTGGAAGAGTGTTTGAAATGATTCCTGTTAGAGGTCAGAGGTCAGAGGTGGCAGCCGGCAGCGCAGTCACAACAGGCACGAGACAGTTAAAGAAATAAGAGAATTTTCCTTTAACGGACGTCCAGTTTCCAACACTTGTTGTACTGCGGCGAGTCTGCCGCCTCTCCTAAACACTGTAGTCTCTCTAAAGCATCCCATAATATCACTGTTCATTAGTATTCCGTCTCTAAAATCTCTCACCTTCTGGATCTCCTTCTATAGACTCTTTACTAAATAAATCCCTCCTTTTTCCTTCAGCATCCCTTCAGAACCTGAATGTTAATAGTTGCTGATTAAATGCAGGCGTGTGAAAAGCAGGGTATAGCTTAGTGAGGGGACTTCGGTCGACTCTGTAAACACTCTCAGTGAAAAGCTCACCGACACTCAATACCTGACGGACTCTAACCTCCCGCCGGCTCTCCTGGTTTGATCTCTGATTCATGGCTTTCACAGTATGTTGTTGCCATATGTGGAGGACAGCCGGTCAGCTTTGACCTCTTTCGAGTACAAATTTGAGATTTTTGGAAAAGGAAATGAAAGAAAAGGAAATCCTTCATGAGCCCCTCGTTGCGGCCGCAATAACATGCTCCACTTCCTCTTGAACTTCCTTTGAATATACTGAGAGGGCTACATCGGGCAGTGAAAGGCAAAGAGGAAGAATGTTTGCTGCCGCGGTCTGTTCCTCGGGGCCGTTTTGGTCCAACAACCCAACAATTAGATCCTTGAGAGCAGTCTTGTGAGTTCTGTACGAGGCCGGGCCGACTGCAGCTCCTCCGTCATTCCTCCTTAAAGTGTTGGAGAGGGCGAGTGAGGTTAGTAAGAAGGGAAGAGGGTGGTGGTGGTTTACAGGTGGAGGATCTGGAAGGATCTTCATGCTAGTCCAGGCTGCAGGACACCTCCCACAAATGCAAAGTGCTTTAAGATGCATTCTTTGTGTATACCGGCATCCAGCACACATAGTGGTTAGACTGTTGGGTCAGGGAGGTGAGAGGCTGTAGCTAGAACTGCGAGCGGTTCTTCTGTCTTTTTTTTTTTTTCTTTCTCATTTTTATTTTTTTAACAAAAACACTGAAACATTGTGACACCAAGTAATTAGTTCAACACTAGCAAAGAGAACAGAGCCTAAGTGGTGAAAGGCCCCTTCCCCTCTCTGCTCCTGGGACTGGTCAGCAGAGTTTTCTGTCAGGTGCTGCTCATTCATTCCTGGGTTGGATTTGCTCCTTAAAGAGTCCCGTCTCCTCTCTAGGCATCTGACAGGCAGCTCTGAATACTATCCATCCACAGCTGTGCATTCAGGCTGTCCTGGGCACAAAAGTTGTACACTCGTTTGGTCGTCTTGAGCTGAAAGATCAGAGAAAAGATGAATTAGGTTCATAAACGCATACAGACAACGGCAAAAGGATGCTCCTAAAGTTATGCTGAAAGCGGTGTTTCCTGAGGTTCACTGCTTTAGTGTTTTAGAGCAAACATGCAAGAAGCAGCAGAGACTGCCATGAGGAACATCATCAAGCAGATAAAATATTTTGCTTTTATTATTGTAATCTTATCCGCTTTGGCTTCTTGTGTAGCACAATGGTCAGCACTGCTGCCTCGTGGCAACAGGCTCCAACATGGAATCTTCTCTGTGGAGGATCCAGCTCAGGATTTTTGTGGATTCTTCAGGAGACTTCTCCTGCCACTGAAAAGCCTGCTATGTTGCCTTCTTGGCTTAAGTCACCGTCACAAGAGACGACTAATCTACAGAGTTTCATGTAATGCTTAAAAAAAGCTAAGAAAACAGATGAACACAACTTTAAGCCAATCCAGGCTCCCATTCTCTCAGATTAGCATTTGGGGAAATGAATTTGGAACAATGTAGTGAGGTAGTGCTAAAACGCTCAAACACACGTCAGTGCACTCACATCAAAGAAGGCTTTCTCGTCAATGTTTTTTGGTGCTCCCATGGTGGGTGTCCCTGCTGTGACAGACTCCACTTCAGCCAGCTCAATCACCCCTTTACACTCCTTGTCCTGTCTGCTCTCGTAGTATCTCAGCTGGGGAGGGGAGGGACACACAGTTCATTCAAACTCCTCCTCAAACACCGATGCAGACGTCTGAATCGTTTGCTCCGTCTCACCTGATGTTTGGTCTTATCCAGCACAAACCACCGCGGTTTCCATGGTTTCAACAACGCCCCCTTCTTGAAAAGAATGCCTTCGAAACTCCTGTTGGGAGGAGGCCAAACACAAGTAAAGACATGGACTTTCTGAGCAGCTCTCTGACACTGGTGGTTCTTTTACAGTCATGCTTCACATAACCTTTAAACATCAGTTTATCTACAGCAAACTAGTTTGATGTCTCTAGAGGAGCAAGGCCTCTGAGCTCGGCTGCCTTTAGTCACAGATGGTCCCGCCTGTCACACAGCAGCAGAGCTGGGAGCCATGTGGAGTCTTTCTCAAGGACACGTCAGCATGGAGTGTTGTTTAAACTATTACAAATCCCCATAGAGACCAGCTTTTCCCTTAGTGCTCTTGCTGGCAGGTACAGACCTGTTCTCGCTCTCTGTGCTCTGGAACTGGCTGTAGAGCGTGCTGGTGCTTGGCCGACCGGCAACAGGCGTGGAAGTTGCGCTGGCCTCGCAGTCCAGAGCCAGGTTGATGGAGGATCCCACACCGCTCTCCTGCAGGTAGACGCCCTGAGAACGCCTCTGGTGGCTCAGGTTGGATGACATCAGCAGGGAGCTGGAGAAGGACGGCTGCAGAGGAAGCAAAGGTGGAAAAATGATCGGTGACTTTCCACCACGCTGAATCACATACTGAGCTAACAATGTGCACAATGTGTGTGTCTCTATGTGAAGGACGAAATCAGTCTGCTCCATTAAAACTTGCTCCATTAAAAGATGGAATAGTAAAAACTTAAAAATGAATGTTTATCCTGAGCCATTAGCAGTATTTGGCCTAGCAGTATCTGTAAATGTAAATTGTTCAGATTTACACTTGAGGACAAATTAGCCTCAGTAGTTTGTAAAACAGCCTTACAGACTGCCCATGAATGCCTCTCTGGATTAAGTGTCTTTCTGGGCAGCTCTTTAGCTGTAAAAATACAATGATTTTCAGTGGGGAAATTAAGCCTTTGTCTCACCTTGCTCTCCAGCTTGGTCTCTGTCCTCTGCGTGGTCTTGATTTTATCCCACGTATCCTTCCACTTATCTGACGTCTGGCCGAGCTCAGCCTCCAGACTCTGCAGTTCCTGCAGCAGCTTGGTGATGGAATCGGGCACCGCCTTAGTCAGGTTGTCGTAACACGGCCACACGATGTGCCGCTGAGATTTAGGGCCACTGGTGTCAGGCTTCTCTGCCGTCTCTTCTGCCGTGCGCTCCTGCCTGCCCCTCAGCTCCCAGTCGTATGAGGGCCCCTCTGACAGAGTCTCCTCTGTGTAGAAGTCCCACACCTTCAGGTTGGAGATGAAGGTGTATGGCCGCAGCACCTGGAACGTAGAGTGGCTCACTTTAAATCTAACTAACTAAACTGGCTACAGTACATTAAATACTGAGTTTCTCCAGTCTTTTAGCTGCTGCAGTCTGTGACTATGTTCTCACCTCCTCGTCTTCAGGAGAGAACATGTAGTTGTAGAAGACGGGTGTTTTCTTGTTGAGTCTGTCAATGTAGTCCCACACAGACTTGCAGACCTGAGGGTTTTTCCTCTCGCCTTTCTCCTCATACAGCACTCCTGCACACACACATCAGTAACACTAAAAACTGGACCTTCATCTGTTGGATCAACTCAATCTAACACCACCTGTCTCTGTACTCACCCAGCTCGATGCGCTCGTAGTCTGAGTCGAGCAGGAAGGTGCGGAAGCGGTTGGACACGTAGTGGTAGGCCAGGAACTTCAGGTAGTACTGACTGAACTCGAACTCCATGGGGAACTGGAGGTGGATCTGAGGGTGGGGGACACACAAACAGTTGCAGTTTAAGGTGGAGAGATTTGATCTGCTGTCTGTTAATGAAGGGACACTGGTGGCAAGAAAAAAAAAATGTCTTGTTACATGCGTGCACCGTGTGCTGAAAGTTAAGTACTAAATTAAATCTCAATGCTGCAGCTGTACTGTACATCCACGAGCTACCAGTGCAAAAGGCAACTTTAAACAGCATGTGCCTTTGTTAAATTTTACGATCACATGCAGTGCAACTGTTCTACCTGGTGCACACAGTCGAGGAACTGCAGGAAGATGGGGGTGAAGCCGCTGCTCTGGCTACCCAGAGTCTGAGCTCCTCTGTGGCTGAACCTGTGGCCGAACGACAGCCACTCCTTCTCCACCAGAAGCCGGAAACCATCAAACGTTCTGTAGTAGGGATCAGAGAGCATCTGCACCAGGGACACCACCTGCAGCGAGACACAGCATCACACACTCTACACTCCAATAGTTTACACTAATAAAACTGAATATGCACGCATGTAAATGCAGCTTCTGGTTGCCTGCCAGACCTGTGTAGTGACATCCCAGCCGTCCTCCAGGCTGACCATGACTGATGAGCCCGTGTTCAGAAGCTCCACCACCAGGACAGACACCTGCAGCACTCTGTGGAGCTGGACACACATGCATAGACACACACAGTCAGCAAAAATAACAGCCGAGGACATGAAAATCCTGCTCAAACATAAACGCTGATGTACCAGTGCCATCCACTCAGACTCCTCCAGGCAGCGCAGGAAGCTCATGCTGGGGTCAGAGGTCGAAGAGCTCGGCACACAGGCCTTCATCAGCTTCTTGAAGCTGTTCTTCACCTGCCGCACATCACACACCTCGATGGGGACCACCTCCCAGTGCTGGAACGAGTCCTGCTTCCCTCCCTGAAGACAACACGGTTATCACTGATGGCTCCATCTTCCCCCCCCTTAAAGCTGCAGCATCGGCTTTTACATTAAATCAACACCTGTTACATCCAGGCCTCCACCAAAGATGTTAATGCAATGCTGAACATGCCTGTCAGCAGCAGGGAAAATATTTATGCACTTTGCAGGTTTAAATCTGCCGTGCTGGAAGCAATGTGTTTTATGTTTAATCTTGTTTAGTGTTTTGCTGATAATGAAGAGGGGACCAACAACAGCAACACAGAAAGCTACGGTATCTATGTGCTGTACTATATATATGTGTTCAGGTGAGCATGGACTCATTCAAACAGAGACTGGTTTCCAGTGTTATAAACTTTTATTTTAATGGGCTGAAACACAGCTTGGCAACACTCGTTCCTAAGCACTTAAAAATGTTACTAGCACCCGTTCTTTAAATATCACTGACTTGTGCAGTCTTGTGTGTGCGATGGTTGTTTTTATGTGATTTTTTTTTCCTCCTCACTTGAACTCAGTGAGATTTCCTATAAAAAATAAAATAAAGCTACATGTTTGTACTTTGGTCACCTTAAGCTGAGCCTTGTCCCCGATAATGTAGAGGTACGCCTTCTGCTGGCGAAGGAACAGTGGATCGCTCGGTCCCCCGTTGGGCTGCGGAGACTCTTTCCCAGCCAGACGTGTCCCCACGTCTGGGTTGTAGGCACTTAGACGCCCACTGCCCCGGATGCTGCCCCATTTACCTGCAACGTAAACACAGACAGACTACAGTCTTTAAAGGAATCGCGACATGGAATCCAAATCACCAAACCTCACGTCTGAATCCTTTTGAAGTTAAATGGCCATTAAAGCATCACCCCACTTTATGATGACCTAAGTTGTAATAAAGTGGAATGATCCTTTAATGTATGCCTTCACACTGGCATTGATCACTTCCACAGCTACTGACAGCCATGCTGGTAAACGACGTAGGAACGACTGAAAAGTATTCAAGGCCAGTTTGCTACATGTATCTGAATCACAGCTACATGATGATAAAAGTCTGACTGTTGTTGACATTCAGCAGAAAGAAGAATCAAACAGTAAACAACAAACAGGGTATCAGACAGCAGAGCTGCGGCAGCAGCATGCACACTGAAAAAACAAGCAACAACAGACCATTAGTCCTCAGAGACAGTGCACTACCAGGGATGGCACCAGACACACGTAGGCTACTGTTAAAGAGATCTGATTGGTTAGAAAGGAGTGGCAGAAGGGGAGCCGGGGGCGTGGCCTACTGTACCTCTAGGAGGGTTCCTGGCCTTGCCAGACACTTTGGGCTGAGAGAGGGAGATGACTTTCGCCCTTTGACCCAGAGCTGAGGTCAAATGACAAAGACGGCCCATTAACCAACAAAACATCTCAATGGAAGATGGTTTCAGTCACTTCACACAAACAATCACACTGATACTGAACATGAGCTACACAGGATGGATTCACTGCTTCAACATCCTTCTGGTCCAGTCCCAGTTTCAGTAACAAATGCTAGACTGAAAACAGGATTCCCACATTATGTTTTGAAACCAGGACTGCAACAGACCACCTACAGCTAAACAGGATAACTAAGGAACTACAGGAGGAGACGCATGGCTCCCTCTCACCTCCTCTGCTGAAAGTCCCAGGAACGTCCTCCTTGGAGCCCATCACCTGCTTCATCAGAGCTCCGATCTTGGGCTGCCTCAGTTTATCTGATGTGTCTGTGAACACAGGAAAATCCATCAGCTCTATGACCCCACAGAAATTACTAAGGTTCATCTAACAGTAACATGTCATGTGTGTGTGTGTGTCAGTGCACCTACCAGAGGTGTTCATATGTGTGGATGTGAAGCCACTCAGCGTGTTTCTGCCACTATTCTCACTATAAGAAGGCATGGAGCTGATAATGGCCTGCAGATACTTCTCTTGCTCCAGATTGGTGGAGTCCGCCTGAGAAGGCACTGCACAGAGCGGAAGACACATGATCAAAAACGAGGTCCCTTGTTGTTTAGATAGAAGATTATTTGCAGGTACATTTTAGTGTTGTTACAACAGTAAATGTTGTCAACTTTATACCATTTATAAGCACTAATCTCTCTATGTCTTCCATCTTTTCCTGCAAAGAATCACTGCAATAGTTTGTTATCATCACTACTAATATCACACTCCTGGTGAGACTGGATTTAAGGTACTAGAAACTAAAAATACGACACTGCTGAGAAAAAGGCAGAAGTGCATTAGGTGAGCGGGAAAACCCAGAAAAAGCATATCAGTTACATTCCCTTCCCCAAAGTTTCAATAAAACATAAATCAGCTTACCTGCGGTAGGAGCGTTGGGAGACTTAAAGAAGCCCACCACACCCTTGGCGTGAAGCCCCGCGGAGCGCAGCAGGACGGCCTTGGTTCGGGAATTCCGCCAGCATACCACTGGGAAACGGTTCTGTCGATAGCAGCGGCAGATTCTGTTGATGGTCGCATCTGGGATGCTCTGAGGGACAATCAGCAGGCCGGGGTAGCTGTGACAGACAGACAGACAGACAGACAGACAGACACACACACACACACACACACACACACACACACACACACACACACACACACACAGAGTATTAATCATTGTGTAAAATCAGTCTCTCTCAGAGGATTTTTCCTACATCTGGTGAGGTAAGTTAACAGACTCTTTGCCTTAACTACAGTTTAAATGGACCAATTGTGCTTATGCCGACAGCCAGGAAAACCCTGCTGCATGTTGTCTTCCACTGGTCCCTTACCTCCTGCACATGGTGTACATGCGGTTAGCAGTGGAAATCCTGAACGGCTCGTTCTTAGAGCGTGTCAGGCTGTTACTAAGCGTCCCCAGACCCAGACGCTGGTAGTCGCGACAACAGGCCCGTTCTACAACGTTGCTCATGGTCTGCCTGTCTGATGAGCGGATGGTGGAGGAGAGGGTGAGGGAGCTCTGGTCCACTTCCTCTGAGACTGTGGAGACACACAGCAGAGCTCACAGTATCCCCTTCATTTAAAAAAAGATTGTTTCCAGAGTTGATCTCTCTTTTTATTTTTTTTACTCTTTCATTTCTCCAAAATCATTAAAAGAGCACAGACAGAGTGCAGTTACAGGATCAAAAATAAAGGCAGTGAAGCTGTGAAGTGGAAATGCTTCATGTAGGCTACCTGAGATTTCATCCTCATCGAGCTCTGATTGGAAGCTGCTCCTGTTTTCCCAGGTGGGGGGAGAATACTTCTTCCTGGACACATACTGCCGGCCGATGGTCCTTTTGGCACTCTTCACTAGGTTTTTGGAAAGTGTCCTGACACAAACAATGAAGAAAGAAAGAAAAAGTGAAACAACTTTAAAATAAGCCACAGTGCTGATTCATCAGTCCCATTCACAGTCACTTCCTGCCTCTCTCAGAGCACAAATGTGCATTTAGATGTAGAGCAGCATCCAGCTTCAGCTGACAATGAGCTGATTCACTTCAGTGTTCATCTCAGTGCATAATCAACAACCATAAACTTATTGGTGTGTGAGATTGAGTGTGCCACAGGGCCAAGCTGGAATCAATATGACTGAATGGAGCGTTTTTAGCACACATATTCTCACACAGTGCAGAGATACAAACAGGGCCGACTGCTTGCTGAACTGCTGCGAGAAGGAGGTGACAACAGAGGCATAAACATCACTCACAGAATATGCAGGGCCACACCTGCAGGAATGCTTTCATTTCTGCACACAGATTACAGACAAACCAGGTTTTGGTAACATGACTGACTCTGAATCAGGCAGCTGAGTTTAGCGTAATTGTTAAGGGATGCTCTACATGTACTTCTTTTACTTCTTTTACTCTAAGGTACTCACTTTCACTGCAAATATCTGTGAACTTTGAATGCTATGAGATGGTCAGTAATCTGGAGTTTTGCAACAGCTGGGGGAGGATGTGATGGGGTCAGTGGTTAGAAGTGATTTAACATCCTGACATGGTGCTTGTTGTGCTGATCAATGGTTCTTTAGCCCAAAGTTTTGCTTTTTAAGCTCACACAGAAACATTTGGTGCACTGTCAGGTTTATTCCTTCCACACTGATGGTTCCTTACTTGAGTGACTGGTTCTTGTCCTTCGCCTTGTGCTCCACCACCATCTTGCCGCACTGACCCACAGTGAAGGCGAAAGTGCCCTGCACATGCTGAGGGTAACGCAGCTTGTGTAAATGCTTTCTGAAAACCTCAGCCAGATCAGAGGCCACCTCCTCATCAAATGCAATCTTCATAAGCTACAGAGAGGCAGAGACACAGGATATGATGTAATCTCAGAGATACAGATTTCACATTTGACTGCAAGCTGATTTCTGTGATATAGAGAAGGGTACCTGGAAGGTGCAGGATCGCAGCTGAAGCCCCTCTTGGACAAACTGGTCCATTGTTAATGTGACTGAGATCCTCTTCTCCTTTGTCAGAGAGGCGATGGGGAAGGAGCGAGTTACCGTCTGCTCTCCAACTGCAGGAGGACAACATACAGTCAGTGATGAGACCACCAGACAAAACAAAACAATGAAGACAGGACAGCAAAAATCACACAATCCTTTCTATATCCACTTACCTAATGGATCAGTAGGCGTGCCCTTGAAGATAAGGCGGTACGTAGTAAGGAAGATGGCGCCCTCGGCAGGCAGCAGAGGCGGGCCTCCCATTAGCCCCGTAGCCTCCTCACGCCCGTCTGGGATTAGGTGGACGCGCATGCCATCCATTACCAGCTCCTCACCAGGCAACAGAGTTGGCCTCAACAGCTTAGGCTGAAAGAGAAAGAAGAGAGCAACAGATGATGAGCAATAGGTCCAGTTTAGAAAAAAAATGCAACTAACAGCCTGAAAAGGTTAACACCACTCTTCTCATTACAGCTGGACATGGCCTGCTCTGATACTCCTGGAGAAAATCTGCTCAGTGACTTTGGGTCCTCCATCGTAATGAGGCCAAAGAGAGAAAAAACTAAAGTGATGCTTATTGTCTTGCAACAACATCCATCAAACAATTATTTAAATGCAAATAAATGAAATTTCTAAGATGAACATCTAAAACTATTTGCAGTTATGTTAGTCACGTGCAGTAAAACAGAACTGTGAATCGGAGACAAAACTGTGTTAAACAATAACTGCAACTGTCTCATGCTTTCACACCCATGCTGGCTGGGCAACCTGCCAACGTTTGAGGAGCTAGATTCAAGGACAGAATGAGAAACTGTTGAGAAAAAAAAAAAAAAAACACACTACTGTTGTTTAACATACACGTCAGCCGGGCCGGATTGGTGGGATCTTGGCAGAGATGATGTTACAAACAAGCAGATACAAACAGAAACATATAATAATGTTCACTTGGCTGTGTTTATGTGCTGCGACGGTCATTTCGCATTTCTTAAAAAGAACAAGGCGTCTCGTGTTTTGAGCAGTCCCTGAGTGCAAAGCTTGATTACAGGCTTCTTATTTTCCCAGTGGGTGGACTGCTGAGCTGCACTAAAAATGAACAAAAAGAAATAAGAAGCTGGCTTTTTTCTCTGGACCCTTACATCACTTCCTGTCCCCCAGTGAGGCCTGAGGAGCTTTGTAAAGAACTCCACCTCTGAAAGGAAATTAATTACAACTTTGGTAATGCGTTTCATAATCTGTTGCACAACACCTAAAGCCACACATGACTGCATTCCAGCTGCAGTCACATAGCTGAAATAGAGTTTCAAATTGCTGGGACACCATTAGCTGTTACTGAGATGTTTTTTTGTGTCCAGTAGTTGAACTGATCCTGCATGTTCTGAGAGCAGTAGCAAGGGAAAAGATGGAGAGGACCCTCCTCACATCAAGCCACATAAAGCCACCATCCTCAGCCACCCATAATAAACAGCACCCTTCAGATGGAAGGCACTCAGTTCTGAAGGACTTTGGGGAGCTGCAGCAGCCAGGCTGAGCTCCACCAGCCTCAGAGAGCAAACTACACAACAAGGCAGAGCAATCACCCCACATGCACTTATCAGGCATGATGTGAGTCACATGGTTCTGTCTCCAGCTGACAGACGTACCTGCTGTGACACTGTGAGCCTGAGCTGAAGGGAGTGGTGGAGAGGGGAGTGGACGGGGCTGGTTTGGGGTCTGCGTGGCCTTAGTCCAGTGGGATGTAAAAATATGAATTGGTTACCTTTTGGATCGGAGGCAGTCTCTTACTCTCCCTGTGGACTGCTTCTAACGTCTCGATGTGCATCTGAACAATATCTGCAAAGACACGAGTGCAGGGCTACAGAGTGAAGCTAGAACAGGTACATTTTTCCACGATGTTTAGTGTGTCACTGCTTGGGGACTAAAAAGAAAAGCATCTGAATTCTTCCATACCTGGTATCATGGCATGGAGAGCTTTAAGGTGCTCATTGGTCACGCCGCTCTCATTGCACACTTTATCTACAAAGCGGTTGATGAAGCGCACCACAGAGTTGGCCACATCTGAGCTCTCTGCGTCTTCAAAACCGCTCTCGGTGTCGTAGCTTTCCGCCATGCTGCCTGCAATACTGCAACACAGAAACACACATACTTTCAACATTTATGTTTCTAAATTCAAAAAAGCAACCATTAGAAAAGCCCCGAAGCACAAAACAAATCAGCATCTGACTTTGCTTTACCAGCAACACTCACTGTTTTCTCTGGCTTAAACAATAACTTTACCTTCTCCTCTTTCTGAACTCTACAGAAAACTTTGCATTTCTAGCTTAAATACTGAATGAGAATCAGCTGCATGTGTACCTCTCCTCTCAATAAAGGACTGTCAAATGAAATTAAACAATTTCACAGATCGGAAAGGACAGTTAACTACATTCTCCTGTCATCAGGACAGGTGTCCTCAGTAGCTCAGGTTTTCTTGTTTTGCAGACTGATTTTGGGATTTTACAATAAAAGTCTGTGTTAATAAACACAAATGACATCATCAGTTTAAGCGTGGTCCCTCTATGTCCCTCTGTGGGCAGAGAGGTAATCCCACCTGTTGGTGACGTAGCTGTTGCTGACGCTCTCCATGTCTCCGATGCCGGAGCTCCGCAGCAGGCGGTTCTTGCTGGTGTCTAGCGGCAGCAGCAGGTAACTCATCCTGTTGGCGTAGTGGATGGCCTGGCTGAATACGGTGCTCTCCTCCTTCTGCACACGCTCCATCTGCATTTCTTTGCTGAGCGTTGGCCACAGTCGGCTCTGCTCCGATGCCAGCTCCAGGGCACTGATTTCCCTTCTGTTGCCTGAGCCATTGTGCTGCTCCTGAGCACAAAGAGAAGGAAGCTTGTTAATATAGACGTGACAGGTTAATGAGCCTCCATCATTAGTCCATCAGAAATTCACCAAACAGTGAACTTTTTAGAATTTATCAAATTATTCCTCCTCATTTCTTTGTTCACTAAAGTATCAGCGTGTGACGTGTGGATCCTCTGCTCACCGAGTTGTTGTGCTGCTCTCTGTCCTCCGTCTCCAGGTACAGATGCCGGATGTGGTTCTGGACGTCACTGTAGAACATGGCCTCCCAGAACTGCATATTGGTCCACACCATATGCTCCTGTACACAGCTGTAGGCAAACTGAGTGATGCCTGCGCCAAGTTTCTGTAAGACAAAGATAACAGATTTTAATGAAAGATGAGCCACGTTAGCTGAAACAACACAGAAAGGCTTCCCATCAAAGGCTCTGTAACACCTCAAGCTGCCCCACTGACAGCTGAATTAGTGAAATGTGGACTCACTTTAGGAAAGCGGAACTTACTCTGCAGAAGGCTGTGACCAGGGGAAGGAGGGCAGCTGCGATACCGTGTTCATCCATATGTGAACAGTCCTAAACAGAAACACAAGAGACTGTCATAAAAGACCTGTATTCAAAGCAGAGAAGCATCTGAGGCTTATTTCAGATTTGTCCTGTATATAACTGTATTTACATTGATCCCATGACATCTGCTCAGCCTGCTTCTCTGTAAACAGCATGAAGGTTTTTGGCTTAATGTATAATATTAAAGTTAAGGCTGAGTTTGCAATGCAGCAGCTATAGAACAAAAGGCTGCAGATGCTTAGACTGGTTCCTTATAAGCTGTCCTTTAATTATGTAGTTCTGTCAATTATATCTTCAGGCCTGATTTACTGCAGAAAGAAAATGCATCTGCACTTGCACTTCTGCATTACCCAGAACAGAGAATGGTCAAACAACCAGATTGACAGTGGAAATTTCACACAGTAAAAGAAATAGAGGCCTATTTTTCAGGAGGAGTCAGTGAAAGCACACTCTGCCTTTATCAAAGCACGGAGTTTGACTTCAGTTTAAAGATCAAATTGGAACTTGTACAGTTCTCTTGCTTTGGGCAACAGCCAGGCTGATGTGCAGTGTTGCCAGTAGCTGCAAGAATCAAAGGAAAAATGAAAGTCTGACAACTGTGGCAAAAGTAACAGCTTGGAAACATTATGGATACTGCCAATAAGGTTAAAGTTATATTCAAGAATCACTTTCACAAAGTTGAAAAACATTCGACAGAATGTCAAAAGGCCTGAAGACCCTGACTTTATTTGGTCAGGCTCTGAAAACACATCAGATCAGTAGCACGTGCTGTAGCATGTCTTTCAAATCCATGCCTCCAGTTTGTACGAGGGGCTTTGTGCTAAAAATTTGTTATAATTATAGAGAAATTATTTTCTGACTTCAAAAAGCTACACAAACATAAAACTCTTTTTGGCAATCAGGCCGAACTCTACATGGTGGACTTCTGCTTTAAGAGCTCTGAAATGGTGAGATACCTTACTGTGCGCAGGCTTACCTGTAAGGTGCAGTTCATCATGCGGACAATGTAGTCAAACTGCTGGTCATCCAGCACAGCTCGGTTCTGTAGGACATGTTGATTGAGCTCCTGTGTCAAACAAACCCGAGCTCCCCGACCCTTCAATGCCCGCAGAACAGCCGGCATCAGCTGGACAGAAGAGATGAAAAACAACCACAGTCAACACACAACAACAGCCTGCAGTGAATCCTGCACCGAACACGAGTTTCGTGTATGTTACTGTAAAGACAGGAAACACCTCTAAACTCCCTGTTAATTTGATCATAGAGACACGTGTGTCTTTACCTTCTTGGCCTCCAGCATTTTGTTCTCAAAGATGTATGTGATGCAGTTCCTGACCACCTCCAGCCTGCGAGCACTGTTAGCCATCACGTTGCCGTTCCTGTCCACAACGTCTCCTGTGGGGATGGAAAGGGCACCAGACTCTAACTCATCACCACAGCACTGAAATCTAAGCTCTATTAAAACCCACAGTGTGAGACACACTGTCTAAAGTTTACACAGGACATTTAAGGTGCAAATATTTTGCCACCTTTACTCTAACCACTGTTATAATCACACGGCTCTCCCAGCATTTCATCATTTCACTGAATACGCTGTTCCCAGGCTGACAGTACGTTTCAGCTGGTCATGTATATCATGACAAGTTTTGGATGCCAAGAACAGCACTAGCTATTGACTGCTATCAAAGCTCTTCCTCAGCTCACCCAGTGGGGGCCCAGATGGCACCATGCTCTTGAGCTCCGCTTTGACTGCAGGAGGTGCAGTCTTGAGCTTGGCAGCAGCGTGATCGATGAACAGCTGCACAGCTACATCGTCCAGCATGGGGAAAGGCGCCCGATTCTGTGCATTGTTCTGGCTGTTTTCTGATGGCCGCTGGACTTTGTGCATGGCCACAGCGGGGTACGGATTCTCCTGGAGGGACAGAAAGAAAGTTGTGGAGAGGGAAGAACATGAGAAAGGAAGAGGAAACAACAGTGACAAATAGAAAACCTGAGAAATGGCACTTGAAGTTTAATTCATGAAAGAACAAACATTTTTGAAGAGCTGCTCTGCAAGCTCCTTGACATGGTTCATGACTTTGTGTGGACAGGCCTCCTCTTGTCGTATCCGCTCCACCTGGTTTGCCACCAGCTGTAGAAACAGGGCAGAGAGTATGTCAGCAGCATTCATCCACATCTGAGCCACACTAATTTAACACCTTACTGTAAGTTAAAGTTGATTCTATAATAACACTTCAATGTTATTCCAACTAAATGCAGGTTGAAGTAATAAGTGCATTTAAGCAGGTTTGAAAGTTTTCAGTTACTTGTTATGTTAACAATGCTGACCAGTGACTGTGGCTCAGGGGGTAGAGTAGATCTAGTAGGTATAGGGAAAAGTGCTTGTATGAATGTTGTGAGATTGGGTGAATGAGGCTTGTATTCAAAAGTACTTTGTGTGCTCAGAACTGAAAAAGTGCTACACAAGTACTGTACCAGTCCATCTACTCAAATTATGATCCAGAGTCTCCAATGAGGAGAACTCTTGTCCCACAATATTCTCTTACACACAACAGAGCTCGCTTCAGACATGTGCTCTTCTCACACGGGCACATTTGGACATCTCAGACTTTATGTAAGGGAGCTGCAGGATAAAGACTGTTTAAGGTATGTCTGATGGGACATTTGTGTTCTCAAGTGTTGGATAATGTCTAAAATATTTCAGAGCTATATTTCATGTGAGAAAATGGCTTAGGAGCAAAAGTCTGTATGCCATGTTTACTGTTGACTACGGAGCATCACTATGGAATCAAAGGTATTTTGGGGTGACAGCTCATATCAATGAACAGTGGAAACTACATGCTTATAAGCAAAGCAGTGAAACATGCTAAAAATACAGTAATCATAGCCAACATGTATCACTCTACTTAATCCACTTCACTTTAAAAAAAATCTTTAATTACATTTAATAATTTTTCTTAATTTGTCTATAAAATAGCAAAAAATTGTTTGACCACCAGCCAATAACTCAAACATATTCAGTTAACTATCAGGTTTGATAAAGAAAACCACCAAATCTTTATTTGAGAGTTCAAAAGAGCTAATAACTGACAGTTTTGCTTTAAAAAAGTCATTTGCTACAAGAATGAAGAATACAGGTTCAAACAGGTTTCACAAATGCACTCAAACTGTACATGTAAAGGTTACACTTCAGCTGGCTTTGCGAGGGACTGCTGCAAACTGCATCTGACCGAGACAAAGGTTAAATATGGACATGAGTCCCCCCCCCCCCATCAATTTTAACTGAGGAAGTAAATAATGACAGCCAGCTCACCACATGCCAATACATTTTTTTCAGGGTTCACAAATGCAGGTCAGTGTGATCAGCAGCTAGTTTCAATTTCTAAGCCCTCCTGCTGACTGAAATAGCTTTTCTCAGATAAGAGTCAAAAGTAGCTGTGCTGACATGTCAGCTTGACATGTTTTTGCATTCTCATTGTGGCTTTCCTCAACCACCGTGCCCCCCTCCTTTAACTCATAATCGCACAAACCGGAGCAAATTTGTGGATGTTGCACTGGAAGACTCACATCATCAAAAAGGTCCGTGGCTCTGTAGGGGGGGCCCCTCTCTGACACAAAGCCTGCGAACGCCATGCCGTCCAACACCTTTGTGAGGAAGTCGTCCTCTGACAGTGCCCTCTGGCCCAGGAAGGCAGCCTGCGGAAAGTCGTTGGCACCGATCTCATCAAGACTGTTTCTTTTCTTTGATGCACTCTTCCATATTAAATAGTCTGCCAAACTAGGTGCACTTATATTAACAGTACTATACCTTATGGAAGCGGATCACAGGTTCTGGGTGAATGCGGATGATATGTAAACACCAGCGATAGCCCTGGAAGAGCCGAGCGAACAGCCACAGAAAGACTGCTCGGATCTCCTTATCCTGAAACACACGCAACAGTCCAGTTAACTTCAGCACACACTGAAACTGAAAGTCTAGAAAGATTCCAGAAGCCTGGACCTCACAAATACCAATATGTGCTTCCTTTTCTGACCTCTACCACCTCTTTCATGCCCACAATATAAAAACATAAAACCTATATGCACATTTGTTATCACCAGTTGATTTCTTGCCTGGATTTTGAGTGCAGAGGGCTGAATGGACTGTGGGGGGAATGCATGATCAGCAACTTCCAGCTCTGGATCCAAAACCTGCAACAGCAAAAATCACAGTCAATATCCATCACTAGTGACCACAGCTCTCTGCTCTCCTGCTGCTGATTCCTGCTGCTACAGCAGAGTCAAGAGCAGAAAAAAAAGATTCCATCAGAACCCTCAAGGGTTCGTAGTATTCAGATTGATGCAACAGTCCTGTTCTTTTATTCAGTAAACAAGAGTAGGCTCGAGTGCTTAAAGCATATACTACAGGTGCAAATTCCCTAAGCGATGATTCCCCAGTTTCCTGTCAGATGGACCAACATGTGGAAAAGGCATAAGTATGTTTAATTGTCAGTTTAATTTCTGTTCATTTCAGTTACCAGTGAGCGTTAAATATCTAACAACATATTAATGAGCTGTTATTTATTCCTCGTGTTACAGATGTGTGCAAAATACATCTTTTTAACATATGTTGTCACTTTTTGGTCAAAAGCTTCTAGAAAAACTAGAAATCAGTGGAAAGGTTCCTTTTGTAGGCAGATGACATGTGTGCAGACAGAGTTAGCTGGAGCAGCAACAGATCCAGACCCCACTAAACACATTCTCTTCCTTAGTTACAGCTTTTAGTCTCAGAACATGAAAATTCATCTGGTTAAGTGTAAGGACAGCCGAGCAGCTAAGCCCTGGTTTAAGGTTACCATCCAACAATCTGCAGCATCATCACAGTTCCTGGAACTTTGATGCAAACCAGAAGCGCACTGACGGACAATTTAACAGATTAAAGCACTGCTGCACAAGCCCCAGATCAGTTATCCAGCTTCACAATTATGAGGGATGTCAATATGGCAGATATGTGGTCTAAGCTGGACATTTGGATCCACAGTAACAGTCTGCCTATTAGTGTTGACATCCTTTGAATCTGCCTTTATACACAGCTTTTTCAGCTGAGGGAACAAGCCTATAACCCAGTGAACCTCTGACCTATCAACACAGCAAGAAGCACAACAGTCTCAAGGTTAGGAGTCACTAGACACACAGAGCAGCCAGTGACAGGAACAAAAACAAGAGGGATTATCTCTGATTTTCACAATAATCTTTTTCTCTTAAATCTATTTATTTTGAGCACTGACATATTTGGTATGTGGCCTATGTCAGCAGGTCCAAGTTCAGTGTCTTGCAAGAGGACACTTTAACACACAAAATCTGCTGTCATATGATAAGATACAATACAATAAACACTGCAATTAAAGTTCCAAGCTAATCAATATCACCTCTCCATGATATGAGCCAATTACCACATAAAACCAAACTAAACCTTACAGGATACCTACAACGGGATTCAAGAAGCACATCACAGGAGTGGGCAGAAAGTGGTGGGACCAGATGTTGTTGTTCTTGTGATAAGAAGTCAGTCAGTGGGACAGGGAGGAGAGAGATTAAGGGAAAGGTTTTATGATGTAATTAGAATAAGGATAATGCTCTAAGAGAAGGCCTCTCAGAGCACAGGCTCTTCATGCAGGAGACAGGGAGAAGGGATCAAATGTAGTTCTGAATTAAGGATCAGAGCGAGAAAACAGTCCATGTTCACATAACCACAACGTGTACAGGTTATGTACAGCTCACACATTGCATTTGTTTATCCGTGCCTGCAAATTTTAGGTATTTGCCACATGTGTACCCTCCCCCACCCCCTCCCCCCAACCCCACCACTATCAAGCAGATTTCAAATGAATCCAATATGCAACTATCACAGCCTCTCATCACATTTTTAACAGCAGCCACATTATGAAAACAGTGTTTTAATAATGGAAATGGAGCAAAATGCATGCTAAAAATACATTTATTCATCTTGTTTCTTGGTATAACTTACTTTCTCCTTTCAGTCCTTCTTAGGTTGTGTTTTCTGAAGGAGCACAAGGTTTGAATAAATGTGTTATTACACAGCGTGTAACACATTAACAGCCCTGCACCTCTGCATCTTAGTATTAGCATCCTTGCTAATCCCTTGCATCTCAGCACTAAAGCAATTATGGAGTCAAATAATTCTGCAGTACTACTACACATATACTCAACAAAAATATAAATGCACAGTTAAAATGACCTTTCCCTTAACATGCCCGCGCACTCCAGGAGGAATGTGGCAACATCCCACAGGCCACTACTGACAACCTGGTGATGTCTATGCGACGCAGATGTGTGACACACTCGGTACTGAGTGCTGTGAACGCTGACCACGCTGTGTTTGCTTTGTAACAACACATGGACTGTTGCATCAAGATCTGCAACACTGCTATTGCTATTGAAGCCTGAAATGATATCATACATTGTTGATTAGCTATGAGAAGAAATAAGAAAACATTTGATGTGTTTACATATTCTTGTTGATCGTACAAAATGTAACAGATAACCACTTTGGTATTACTGCTGATGGGTCTCATTAAAAAATATCTCAAGGCAAAATATAAAAAAGGAAAAAAAAAAAAAAAGTCCTGTGAGGGTCCGTGGGAAGATCCTGCCAAAATTCAAATAACACAGGCTCTACACAGCGTCTAAACACACACTTGGTATGCCTGAGCTGAGGATGCCAAGTCATCCACCTCCAAATAAACACACCCTACCCTTTGTCTCAGTGACATCAATGACTGCAAAGCAGCAGAGGAAAAACTCTCCTCTGGCACGTGACAAGTCTGTCAATCTTCTACTACAAGCTACTCAGAGCCAATAATCTAATAAAAGAGGCCACTGCATTTTACAGGCAACAAAAGGCAAGGCTACACTTCAAAGGACCAACCTTTGGAACATTTATTACGAGCAGTTTCCCACAACTGGCATGAGCGATCCAAAGTCAGGGGCATTTCCTAGTTCTAAATGGAACTTCTAATCCAACATTTGACCATTTATTAGACAAAAACTGTCTATTAAACTTGAGTAAATAAAACCCCAATCAGCAAAACCTCTGTCTCTGGTTAAATATTCTCTGTGCATGAAAACCCCTTAAAATAATCCGTTTTGTAATATTTGGCCTGAACTTTGGTTGTCATGAATCAGATGAAGAGGAACAACACAATAAAGTAACATAAGCTAATCTACTGAAGCGTTAGCAAAGAAGAATTTGTTTTACTTCAGAGCTTCAAATATACAGAAAACTGACAATGCTTGTCAGTTTGGATTTAATCAAGTTTTAACCAGCATTTTACACTTGTAGCTGTCAGGGTGGTCCTGGGTTTAAAGATAAGAAAACTAAACCTAATCATTTCTGAAATTTTGACTCATCTCATACTGTTTGTCTTAAAATGATTATTTAAATGAAGCCAAACAACCAAACAACTAACAACTCACTGGTTCGATCTTTGAAGATGCAAAGTTTACAACTATTATTTGTGAATTTCTGGAAGTAAAATATTAATGTGAAGACTAACTAATATGCAGCTGTAAAAAGAACAGTGCTCCCCTTTGAATGGGACCTTTTCTGAGACTTTTAGTGGGGCAGTAAGCATCACTGGTCCACTTACAGAAAAGTTTGTTACCTTATGTGACAAAAATCTGAGAATTTTGCAAGAACGGGTCACCATTTGAGAAAAGAAAATGCTATTACACTAGAGTACATCAAAGCCTGATCTAAACAAATGGTGGACAAATGTGTTTATTATAATACTATAAGGGGAGAAAGGGATTTTACTTTGAGGCTGGCCTCTTTAGGTGGGTACAAAGGAAACAAAAAATCCTCCATGCAGGAGAAACAATGATGACGTATCACAAAAGGCAAAATACTCAAACGAAGGAGCCATAAAACTATTTAAAATAGTAGATAAAGTCTACAAATAAAGCTAAATTCCTGTCAGCGCTATTAAAACGATCCTTGATCATACATTTTAATGAATACTTACAAATAGGCATCTGTTTCTCTGAAATGCAACATTTCATCTGAGTGAATAAATGAAGTTCAAAATATGCTAATCTGACATTTATTGGTGAACTTTTTGCCTCCATTTAGCAGCTCCATGTTGGTGCACGGGGGCAGCGCAACACGGCAAAATTAAAATGTTCAGCACATTCTTTTTTGCTTCTGTTTAGGCTTTCTGTATTTCTCTGCACCTTTTTACAGTTTTTTCTATTAGTTCCAAAGTGTGTCCACTCGTGTGTAGAAGCGAAGGGCTGTGAATATTTTTATGACTGTTGTATAATTCTGTAAACACACTTGAGATAATTAACAAACAGTGTCATCATTTATAGTTTTATGTGGCAGAATATTTACAACTCTACAGCACGTGAGCAGGCTGAGCAGCCTCACACAGCTTAATGCAGTCCACTGCGCGGCATATGACAAACATACACAATATTTTGTGTTTACTCAGTATTTCTCATCACATTGTACACATGGCTGTAAAAAAATGACTACATATCCAGTAAACTGATCATAAATTGCGTATCATTTCCTGGAGTTCAAAGAATTCACATACTTTTAATAACATGAGTATCAACAAATCCCATCCCTGCTGTTATGAGATATGCACAAAGCAAAGAGAGCCAACAAAAGGAAGCAGGAACAAAATTGTATCTACTCTGCTGATATCAATAAGAGAACAAGGAAGTAAGAAAATAAAAGACTTTATGTTGCACATGGTAAATATATTAAGATGCATGTAAGCAATGAAGCAATACTTCACTGAAGAAAATATGAAAACAAATTAAGAATGCAGTAATTGAAAATAACCAAAGCACTCTGCTGAAACTCAAGTTGCTCAACTTTACTTCATATCTCCACTTTCTTCGGCTGCATTTATCTGATAACTGGATATTAGTTACCTAACAAATTAAGAGCTAAATATAATACGGTGATTAAACAATGTACAGTAAATACGTTGGGCTAACAAATGAAAGCACTGGCTGCTTTTCCCTTTTAATAAATATATTTAAATTTGGACTAATGATTTAACTTATGCAAAAAATAAGCACCATGAAGATATTCATTTGGCCACTGCTTAACCCGGGGAATACAAAGAGAGCATCTGTGTCACATTCTGGCTCTGATGTGGCCACCGGGGTGGATAACCCTCCTCAACTGTTTCAGGAGCATCCCAGCTTAAAACAGGGCTGGATTTTATCTTTGACAAAAGGCAGAAAACTGCAAACAAAACACTCCACTTCATTGAATGAGCCCGATGTAATTTGAAGTTCTGCAAAGGGGGGAGTCACTCAGTGTGTTTCCAGGGTAAACTTGATGACACAATCATCACAATCTGATGAGCATTTTTTCCCTACATGATGCTGTGAAGATGAGCACGATTTCAGGTCATTTAAACCTGATGATGTAAAATTCTATCCTAAATCTTTTCATACTTTACTGCTTCTATTTACATGGTTTTACTTCAATAACATTTATTTTGAAAGTGTATTATTAGTATTTAGCTAAGAAGTGGAGTATTAAAAAAACTAATATTAACTTCAACCAGGTGAAGCCAAGAGGAAGAAGGAAAAACATTCCTCTGGTGTTCCTGGCACCTAACCCCATAAAGCACCACTGGACTTTAATGAGATTTCCCAGTATTCAGTAGTAGCATGCATTATGGGTTTGGGTGTGGATATTGTTTAGGTTGCAGCTCTTACCATCGAGAGTGCAGTCTGGGTCTGCTGTAAGAGAGGTTCAGGCAGCAGGGAGATGTGGACGCACTCTGGGATGGTAACCGTGCCTCCATCCAAGTCGGCAATGATCACGTCCAACTAAAAAAAACACACACACACACACACACACACACACACACACACACACACACACACACACACACTTCATCTCTGCTTCTAGGACTGGTGATAACAGGTACAGCACTGTGATTCAGGAGCTGATTAGATCAAGTGGAAGACAAATGCAGCAACAGAGAAAGTCCTCTCTCTCAGCAGCTGCTCATTACATTATGCTGGTTATCAAAAAAACATGTTCACATTTCACCAGTGAAAGGTAGAAAGGCCCACACAACAGCCTCTGACCCTGACCAGTGATAATGGTACAAAACACAGCATCTTGTTGTAAGATGAGATAAAGGCTCTGTTGGGGCAGCACGTAGCCGTACGAGATCAGTCACATTTAACAGAAGCACCCATTACATTCTCAACAGACCTTAATAAAAGAGCTGCATCTTATTTTCTTTGATCATGAGACTGAGTCACTAATTACTGCCCTTTATTCAGGTATGATGTGTCTTGGCCAAGTTTGTAAAGACCATTGTATAAGAAAGCTATGAATACAGAAAGGTTATCAGGTAGCAAACAGCAGATGGCCGAGAGGCAGCTTAATAAAAGACAGATGAACCATTGCTTAACGTGTCAGGAAGAGTTCACATGAAACATGCTCCCTTTTGTAATCAAAACTCAGAGGAACTGAGGGTGTATTTATTTTATATATATATATATATATATATTATATATATATTTATATATAATATATATATATATATATATATATATATATTTTTTTTTTTTTTTCCAGAGAAAGCCCTCTGTGTGATTCTGAGAGCCTTTCTAGTCTTAATTATAAAACTATGAAATAAGCCATTTGTCATTTAACCATTAAGATATCACAGTGCTCTCCCACATCTTGCAGCAGGTGTTCATGCTGTACATGGTGCAGGCATTTTTTATGATACTGTTTATTTGTTTATTGGTGATACAGTGTATTGCGTGGAGTTGGCACTGTGTTCTCCAGCTTTCCTGGTTGATTCCTCTCTTGGGAAGTACAATCTCCCATAAAACAATTACAGTAGTGAATGCACTCAAAATATTTTTTTTAAGCTGCCTTAAGACATAGTGTCATGGCAACTGCTGGAGAGAGCAAGTCCAGTCTGAAAGTCTTCACTGCATACAGACTTAAAAAAAAAAACAAGAAGGTGCAGGTCCACCTTAAAACAACACTCACACGCCCTATTTACATTAGCATGAGTCATTCTTTTTCAACACCATCACTAAAGAAATCCTTTCCTAATGGGATTCTGGGACTGTACAGCTGTGGCCAGAAGTTTGCATACATCACGGGCATGAATTTTATTGTATTTGGGGCTGTCCATTTTCCAGGGTGGAATGATTGTACAGTATACATCTTTTATGACTTAATAATGCACAAGTTTGAATTGATTTTGGGTTTTGTCAAATCCACACAGGGTCAAAAGTACACACACACACTCAAATATATACAGTACCAGTCAAAAGTTTGTGCTGCAGGTTCTATAATGTCTTTTAATAGGATATGGCCTATTAACTTTTCATTAGTGATCATGATTGTCTACAACTGGTAGTTTTACTTTGTCACCATTCGTTTGACCAATACTCAGAACAATGGGAACCTCTACCAGATGGTCTTCCTGCTAAAAGGGAGTTTTTCCTTCCCACTGTCACCAAGTGCTTGCTCATAGGGGGTCGTTTTGATTGTTGGGTTTTCTCTAATTACTGTCTGGTCTCTACCTTACAATATAAAGCGCCTCGAGGAGGCTTGTGATTTGTCGCTGTATAAATAAAACTGAGGGGCGCCCGGGTGGCTCAGTGGTGCAGGCGACCATATGCCGCGTTGCGGTGCGGGCGGCGCAGGTTCGAGTCCCGGCCTGTCGCCGAATTGCCAGCGTGTCTTCCCCCGCATCCTTCCCACATTTCCTGTCTATCTAAACTAACAGAAAAGCCGCTGTGGCCAGAAAATAAATAAATAAATAAAACTGTGATCTAAGGCGGTGCATGGTAGATATAAACAAGCTGGGAAGGTTTCTTGGAGGCATTTCTGAACAACTGCAGATTCCACTATCATCAGTTTAAACAATTATAATTTATTCGTATGTGTCACCACTTTGCCAAGATCTGGACCCAAACTATCACCCTCAGATGAGAGGAAATTCGTTAGAATATTCAGTAACAGCCCAGGAACCACTGAGACTCAAGCCTGCCATGAACTGGAAACTGCTGGAACAGCAGCATTACTGTCCACAGCGTTTTGCTGCCAGTGTTACTGGTACATTGCATAAAGTGGATGGAATAATGACAGGGGAGTATTTCAATATTCTTCAACGTGACCTCAAATCAGCAGCTAAGAATCTGAATACAGCTGGGTGTTCCAACAGGACAATGATCCCCAAACACACATCAAAACTGATTTTGGATAAAGGAGGCTAACATTAAGCTTCTGAAGACGCCCTATCCAAAAGCCCTGACTTCACCATTATTGAAAATTAGTGGACTATGTTTAAAAGCTGGGTCTGCAAGGAGGAGTGTTTAAATATCCAGCCAGAATGCTGCCAGAAGCTTGTTGATGGCTACCAAAAGCATTTGGTCAGACATTTAACCTAATATTAGTGTGGGTGTTAGTATATATTTGAGCTTATGTATAGTTTTGACCATGTGTGGATTAGAGGAAATCCAAAATAATTTCAAACTTGCATTCCTAATTCTTGTTTTTTAAAGTCATTAAAAGTGTCATCATTCCACCCTGGAAAAAGAACAGTTCAAAGAAATCAAAGAAAGCCCAAAATTACCATGCCCACATTGAGGACATGTACACTTCTGAGCACAGCTGCATGATTCACTGGCCTCATCCTATGCAAAAATGATTTTATCATGCTGATTTAGTCCCATCAAAGACAGAATCTTCCACAGCTCTGTCTTTTTAGTGCAGAACAAACATTTCCCTGCTGAGCTCCAGTTAGAGGCATCGTTCTAAATACATCTGATTCCACTTCAACAGTCAGTCAAACTACTGAAGTGCATTTCTGCATTAAACGAGGACTCTGCATGATATACCCTGAACTGTGTGAAAAGAAATTTCTTAATAGCCAGTATGGAGAGGCAGACAGATCAAAGTGGCAAATCATTCCTTAAAGGATATTAAGACAGGGATGAATAAAATACTAAACTATTCCCAAAACTAAAGATAAGACCGGGCTCCTTTTCTACACTACAACCCACCAGGAACGGAAAAGGACAAACAAGCTCCACATGCTTCAGGCTGATGACAGACAATAATACTCCTCCTCTCTCTCTTTTAGTAAAATCCAGAGAAATAACAACTCCTGGTTTTCATGCTATATTTTTTAAGTTCATGAAATAAAAGGTAACAAAGCTTTACCATTTGATTCAAGTTGTGTTTTTAATGCTTGTTTTTACTACAAAAACTGTGCGTGTGAACACACTGACTGATCATACGGCACTTTGGTGCTGACACTGCTCTTTGCTGTGATGCAAACTAGTGTACTTTATGTAGTCTTAACATAAAGAAGCACCGTCTCATATTTACTGTGCTGCAATGAGAACCCACCAGTTCTTGTGTTTCAGAGCGGAAGAAGGAATTGACACCGATGATGAAGGGCGTGGGAGTGCTCAGGACCTCTAGTAGTTTACCCGGTAGGATGGGAATGTAAGTAAAACTGAGAAGAGACAAACAAGAAGAGACTTAACACATCTTCTGCTTTCAGCAGTGTTTACAGTGGTTTGCTTGAGTGGGAATATACCTGTATTTGAGAGGGAACATAATGGCCAGCAGCGCTCGGCAGGCATCCGTGAGTCTCTGGTAGCTGCTGGAAAGGAACAGGATCTTATGTTCTGTCAGGGCAGCGCAGAACAGATAGAGAACGTTGACTATACCTGAGGGAGTACAGAGCACAGACAGGACATCTCTGGTCATCAACACCATTTTAAAAATGAGACTTTTTAAAATGAATCAAATATCTGACATTCTGTAGTGAGTGAGAGAAGTATTAGTGGGTTTTGAGTCATCATTACTGGTGCAAACAGGTTATTAGTTATTCCTATGCAGGAAACTTTATCATATTTTACGTATTTGAAGGTTCTCATTTCATTTCTAGGGTGAGATACTCAAGTGTAGATTGCTTTAAAAGACTGACTCAAACTATAATGGCATTCATTCTTTGAGTCTTCAGTTGAAGATCCTATTGATTCAAAGGGTATAATTTACAGCATACAGATAAAAGCAGAAGGGGAGCTCCATATTTTTGTTACTTAATGCTACTATAGTATCTTAATAGCATAATTCACAGGTCAAAAAAATCCTTTTCCTCCTATACTGGGATCAGTGCAGCTAGTTAGTTCATTTTCGGTCTGAAACTAACTGCTTTAGCTCCTGTCCCTTCAAGTCAAATTTCTTCTGATAGGTTGCCTCTCAGAAACAGAAGGTTTGAACAGCATGTGGGTAAAGCTGCTGAGCTCACAGTCACAGCTGTATGTCTGACATGTACACTATAGCATAAGTCAAGTCAGTTACACATCTGGGCTTTTGGTCAGTTATGTAGCAGAGGGGGTTGTTAATCAGTTACGGCTGCTTTGGTGTTAATGAAATTAACAACAGCTGCACTAGAGGGGCAACAATAAGACAACCCCCCAAACAGGAATGATTTTACTGGTGGAGGCCACTGACATTTTTCCCTCCTCATATTTTCTGACTGTTTTTCACTAGTTTTGTTCACTAGGGACAGCATCACTATTGTAGTAAGCGGTGACACCTGGACCCTATAGGGGTTACAACCGGTTGGCCAACTCCTCCAGGATGGCACATCAATACGTGCCACTGCCAGAAGGTTTGCTGTGTCTCCAGCCTGGTGCCGTGGAGCGTAATTGGCATTTGCCATAGAATACCAGATCTGGCAGATCCACCACTGGCACCCTGTGCTTTCACAGATAAGAGCTGGTTCACCCTGAGCACAAGCTTCTCCAGACCCTTTCAGACAATGAAAGGGTCTGGAGAAGCCGTGGAGACCGTTATGCTGCCTGTAATATCGTTCAGCGTGACTGGTTTTGGTGGTGGGTCAGTGATGGTCTGGGGAGGCATATCCATGGATGGACACATAAACCTCTACATGGCCAGATCTGAGAGAAGATCCCCCAAGACCACCATCCATCATCTCATTAGGAGTCCGGACATTATCAGGCAACCACACAAGCATGTGGGGGCCATACAAACTGAGTACCATTTTGAGTTGCTGCATGAAATTTCGGCAAAATGGACGAGTCTGCTGGATCATTTTTTCCACTTTGATTTTCAGGTGTCTTTGAATTCATCCCTCTGTAGGCTGATCACTTTCATTTCCATCAAACGATGTTTCAGCCTTTCATTCCTAACACATTACCCAGTCCGTATCAGTACAGATATCCAGCATGATTTTTACCCTTTCATCTGATGCATTTTTAAAGTGTTCCTTTCATTTTTTTTTAAAGCAGTATATGTGAAGATTTCTTTGACATCATAAAGAGCCAAGAATATAAAAAATGCCTAAAATGGAGAATTTAGAGCACTTTGAAGCCAGTGTTTTAGGCTCACAGGGATTACTTACACATACGCTGACCTAATTATGTTTAACAAAAGCATACACCACTGGCAGAAAATACAAAAATGCATAGGTCGAATATCATGAGTTTAAATCCTTGGTTTAATCCCACCTTGACTATTTTATAGCAGTATGGTACGGTGCACTGTCTTCACTGTGGTTTAAGAATTGCCAGGGGTCACACACATATATATTATTTACATGCATCTTATATGTATATAGGTGGTGGTGATGTAGATTGCACTGTTTTGTCATTATGTAACTGAATTGTTTGTAGGTGCTGTTCTCTAACAACAACAACTACACAGTAAGTTTGAGGATCTAAACAAAAATTACAGAGCTTAAAAAAAAAACAAACAAACGAAAAACTATTTTTCATATTTGCTCATACCGAGTTGTCTGAAGAGCTGGGCCACACTGCTGCCACTGACAGGAAGAGAGTCGCTGATTGGAGTCTGGATGACTTGCCGGTCGCCAGCACCTAATGTTATAGTCCTCTATAGATTAAAGAGAGGGGAGAAAAG
The DNA here is from genome assembly GCF_007364275.1 of Archocentrus centrarchus. NCBI lineage: Eukaryota > Metazoa > Chordata > Actinopteri > Cichliformes > Cichlidae > Archocentrus > Archocentrus centrarchus. Next base: position 20,435,362 of record NC_044368.1, on the reverse strand, counting down.
AAGGATTGAAAAGTGGGTGTGAAAACCAAAGAACAAATGCTGGTTCTCAGAAAATCAGTGTTTGACGGCGTGGTTTAATCACAGTTGTGCATGTCCAGAGAGCAGCGTGATTCAAAGACAGAGATGAAGAATCCCAGAAGCTTAGCAGGTACGTGACAAATTAAACACAAGCCATTCCAGCTGATCAGGATGTGAATATGAGGCTGGGCAGGACTCCAAGCCAACGACCTTACTGCAAAACAGCAGCAGCACCACCATATCAAAGAGCCTTAATGAGTGACAGAAATCCCAGAGACATGGCAGGTGTCATGCACAGAGAATTTTCCACTGTAGTCTGACATGTGTAAAGCAACTGAATACAACTAAGGTTTGATCTCAACTGATTTCCTCACAAACATTTAAACGTAAGAGTGCTTTTGTAAGATACTGCTTATTACAAGAAATAATTAACGATGCCCAATTGCATTTCACTGTGTCTTATAATTGTTTCTTCTATTACGGACAACCAAACTGACTTTTGTAGAACTGGAATTGTATGATTAATGGAGCCAATGAATATTGATTTGTGTTTGGTTGTAATAACAAGCAGAGTGAAAACAGATGATTTCGACTGCAATTAAATAAATCATTACCACAGGACAGACAACAATAACTAATGACTGTAGCACAAGATAAGGCAACATCACAAAGGGTTTAAATTTGAATGAAGTCACATTACAAATCAAGTTCCACATTTACCCGATTGGTATGGCTGTGGAGGCCAGCTGGGGAAAAAGTGCAGCATTATCTCATGCCCTCTACAGCAGCAGCAACAGCATCAGCAGCCACAGATGAGCGGTTAGTAATTCAATACTGTGATCCAACATCTGATCATCAGGTTTGTTCACTTCAGTCCTTAGCTGTGGTTCAAAAATAAATGTGTGGGGTTTGATAATAAGGAGCAGATGTGTCTACATGTGTTCTTTACCCCACCAAGAAGAAAATGTATTTGTGGCTGGAAAGCTTCTGGTTTCAGTAAGGTTATACTTCCCTAGTTGTGGGAGTAGAGAACCAGCCAAAAAAAAAAAAAAAAGGTAGGAAAAGAAATACCAACATGTCATGGTATAGATGACACAATCACTGCCCAAAACAGATGAAGAGTTAATACGATTTCTGCTCTGACAGGATTTTTCCATGCTTCTCCTAACTTTGAATTCACAACTTTTTCTAGTCACCATTTCAGCTTCTCATCAGAGCTACTGCTGCGAAACAGAAAACCAAGCAGTCCATTTTTGGTCAGTTTGGCTACATGGAAAAAAAGGTTAAGAAACTACTTTTTGTATGCAAAATAATCAGTTGTTGGTCACATATTGAATCTGTATTAAAGCATTTGATTGGTTCTCCTGCTACAGGAAGTGTGCATGGACTGCCTGAAGGAAATGGGTGGAGAAAAGGAAGCAGAGAAAGTAGAAAACTGATTCGTAGTGAGGGGAGAATGAAGTCAGGCTGGCGTACCAAACTCTCCTCTCTCTCCTCCTGGCCCGGCTACACAAGCACCCAGGAGAGACACACATAGGCACGCACACATAGACAGACACACACACACACACACACCCGCAGGATAAGACACAGGTTAGCAACAAATGCAGTGAAGGCACAGAGTGCCCAAACTTAACATTACGACAGTCATGTATTAGCATGGCAAAACAAGAAAGCTGCACAAACAGCATCAACACAAACTGAAAGATGACAACGGATGTCAACTACACAATGAGACACATGTGCAAAGAAAGTACAGTTATTTAGCATTCAGCAAAACAGGAACAGCAACGGATGATTAATAAGCTCAAACTTAAAATATACACAGCGATGACACAGTATGGTATGCTAATTTGTATATCTAACAGTAGCCATTGTAACGGGGCGGTGGGTGGGGGTTACATGTTTACTAAGGCAGAGTTGGTCTCACTCTGTTTAAACACAGATTTTGTGTTTGTCTTGTAAGAGACTAGAAATGAAAATGGTGATCAATCGCAAGCTGCCAAACATACCAACTCACGTCCTTGTAGGGTTACACTATAAGGGAATTTTAGATACTTTCATTCCAAAACTGAAAAAACATCTGACCAAACTGATTTTTTCCTACATCATATGACTGTTTTAACCCACAACAAGGTACTAAAACTGATACTGGAAACTGCAGAGTTCTGCACTGAAATCAAAAGGTGAGGTAAAAGGAAAAAACTGAAGTTCATAGGGTACATGCCACATTAACAACACATGTAGGCATCGTCACGTGATCATGCTATAGAAAGTGACCTTCAGCAGAAAAACTTGTGCAACTTTCAGTTTGAAGCAGGTCTTCTTCACGCTTGGCAGGGCAACAGACAGTGTCGAGAAACAGGCGCTGGAATTACTTTTTTTTTTTTTTTTTGAGAATACATTACAGACAGATCTTTTCCTGTAACAGTCCAATATCTAATGAATACGCATCTGACTTTGTTCCAAACTAAACAAGAAATCCACCAACACGGGGAACTCCAGCACCACCTCACACATGCACATACACTGGGAGGTGAGACATCAGGGTACTGATTGCTGGGATGTTCTTGTAGAGAGGAGGACAAGAAAGACTGTATCAAGTCCAATGGTTTGTTTGTCTCTTGGCTAAGGGCAGTCTTGCTAACCAAAAGGTGATGCTCTACTGTTGCAAGTCACCATTTCTGATATCAAGCCAACAGTCTTAGGCCTGTGCAAGCTATTGCTAAAGACGAACATGTTGCAACATCCACAGGTTAGGCTGTCTGAGTCATACACATGTGTGTGTTCTCCTCCCCACCCCAACTGCACAGCTACCACTTTCATTCACTGAAACGCCTTTTTCACATACATATTGTCATGACTGCAGGTTCAGTCACTGAGAAGGTTTGAGAAAAAAAAAAGGGGGGGGGGGGTGTCATTTGCCCTGAAAGTAATACTGGGTCACTACTATAAGAGTTAGTGCTTGACTGGATCAGCCAGAGGTTGCTTAGGGCTGTCACAGTTATTTATTACATGATTATATGTGCAATACTTACATGACATTGATACTTCATCTTTAAATATAATTACTGACAATGCACACACAATATTTAATTGTGCTGTCATTGGCTGATTTACTGTTGGGCAAATGACAACAGTCTGGCCTGTGCATCAGCTAAATGTGTCACTCTGGATGTAACTGCTTATTTTTCTGAAATGTGACCTTAAATCCTGAACGGAAAGCAGAAATAGTTGGAGCACATCTCTGTACTTGGGGCTGTGCCATACCATATAGTTTGTGATAATACTGGTATCAATATTTACATGATACAAAAGTCCCATATCATGATATTGCTGTGATAGCAACGCCATGTGTTTACATCTCCCAGAGCGCACAACAATGAGGTAAGTCCAGGCATGTCTGAGAGCGAGAGCCGTATGTCAGCCTCCGGTGATGATTTAGTACCTGTAAAAGGAGCTGCTTCAACAAAGCACAGTGCTGAAATGAATCCCGCTAAAGGCAGAAACAACAAACTCGTTTCACCACTTCAGGCAAAGACACACTGTGGAGTACAACCAGGCTACAAAGGAGGAGATACTAACTGTTATTGATCAATGACAACTTTAAATAAATGACAACTGAGCTCTGCTGGAGCACCACTGGTTGTACTCCACATGACAGGGGGATGGAAATTACAGATTTAAGCAACTGGTTAAAACGCCGGACCCAAGACAATATCCCAGGAAGAAAATATTTACAAGGTTACATTACTTTAGTTATTTTTAAACAAAAAGTTTAACTTTTACTTAAAATTTCCAGGGAAAGATCAGACCCTCTAAGTTAGTCAGGCTTGTACTCCAACAATTACTTCTGTTTTCTGGACAATTTCACCACTGTGGATTATTCAATCAGCAAATCAACATGTGACTGATGTGTGGGCTTTAAGCTTTAACTCAAGAGGTTTAACAAAAGTATTGCATGAACTGTTTAGGAATTCCAGCCATTTTTATACATAGCATCTCATTTTCAGACTATTTACTGAGCAGTTTGATAGCCACATGACGCCTGCCCCACATTATTCCAGCACAAATTAAGCAGATAAAAGAGCCCGAGTTGACTTCAAGTGTTCATCTTGCATTTGGTAGCTGTTCATTGGAACTCTCAATATGAGATCCAAAAAGATGTCAATGCAAGGGAGGGAGACTATCATTATGAAGAAAAAACAAAAACTAGGAAGGTAGTAAAAACTTTAGGGGTGGCCAAATCAACAATCTGGTACATTCTTAAAAGGAAAGAATGTACTGGCCAGCTGAGCAACATCAAAAAGCCTGGAAGACCACACAAGACAACCAAAGTGGATGATCCCAAAATTCTTTCCTTGGTGAAGAAAAATGACTTCACAACATCTAGCCAAGTCAAGAGGAAGCAGGTGTGTCATTGCCAAAGTACACAATTGTCTACACAGCTATTTAGCCTGCATGAGAAGTCAATCAAGTTTTAAGTCACTTCTTAAAACCCACCTTTTTTCATTGGCAACTGTTTGACAGTTGACTTTTATGTATTTGTTTTACTTATCAGTTCTAATTATGTTTAATGTTTTTAATGCTTTCAGATTTTATTGTGTTTTAATGTTAAGCACTTTGTTCAGCACTTGCTGTTTTTGAAGTGCTATATAAATAAAGTTGGCTTAGCAGTCAAAGTTTTTTTTTTCCAATATGACCTGTGCTTTTCAGGTTTTTGAAGTTCTCTGCCTCTTCACCTGTGCCTTAAGATGAATTTCTAATCACACACAAATGAGCGACCCTCCGGCTGATCCAACCAAGCAACAACACTAAAGAAAGTAACCTAGTTAGCTGGACATGCTATTGTTTGCCGCTTAGATTAGGGCAGATAAATACACTATGGCATTCTAGAGCCCCGTCTTCATAGCATTTCATGGGAGGGGTTTGATAAACAGCTGAATTCAAAATGTCTTCTAAAGATGAAATATCTGCAAGCCAGATTTGATCTGTACAACTACATCTTCAATATTCAATATTTGACAAAGGGCATGTGGTGTGTGACAGTGGTGTCCCAATGGCATATTTGTAATAGAGCACTTCAGTGTCATGTTTCTTAAGTAGACTGAAGTAGAAGTACAGATACTTGTGTTAAAAAAATACTCTGGTAAAAGTTGAAGTACCGATTAAACTTCTTTACCTAAGTAAAAGTAAAAAGTACAGGCTCTGAAATGTGCTCAAAGTAAGAAAGTAAAAGTAGCCCACTGAAGGACCTTTCTACCAGCTATTTTTGTGAACTTCTCTCTCATTCTAGGAAATGCAGCCACTGGACCTTTAGCTAGCAGACACACTGTGTGACAAACTGCACACAAGCAGTTTGTGTGTTTGCTGAGCTGATAGAAATGTTGCATTTGAAATCAGCTGCCACAACATGTTGCTCCGTTTATGCTCACTCATCTTCAGGAGAGCTAGCTAGATGCTGAAGTAACGTGACCACAACTTACGGACATCTGCATGCGGTCCGGCCCACTTTAAGCCCCGAGTACAGGGCTATAAATGATCCATAAACTATATGGATTTGCCTCTTTCATCATTTCATGTATGCGATACGTCTTGGTGATGGAGGATACTCCAGCAGAGTTGACTTTTGTGAGTTATGGTTCCTTCATTTAGATTGGCATTTAGATTTGTTTCGGTGCGGTTTGATGGCGCAGTGACCGAAATAAAAACTTCACGCAGACGTGTTATACCTAAAGTAACAAGACTGTTTTGAAAATGCAAGGGGTAGAAAATACAGATATTTGTGTAAAAATGTAGGGAGTAAAAGTAAAAAGTTGTCAGAAAAAAAAATAAATACTCAAGTAAAGAACAGATACCTGAAAAATTTACCTAAGTACAGTAACAAAGTATCTGTACTTTGTCACTTCCCACCTCTGGTCATCTGTAGCAGTGACAGGCATTTAGTGAGCATGACAGAAGTCCTGTGTGATTAAACGGGTACAAGAATGTGTGTAAGTCAGTGTTACTTTCTCCAAGTACCTAACACTCCTCTAGACATTCAGAACTGTTTGTGCTTGCTGGGAGAGAAGCAGTACAAACTGATTCGTCTCACATATGATAAAGGACTGAGCGTTAGCTTTGGCCCGTGCACTGATGAGTGTTTGTGAGAGTGGAGAGGTGCGTTAGCTTCACTGTTTGGGTCTGTATGTGTGTTAATACTGATTAAATCTGATTCTCTCATTCAGATGCTGCACTACCCAACAGGAAGCCATCTGCCATCCCATATGGTCACCAGGCAACTGAACTCTGAGCTGCACAGCAACTTGATTGTGTGTGAATGTGCTTGTGTGGATGTTACAGACGCAGAGTAAGGAAAAAAACTGGGAATTAATCAGTGGTTTTAAATGCTTATTAACTGCTGCAGCAAATCAAGCTGATGGTTAACACAAGAGAAGAAGAAAAATAACATAATCCCATGGAAACAATTTGATCACAAAATAAACATAAAACCAGGTCAAAAACAGCTGAAGCGCTATCAATCACAAATGATTTGAGACGACTGCAAGAAAGAAGACATTTTTATAAAGAAAAAAGAAACAATGCCAGCCTGGTTGATGAACAGAATCAATAACATCGAGCTGGTTGTTGATTGGTGAAGCTTACAGAACGGGAAAGTTACCTGGAGACAGGCCAGCAGCCAGTCACAGGCCAGGACCTGAGGAACTCTGTCTAAACTACAAACTGGGGACTCATCTATCTGTAACACAGAGGAACCAGTGTACAGTAGGGTGCACACAAATTACACACACATGGGTTACAACATCTTGAAACCACAGCAGGAGGGGTCAAGCTGGTGTGCATTCAAAGATAATAAACACTTCCTACTGTATGCACACCATGACCTGCTTAAAAAAAAAGATTATCAAACAGAATGAAGACAGTTTTCTGGTGGTGAAATAAAAAAACACGTCTGAAAATATGAGTGATGGGGAAACAGAAATAATGGGGAAATGAAAAATAAAAAGTAAAATGTGATGACAATCAAGTTATTTCAAATAAGAGATCAAACATAACATTTTTATGTGCACAATCATATGCATATGTGCAAAAAAAAATAAAACAGCATTTTAAGCTGCTGGATTTTTTTGCAATTACTGACTGATGTGTGAGCATGTATGTGCCCATGATATGACAATGTAAGGTTAGAGAAAACTCATTTGTGCTGTTTATTTGGATATAAACAGCAGAACTGCTGTTTCCTTTCATGTGCAACACTGGTTTCCAGATGAGATGTGGTCTGTATGTCATAAGCAGGACCGGCCATTAATTTTTACTAAACCTGTCTCACTGAAAGTCACTTTAAAAAAAAAAAAAAAAAAAAAAAAAAAAAGGTTTACAAATATATGCACCATTTTCGATTATTTGACATCTGACTATTCATGACACCAGTCCTCGGGTACAGAGCTCTGCAGTAAAACCAGATCTCATGACTGTACACTGAAAGCCATTAAGTATTCAAACACAAAGAAATGTACAACCAGGTTATACAACACTCAAACCTTTTTGTTGTTGTACTGAGCTAACACAAATGCAGTGCTGATTGTTCATGCTGTGCAAAGCTCTGCTTCTAAACACACTACTGAGCAAAGCATGGGCTGTCATGTCAAAAACAAAACTGACATTAATACATGTTACAGAATAGAGCCCGACTGGCATTTATAACAGCCAATAAATGAAGATTTAAAAAGTAAAGCCGATACAGGAGAAACACCCTTCAACAAGGTAACGAGTGTTAATATTGCATAGTTTGTCGACCAGAGGGCACTCTGCTGCTTCCATGCTGGCAACACATTTGGAACTCCACAAACAGCAAGCAGCTGATCCGAGTAGAGTATAAACAAGTAATCCATGACAATAAAACAAGATTCTTTTTTAAACTGCACTGTCATCTTAAGTCATCATCTTACTAAGCACTCATATATAACTACACACAAATGTTAAGAAAACCTCTTTATGTTTCGTGAGTGTGAAGGGAAAAAACACAAACAAACAAACAAAAAGAACAACGGCTGATATACAAGTATCCACATCAGTCAGGCTCTATTACAGCAACAGCATTGGTCTACAAGACACCTGAACTCAAATGATAACCTTTGGCAGGTTGTGCTGCGGTGTCTAGGTGTCCATGTGAGAAAGAAAGGAAAGGTCAGGAGTTATACCTGGGAACCTCCAGCGATGGGGATGACACAAGTGAGGAGATGTCCAATTACTGTTTCCAAGGGCACAGACAGACCATCTACATGGACGGTGTAGATCAGGCCCAGGCAGTTCTGTTCAACCAAGAAACACAGAGGTCAAAGGTCAAAAAAAGAATATCCCAAGGCCACAACAGTGTTTCACCTTTAGACTAAATATAAGGTTGGAGACTCATTTTAGTATTTGCCACGAAGCCACGGTGGTCATGCAGTTAGCACTGTTGTCTTACAGAAAGAAAGTCTGAGGCCTTTCTGTGTGGAGTTTGCATGTTCTGCCCATGTTTGTGTGGGTTCTCTCTGAGTACTCCAGCTTCCTCCCACAATCCAAAGACATGCATGGAATTAGATTAACTGTCTCTGTGTGTCAGTCCATTAGACTGGCAACCTGTCCAGCATGCTGACCGCCAGAATGAATGCTGCAAGAACATTTTTTATGTGAAAATGCTACATTGTTGCATTTTTTAATGTCTCTTAGTATACTTTAAACTTAACCTGAATTATCAGACTTTTTCCAGAGCAATGTGCATGCTTACATGGTGGGTCTCAAAAATGAAAAATTTGCATATATTTAAGAGAACTATTTGCTCAGTTATAATTAGAGTACCATCTGGAAACTAAGAATTTAATGTTAAAAACTATTATACATGTTTCATTTTGCATTATTGTGAAAAACAACTATATACCATTCAGAAATTGTCACTAGTTGTCATAGAACTACTTGAATTAATTTTTTTAATATTTTAACTAGCCACATTTTTTTAATGCATCGGTCCCAAATTACAGATCCTGATTCAACTTCATGGTAAGAAAGACCAGTGAAAATTTCAGGCTTTTATCTTTATTAGTTTTTGAGATAAGTGTTAAAACACTGCCTGAGATTTCATTGTGTGAAAAAAATAAAATAAATAAAAATTTGGAAAATATTTAATATATGAAACTAAAATCATTAAAATATATATATATATATAAATAAATCAATCGGCTATCATTATACAAGTCCAAATTCTGTACCTCTGTTTTGCATAAAATTTTTAGGCAGAAAACATTCTGAAAATTTGATGATCTGAGTCAGAATTATTTAATTATTTAATAATTTATTTAGGGAACCGTATAGGACTACTATCCTATCCCACATGCATGCATGTGTATAAACTCGCATGGGCACACATCCACGTGCACATGCTGTCACTCTTGCCACAGACAGAATCCAAAACTGTGGAAAATGCTGCACACATAATGCATTTACCGTAGTAAGGCAATCAGTACTGTTTCTTTTGAGTACCTCTTTATTTCAAACATTCACTCATATGCCAGTTTATAAAAAATTATATTAATCCAGTGCTGTTTATCTTGTAAAACATTTTATGTCCTTTTATCCTAATATCACATCCTCCTACAAACCCAAACATATATAAATGTCACATCTGGAAAAGCTGTGTATGTCTTACCCTGAATACCTCGGTGTAATCCAGTTGGGATACCAGCACCAAGCTCTTGGGGGCAAAGATCTTAGATGTCTGGACGACAGAGAGCTCATCTGCTTCATCCACCTCACTGGCCTCAGCCTTCTGCAGGTAAATACGGAGCAGGCGCAAACATAACTGCCACATCAGACTATGATAAACATTTCAAACTGCAAACCCTATTCATAATGAAAGCTTGAAATAGAACGGTGGCACAAACAACCAAAATGGACACCAAGGCGAATTCCTGAGTGCAGCTGCCTTTCTGACGTGTAGTATTAGTATTGTATGTTGGTGCATTAACTCCAAATGGTAAAGAAGCCTTTAGCACTGAACAGCTGATGTCTTTCTCACCTGTGGGTTGTCCAAGCCCTCCCAGAAGGTGAAGCAGGCACAATAGTGACGGTCCGAGTTGATGTCGGTCAAAACCGCTACGAAGAAGGAGGGAGGCTGCTGATCAGGAACCAGCTGCCAACCACTGGGCTGACAGAACTGAACAGGAGCAAGAGGGGAGTAAAGGTGAGAAGGTGGTGGCAATGGTGGGGGTAATGTTGGGGCGAAAGGTGAAGACAGAGTGAAGAAAGGAGAGATAAAGATTAGTATACATCCCAATTTGGGTGACATATCAGACAACAGTGGGTCACATGTCTCAACAACACCTCAGACTAATTCATGCAGGGCTGAGCCATCACTACTCCAACAAAACAGACTGTGAAAAGTTTCCATCTGTTTTAAAATTATACAACTCCACCACGACTCAGCATGTGTGAAGGCTACAGATATGACAGCATATCCATTTCTGATCACAATACAACTGGTTATTGTATGTAACTTTTAAATATTGACTTGCAAAACAAGAAATGTTAATGGAGCCATTAATGCTGTTGGAGTGTGTTGACCGAGGGAAATGAACCAAACAGAATCAATATTTGAAGAATTTTTGTTCAGATTTTTTATTTATTTATTTATTTTTTTTGCTGTCATCCATTTCACATCTGGATCACAGAGCAGATATGCTTTTAACCCCTGACCTCAGTAACCACACTGACTTAGCAGGCCAGACAACTGACCTATATTATTATTAATCAGACACCCATCAATACCAGGGACTGATCTGATGTCAGGATGGGCATGTTTCCAAATGTTAAATAAGTTAATTTCTCTGTGTACTAATTACTACGATGTCTCTCTGTAGATCACACTGACCTTTTCATTAGACCAAAATTGACCTGCCAAATTTTACCCATAACCTCTGCTGTTAACATTTGACAAGCTTTGCTAAATGTGTAATACATATTGTACATTCAGTGCATGCAAAATTTCATCATAACCACCAAACTCAATGCAGAAAATTGAATCAATTACTGTAAAATACATATAGGAGTCAATTCTGGTAGCATTAGCAAAGTGTGAAAGACACTGTCAGCACTTAGGGTTTCATGTTAGGTCCTCTGTCTTGCATGCTTTAAATTGAGCATGTGCATGAAGTATCACAAGATTTATATTTGCTAACTGAACAGAACAAAATATGTATTTAATGTGGATGAGTGCCTTTGGCTGACCTAGTGGATAGGTTAAATATGAGCACCAACAGCACTGCAATGCATCTGACTGGTCATTCCTTTGCAGTTTCCAAACACGCAGCCCCTTTTTAGACAATTATAGGAAAACCATCAAATAGGGAGTTGGGGTACTGCCTTAACTGTGTAATATCTATGAGTGTGGAAACAAGCCCCAGGTGGCAGTGGACACCTCAGTTTCTCATCTGGTTTCTGGGCCAAACTGTGCTATGATAGTTCCTGAGCCTTCACTCATGTTTGCGGGTGCAGAAAAATGTGTTTTCTTATCAATAAACAATCTGGGTAACAAACATGAGAACAATTTCAGCTTACACATAAAAAGCTTTATTCAAAAACGTTTTGACAATCTCAATTACCCAGAACACATTTACACATTTAGCCATGACAACATAAATGGATTGGAGTGATTATTTTATCAGGGAAATCCTGTAGTAGTGGCAGCTGTTGGGGACAGAGTGCCTGTCGCGCTGCTAGGGGAATTGAACCCTTAACTTTGACAGATCTAATTGTGTTGTTCTGGCCCCTGAGGTACACAGACATGACTGTAAGTATGGACTTACCAGCTCTACGCCTTGTGGGAACGGGCTGTCCTCCCAGTCTTTCTCAGGAAACCGTTGGAGAATGCGACCTTGACCTTCACCTTCCACTGTGTGGAGACAGAGAGGGACAAATGCAGAGGTCTGAGTATGTTATTTAAAATTGTTTGTTTTCTGTTTGTTTCTATCAATAAGCCCTTAGAGAGTTTTTTTAAATAAAGTATACAAGCACAGTGACATCTTTACATCTTTTTTTCTGCTCAGCTCTCTAATGCTGGCATACAAAAAAGGTCACATTGGAAGGAAATGTATTTTTGCTGTACTATTGGCTGATGTTATGTTTAACGACGGCTACATCCTGATAAGGCAGCAAATCAAAATCTGGATGACAAAACAGTGACAAGAACATGTGTTTTAAAGATGCTTCTACACCAGACTCTTCCAACTGGTCAGATAGGGTCACACAAAGCTTCTTAATCTTTGACCTGAAGGGTCAACATGCACATCTGGTATAATGGTTTAACATCTGTAGCGTTGATTGTCTTAATTACAGTCATCAGCTCAACTTACGCATTCTTTTTTCTGTTGGTAGAAACTCTTTTAGTAAATATTTATTATTTAGTCCAGAAATATAGAGCTGGAAAACAGGTCCCCTTTAACTGTGAGCTTAACATTCAAAACAGTACCGTAAATGAAATGTTAAATGGACTGGTGCTTATATAGCACCCTTCTACTCAATCTGAGTACTCAAAGTGATTTCTACTACAAGACTCATTCACCCAGTCTCACACACAGTGCTTTTATCTACACCTAAGCACTTTTATTGAACATTCACTCACACACACACACACACACACACACACACACACACACACACACACACACACACACACACACACACACACACACACACACACACACACACACACTCCAGTGAATGCACTGGAAGCAACTCAGGGTTCAGTATCTTGCCCAAGGATACTTTGACACATGGACAGGAGGAACAGCTCTACCACCTGAGCTACAGTCGCCCCCCAATAGCATATCTATCTTGCTAGCCATGAATGAATGCAATATTAATGTAGTTCTTTTTTCCTTAGTCAGAGAAATGTGCAAAGCTGGCAGCTACCCAATGAGGCCAAACTTGCAGTGGCACATGCAGGCAAAAACCATGTGTGCAATAAGTTGGTAGATAAATTTAATAATTACATCTGTATTCACATGCTTATTGTCAGGCCAGTCCATTAAATGGGTTCATGTGTGCCTGCTAAATATTAGTGAGATGTGTTAAAATGCTTGTTTGCTGCTGGTTAATGAGGCCATTTCCTTTGTTGGCCAGAGCCTGGCTCATCACAGCGGCACAATGACACAACAAAGGCGGACTTATGTAACCACCACAAGCCCGTCTTTCAGCCTAGTTCCAGCTGAAGCCCAGAAGGCTGCTTAATGGCAGCATTCATCCGCAGAGAGAATACACTCAATCCTCCCAGTACAAAGGATTTATATCTAGAATAGAACTCTGCAAATCAAAATATAACACTAAACAACACTAAATAAAGACAAAGTTTTCACCAGCATTTTGACCTAAAACATTCTGTACCAAGCTGAAAACAACAGAGCTTATGAGTCTTTACCAAGGAACTAAACCAGAAGCACAGACAATACAAAAACAGAAAGTAGGCCAGCTCCCAAAACACACAAGGGAGTCATTCCATCTCCCCTGTAAATGATGGTTATGTGGACGTGGTGCTGTGGGGTGAGGTTTCAGTTTTGAGACAAGTGCTCCTCATTCCTGAGCTCCAATGATTTTTGAAGTGCTTTGCCAAACACTACCAGCAGCTATTTCTCTAGAGAACTGATGCTGAATTGATTGCTAAAGAGGTAAGCTAGCCACAACAGCTGTCCCTTATTTGTTACAAGAGATTAATCTTCCCCTCTTATCCACTGATATCAAAAATATGGGCATGCATACAAAAGGCATCTATGGAATGCAAACAAGACCTAAAGATTTCCACTTGACTTCACAAAACCAGCAGAAATGAGATAAATGAGATGGAGCTGGTGCAGAACAAGGGGGAAAAAAAGACAAAAATTGAAGAACGAGTTACAAGGTTTTAGTTGGTTGCGCAAAAGAAAATTACAATATCTCAATATCACAACATTTTACTCTCTAAAAACTGGCTTTGGCATCATCCCCAAAAATGTTATCAAATGTTATTTACCAATAACAATATACAAAAGTAGTCAGAGAATATGCCTCGTGAACAACTGGAGCATTGTGTTGGACTACACCTAAAATACAGATGTAGAAACCCTGTTTCCTGTTCTTCTCATTCACAGCCTCTGTAAAGCCTAATCCACAGTGCTACAAAAAATGAAAGTAAAGGTGTAACACCTCCCAACAAAAAGCTGCAGCGGGCATGAGGGTAAAAGGCAAAACAAACTGTGAGCTCAGTCCTGGCACAGAGCTGCAGTAATATCTCCATATCATCTGCTTGGATCAGAACTGACACAACTCCTATATAAAACTACAACTGCCAGGGCTGATAAAACACACACCCAACTAAAAGACTAATGCAAATGTTAAATTGAACAGTTACCCTATGAAAAGCACTTCTGCTTACCTGTTCGCAAGGATTTTGAGTTTGTAAAGAACCTACAGAATTTAATTTTGAAATGTATGATTTCACTGAAACAGAAAAGTAATTTAAGTAGGTGATAGATATGTGCTGCATGGTAGGCCAGGGTTTACAATGAAAAAATTCATTTAAAAACAAAAAAATCTCTCAAGAAGAAGCTATACAATTCAAAAACAGCTGCATACACACAAGTTCTCTGTTTCAAACACTGCTGGTTGTAATAAAAGCTCAAGGTTCAGAGGGCAGATCTAACAGTTTGAACTTAAACTAAAGAACTTGGTTTCCTAAAAAATAAACACTTCCTGCAGGAACAAACTTAGTTACTTAAATTTAAAAAATTAAAAATCAGTTGAGCAAATTCACAAGTTCAATAAGTGGCTACTAATACAGTGTGGCTGATTTGAGTCATTTCAGCTGCTGGCTGGATTTACATGGATCACATTCAAAATCCCAGATCTTCACAGTATTCTCACCTTAGGAAATAGGAACCATGTTATGGTGTTGATCATTTAAAGGAAAGTAAACCTGAAAGTGAAACAAGTTTTACACCAGGCAGTGACTGAAGCCAAGTCACAGCTGGAAAAGGCGTTATTCTGCCTGTTCTAATGGCTCATTTTAGATTTCATTTCTAGTTCTACACAAATACATATTTTACTTTCATTTCACATACTGGAGCGGTACAGCTGTAAACTGTAGACCAGATAGAGAAGGTAGAAACAGTGCTCTTCCTATAGTTAGATTGTGTCTTTAGCTGTCAAGACTGCTTAGATCAAACTACCCATTATTCACTCTATTTTTTTCCAGCTCCTGCAGGAACTCTGTTCTGTGTCAGTGCAGTGAAGTGCTGGCAAAGACTATGCTGCTCCATAAACTCCAGTGACAACTGCATAAGAAGAAAGCTTTGTCTTGTCTTTTGGAACAGAAAATGAGCACAAGTACTGTACAAGCAGGGGAGTCCATGCTGCTTTGTGTTGTGACAACAAAGTATGGAGCTTGTATGATGGGCTGCAGGTCCCTGTAGGCCACAGCCAGAACCTGGCGCTCCCAGCTGATCTCCAGAACAGTAAAACTGACTCTTAAGAGAAAACAACATTTCCTAAGCAGCATGTGCTTTGTTTCTACAGCAAAGCTAGCAGAGTTAGACTGACAAATCAGCTGGGCCAAAATACTGTCTGAAACTAAATTACTGCAGATGTGCTGGTTTCAGTGTATGAAGTCTCTCAGGTAATTATAAAAATGAAACAAAAGCATGTGGATCTGATGTTCAACAAAGTACAATTACTGATGACAGACCCATGAGTTTCACAGGCTATGATATTAAATATATACAGTACTGTGTAAAAGTATTTGCCCCGATTTGTGATTTCTTAGGTGTTCGCATTTTTGTCACTCTTAAATATTTCAGATCAAATAAAATGTAATTTTAGACAAAGACAACCCCAGTAAATACAAGATGCACTTTTAAATGATGATTTCATTTATTAAGGGAAACAAACTAAAAATGTTGAAGAAAAGCAGTGGTCACAAGCCACACTCACTTAAAATACCTCAAACAACAAAAGGCACCCCCCCAAAAAAATGAACTGGTTTAAAACCTCTGACACACATGACAAAAACTGCCAACCACAGTGCTAACTGCTGCAGGGCTGCTGCACTGCATTGAGTTTCTGTTCAACTGTCCACCTCATGAATCAGACAGAGTGATAACAGCTATGTGTTTACAGTCTAAGCGACTAGAGCGATAACATCAGTATGCACATTGTGAACAGACTTATCATACACTGTTGAACTCAAAGAAATAGCAAAAAGCAGGATTCTTAGCTTCCTGACAGATCAACTGGCCATTTTATTTCAGTTAACAAGCCCCCCCCCAAGAAAATTAAAATAAAAAATAAAGAAAACAAAGCTGTAATTAATTAGGTTTCTGACATACATTTACAATCAGAGCCACAATCCACCATAATTAAAATAATACATGTGAAGGTAACCAAGTCATGTAAAGGTCACCCAAAATAATAAGTAAACAAAAAATGGCAGCAACTTAACAAGATGAAAAGGCGGGACGGGGGGAGGAAATGTGGGTCACATGTATGTGCCAGAGTTGAGCGATGATGCCAAACATAGATGACTGGTAGCAGTGACACAGGACAGAGTGAGCCTGACTGATCATATGATCCTTGAATGATGGCAACCAGGGCTGAACTGAGTGTGTAGCTCAGTGTCTATGTGTCATACTCTCATTGCTGAAGCAGACCGCAGCTTCTCATTCGCAAGCTTCCAAACCACAGTGTCACAACATCAGCCCGTTTCCACGGCAACTGCAGCAGTTAGGACCAAAGAACTCGGAGTCTGATGTCCTTTCACGCTTGCGTATGTGCAGACTTGCAACTATGTAGGCTGGACTAAATAAGATCCTAGAAGAGGAAGTTTACTTTGCACTGCATTCATTTTTTTCGCATCACACTTTTTAAACTGCAAGACTACTTCCTATACAGTGGGATTCACACACTCTTCATCAGAGGCCCTATAGAGAGGGGGTTTTATTTATGTAACTATCCACAATCAAGTTAGAAGTGAACAAATCCCTCGCTCTTATTCTCAAAGTTCCACTGCTGTGAACTAGCTAGCTCCAGCCCTTACAATCTTCTTTTCCCCACCAGCAGACTGACCATTTGTGGTCCATTCAGCTATGTCTCAAGAAAGTATCTCAGACTGAGTCCAACTACGCCATCTTTCACTGCAGATGGCAAAAGAGTTCCTGTTTTGATGTGGAGGGCTCTAAGCACAACCTGCTGCAGGCAGAGAACTGGTCATCTCAGTCTAAGAAGATGGAATGGGATACAAATTTTATTAGTCACAAAGCACTTAATTAAAATATAACAGCACTGTTGCACTTTTTAAAGTGGATTTTTAAATAATTCCTCTAATAAAATATGGGTATTCCTCCTTTCAATTTCTGCACAGGGGCATGCACACACCCAACCCACAACAGAGACAATTGCTGTCTGTGGAAAATATGGATAACACTAACATTTTACAATTACATTTACTGAAATGTATGCATCATAACCTTATTCTCTAAATTGGAACCACATGATCAGCTTGAGGTAAACAAAAAACGAATCACTGTTTAACTTTTCACATCAGTTTCAGCACTGTGTTAAGAGAATATCTCCAAAACAGAGCTGAGGCCTTTGTGGTGAAAAACTATGACTTCATTATCACCACACCCACTGATACTGCTCTTTCTGCTGTCCACCCAGCTCACCATTACACACTAGCTCATTTACACATGAATCTACACCATCACTGACTCATGCCATTTGTGATATATATTCATCCAGGACAGTTTCTGTGTGTGAGTCACCTTCTGATTAAAAGCAGAGTTGCAGTAACCAGCCTGGGGATCCCCTTGGGTTCAGAGGCAACATAGCATGGTTTTATGTCCCTAAAGTCCACAGAGCCTCTCAGCACATTAATAAGCAACATCTGACATTTAGCACAGTCTCAATTTGGTGTCAGATTGCCATCAATCCATGTTCAAGCCTTATTGGATGAGCAAAGCTGCCTTTTAGCAATCAAGCAGAGTAAAAAAAAGCTCCATCTGGCAACCACCATCACCCTGGAGACAATGCAGGACGTTTTCTTTGTGCAAAAGCTCTTCAGCAAACTCACATCCTTCCTACAAAAAGACCCCCCCACCCCACCCTCCAATCCAAAGCTCCAAACAAAAAGAAAATGGCTTTCCAGGAGAGGAAACTACCTCAAAGAGAGGCCCAGTAGAGTGACCAAACTTTCAGTTGTAGGATGCCACTTGCTTCAATTCTATTCCACGTCACAAGGCTGATGATTAATAACAAGAGCTTAATTCCTTCTCACTTCTCATTTTCACCTTTGGAGCTACATGTTGCTCTTTCCAACATCCTCTGCCGCCAAACACATTCAAGAGAATAGGGAAAAATGCCAAAGCTCACACAACACAGGCCATCTACTTCCCAGTCACTGAGAAGGGTTTCTGAATCAAATCCACCCACAATTCAGCTCCACTCGACACAAACACTCCCCAGCTTGCTAATCATTCCTATCGTGCTCAGAAATAGCATAAGAGAACGTTATGTGGAATTATTTCTGACAGCAGACATAAAATGCAGCTCAAAATTTACCTTTTGATGGCTTAAATTCTACCACATTTAAAACAGCAAAATCAACTTACATAAGATGAGAATCAATGGATTTGCAATAAACTTTATAGAGCTGTACTGTAAACTAAGTGAGCAATAAAGAGTGGTTTTGACAGTGACAACTGATTAGTCCAGGATGGAGGAGATCAGTGTATCATCTACCTTTATTTACACTAATCTGTTAGAGCAGAAAGACACCAAAAGACACATGGAAAAAGAAAAAAGAATTGTTTGAAACTGTTAATGTAAAACAAGTCAATGTTACAAAACACGGCTCTCAATAAACTGCCAGAGCTGCTGGGGGTTTGACAGTGTGGCTTCATGTAAACCAACCTTTTCACTCTCCGCCTTTAACCCTGGAAGATATTTTTTTCTTCATCAGCCATCATAGCTGAAAAACACGTCTGACAAGATTACTCATGTCACAAACTGAACTGTCAGCGCTGAACTGCTACCACACTGTTGCATTATGATTGTTGACATCCTGAGCATACTGGCTTTAACAGTTAGGTCAATGCTTTTCTTTAGAAATCTATAAAACAAGATACATATATTTAGATCGCTTAGGCTTCTGTTCTATCTTATTGTAACAAAACTTTGGGCTTGCATGGAGATTATCAACATTGTGCATCCACAAGAGTCACACTGAGCAGCACAGTGCATTCACAAAGTGCCTGCCAATCCTGAATAAACACACACATCAGCTCTCCCTTCTAATGTATTTCTCTCAGTGGATAAAACATTTCTATATCAATTAGCTATTAGAAATAGATCTAAAATATCTTATAAATCACAGGGGTCAATGAGTACACCAAGTATATTAGTAATTCAACAAGAAAGACCAGCCGTGCCCTAACTCTTGCTCTCAGACTCAATCTCAAACAGCTTGTGGTTGCACACTGTGTGCAAGCGTGCATCGGCCGAAACAGTGATGAGACTTATAGAAAACGTTCCTGCACTATTATGTTGCATCAGCTAAGTTACCAGATGATGGTTTGAATTAAGTTTGTAGTTTATCAATGTAAGCCGGCATACTAATGCTAACATTAACCAGAAGACAAACAGCTGAGGGTCATATCTGATCCCAAAAACCAAGCAATCCCTCAAAGAATCAAACGTCCTACAGATGGTGACGGCAGTTTTTCGTTATGGCCAAATTTCCATTGACCAGAAGGACTTCATTAAATAAAATTTGCTTTCTTCTGGCTAATATTAGCTAGTGTTAACTTAGAAACTCAAGTCACACAAAAACCCAAACTAGCTAACCAAGGAGGCAACGGCACACATACAACTTCAGTATTTTGCAAAGTAAAATGACTACATTGTAAAATATTACACTGATCAGCTGGTTTTAATAAAAGTGCTTGTGACATCTTGTATGTTGCTTCTATAAAAAACAGATAATCATGTATTGATATTTTTTCACCTATTCTTTTCCACGGCTCTAAAAAAATGGCTCAAGATACACAATTGTGATCAGAGGTTGACATATACTCATCATGGGCATGAATGTCACGATGATTTTAAGCTTGTAGTGATTTCTTTGAGCTTTTCTTTTTCCAGGGTGGAATGATGTACGGAATATATCTATAAGACTTTAAAAACAAGAATTGGGCGCACAAGTTTGAATTTATTTAGGATTTTCTTAATCTACACAGGGTCAAATGTATGCATGCAGGCCTAAATATATATACACACACACACACACACACACACACACACACACTTACTTAAGGCCTTTAATAAGTGGTGCTGAAGGTTCTATAACCTGTTTTAACTTGTCAACACCAAGGCCGATTACCTTCCCATTAGTGAGCATGATTGCCTACATGTGGTAATTTCTCTTTGTCAGCATAAAAAGATTTGTCTGACATCATCCACTGGATTAACCAACACTCAGAACAATGGGAAAGTCCAAGGAACTCAGTGAAGATCTAATGAGAATTGTAGATTTACACAAGTTGGAACGGTCTCTTAGAGCCACCCAGGAACCACCAAGGCTCAAGCCTGCCATGAATTGGAAATTGCTGCAACATCAGCATCACTGTCCACAGTGAAGCCAGTTTTATATCGCGACAGACTGAGAGGGTGCTGACCAAGAATAAAAGCACGTGCTCCAAAATCAATAACTTCATGCTCAACTCAAAGTTGAAACAGGATGGATAAAGCAGACTATGATTAAACATCTGGAATGGCCTTCCCAAAATCCCGGCCTCAACTCTATTGAAAATTTGTGGAATACGCTTAAAAGCTGGGCCCATGCCAGGAAACCACTCAATTTAAATGAGCTCTACCAATTCATCTTTTGTGACAATGGAGCCTGGTGAAATGAAACAGCTTGACCACTGAGCGCACTCTGCAACTTTCTGCCGGCAACACGTGTTTGGAACACCACAAACACAATAACCAGTTGATCCAAGAAAAGATGGGCAAAATGTAAAAAGTAAATACATAACTTGACATAACAAATGTTATCTGTTTGTTTCTTGTGTCTGAATGGAAAAAACAATTCAGACAAAATATCCAAATATCGCATTTTTAAAGTCACTTAATATCGGTACTGGTCCTAAAACTTCTATGTTGGTGGTGCTCTAGCTGGAAACCATATTCCTGCCGACGGTGTCTACACGTGTCAGTACATGGCTTTAGTTTGTGTGCTAACTGGTACTTCTGTATGCTATCTACGGGCATCTACCACATGTAACACACTGCCTAAACCCCAACCAGCACCACTACAAATAAATTGAACTTTCCCCAACCTAGTGAAAAGAGTTTACCAAGTAAAAAGGTTATTATTTTAAACACAATGAAGAACTATATCAAACAGTTTTACTAAGTTTTCTGAAAATTGCATCAGCTCTCCACTGAAAAAAAAAAGGTGGTTTTAAAACTGACCTATGAAATTATATTATTTATACAGTTTTTGTACATTAATCAGTTGGTTTTAATAAAAGTGCTGGTGACAACTTGCATGTTGCTTCTGTATATATATACATAATGTATTGACATTTTTCCATCTATAGTCCTCAACTCTAAGATGGCTCAGGATATATTTAAGATGTTAACAATAATACATTTTTTGTGACATATGCACTGCCAATATGCCATCACATGCATGGTGGCATGATGCTGGCACTGAAACAAGCATAAGCAGGATGGGAGCATGGTAGGATACTTGAGAGATATTTGCTGGTAAATTTGTAAAAATAATAAAAATGAGCTTGTAAAAGCTTCAGAAGGATTTAAATAATCAGCAACAAACCAAAGCAGAATTGAAAAGAGTACAATTGAGAGCAGAATTAAGGGGACCACAGCAACAGATACTGATAGCAACAGATACAGGTGCAATAATAAACCAGATTCTTCATCACATCATATTATATAGGAAATATAGTTTAATCCAAGTAGGTCCTGAAGAACAAGATGCAGATTAAGCTTCCGTGTTCCACCCCAGAATATTGCAACAGGAAATTTGACACAATAGCTGTGCTGTGCTTATGCACTCAATCACACCTGATCTCCTGGCACCCAGACCTTTGTCTTTCCTCAGCCATGCATTACATCCATCTAATCATTTCATTTGCAAAGTGTTCATTCCCCTTCTACAGTCTTCTAGAGGCAGACTGAATTTCAGCTGCAAATTAACTAACTAAAATTCAACCGTGGCATTAATCACCTACGCATATGTACCGGAAATGACATCTGGTTACTGAGGCAACCAACAGCCAAGAAATGACTGCGTGTCTCATAACCAAACAGGAACCAGACTACGAGACAACAGTGAAAGCAGCTCTGTTGGGAGATCCCCCAAAATAGTCTTCAGCAACCCCTCATTTCTTCATATATTGCTTCCAAGGAGTCAGACTTTCATGTCATTTATGAAAGCAGTCTTGAGCAGTAGTTCTCCAAGCTCTCTGAAGGTCTTTCAAGTTCTTATTTGGGAACTGGCTGCTTTTTCACTCATTTTCAGTCCAGTCCTTAGACCTAAACACTTTCAGAGGATTTTTTTGTTTGTTAAGCTAATTAACAGTGACCTATGACTCATTCATGTATTAAAAAGGAATATAACTTAAGGAATTAACCAGTGTTTTGTCTACACATAAGAGAAAACTTAGCAAATAGCCAATTTTAAATTGTATCTTTAGGCAATTTGTTTCTAGAAGCCTGTCACAAAAACACATAATATGTTCCTATTTCTTTAGTTGAATCTACAAAAAATGCCAAAGATAACAGGGTCTGACAAGCATAAAATTGTATTTTTGGGCTAACAAGGTGATTCTCAATGAGCATATCTCCACAAGGTCTGCAGTGTGTCCTTAAAAATCCTGAGGAAATTTGAACTAGTAGAAGACAAAAAAAGACTTGGCAGGACATAAAACTGTCTACAGCAGAGTAACAATATCTGAAAGTCATGTTCTTAAGAAACAAAATCCAGCAAAAACCTGACCAGGGCCAAAGAGAAGCATCTAGGCCTTCAGCTGATCCATCTACTGTTTGCTGAAGCCTCATCAGAGAAGCCATTCTCTGATGAGGCTGTTTTAAGGAATGGAAACAGAGTTCAGGCTGAGGTATGCCAAATTACACAAGAACTGGACTGAAAAATCAGCAGTAACAGGTCTTACAGAGTGATGAATCCAAATTTGAATTTTTTTGGTTCAAATTGTTGTCAGTATGTATGGAGGTGGTCAGGTGGCCAGTGGCGTTGGGGGCAATCTTGTCAAAATTGTTGCAATTATGAATGCAGAAAAGTACCATCAGATTTTGATCCACCGCACAGAGAACACTATCAGTCTTGGATTGCCCTCCCCACAGCCCAGACCTGAACATTGTTGAAGCAGTGTAGCATCATCTTGACAGAGCATGGAACAAAAGACAGCCAACAGCCAAAGAAATGCTTTTATATTAAAGTCACTGAACAACTGGGTGCAGTTTGATGGGTCTAGATTGAACAGTATGCATCTATGGTGTGAATTTGAACATCCTAGGTCACACTGATTGTGAGTTATCACGTTCAAAAGAAAAACTGACTTCTGACCTTTATCTTCAGGTCAAAGTCACTGAGATTCAAACTCATCTGAGATTTTTACCTGTGGTGTAATCTGAACATCCTAGGTCACATTGTTCTAGAGTTATAGCAAACGTTGACACCAAGACTATAACAATAGGTTTTCTTCAAAACAGCAGAGCTAAAAATGAGGTGGCTCAAGACTTTTACACAGTGCTGTGAATGTTTTTTTTATTATTTTCCATCAACATTCAAAGAGTTTAATGCAATTGTTAACAGAATCCACGCACATTTTTTTTTCTTTTTACCAAAATTGCATGTTAATGTGAGGTTAACATGTTTCCACAGATAGACATCTAACAGTTTACGCCAAAATTCAAATCCACCATTGTAGTAGTTCACCTTTAACCCCCACAGGCAGCAACTGAAATTATCCCTTATTTAAGGTTAGACTAGGAGGAAGGTAATGCTGGTAGTGGCTGATAAATAGCTTCTCATGACAAGCTGAGGTGAAAAAACAGTGATGTGGTTGAGAGCTGATCTGCACTAGGGTTTAATATTTTTCCCGAAAATGACATGAATCAAATCCCGGGAAATGACGAGCCATTTCCCGGGAATCCCGGGAAAAAGTTTATTTATTTTTTTATTTTAATTAGGCCTTCTGTAGCCTGTGTCGGCCTTAACCTATTGTGATATTGTAGAGGTAGCTTTCCAGCTATGTCCTGTTATGCCCAGTAGGGGGCAACGTCGGCTTGATTAACGCAATAAAACCTACATCTCGACATTCGAGTGCTCGAGCTATGCGGTGTTGTATCGTTCCTCAACACTTCCTTAACAAATATAATTCGAATATTCCTCCATTGTACATGGAATTATACCAAGCTATTTTACAATTGCTGGTGCAAAACAATACGGTTCATCTCCACAGCATTGATAAAGGCTCAGCCACGCTGTCGTGGCGACATCTGTTGCACTATATCTCCACCAGTGGAACGCTGTAATAGTCATTGAAAAGTTAACTACCGTACTACACTATAATATGGCATAACACAGGGCCTTGAGTAATGCACTACGACTTGGTCATTGCCATTCTGGCAACAGCAAATTTATAACACCGTGTCTGAGGGTTAAAGTAGGTTCGCTGTGAATCGTCTATTGAAAAACTGGCCGATCCTTATAGCCTAAAAAATATACATTTTACTCAACTCCATTTTAAAAGCGAAATATGTTAAAGTAATCTATTTCATGATAATTTCTTCACCCATTAGGCCCGTATCCTAATTCATGATTGTTAGTAAGCGGCTGCAAACGAGGAAAAGAAACACTCGAAGTTAAACAGATATTTCTTTATTGTTCAGGGCAGGCATATTTTATAGGCTATATAATGCAATATAACAATATATAATAATATAGAATTATATAATACAAAATACCTTAGGGTAAACACATTGCCTACGATTTCAACAAATTAAAGAGGAAAAAAGTACAACTGTGTAATACCTCTATTAAAACGCTTGAGATGAAGGCTGAAGCCTTAAACGGAGGCTGAACGTGCCTGAAATGAAGAGTAATGCTTTTCGCATTAAACGAACCCTTCTCTCAATATTTCCTTAAATTTAACTTTCTGAAGCTTTCCTTTCTGAAAGTCAAATCGACGCGCGCGACTTTTTTCCCGGTTTCCCGTCTAACGTTTCCCGGGAAACGGGAAATGGTTCTGATCGCATTTCCCGGGAATCCCGGATCCCGGGATTAAACCCTAATCTGCACACAGCAGCACCCTGACACTTGGCTACATTAGCACAGCTACCTAATGCTGTCTCCCCAAACTGGCATTGCATGCATTTACATCTGAAAGTGCAAGCTGCAAGCTCTAATTCTAATGCACACAAATACATATTATACATAATATATTAATCGAAAGCTAAACTACATGATGTGATATTTTCATCGTATTTCCTAAGTTAGCAACTTCTAACAAATAATGTACATCTGACCTAAAGCGCTTCAACCATGACATGAATAACTTTCAAAGATTTTTTTCTGGGGGAGGAGCGAGCAGCCAGTCATAGACAGGGTAGGGTACAGTAGCACAGGCATCAAACTCGGTCAAGACCAGTAAATGTTCTTTAATCTGTATATTCAAACCAATCATGTGCTTCATATGAGATTAGAGCAAGCACAGTGGGTAACTGAGAGGCACATTTCCTTTCATTCTCAGAAACAGATGTGACCTGGAGTCCATGTTAATAAAGATGAGACTTAATCTTCTACCACCATCATGCTTCCAGCGTCTCTTACAGATATCTATATACTGCAGAAAGAATTAGTAGGAAATGACAGCCAAAATAAAAGAAACAAAGCACCAACAGCAGGAAGTGTTAGGCTCATTCCAAGTCTGGTCAGTGACAATATAACTGAAATAGAGCAAAAAAAAAAAAAAAAAGGCTTTTTTTTCCCCTTCACTGATTATATATTATA
This sequence comes from Archocentrus centrarchus, assembly GCF_007364275.1. Lineage (NCBI taxonomy): Eukaryota > Metazoa > Chordata > Actinopteri > Cichliformes > Cichlidae > Archocentrus > Archocentrus centrarchus. The sequence goes on along the minus strand of NC_044368.1, from coordinate 20,409,225 downwards.
CACACATTTCTCTAGTAGTAATAGCTCCTTTTTAAAAAGTTAAATATTAAAAATGGGCAGCGAGCATCGTTCTCTTACAAACATGTGGTTACACAGCAGGCAGCCAGCTGCACACAGCCTGCTACTAATCCTAACAACCCCCCCTATCTTTAAATCAAAACCGCTCTGGACACGCTGGAATTGCCTCTCAGGGTTTTCAACGATTGCTCCCTTGAGCTTCGACAGGCTAACTGTGAGCAGCACTGACTCAGCCTTTGTCCTGTGAGGGGACAGCAAAATTCTCAGAATTCCAGGGAAACCATCAAAGCATAAGGAGAGAGGTATCCATAACACCCCCTTCTCTCTCACTCACACTCACACACACACAGAGCAAATTTAATATATTCTGGTGTCGATGCTTTTATAACGAGTTTTTAACCTTAAAGTGTCCACAAAATATGTGATGACCAATTTTAAGATCACAAAATGTAATTTTAACTGCAGTGAGTCTCAAAACATGTATACTGACTACTACAACCATGTATCCCTCCATGTAAAACACAAGACTTTTGTTGCCTCCCGGGGTGCCCATCACATGTGCTGAGCATCACAAACACCACAATTGTCATTTACAGCCTGAAATTACAATTTGAATATGCCATATCTGACAGACGAAGTGGTCCATATGCCTGGTATGAGTAAAAATGTCCAGCACACAGACAAGAGAGACCCCCACCTAACACACCCACCCACCCATACACCCCCACTCTTCTGTATTAGGAATGAGGGAATGAGGGCAGACTGGGGGCCTTGGGGCCATCGTCTCCCTTGTGAATAACAAGCATTCAGCAAGGCAGACAGACTGCTGTACACAGCATAAGGGCAACACAGAACACCACACATTCGCACATCTAAGGCTGCAACGATTTATCAAGTAACTCAAATAAGATGATTATAAAAAATCCTTAATGCAAATTTTTTGCTTTGATGCTTCCTTTCCACAACTCTGTAGAGCTCAGCTGTGACCGTGTTTCACCCACGTTTGCAACTAAAACCTGCAATTAAAAGGTATCAGGAGAACATATGTGAATTTAAAGTACTACAACATTAAGAAGCAGACACATTACTACTACTACTTTGGTAGTAAAATACGAACAATAAATAAGAGTATGCATTTAAGTAAACAGCAATTTTATTACTTGCTGTATTTAATTAAGTTGTCCGGATGCTGAAGACAGGATCAAACCTCCACCTTATTGCTGCTGTGATCTTACACAAACTCACAAAATGTTTGTCATACCCAAGCTGGAATTTCTCACATGTAGCTGAAAACAGAAGCTAGTCAGCTTCGGCTGTGAGGACAGTGTGGTCTAATACACCCCGTACCTCCTTTAGAGTCTCCCCTGCTTATTGCAGGTATCACTATGAGACACGAGTGGGACGGCTGCTGTCAGCCATCAGCAAACTGCCTATAATTTACACATCGCATCAAACTAAGTTAACTGTTCATCTGCATATTTTAACTTCTGTAGCTTTGCTGTAGATTTTTCAGTCTGTAAAACAGATGGCGATAGATGAGAGCAGCTACAAAGTTCACTCCTGACAGCTTTTTTTCCCAGTAAAGGTTTTAATGGTGATTTATTTAAGACGTTTTGGACGCTAAAAAGGTGTGTTTTTTTCTTTTCGCGCCACCTGAGCTCACCATCTCAGTAACGGCTCTCCCTCTCTGCTCTGTGTGTACACAGACCCCGGCTCCACGCTAAACTATGACAGGATCATCTTCACTGCTGTCATGTTATCAGCCTTTTTGTTGAAAAACTGGGGCCTGCATGGGCTTAACCACTTATCCAGCTTAGGTCTCAGGAGGAGTGTGAAGCCCGTCCCAGGTGGCAGGGTACACAAAAAAGTTATGGGAAAACTTTTTCCCCATATGTGGGGAAAATGTTGCTATTCCTAATTTCAAAACAAAAATTTGGGGTCACCATTATTGTTTTTAAAAATATCCAAATTTACTAGTCAGTATGCCAAAAGCATTCTTCACAACCAGCAGACCACATGGGGGTAAGTGTTGCCTTGGCAATGAAGCAAAAGACAGTCACAACCAGGCAGGCCATCAGAGTGGCACGCACACACACACCCACACACACACAAGCTGCAGTTCACCACAACCACGACTGTGACCCAGCGTCACTCTGTCCCCCCTATGAAAGGCAGATTGTGTGGGCTATTTCTGGAGGGCCTGAAAGGCTACAGCCCTGCTCTGAAGCAATGGAGGAAGTGGCTGCCCACAGGCAGGCACTGCTGGCAGCATCACACACACTTCTCTATCCTCCCCAAACCCCCTTGCTTCATTTCACTTGCAATATGAGAGGTTTTTATTTATCCTCTGAATTTCACATATCATCAAGTAAATTTCTTCTTGCATTCAAACACTCAGTTTTGAATGCACCTGTAAGCACCACATCAGTTACAGCTTTCTCATGATAATGGAAATAATCCTGTCTTCAATACTCCAACCATTTGAATTACAAACATCCCAAGATCCAATACTTTGGTACCAAGTGTTCCCAAAATAATCAGGGTTCTAGCCAGTGGTTGATCACCCAGCACTGCGCTGGGCAGCGGTACTGTCGCGTCAGGCTGAGAAATTTACCAGTTTGCATTTGAAACTGCTCACTATCACTACAATTAGCAAGCAGGCACAGCTACTAGCAAACAGTTGTCTGGTCTCCAGGGCAGATTGGAGAGATTATATCGCTTGGCTGAATGTCTCAAGTGTTCCCCCAAATAAGCTGGAGGTGGTGGCTGGGGAGAGGGAGGTCTGGGTTCCTCTGCTTAGGCTGCTACCACCACGACCTAAACACAGACAAGCAGTGAATGGATGATGATGGCTGCAGATGCCGATGATTGCTCTGTATTGTTCTTATTAGATCTTAGCTCAGCTTTCGATACAGCGGATCACCGTATTCTCATTGATAGGCGGCCAGGTCACTGCTGCCCCTGTGACCTGACCCCAGATAAGCAAAAGAAAATAGATGGCTCGATGAATGATGGATTTTGTTTTATTATTCTATAGGACAGTGGGTACAATAGATGTGTTAACAAGTTGTGTGCGCGTATTATTTATAAAATGTTATAAAAATATTTCATGCAAAAACATGTTAATGTAATTGATGCATATGAACTCTGGTATAAAGTCTTTTAGAATTTTAATGTTACTGGTACAAACTACCAAATGTCTGGTATCATGGCATCCTGAATGCTTTACAACTTTTCACTGCTTTAACAAAATTCAGACTGTCTCAGGAAGCCAAGATGTGCTGAACATTTTAAAGCACCAATCATGAATCTCAAAAAAAAACCAAAAAAAAAAACCAGAGGATGCAGTTTGGTGTATAGACTGTGAAACCCCTTGATGCATTTTTTTTTATTTTTAGCCGCCCTAGTTAACCCCCACCAGGCCTATGTTAACTATTATTTTCTTAGACTACTGTTGCCATTTAAACACATAAACAAAAAACTATAAATAATATTTAGAAACAGAATAGACAAGTAAAATGTCACAACTTAATATTGTTTTGACTGTTTAGTTAAGCACGGTGGCGTAGTGGTTAGCACTGCTGCCTCACAGTTAGAATACCATCTGGAAGGCCTGGGTTCGATTCCACCTTGGCCCAGGCCTCTCCCTCTCTCTGTGTGGAGTTTGCATGTTCTCCCCGTGCTTGCGTGGGTTTCCTCCGGGTACTCCGGTTTCCTCCCACATTCCAAAGACATGCACTTACTGGGGTTAGGTTAATTGGCTAATCTAAATTGCCCATAGGTGTGAATGAGAGCATGAATGTGAGTGTGAAAGGTCGTCTGTCCCTCTGTGTTGGCCCTGCAACAGGCTGGCGACCTGTTCAGGGTGTACCCTGCCTCTCGCCCTATGACAGCTGGGATAGGCTCCAGCCCCCCCGCGACCCTTAACAGGATGTGCGGAAGCGAATGGATGGATGGATGTTTAGTTAATATCTGTTCATTTATGTCCACTAATTACAGATTACTACCTTCCCCTCTTTTCAGGGAGAAACTCTGTTTAGTATATATGACTCAAATTAGAGCACCCTTACTGAGTGGAGTTTGCATGTTCTTTCTCTGCCAGCACAGGATTCCTCTACATGTATAAATTTCTACCACATGGTACTGAATGGCCACTTGCTAGTGCTTAATGGCCACACCCACTAGCAAACTGATGATAGCGATCGCTGCCCATAGCTAACAGCTGAAACAGCCCGGTGCAGCGCTGGGCAATGAACCGCTAGCTAGAACCTTGGCTTTGTTAAACCTTTTCCCTTTTGTTCTGCTGTGTAGTATGGTCTCTATATTACAATGCTCATTGTATTGTCATGTTTGGTCAAAAAAGGTGATAGAACACAAAGTTGTACTCATGACAGTACAGTGCTTAACGCCTGGAAATTTGGATGTTGCTGCAAAGAGTATACACACGCACACACACACACACACACACACACACACACACACACACACACACACCTTCAACTTGGCAGCAAAGAAGACCCGACAATCATCACTGGTTAATGTCACCAGTTTAGCATCCAACTAAACTATGGTCCCAAACCCGTTCTGTCCCTGAGTTATCGCGCTGAAGAAGGCCCAGGAAAATGTTTCTGTATAGCTGTATGATTTCACAGTAGATTTGACCTTTAGGACATAAAATTTCACCATTTCATAATTAATACCATCAGAAAGTTGTATCAGATTTTGTTGTTATTAGCGTGAGTTTAGAGTAATGGCCAAAAACAGGTTTTGGTGGGGTCACAGTGATGCAGAAGTTAGACAACCAACTTCTAATCAAATGAACATCTGCGACAAATGTGAAGAAATTCCCTGAGATATCACAAGAAAGAGGCAGACAGATGGACAGACAACAACGTTAAGCACATTAGGAGAGGGTGTTATAGATAAAACCCTCTAAATATCATTATAATAAATATTGTGGAAATATTATTTAGAAATGAGGATACTTGATAGCTTTGCAAAAATTGTCTAAAAATCAAATATTGCCATAAAACAGTACTGCAGAGCGATTTCTAGCATACATCCTGATAGTATGTACAATGCAAATGTTATATCAAAATATGTGACAGATTTCCAACACATTGCCCACCTCTAACACATCTCAAACTGAAGGCGACAGACTAACATATCTAGGAGACACACTGTATACATGCAGTGTGTAAAGAGGAAGTGATACAAGCTGCACACTGGCTCTATCACAGCCCTGCTGCATTATCACAGCCCATAAGATACAAGTTTCAGTACTGAAATCAAAACACCATTTTAGTCTTAGTTTACAGACAATGGTTTTTTGTAAACATAAGCACCAAATTTTTCAAAATTAGGATTTAAACTATTTATATTAAGTTTACTATTGCTGCAGCTAAATAATGCATCAATTTCAGTCTATCGACTGTCGCTTCTTTCATTCAAGTCCAAGTGAGGTAAAAAAGTTGGCAACAAAAGTGGTACCACAAGTGAAATATGATACTTCACAAGCTCTCAACCAATCTCCACCACAATCACTGCTATAAATCTGTCCTGGTCAAGAGTCACAGCACACTGATTCTTAAGTCTTGTTAGCAATGATCACACCTCTATAGTGATGCAAACACTGTATGACTACAACAGAGACACCACGACACACAGAAGCCCAGATATATGTTCAGTCATCCCCTCTGTGCCCCTCTTCATGTCCTCACTGGCCTCCAGACTTGACTGCAAGCTGTTGAGGTGTTTTTGTGTGTAAAAGGAGGCTGGCTGCCAGAGCTGTCACTCCAGTCTCAAAACAGCCATCCTACTTTCTGTTTAGGGCCACCACAATGACCAACACCCTCAAACTGAGCGCCAGAGGCACACAGAGAGAGCTACAATAGAGCCAGTATGTTAGTGTGTGTGCGCGTTTGTGTGTCTCTGCACCCTCTTGAATGACACCGACTCGCAGAGGCTCAAACCAAACACGCCCCTTTCCTGGTTTTCAGACACGCACAGGGGTACAATCTGGATTCTCACTCTAAACATAAGTCTCTCTTGGGTCTTTTCCTGAACTTCCTGTTTGGATCTCAGACTATGAATCCAATTGGTTGCCTACTACTCAGTATACTACTGTCAAAACACTGTGGCATGCTGAGTTTTTTAAGAGACCCTCGCTACGAGGACTACACCTCATGGCAACGACTTGTCCCAACCTACAGACAGCCATTTTGGTTCTAAATAGGGATCCATAGATTGTCTAACGCAGTATCTTAGTTGAGCAGAATGTGAGCGACCTGACATATCACAGAGAGTGAGAGGATGAATGGAAGGTTCAAGGTTTTCCCCTCAGGGTTAAGCATCAGTTTAAAAGTCAGCAAAGGGACACAAATCACCGCTGGGGAAAAAAAAAATAAAAAAATTCAGAAAGATGGATGCTGTGTTTGTGAGCACCCACATATTTTCTATGAGAGGCAGATGAACAGTGATGATGTCAGCCCCAAAAACCTGTCAGTGCCCACGCTTGCAAAACATTCCAGTAACTCAGTGACAAGTAGCAACCACCCAAATCACACAAACACACACACACACGTAGACAGGATGCATGAAATATTTAGACACAGGAGGAAACTCCACTGTACTGCAGAAATTCCTGGTATTCTTATGCTCGAGGACCTTTCATTGTTGATGCAAAATTGCGTTTTCTTTACAGTCAATTAGTGCCAGCACACTGCAGCTGGAAAAGTGGTAAAACATCCAAAATATTATTGCATAAATACACATAAAGTTAGAAATCTGGGATCTTACAGAACAAGTGAACGAAAGTGATAACAGTGATGGGATTCATCCTTGCTGCAAATGGGGATGTTTACCACAACAAAAACACCTCCACTTTGAAACCTTGCATGGAGTAAAGTTGCTCTAGATAGGCAACATTAGAATGGCCACACCAACAATCATCATCACCCTTAAGTGCTTAGTTTTTAAGAGGCATGGAAGTTTTGATCCATTAAAGTAACTGTGGCTTTAATGTCTGCTTCCCAGATGCTTTTTACAGGCTTGTTCTGCTCTGCAATGCATTCAGGCAGCCTAGCACAGGAAGGGGAGTTTCTGCAGCGTTTGCAGCGTCCACGTTATAACATCCTGTATTCCCCCCTTCTGAAAGAAAAATACAAAATGCAATAAATGCATTCATGCAATCAGAGAAGGGATGTAGGCCACTTCTGCGTCAAGATAAAAGCCAGTTCATCGCCTGCTTTTAGCCACACAGGGCTTGTCATGTTACAGTTTGCCGCTTTTAAATAAATCATAAGCACAAAAAAAAAAAAAAAAAAAATTCACTCTATATAAAAGACTACCAGGTTAAAAGCTGCATGCGTCTATTGGATAGGTGAGTTTAATATTTCATGATTAAACAGGCCATTATACTGCACAGATCTAGGCCAAGGCTCAGGCTGAAGGGAGGGGGCTCAGATAACGGTCCAAACCCCGTCCCAACAACGTAAGGGAACACAGCTCCGGTCCGAGGGGGCTCAAGGGAGGGGCAAAGCCATCTAGGTTAATCCAGACAAAACACAGACAACGAAAACAATAAGCAACCGCGTCAAAGAGAAGCATCGATTTCTACTTTTAAAGTGATTCGATCAAGTCCAGGTGGACATCACCGGGGTTTCCGCGTTTTAACCGTCCCACAATGACTCTTCAGGACCCTGCAGCCACAGCACTGACAGCTTGCTGTCACATCCTTTGTTAATTTACTCCTGCAAATGACATTTTTCAGAATGCAACTTCTAAGACCTGTAAATGAGAGAGAACAGGGGAAATGCAGTTGAAACGGGTGAATAAATCCGTCTTAGGTCCCAGCCGACCAAACTGCAAGCCACCCCCCCCCCCCCCCCCTCAAAGGTAGCCCTTATAACGTTAGCTTGTAGCAAATGAAGTTAGCCCAAGTTTTCTGTCAACAGATGGAAGCAGTATGTTTTTCTGAAGCTAAAACGCGTTTGGAGCTGGGGGATCGTAATGGAATTCTGCGCGCAGTTTCTTCTCCAGTCAGAAATGTGAGACACCGGCTGACAGGCTCGCATTCAAGTATACTAATCCCGTGAGGCCTGCGCACCCCGGCCTAAAGTTGAGGGCTAACAGCCAACTGACAGCGCCTAAGTCGGTCAGCTGTAAACGGCGGCTTGGCCCGTCCCCGCCTCCCTCCCCTCCTCCTGGTTGCCCACAGCTAATAATACGCCGTTAAAGCTAGCAGAGCAGGCTAACTCAAACACCCACCTCGCTTGTCGAGGTCGTAACCAATCACAACAAAGTAGTCGGCGAGCCTGGCCATCTTGGAGGCTCACGGCGACAGGCCTTTCTCGCTAAATCCTCTTCTCTTTCTGCCGTCAATAGTCCATTTACGTCCTGCCGGCGATAGACACATCACGGGCGACAGTAGCATCCTTCCAGCTGTACCCCGCCGCCATACTGTCAGTCTGCCTTGCCCTGACAGCGGAGAGCTGCGAGTCTGCGCACTGAGACACTTCCAGGGAGGGGCTGCTCGGCAGGAATGTCCCATGTGGGGAGCCAAACCAGCTCAGGGGCCAAAAGTCTGACCAAAACCTATAATAAACTCAAAGAAGTTTCAACAATGCCGGCGCTAAAGGGGTGAAAGGTGGTGACGGATTTTCAGTGCCCTGAAATGAAGAGGACCCACAAAAATTCTGTGGAACTGCCTCTTTGAAACGGATACCCAAAAGCCAAACTGCCCAAGAATTGCTTTTTGTGCCTGTTTCAAGAGAATTATTATCAGATTAAAAACTAAAATATTCCGCAGAGAAACCAGTGTTTTAGTTGTACAAAGATGCTTATAAAATCTCACTTTTGAGCACTTACTTAATAAGGACCACAGTTTAACATTTGTCAGATCTAAAACTGCAGCATTTAGTCAGCTGGTAGAAACTGAGGCAGCCACTGTTAAGATTATTATTATTTATTGTCATTTGCAAGCAAAATGCCACACTTACTGTGATACAAGCTTCTCAAAATTCTGCTGCTTTTTTTTTTTTTTTACCTGAAGTGACTATTTCTGGGTTTTTATGTTCATTGGATAAAACAAGTGATTTGAAGGGGACACCGAGATGAGAGCAGGTGTGATACTAAAAAAAGGAGCATTTTTAAGTAAATAAGTTGTTGTTAAATAGTTGTTGGTTCATAACCTGTGAAGTGAGGGAGGTGTGTTTCTCCGGCAAAATAAGCAAAGACTAGAGAAAGTCATTAAATGCATAATCACTGTAGCAGATTGTTTTTAATTCCCCTTCTTCAGATCCCAATGTGGGGCAAACATAATACGTGACATGAACTCCCAACTCTGGAAATGGAAAGTGGGCATCCTTGTTCAGCTGAACAATGTTTCCCCATTTTTTAAAGGACGTTCTGTATCCACAGTTTGTAGGTAGATGATGTGATGAATGCGTTAGACTGACAAAATGATTATCTTTCAGACCCACTGTCTTCTTTGTTGAAGTTTCCTGTTTGTGTTTCAGCAGAATTGTTGTCGCTGGAGGCGCACAAAGAGGAAATTTACTCTTAAAAAGACAATAACTTTGGTTTGTGTTACTTGTATTTCATCATGTCGAAAACTACAAAAGCCCCAGATCATTAAACTTAAAAACAATGACATTTAAGAGGCTGGCGCTCATCCCATAATTGATTTGTGTGAATTACTCCAGGGGATTTTTAAAATCTGTTTTTCTGTGACATGTGTGCAAAAGAAAATATGTAGTTGGGTTTATTTAATTGTATGAAAGATAAGTTGTAATCTATTGTGTCTCTTGGAACTTAAATTAAATATGTAACGTCATTAATGCACTTTTTTCCCATGTCAGACCTTACAGCTGGAACTTCCTCTTTTCTGGCTCACAGCGAGGCTTCTTAGTGGTTTTATCAGATAGCGTGACCTCATCCCAGTCCTGGCCTCTTTTCATTTGTGCAGTGTTTGTTTTTTTTAGGATTTTACTGATCAGTTTTAGAGGATATTTTGGTTTGTCCTCAGGCTGTGTAGCACAAAGCGGGATGTCAGTCTGTAGCCTTTTCCTCTAAATAAAATTTTCTGACAGGACAAAAAAAAAGGGTCTTGGCATTCATACACGAACACACCCTTCCAGAGCAATAGTCTCACCTAGCAGGATGATGTTCCCTGTTAAACTGCAAAAACAGTTAGGAGGAACAGCTCACCTATCAACATAAAAGGCACAAGGCTTTGACTCTGGCTCCAAACTCATCAGATCCAAATCCATGGGGTGCACTGGAACAAGCCAGATCCAGGAAGTCCGTGTTTGCTTCCTGCACACCAGATGCTATAGTACACCCCCATAGGTCCCATGTTCAGGCCCTGATGGGTCAGAACAGCTTTGGTGGCAGGAGAAGGGATCTAAATAAGGTGTGTATTGGTGCATTTATACTGACTTTCACATTTTTTTTCATCTTTTTTCATTCATTTGGAAAAACGTATCCTACAAAACATTTGTGACACATGTTATATATATATATAAATAAAACGAATGTTGCATTATTATAATATGGCTCACATAGCTTCACTTTAGGTTTTCATTGGGAATTTGTATTCCAAAGGAATGTCTGGGAACCATTTAGCAAAATTACCACACAGTCATTAATTAACTACTCAGTCTAAGCAGAAGTCCAAACACTCAACCTCAGCACCAAGCCATGAAAAGATATTGTGAGATATGGATTTTGCCAAAATGTTTGTGTAGCATTTGTCAGACTTTGCGTAACCAAACAATTCCCCCAACTCTGCCGTCAATCATCTGATCTGGACAACCAAAATTCCACAGTTATAAAAATAATATTATCAGAAATATGTTGAACTTTTGGCTTTGGTAAGTCACGTTGCGTAAGGCTACAGAAAAGCCAGGCCCCATACTGTAGTGTCAATTTGAATGCGCAGATAACATTCAGTGGCATGTGAGGAAGGCCTAATAGCCCACATCCGTATGGCCTGTCCTTGCTGTCAGCACTGTAACAGCCTTGAGAGACTCACAGCACTTCCTGTAGTTTGACCTTTGACTTAAAGCTCTTATCACTCTCTGTTTGCGAGCGATCCCACGCATGGGATGTCATATCTTTTTGTTAAGTGTTGTCTTCCCAAAACTCAGTAAAAAACACCCCCCTTCTCCTTTCTTTTGTTATCTGTGACTTGGCTGGGTGACAACAGGACTGCTCTTTGATAGAAAATGACTTCTGACAACCAACCCTGTGTTAACAGAAAATAACATGTAACTGAGGTCACTGCTGTGGTATTGATTCTTTCAGTTGATATTAACTCCAGGTTGACTCTGAAGCGTGCTTGTTATGTTGTCAGAGAAATGGAAGCAGGATCAGAAAGACGGGAGGACAAGAGCAGCTCCGTCTCTCTCTCAGACTCTCCCCTCACATCAAACACTACACATTAATGAACTGTTCTTGCAAAAACAAGCTTGAACTCTGCAAATGTCCAAGTTATTACTTACTAGTAATGTGGCCTTTGACTTAGATAAACATGTTGGGCATCTCAGTGCTCTTAGCTGGAAACTTGTGCTGTTATTGCTCTTTTATTATCAAGATGCTGAAGTGCTGGACTATGAAAGCTTACACAAACATAGCTGGCAAAAGTAAATAAAGATTCTGTTACAGCTGTGATGCTGTAGAGGTACATTAGTACTTGTGGCATTGTTAACTTGCAGATCAGTGAAGACATCAGTAATGCTGGAAGATAACGGGGTCCATCTCGATACAAGGACTTCTAGCAAGACAGTTCCAAACTACATTCAGCACATATTCTAACAGAATGATCTCATATTAGACGAGTCCAGTACTATCACACACTGAGGACATTTGGTGCATTATGAAACAAAAATGTATCAAAGGAGAGCGCCAAATGTTAAACAGATGAAATCCTGTAACAAGCTAGCATTGGATTTCAGAACTACTGCAAATGCTTTCACTAGTTACCAAACACTAGAATCAGAAGAGGTGATGCAGTTCAGTGGTAAGCATCTCCCTTTCGTCATTTCATATGTTGTCTTTGCACTTTAATCAAGTGCATATAGGCTTTAAGTGACTTAAATATTGCCATCCATCCAACCTTTCTCTTCCGCTTATCCTTTTCAGGGTCGTGGGGGGCTTGTGCCTATCCCAGCTGACACAGGGTGAGAGGCAGGGTACATCCTGTACAAGTAACCAGCCTGTTACAGGGCCAACCATTCATACTCACACCTATGGGCAATTTAGAGTGACCAGTTAACCCCAGTAACTGCAGGTCTTTGGACTGTGGGAGGAAACTGGAGGAAACCCACACAGACACTGGAAGAACATGCAAACTCCACACAGTGAGAGGTCCGGGCCAAGATGTAATCGAACCCAGACCTTCTAGATGTCATTCTGACTGTGAGGCAGCACTGCTAACCACAACGCCACCGTGCTGCCCTTAAATGTTATTTCTAGGGCTGGGACTTTAACGCGTTAATTTCAATTAATTAATTACAAAGCATGTAATTAATTCGATTAATTTTTTTAATCGAGTCCCACCCCTAATATATATATATATATATATATATATACACTCAATGTGTTGGTAGAATTCTTCCTTTGTAACAATTCTTAGAATTCTTAGAAGCACACACACACACACACACGCACACACACACACACACACACACATACACATATATATATATATATATATATCAGGGCTGGGACTTTAACGCGTTAATTTCGATTAATTAACTACGGGGAAATTAACGAATTAAAAATTTTAACGCATTTTAATCGCACTTTGCACCGTGGAACGTTTCTCAGTGCACGAGTTCCCGGAATACAGATTATATCGACGCACAATGTCCAAATTCAGGGGCCGCATCCTGCGAAGGACTCGGCCCACGTCCTTCAGAGCCCACGAAGACCGCAAAGGGAGGACGTGAGCGGCTAGCCTTCATATCAGCGTCACCTGTCCTCACCTGTAGCTCATGTCGCCTAGCAACCGTGAGTGTGAAGCACAGCTGTGTAAAAGCAGCTGTTAAACGGAGAACAAACTTTTTCTCCTTTTTGTGGTTTAATTTTAAGTCTTTTATTGAAAATAAGCTGTTAAAACAAGCATAACACATTTCAACATCAAGGAATATAGCTGAGCTAATGATTAATTTCCAACTATATTAAGTGAGACATTAATGTTGAATAAAACTATCCAGTTACGATGCTTAACTTTAATTTCAGGAGTTTGCTTATCACAGGAGTACTTCCACCCTTCGTTGGTCTGTGTAGTAGACTGGTGGGAAAATAAACAAAATTTTGAAGTTTAAGCTTATGTATATTGATTCATTCATCAACCAAACTTAAATTAATATTTCTCATGTCAAATATTGAAATGCGATTAAAATGCAATTAATTTTGATTAATTAATTACAAAGCTTGTAATTAATTCGATTAATTTTTTTAATCGAGTCCCACCCCTAGTTATTTCATTCAATTTATTTGATATTTAACACAGCATTCTCATTTGTCTGGTTGTAAAAAATCAAGGATATGGATTTGCATGAACTAAATGAACTTAGTGAAAGAAAATGACATAGGAGCCAGGTATGTGTATAGTAAGTAATGATTATGCATTGCAGCTTTGTTATTTGCCACCATCTCATTTTGTGTGTGTGTGTGTGTTTTTTTACACCTTTTATTTCTAGGAATAAAGAAGAAGTGAGCTGGCAATGTGCCTCTCCTATCACTGATTCTCTGTTCTTCAAACATGCAACTCAGTGACAGCGTGAAGCTAGTCTGTGCAGGATGCAACAACCATGTGACTTCCTGTAGACTAACCAACAGACAGGAAGTGGTTTGAAGGCCTCATGCACATCATTGCTCTTCACAGGGCTATTCCAGCAGCTGACTTTGTCTCAGCTCAGGTGAAGCATAACATATGAAAATGCTTCACTGAGCAGGTACCAGACTCATTAGTTGAATTCCCCTGAGATGAGACAAACAGATGCAGAGTCACAGTGATGTTTTAATATGACACTCTTGCAGTTAGGTTGTTAAATGAAGGAAACACACACACACACACACACACTCCCCAGTCTCTGTTGCTGCTGTAATTGGAGCTGCATACACAAAGGTAATGTGGCAAAGTAATCTGTGTACACTAAACTGGTGCTTGCTGAGTTGTAACTAAGCGTTTGTACCCATAACACCAAGGGTGGTTGATCGCAGACTGAAATAAACATGTATTTGTTATGTATCCTGTGACATAAAATGATAAGAGTTGAATCCAAGCTATAAAGGGTTAGTCCACTTATTTGGTATTTGATCACCTGGGACTTGGAATCAACAGACAAAAAAAAAAAAAAAGCAAGATCATGACTGAAGAAGAGGAGACTTAGATACTGTACACACATCCTAAAGATGTTAGCTCCGGACATGCAAAGCAGCTTGACAGTGACTTGTCATCAAACCGTCTCTGTAAATGCCCTTGCAAGTGCCACAGCACCAGCCTGAAATAGTGACTTTCTGTATAATCGCCCATTCTTCTGAACTCAGTTGTGTTTTGTGCTGAACTTATTTCTCACAAGAATACAGCTGTTTGTGATTTGTGACAAATATGTTTGTAATTAACATATCTTTGTGTCATGGTCCTGGGCCTTTTGCCCAGTGGTTTGTGCTTTTTGGTTTTGTTGAGGTTCTGATATTGTTAATCCTTTTGTTGTGTCTGCTTCTGGTTTAGATTCTTAGCTTGTAGGTTTTACAATATTGAGTTTTTGTAGCTTCTTTAGTTCCTTTTTGGGTTTTGTTATAGCCTCAGACCTTCTTAGTTTAGTTCTTAAGTTATGTTCTTGGTTACAGCTTATTGCTTTCCCTGGGTCCCTGTCTGGTCTGTGTTTGTATTGTATTTGTCTTTTCCTGTTTTATTTTGACAGTCTCCTCTTTCCTGTGTGTTGTGTTCAGTTTTGCTTCCCCTGTCTCGTCAGGTTCATTCACTCCACCTGTCCTTCCCAGCTCTTTCCTCTTGTCTTGTTGCCTTGTGTGTTTATTTATATATATATATATATATATATATATATATATATATATATATATATATATATATATATATATATATATATATATATATATATATATATATATATATATATCATAAAATATCATGCAATGAAGCATAATCATTTTTTCAATCAATTTTTTATTTTTTAAATCACTAATAAGCATTTGTGGCTGTAAAACCTGGGATTTTATTTATTTATTTTTTTAGGCCTAGCAAAATAATATTGCTAACTTCCTTTTGAGGTTTTAAGGACAAATAATTTATGTTCCTGCATGTGCTAATAAATCAAAAATATAGTTAAAATCTTGAACATCTGGCAAAAGACAGAAACTGTAAGATAAAAATCATTGCTTGGTCATTTAAAGTCCACAAAGAACTGTGGTGTCAGTTATTGCAAATAGACTGATCATATACATCACCTCCCGTATGCCAAAAACCTTCATCGTTTTGAAAACATTTCTTCAGTATTCTTTGTGATGAAGAAGCCCGTGCTGCCTGTTTGAGGTAGAATATCACACAGATAATATACTGGTAAATTGTCTCTTAAGTTTATGGCCACCCAGCCAAAATAGCATCTTAAAGGTGTTTCACTTATAAACAGCCAGGCCTTTGGAATGGATAAATGGGACTAAGAATTTGCTGGATGTGTATGTAATAGCTCATCTGATCAGTCACTCTAGTAATTCAGCTTTCAGTATTATTTCCATGGCACATAACATATAAAAGCTAACATATTATCGAGTTGAGTAGAATTTTAGTCAGAAACCCCTATAGTTCATATTTGCTTTGGATTTGCAGGTCTCTTATCGAATGTCAGATAAAGAGATTAATGCTAATTGTGTACACGTGAGTTCAGCACAAGGTGCACAGAAGCTGCAGACTAACTTCTTATGTTTTGCTTCTTTTACTTTTTTTTGTAAAGCACTTCAGGGTTTCCACCAGGAGGAGAGACCAGAAGGAGCACTGAGGAGGATTTTTCCCAAAGAGGAGGCATCAAATCCCAGTTGACTTCATTCCTCTTCAGCAATGAATGATTTAGCTACCTCAGTAACTGGACTTTAGAGTACGGATAACAACTGAACAGGTAAATAGTATGAAATCATAAAATTAACTCTTGTTCAAGTAAATGCAACATATATTGTTATGTGGTGTCAAGCCAAACCCAAGAGAAGGACTCAGTTGCAGACACAGAGGAGCCAGAGGTGAGTTAGAGTCTGTGGCCCAGTTAAGGAAATCCAAGCAGTTACTGCTGCTGAAAGAGGGGTAAGGCTTACTTGGTGGAGGGTGAGGGTCCATCCTGGAGGGGTGAGTGTTGGCAGTGGAGAGGAGATCTGTTTCTTGGAGAAGACGTAATCCGCCTTTTGGCCAGGAGGCAGTTCACTGGAAGAGGTAAAAGGGACAATCAAAACAGGAAGCAAATCACTGGAGTAGTTACAAAGTTACAAAGGACTGGACACAACAGGCTCCATGTGAGAGACGTGAAAGGTTGGGTGGACCCGAAAGGTCACTGGGAACTTAAGCCTTACAGCTGTGGGGCTAAGGACAGTCTCAATTTCATATGGCCCAATATAGTGAGGAGCTCATTTCTTAGACAAAGATTTCAGAGGAATGTCTTTAGCACTCAACCAAATCTTTTGACACTGGTTGTAGTGAGAAGCTGTGGTTTGACAGCTATTGGCCAGACACTGAATCTGACTGGAGGCCCAGAGAAGAGCAGCCCTGGTCTGTGCCTAGACCCACTGACTTTTCTGCAGTTGATGTTGAACAGATGGAACAGCCAATTCCTTATTTAGTCTTTCTGTTTGTCTGTTTGTCTGTGGGTGGAAACAAGAAGTAAGGTAGGCTTTGGCCAAGTTTTCCACACTTGAGAGACAAACTGGGGGCTGTGATCATAAACAGTTTCAACAGGAATTCCATGAAGTTTGAATATGTGGTTGACTAGGAGATCGACTGTCTCAGTGGCAGAGGGAAGCATAGCTAGTGTGAAGTGGGCTGATCTGGAGAAACTGTCTATAACTGAGACAATGACTGTATTGCTGTTGGAGGGTGTTAACCTGGTTACAAAGTCCAATAATAAGTGCGACCAGGGTATGTGTGGTACTGATAATGGTTGGAGAAGACCTGAGGGTGGTTGAGAGCTACTCTTATTGTGAGCACAGACAGAATAGGCCGCCACATACTCTCTCACGTCTCTGTCTAGGGAGAGCCACCAGAAGGATTGCTTACAGAAGGCAATGGTTCTACTCACCCCAGGATGGCAGGTGAACCTCACTGTATGCTGCTGTCTGGAGAGTATGAGAGCGGGCTGTGGAGGGAACATAGTGGTGGTTGGGTGGCCCAGTCCTGGGGTCCAGAACAGCTTGGAGGGCATGCTGAATCATGCGCTCTTTATGCGTGAAAACCGTGGGGGCGTTGGTGAGACCAAAGAGGATAACCAAGTCCTCAAAATGTCCCAGTGGAGAGTTGAAGAAGGCTGTTTTCTATTCGTCCCCCTCCCTAACCCAGTGATATCCCTAATCCAGTTTGGTGAAGATGATGGCTCCTTGCATGTGTTCAAAGGCAGAACTAGTGAGAGGTAGAGCATATTTATTCTCACTGGCGATCTGATTCAGTCTATAGTCTATGCATGGCTGCAAGGTTTTGTATTTCTTGGACACAAAAAAGAATCCAACCCCCACCGGAGACAAAGACGGCCAAATGATCCCATTTTTCCATCGACTTTCCATTGAGTTGATGTGCAGGAACTTTCAGATTACTGTATTTTCCGGAGTATAAATCGCACTTTTTTTCATAGTTTGGCTGGGGGTGCGACCTATACTCCGGAGCGACGTATATGTGACATTTATAACACATGAACCAAAATACTCCAGCCACTTGACATCTCCGTGAACTGCAGCTTTAAGGCAGTCTTGCGTAACCTGTGGGCGCAGTGGATGATGGATGGAGAGCACAGCTTAACGGCAACTGGGAGAATGCGCCACCCAACTTTCCTGGAAGTCATTGGATGGATCAAGAAAACATGGGCTTCAGTGACAAACCATCCTGTTGGGATTCAGAAAGGCTGGAATAATTGGAACTGCAGCTGACGACGAGTCTGACTAACGCGACACAGAAGAGGAAGCGGCGCTTCGTCTACGGAGTGTACGGAATTGTTTAGAAGTGACACCGAGGATGAAGAATTCAATGGATTGATGGTTTGGTTAACTTGTTAGTATGTGCTTTATGCTATGGTTATCTGAATAACTTAATGTTACGTTAACATACCGAACACGTGTTCGTTGTGCGTCATGTAGCTGAATGTGTTACGTTAGCATAACGTAGGCGTAACCGTGTTCGTCCTGTTCTTTAATCCATTATTATTTTAAATTGCCGTTCAAGATGGAATTTCTGCTCTGGGTCTCGGATTCTATCAACCCTGAAACTGAAATGTCTTCAGTTTATGGATGCACTGTTTGGAAACTACACAATGTCTCTTTAGTTGATGAAGTACAGGACAGGATGCACTTTGACCCCACAGTGCACTGAGATCACTTCTACTTCAGCTACTGCTGTATGCCTTCACTTCCTGGATGA
Source organism: Archocentrus centrarchus (assembly GCF_007364275.1). Classification (NCBI taxonomy): domain Eukaryota; kingdom Metazoa; phylum Chordata; class Actinopteri; order Cichliformes; family Cichlidae; genus Archocentrus; species Archocentrus centrarchus. Next base: position 20,390,573 of record NC_044368.1, on the reverse strand, counting down.
ATTCAGTGGGTGTGTCGATGATATCACACCGACTCCCCTAAACTCTGAGATATTTGGGTCAACCTGCTAAAGGACATTATGATCCATCATTTTACATGTTCCTCAGATTTGATTTGATGCAGAGCTGAAATGTCTGAGAGATTTTTGTGATATTATGCTCATTTTGGGGCAGTTGTAACTATAGATATATGTAGATATGATAATATAACATGATTATTGAAGCTACTTTCGACTGCTTTCTTGTCACAAGGGGTCACCACAGAGTTTTATACCAGTGTTGTGTTTAACATAAGGTAAATCTCCAGTGTTTGGCTCTTTCCCCTGTTAAACTGTTATAAAGGTAATGCCACCTGTCTTTACAGTTCTTAGCTGGCCTCGATAACATGTTGCGACCATGCAGAAAGTTTTAAACATGTACCAAAATCATGGTGAAACACATTAAGCAGGTTACATCCTCAAACAGAAGAGGCAAAAGTGGGCTTTTTGCCTTCAGACTGAATCAGCAACTCCGACTGAGAGACTGTCACAGCTGGGGGAAGGCAAACACTAAAGAGGACAGAGAAGTACACTTGTATGTGCACTTACTCAGCAGGTTAGATTAAAAGAAAAATGTTAAAAATTTGAAAGTTGCAAAATGCATGTTTTTTTTTTTTTTTAGCGTAAAGACACTTCTATTGTAAATGGATACACAAAACATTAAAAAATCAGCAGCAATTAGGAGAATTTAATGTCTGGCACTTGCTGGGGGAATGACCTATCCTCAAGCCTCAGGTTGATTGCCATTCCAGCTCACAGGTATCAGAGGGAGTGTCTGGGCTCTGTGCCACACCAGACTGGGAAAATCATTTCTTTTTTGAACCTGACTTTTATTATGAGACGCCAAGATTTCTGGGAGATTATCGGCCACTTCTGTCCTGCTCCATCATGTTTCCCACAATGAAATCCAATCGCTTATTTGTCCACCGCACCGTCCTGTTAGCTCCCTCCTCCCACACACCACTGCACTGGTGAGCAGCCATGTCAAACAAACTTGACCGAGACGGTTCGGACGGAGACAACAGGGCACTTAGACAAACTCGATCGCACACAATCTCAAACAAACAATGCAAAGACTGAACAAGCCAAGAGGATGCTAACCTCACAACAGTGGGAAAATGTTTTCATTTCGATTCTTCACAGGGGTTTCACTTGTGCAACAGTTATTTTAAAATCCAAGAAAACACCCTCATATAAAGTTTGTTTTGTGTCCAAATATACTGGTAAATAATGTTTGTTTAGGCTTTCAGAGGGGTTAATTTAGGCTGTTCCTCATGGGAAACACCAAAAACAGATTCACCCACAGCTGGAGATGCTGCACTGTGTCTTCTGTTGATGTAACATGAGGTTCACTAGGGGGCAGCAATCATTAGACTACCACATGGTGGCTCCTTATGGCTCAGTGAGAAAAGAAAAACATTCTAAAATAGCCAAAAGACAAAGAATATACATATCACACAGACATCACAAATATACTGTTTCACCTGGCTAGAAATGAATCCACAAGGTGTGGACTGTTTTCCTGCAGTCATGATTAAACAAGAAGAAAAGGAGAAAAGGAAAATAACTAAAATGTTGATGTAAAGAAAAAAGTGCGGAAGGGAAATGCAGGGGATGGGAACACTGGCCACATGCTGCTTAGGTGGAACCCTGTTTTCAGTCATATCACGTGCTGTGAGGAAGCAGAAACACGCACACGGACTGTTTGTTCAGAGGGGCCGGACAGTAAGTTCTCCTCGTAGCTGCAGGTGGTGTGTGTTTATATATGAAGTCCTTCAGCTCAGTGACTTTCACGTCACTCTGCATGGATCTGCTTGGATGATGGATTTGTTTTGCATCACAGGCCATCGCACTTCAGCGTTGGGACACCGCAGCATCAAGGTTCTGTTTATGGGACTTTACCCTTAAAAACAGTGCATCAGAAATCCTGAAGCACGCTGAACTTGAGTTTTCCTTCTCCACATCTGAGTGCGTTTTTGAGTAAAATTTTCACTGTAGCTAGGCTACATTTCCAAAACTCACTTCTAAATCTTTCAGATGTTTCAAAGCCTGGACAACCAAAACTTTCTTCCCAAGCAGCTATCAGTGTAACCCAATGCTGTTCACCCTCTTCACCCATGATTGACCCCCCACCCACCCAACACTATAATAAAATTTGCAGATCATACAACAGCTGTTGGGCTGATCATCATCAATAATGAGGTTTTCAGGCTTGAGGTGGCACATTTGGTTGAGAGGTGTGAGAAGAGCAGCCTGGTCCTCAACACATAGACAGGAAGTACATCCCACCTCCCCCTTCACATACATGGAGAAGCAGTTAAGAGTGCGGAGAAACTAAAGTTCCTTGCATTCAACTTGTCCAACCACCTGACATGGACCTTCAACACTGGTCAAAAAAACCCAACAAAGACTGTTCTTCCTAAGGAGGTTGAAGCAAGCACAGCCGCCCTGGAAACTGCTGCTGAACTTCTACACAACCACCGCTGAGAGCATCCTCACGATCAGCATCACGGTGTGCTGAAGAAGCTGCACAGCTGCACAGTGTGTAGTGGGGTTGGAGCTCTCACACCTAGATGCTGAAGAAGAAGGCCAGTGGCATCATTCACACTGCAGTCACACTATGCCACTTATGCCAACAGACTAATACAATTCCACAAAAACAGACTGAGGAGCATCTTTTTTTCCCCAGGCTGTGGACTCCATTACCCTCCAATCAACCCCTATTCATTCATTTCTAGAAATTTTTGAGTGCTTTTTAAAAAACAAACTTTAGATTTGCCAGATTTATTTATTTTTTTTAAGATTTACACTTTACAAAGTCCGGGAGTCACAGTGACTCATTCGCTTGCTTTTTCCCATCAGATTTATTAAGAATAACAAAAGCATAAAAGAAAGCTACAGTTTGTATTTAACCCTGAAATCCCATTCATCTGCAGCCCTGTGCTGTGCTCACTCCATTCATGAGTTAAACACCCAATGACCTCATGTTACAAGCCATTGCTTAAAAGGAACAGTTGAAAAGCGACTTTTAAGAGGATCCATAAAATCATCTGTGACTGTCCAGGAGTTACTGCAGGTCACTGTGGTCAAGTATGATAATCACTTCTATTTTTCAGCAGCTTTATTTGCTTTGTGACTCATCGTAAAACTGGCTCTATTGCTGGAGGAAAAATTTGATTAATTCCATGAAAGAGAGCAAGCAACAAATATTCTGCTGAGACTGTAAGACTCTGAGTGCTCTGGAGCTTTAATGCATTTGAGATTTTGCTTCATTAAGGACCACCGTTTTCCAATTTGACCGTATTATTAGTTTGAATTATTTTGAAAGGAGGCTGTTATATCCTCTTACATTCAGAGATTCACATTATCAGAGAACATCAAGCAACAGCCCTCCAGTCTTTCCTTTTCAGATGACTTTCAAAACCACAGATAGGAGCTCTTTTAAAGCTTCCCTGTGCCGTTTGGACTCGTGACACCGTTTATGGACTTGTGTTTGCTAATTGCAGCTTAAAACAAAAGTAAAAGCCTGAGAGATCAAACCAAGTGGGAATCTTCTGTTCAGAATCCAGCGGGTGCCAACAAACTCTTACATAAACTTGTTAGAACCAGTAAATGGTAGCCTGTTTCCTCAGCCAAGTCTGACTGATAAATGAGTTACCGGCAGCTGCCTATGTGGGGAAATTTCAGGGATCATTGTGCCGCCACAAATCAGTCGGTGCTGATGTAACTGTGGTTGATATGAATGAATTAACCCTGATTGGTGAATGCAGGAGGAGTCTGACTCACTCACCTGACAGCATGACTGTAGGGTGGTTGCATTAAATGTTTCAAACTGTACAAATGATGGTGAAAAATTGTGAGATTAAAATCAAAGCAAAGATCAGAAGGATCTTTTCAGAGCTGGATTAATGAGTTACCTGTAGATCTTTCCAAGGCTTCAGCTCCAGTGGTATTATAACTACTGAGTAAGTACTTGAGATGATCAAAGCAGAGCTGAGCTGTAAGATGATATCGCTGAGGGCGAGAAGTTGGCAACTACCATTAATGAATCTGTCTTAGTGAATATCACTCTCCTCAGGACTTGCATTGCACTCCAGGCTGGGATTATTTAGCACATTATAGCCAAAATCCAGCAGAAACATCCAAATCGTGTTTCCAACTGTGTAAAAAGCACTCTCTCTGATTTCAAGGAGTCAAATCACACAAGCAAAATTTGGAAAACGGACTCTGGAGTTTGCCAATTGAGGTGTAATAATGGTGCCGAGCAGAACGGATCCACTTCTCATTTCAAACTCCCTTTAATACCAAGTATCCCCTTAAAAAATGGACTATGTTAGGTTGTAAATGAATGCTGAGTTCTTGAAGCGATATATACCAGAAGCAAGAAAACCTGGCAGCGTGAGGATCAGATTAGCTTTGATGATGCCAAATTCTGATGTCTAAATGACCGGCAGAGCACTTCCGAAACACTGGAAAAACCCATTTACTTCATCATATCTGCCCAAGGCTCAGTGATACACATGAGGACCACAGGCTGCTCCATGTGCTCCAATCCCACAAGAGAGTTACTGTAGTCCAAATTACTGTAAAACCTCAATGTTGCCAAGATTGTTAGAAGTGGACCAGTAGAGAAGGTGGCCGGCGCCGATAAATCACATTTCCCTTTAGATCAGTTTGATATGTAATATTTATCTGGGGGAAGAGATGGTAGCAGGATGTTCCACAGGATGAAGGAAAACTTGTGAAGGCAGTGTGCTGCTCTGGGCAATGTTCTGCTGTGGACTGCACTTTGAAATGTACCATCTTCCTGCAGCAACCTCTTCCATCTCCATAATGTGCCCTGCTACACTACAAAAAAGTTCAGGAATGGTTTTAAAATTGTGACACATATTTGAGCATCTTGACTTGGGCTCAGAATTCCCTAAATGTTAATGAAATCGAGAATTTGTGGGATGCACTGCAAAAACAAGAGACACTCTCCAGAATGATTTGGATCCTGATGACATCTCTCTTGTTGGCAAGAGTGGGCACCTCCAGAACATTGTGCAGATGGCTTAAATGTTGTACCTAAATGATGCACTTATCAGTTTTAAGATGCAATTAAGGTTCAAAATGCACAGCATATAAAGAACCTTCTGCTGGATGGCTTGTGCCATAGGCCGCCCTGTCACCTCACAGCAAAAAGGTTGATGGTTCTAATCTGGTCACCTGAGGTCATTCAGAGTGGAGTAGGCATGCTCACTGCAGTCCAGTCATCTCCCTGCATGCAAAGACATTCATGTTAGTTTAACTGGTGTTTCTAAGCTGGCAGTAGACGTGGATGTGTGACTGTGTGGTTGTCTGTCTCTGTGTGTCAGGCCTGTGATGGACTGGGGACCTGTCCAGGGTGTAGCTTGGATAGGCTCCAGCCCCCTGGTGACACACAAGTGCACAAGTGGTTAGAAAATAGACGGATGGATGGAAACTCGTGGCTTATGATTACAGGGGAGTGACAGAGTCATCTGGAGTCATCTGATTTTCCTGCGTGATCTTTGACAGCCACAGAAGGTCTTTTTACAAAACTTACTGTTGTTCTGCTGACATTTGGAGAACCTTTAAAGAATTATCAAACTACAATGAAGCTCGACATGGCACATGCCATGGCTCTTTTTAAAATGAAACTCCAACAAAACAATAACCAACTTTTAAAAAGGCTTCTGCAAAAAAAGAAAAGAAAGAAAAAAGTAAAGAGAAGAAAGTGTGACTTATAGTGTACAAAACCACACCAAGGAATTCCATAATCCAGACAAGGGTGGTTCAACATGAAAAATTTTTATTATGACTTGCCTTGTATACTTGTATATTGTCTTATAGTTTTTATACTTATTTGTTTTTTTCTGTAAGCACGAAGTACCGCAGCAATTTCCTAATGCTGTGAACCTGTTCACCCATATGGCAATAAAAACCTTCTGATTCTGATTCTGATTCTGATTCTTGCAGTATTTTATATTTTCCACAAACATGCCATAATAGCTAGCTCGTGTTTTACAAATGTAAGGAAATATGGGTTTAAACCCATTTTGAATCCTGAGAGAAGATTCTAGAACAGAGATCCTTTGGAACAAAGTTAAACTGTGTGCTGAGCTTCGTGACATGAATACATGCAAAAAAGCAACTGTGTGCACTGTTTCTACCCAAAGTGCTTAGTCTTCTTCTGCGAGTGCTACTGATGTTTATTTAGATGAAGACGTATGAGCCTGAGAGGATTTCTGCATCAGCAGAAGGACAAAATAACAAACATGACATCTTTGAATTCCTAGTGGAGTCTCTGTTTTGCTTGTCCTGTCTCTGTTTCTCCTGTACACGGATGCACTGTCCCTCTCCAGTACCAGGAAAGGTGTCCATTCAAATGTTGTTAACATGCCTTCTTGGAAATGAAAGTTGCGTAATTACCTCTGATATGGCATCAGGTGTAGGAATTAGCATCGGACTGAGAAAGAAAAGAGGCGGGGACTTGGATACGGCATGGCAATCCTTCCTAATGAGGTGAAAAAAGCTTCACAGGCTTCATCTGAGTCATTCAGCAGAGTTGTAGGATGCGTGTTTAGACCTGTAGCATTAAACAGTAACAGATTACAAAACACAACTGAAAAATCCAGCCTCTGCTGAATAACCCAAATAAAACCCTGCAATGTTTCCTGCCAGGAACAGAAGTCAGCAGCAATCAGCTATGTGAAGGAAACATCCACGTGTTGAAAATGTGTGAGTGATGCTTCGTGATAGTTCTGTCTGCTTGGCTTGCCAGCAAAGGGGAGAGTCTGTGAAGATTCCTGCATCTCTTTCTATCTGTTTTACACACTCAGGCTGAGGGCAGTGATAAGATGCAGGAGGAGGGCTTGACTGCTTGAGAAATTCATAAAAATGTGAGGTATTTTCCCAAGTACGCACATGGCAGATTATGATAGCTTGAAGTACTTGGTGCTGATGGTATTGTTAGTGCAGTGAGCTTTGAGTGATAGGGGGTGTTTCTCTGTTGCTTAATTGTTAACTTCTGATGTTTTGAGTAGTTTAGGCTCACATCTCAAAGTAATACATCCATACTGTTTCTATGGGATGGGGATCCATGGTGCTGTAATGAAGAAAAAGCTTAGAGAGCATTTTTGGGCTTTTATAACATCAATATCAAATGTTGCTATAACAGCCAAAATACTTGAAAGTTTCTAGTGGCCAATCTTCTGCTTACAGTAACTTTAACTTCATTAACATTTTTCCATTCTTTAGTTATCTAATTAAATAAACGGACTTTGACATTAATTTAACACTTTTTATTACAGAATAATACCCAATGGCATACTTTCTAAGGGTACATGGAGCCTGGGTTCTTTCAAACACAACTAACCTTCTCTTATGATTTTAATTTGTAAAGCATCGCAGATGAGTTTGTGTACCTTATTTCCCGATCTTTTAATATATTACCTTTTTAAATTGCCCACCAGGAGTTCAGGCAGTGAACTCCGCCTTCTCAGTATTTAAATCCACAAATGTCACCCGGAGCTCAGAGAACTGGAGAACGTGATCTTGACCAACACGTTTGGATTCAAGGGAAAAGCCTTACAACTAAATCCAGCCTCTGAGCTCTAATTGCCTAAAAGGTGAGACTTGTCTTTGCTTATTTTATGTAATAAATAAATAAAATAGCAGGCAAGACTTCACAGGATGACTTGCACAGTGAATTTATGGTTGCACTTTTTTTTTGGACATTTTTAGCATAATGTAAAGTCTGGTACAATAGTTTAATGACTTTCCACTGCTACGTGATAAGTTCCACTAATGTGTTTTTAAAAAAAATACTCATCAAGCGAAGCTGTTTCTTATATTTTGTTGTATAAGCAACAGATTTTTCCATTATTTATTCTCCTTTTCTCCCCCTGAAGGTTTCATCTGCAGTCTCCAACCCGGCAATCTTGGAAACAGTATCACACTTTTTTTTTTTTCATTTATTTATTTTTTTATTTTCCTCCCACTCTCGGGATTTAACCTTCGCCCAGTCCGCGGCTTCGCCCCCCTCCTCTTCAGAAAGAGGGTGTATAGTTAAAGTTGGCCCGGAGATGTGGTCCTTTCTCCCGCTTACTCTGTATTGCATCAGCCTGCTTTCCCTCCAGCAGCTGCTGGCTTTGCCGGTTGAGGAGCGTCCATACAGGTAGGACAAACCACTTTACTACTACCGCAACGATTATTACTTCTACTGCTATTATGTTTACGTCTCCTACTATTATTACTGCCGTACTAATACTCCTCTGGTGCGCTTATAGACCCAATCTTGACTGCCTGATAGGACCGTAAACGCACCTGGAGCCGCTACATGTAAATGGTATATTACTGCGCCGCTACGAAGGCGGTTTGTTCCTACTTAATAAGCACTATGACCTGCCTGGATAGAGCATAAATAGCGCAATATTATATTTATTATCGCACTCTAATTAGCTGTAGTATCGTTACATATCGAACACAACTTTTTTCTCCATGCGTAACTTATGTCGGTTAGTTAAAATTTACGGTGTTTTTAATTTCAAGCAAACATTACATTCCCAAATATTTGCATTTTTTTCAGGCGAGTTTGACAATTTTCTAACAAGAACACACAATAATACTGCATCACAGTGGCTTCAGTTTATTTTTTAAAAACATGCGTTTACTTAGTCTGAGGCAGCCTCTGAAAAGTTTAATCATTTTGCCTGTGGGCGAATCAGTCACGGGGGTTAGTGTGTGTAAACGTGAGGCTGTGCTGTGTGTCAGGCTGACAATAGATAATAAGCACTGCAAGGTCAAAGGCTGCCCCATGACTCAATAAAACACTTTATCTCTCCTGGAGATGTGTGGCTTTGGATTTTCACATACAGACAGACTGTAAAAAGAGAAGCAAAACCCATTTTAATTTTGGAATAATGAAGTCTTCAGTGTCTGGAATCAGTGCAAGTGCAGAGACTTTATTAAGTTTTACTGTTTTATTTCTAATAGAAGGTCATATCTCCTCTTATTGTGAAAGGAAATGCTTACCTTTACAATAAGTGATTATGACATAATAGGCAATAAATGGGATATACTAGATCAGATCTACCTGACCTTTAACCTAGATTTAACTCTGCCCGTGAAAGTGATAAGTGAGGTAACTGACATCTATGCTGCAGGAAGCCTGTATTTTATAAGCAGTTCAGATGTTTTAAATTTTCTAAATTCCAAATCTTTTTCACAATCGTGGCTCCTTTTGTTCTTCTTCCTCCACCTCTTGCTCTCAGCAGATCTCACAGGAGGAACTGTTGATAGTGGCTTTTGTTCTGTTTGCTCTCCCTGTCATTGGGCTGGGAAAATGTAATTTCTAAACGTGGGAAAACCAGTTTGTTATTATGAATAGCCCAGTCATAAATACCATCACAGTTCATTGTAAAGGCTCTTGTGAGGGGATGAATGGCACCCGTACTTTTCCACTCTTCGTCGGCAGAGCTTTTCATTACAGAGGCCTTTATTAGACATGAAGCAACAGCGCAGCAAACATTTGTGATTAATAACCGATCAACACACACACATATACACACTGCAGTCCACCCAGCCAGTGTGAGGGAGGTCTGTCATTGTGTGTGGGGTTGCTAAGAATGCAGATGAGTTACAGTGAAGGGTGCCCTCTTCTGGTGGGTTTTGGAGCCATAACTGCTGACTGTCAGCACAGATGTGTTGTAGCAGCTGATTCTGCCTGACTGAAGTTGTGATGCTGTTTTAAAGCAAGCATTATATCTCTCATTATTACGAGAGCTGGAAAAAAGCTGTTGTTTTTCATGATGTCTAGCAAAGAGGAAGTCAAGCAAAAAGCATGGCTTAAAGAAAGCACTTAAAATCTAATACTGATGAGATAGGAGTGTAAGAAGATCTGAGAGTGGAATTTTCCTCCAGGTGGGCAAGCACTCATGTGGCCATGTCCCCCATCTCGACAAACACCTGCTGCTGAAACCTAATCAAAAGGAAGGGGCAGCTCTCTGTTTGCACTGCACCTGGCCAGCACCGTAATCCCCCATCAGTCCCCTCTTCCATTATAAATGTTACAGGATACTGTCGCCTTCTGGTTTTACATTTCTCGGTGCAGTTCATTTGCCTGGATTTGTTCATGTAGTTTCTTTAATTTATGATCTAGCTTTTTGCCTTGCATACTGAAAAAGCTGATAATGTAACAATAGAGCCCTCACCAACTTCTCACCACAAACACGACTGCCCTCAATGTGGCACCTCTCCAAGTTTGTTTTTGTGATCAAGCTTATTTTAGATAGAGAAACCATAAATTAAAAAACAAACAAACATGTGGAGTGCATGTTTGAGCCTCTGTTCACAACTGTTTAGTAAGCAAATTATTTGCCAATCAGAAATAACTTTATTTAAAAAAACAAAACTGCTTTGTAAGAGGCTGTCTGATTGGATCACTGTTATATTTGGAAACAACACCAGCACCTGCCCGTCTGTGGGGCAGTTTTTGCTGTCATACTACAAACAGGGGACGTCTCAGTGCTTTAACCATTAAGTCAGCTTTTCCTCTATTTTGCCACTTTGAAAACACAGGAAGTGATTTCCACCCATTGGCTTCACAAAACTCTACTTTTTCCTCACTTTGCTCATTACCTTATAAATGTTCCGACTGGATTTTATTAGGATTCTCCCTCTTCTCCTAACCCCACAGAGTGCGTCCTGTCCGGTTACTGTCACAGGCTGACAGCCTGATAATATCAGACACAACTACTTCACATTTTTTTTTTGTCTGTTGGACTCTGAGTGTGTCGGAGCTCAGATGTCTGTCATTCCTTCCATGTTCTGGTTTTGCGTCCATGTTGTTTCTCTGTGTCCTGATATGGACACGAAAAAAAAAAAAAAAATCCCACAATGATGTCGTTACAATGCCAAGCAGGCGCTTTCCAAACTAGGAGAAATTGTTTGTTCTGCTTAAGACATGCAACACATACCCCTCATTATCATTTTACATAACATCTGATTTTTTTTTTTTTTTTGTAAATGAAAATAGAGTCTGCAGCTAGACAAGTTTACAGATTCTAGAAATGGGAAACGGCTCGCTGCTTGCAGACTGAAGACTATGAAGTTCATTTGCGGCCACGCTTTTATTACAGTAGCTGGACTCACTTGGCCTCTGCTTTGGACCAGGATGATATGACACATCATCCTGTGTGTTTAAGCTGCAGCTGCAAGTTTGCTCGAACATTTCAGGGCCGAATAAAGTCATGGATTTGCTAAATCTAGCACCTGGATTTGACACGATGGCATCTCAGACGTCCAACAGAGCATGGCCTCCTGCCTTTCTGTTGTTTGTTAAGGGATTCTGCATCCTGTAGATTTGATGTCTCTCAAGAAGAGCATTAATATCTCCTTAAACCACCTTTATGTTTGCAGGATGATTAAAAATATATGAACTGAAGCAAAGCTTCTTCTACATGCCTTCTTTGATTCGTAGTGTGTTGTGGGGCTGCTCAAAAATATGTTTAGAGTACAAACATTTAGAGGTAAATCTGAACAAATACAGGCTGAAGTTGAGAAGGTTGCAGGCAGGGAATTCCGCTGTGGATTAATGTCTAAGACCTAAATTCCAACCTTCACATCCTTAAAAAGCAGGTTTCTGCTCACACAGAGAGCCCCACCATTGCGGGGTCTTGAATGTACAGTACAATATTGTACATACATGTAAGAGGAGCAGCCTGTAGTCTGAGTGTTGATCAAAAGGCGTCTGGAAAATAAAGGCAGCCTCCGTGGGGAAAAGAAACCATGATTGTCTTGTCTACATGCATTGCAATTATGTGGTTTGTGAGCAGACATATAGTTTTTAACTTGACATCTATCAGTCCATGCAGCTAAGTTTGTTCAGTGGCCAGAAGTGCTTGTATAATGTAAGTTACATCCCACTGTTACAGAGTATAGTAGCTCCATTGTTTTGTATGAAATAAATCAGCTTCTGTTATTTTGGTTATTTGTATCCCAGTCTCCCCACTGTTGCCTAATTTCAGATGACTAATTTATGTGCCAGATTTGCTTCGGGTTGCGACTGTCTTTCAGCCTCCTTGGTGATCAGGAAGTGTACTGGCAGCATGGTAGTAATAATAAGGCACCTTGCCCTACAAAGTTTCCATCATTGTCTTGTTTGCTTCAATTGAGACACATTCCTGTTCTATCGATTTTTGCTCCCCATTCTGGTGGATGCTTTCACTTTGAAGGCGTATGTGTTTGGAACATATGTGTGTGTAAATTGGAAACGTTGCAGGGTTAGGGTTGCATTTATCCACTTAAATCTAAAGGGTCAGGGTTGGGATTAGTGTGGGCCAATCTTAGAAAGGCTTAGAGTTTGGTTTATGTTGGGTTTACCCTCCAAAAGACTTCGGGTTGGAATTTAAGGTTAGACTATGGTTGACAGGGAGGCCATGGCAGCTGAAATCTGTCATTATCATCTATCTGCTGGGATACTCCAACTTTCATTTGACATCCTAAAACCATTAATACAGAAGCCAGGCAAAAAAAGCAGATCAAAAGCTATTGGCTTCATGTTTTACTTAACTGTTAAGTCCCCAGAAATCATCAGTCAAATGGAATTTTGTCTTAAAGCCCTAAAGCTAAGATAATGGAGCAACTAAACACAAGTAGCTTGGATAACTTTGATTTGCTGCCAGTCACAAAGGTCTCCATTACTGTCATGTTGGTCTTAGGCTTCACTAAATAAACTTGTCTTGTGAGATCAAATTGGTACTTCCACTTTCTTTTAACTTCCAGAAGAAAAAGAGGAGGAAGTAGATCTCCTTCTTGGCAGGCTGACCTAGGATTTGGGTTTTGCATCCTGGTAAACATAATTCAGATAGTAATTAAGGTGAAATTGAAATCTGCCTTTATTCTATTAGAGAAGTACTAGAGAACACACGTGGTAAATTCTTGAAATTAAAAACATCAGACTTCAAGTGAAAAGTAGATTTCAAGTGCAGACCCTCTGGGTCCAGGCTGGGGTGAGGGTTTGCATGTAATGGTTAGATCGTAGGGAGGTCAGGTCCAACCAAAATGCAGAGTTTGTTCCTGGTGTCATGGATCTCAAGGGGGACGGCTTTTCTTACACTGCAGTCCATTTCCTGTGGGGTTTAAAATTTAATCTCCTTTACCTCGTTAATGCACACAATAAGCATAGCTGGGGGGGGGATGTCTACTCTGGAGTACCAGATGCTCTGTCCTATAAGTCAGGCAATTAGTATGTGGCAATAAATCAGTTTGATTATTATTATTGCCTTCATCACCACAGCACCTGTACATGATAGTTTCTATCCATTTCTCGAGAATTCTTTCTTATTAGGGGGAACGGGTCTTCATGGATGGATTTGAAAACGTTTGTACTTCAGAAAATATATTTTTCTCTGACATTAAACTGTTGACCTCCTAGATCCAACATACAAAAAGAATGAGTCATGAGCACCGCAGATTACAGCTCTATCGTATATAGAAGAATGGACTCAGAATAGGAATCACATCAATTATCACTGATGTTAAAACAAGCCTTAAAACAATGAAAACGCTGTGCGGTTACAGTGACTGTCCTTCTGGAAATATACTAACTATACATCTTGTGACTGGACTGTGTACATAAATTTGTGAGTTTGGTGTGGGGCCACCGCTGCTGCTATGCAAATAAGTTTTAATCTTTTACTGTGCGGACCATGCGGATGTAATGTGATGATGTGGCACCATGGCACACCGAGGCCTGTCCTGGAAATAGTGCTCTCCTCTTTCTGTGGCCTACCATTATGCAAGTATTTATTCAGCCATTGCCATTGTTGGATAGCAGGTCCTCTACAGGCTACCAGCTCTGCCAGCAGCGAGCCAGCAGCTGCACTTCACATTTATGAGAGGAGTCTCAAACCAACCGCAGCACAGGCTGTGAAGTCTCAGGAAAAAAAAAACACAGGAAAGACTGAGCGCTCATGAGGAAATAACACGAGTCAGCATTTCACATGTGGAAGGCACTTTTTTAATATAATAAAACTCAGTGAAAGGGTGCTATTTTGGCAGATGGATTTGTTCTGATCCCGAACAAAAATCACTACTGTTGGACCTCTGGTCATGATGTCCACCTTTTTATAGTTTATTGAGGCATAACATAATTTTCAACTCAGTGTCACAGCAAAATGTGTAATAACTACATTGATACACACAGTTAAATATAATGTTTTTATAAAAAGGCTGTAAAATTATAGGCTGCCTACATTTTTTCTCACAATGTGAACATGTAGTTAACATTGTGACCAAACAATGATCTTAAACCTTACTGAATAGTTTCGGTGCTAAAGCCTAACCAAGCATTTCACAGCAGGATGTAAACCTACTTATCTACAAAGGGAAAGCACCTTGATAGCCATGCAAAGATGCAGACCAATGGATGATAGGTCAAAAAGTGAAGGCATCTTCTAGCTTTACAGCCTTTATTAGTAAAAAAAAACAAAAAAAAAAAAACTCAGCTTTTGTGTGTCCTGTGGACCAACATAGCTATTCCTCAGTTTGCCATGAGACTGAGTTGTCATTGTTTCTTTTTACTTCTCTCAGGAAGCTGAATCATACGGTGCTGCATAAACACAGTGTTGACAGAGAGGACCTCAAGTGTCAAATTATGAGAAACGAGTGTTTTTGTCAAACAAAGAACAGATGGCGAGTCGGCCGGCGCTGTTTGCTGAACATGCCTGACCCACCGGTCCACCGCGCTGCACGCTGTGCTCGTCTTAACACGTTATTTAATCTTGTGTGCATTCTCAGAAGCCTATTTTTACCGAGGGACTGATGACAGAAAAAAAAAACCTATCCACATGACTGCATACCACCAGGAGTTAGTGAGGAAACATGTAATTTTATATTTTTACAGAATTTTCATGTTTGTACACTTGGCTTGGAATATAACCATAATCTCAAAAATAATAAAATCTCAAATAGTCATGTCTCATCTGAGATGTCAGCATAGCTGCACTGCTTCCTGAAACACTGGCTTTGATTGCATAATGCAATGAGCAAAGCAGACACAGAGTCTATGCTGCTTTTCAGCAACATGTAAAAAAACATGAACTTTTATGTCATGATTAGGATGTGTCCACCTGGATGGGGAGTGTGCAGAGAGCAGTGTTAAGACAGCAGGCAAAAATAATTTATCAAAGCTATTTTAAACCTTTTTAAACCTTTAAACCTGCCCTTGGTCACAGTATCAATGGCAACATCTACAAGAATGCCTAAAGGTTTTTTTGGAATTAGCTATGAATTTAACCATTCAGCTCTGTTGAAATATCTGAACACTAATTTACTGTTCAGGTACGCACTTTTAGTCATATGGTTTGAATCCCTCTCGCTTCTTTCGAACACCTTTTCACCTGACTTCTCTTTTCTCCTCAGGTTGGATGTACTCAACAAACTCATTGTCCAGAAAGATGATAACCCTCCTGCTACAGAAAGCCAGACTAACAGCATGGTCCCATCTTCATCCCTGACCCAACCCCCAAAATGGCTGCCTGGATTCCTGAGACACCCACCGGCATCAGGAGCGAGAACAGCCTCTCTTGCCCTGGCATGGGCACGACCCACTGAGGCCTTCCAGGTTGAGCGAAGGGCACTGAGAACTCGTCGCCATGCTCACTCACGAGGGAGTCACCACGCCAAACTGATGCGGGTGGGATGTGTCCTAGGAACCTGCCAGGTGCAGAACCTCAGCCACAGACTCTATCAGCTCATTGGCCAGAGCGGCAGAGAAGACTCTTCCCCCATTAACCCTAAGAGCCCCCATAGTTATGGATAAGTTAGATAAAACCTCCAAACAGCCGCAGCAAGTCTATAGCTCCATTTATTTATCTCTTAATGTATTACTGATAGTCATTGCATTAGAGTTCGATGTAGTCCATAACTTTTATTATACCTGCCTTAGATGACTGATGCTTCTACTTTTTGTGCACAATATACAGATTTGAAAGTTTAAATCAGGACTGATAGAATCTTGTTTGAACCCCCTGAACTGATTCCTCCCACCAACATGAGAAAGTTTGCCTTTTGAGGGTCAGTCAAGTCTTTCTGAATCTTCCTCTTGAACATTCAAAAGAAGCCAAGAGGCCTCGGGCTGACGTTTAAATCCTGTTAATGTAAGAATGAAGGCTTGTCTTCAACACCATCCAGTGGCCCGGTCCAGTCTGCCAGCTGACCTCTCCAGCGGTGGTTATCCTGCCGCTCACTGATCAAACACTTAAGCCACTAATGTGGATTTCAAGCTGCACCGTGAGCTGGAGCCCTGTCAAAACCAATGTATTCCTAAAGAACTTGTAAGCGACCCAATGAACCCTTTTACCTCTTTTCCGTGGCCCCCTTTGTATTAATTTTGGAGCTCACATGCAATTTCAGTATGAACACTGTTACCCCTGGAGTACACCACAAGTGTCTGGTTGAACTGTGAATTCTTCATTTAGCAGGACTTTACCACAGAATAAAAAGAAGAGGGTCAGCATCTGTTGCTTTGGATGGAATGCAAACAGAAACCGAATCCCCTAAGGATCGGTTTCAATTCTGAGTTACAGTGGCTGCTCGGCTATCACAGTAGGCGGCAAAATGAACCTTGGAGCCATGGATCAGTGCTCTGTTGCTCTGCTGCTGGCATTTTCACCGCTGGAAGCCAAGTCTGAAATATTAGCCTTTTCACGTGATTCATAAGTTCCCCGTGCAAGTCAGGACTCTGGACTGACAGCAGCTTAATAAACCTAATTGATTCAGTCATAGTGCAGTGGCTAGGTGGGGGCTGAGGGGCTTTCAGAGTTTCCCACTGTCTGCAGCATAAATACAAGATATGGACACATGCATGAAGGGTTGATTCACTGAAAATGATTAAAAAAATACTCCCATGTTCCCATATTTACAGCTTTGCCTTGCAGTTTTTACAGAGTAAAATGGGCTCTCAATCTGAAACAAGAAGCAACTGTTAAACTTTTTTCAGTGTAGTCGGTGCCACAATGTTCCCGTTCACCTCAGTGCTGAAATCTTGTAGATTGTAGATCAGTTAAAAGAAATAAAACCTTGCATGCTTTTGGTTGAACTGAACTAAAAAAAAAAAAAAAAAAAAATTAATTTGACATTATAATTACAACACTTGATGTTTTATGCTTTGGGAGCAATCAGGCAAAGCAGATTGAAAAACCCTTTTCAAACTAAAATGGACAATTGAATCATGAGTCATGATTTTCTTTCCCCCCGTATGTCATTAAAGTGGAGGCCAAGATGCAACCCTGCAATCCCCCAGTAATAAGTCAGAGCTTCAATTGCATCACATTTGATTTTGGATTTTGTGAAAAAAGCTTTTTTTTTTTTTTAGGAAGACTGAATAAGAAAAAGTCAACTGCATGTTACATTTGGCAAGACTTGTCAAAATCTTCTGCTAACACCCTTACTATATGTGTAGTCTGCTAAATGGGTTTAAATTAGTCCCGGGATGACTGCTAAAAGCTTTACTGCTACAGTGCTGGTTTGTAATGAGAGACCACAGCAACCAAAATTTTAGGTGTTATAGTGCCCAGTTTCAAATATGTACACAGCATCAAAAGCGCTTGTCCTGACATTTCCCATCATTCTATTTATGGCCGTCTCCAAAGTGGTGGGCGGATGGTGGACTGAAAATAAATGAGGTCAAAATTATATTAAAAAAAAAAAAAGAAAAATCTATAAAACCCTGCATTTTGGGTGAGAAACATATAGTTTTTTTAATTTTTTGTTACACATTTCTAAACATGTGTTCCAGGCCTTTGATGTATGTTTGGCTACTCTTTATGTTTTAGTGTTATTTTTTATAATAAGGATGCAGTCCACTGACAGATTTTTAGTTATTATTGTTGGTCCTATAACAGCATTGGTTTAAAAGTCACCAAATACCTGGTAATACTTGACAAATCGAGTGACTTTACAGTGTGTGATCTACATCTACATGTTCTTTTATATCTTAATGTCTTTTTCCTTTTTTATATATTTGCATTTAGTCTCTTTTTTTCCTGATCTGTCTGTAATCACAGGGGCTGTGAGGTCACAGGGTAATAATAATAATCAGTGATCCACTGGTCTTAGATTGTTCAAAAGCTTGCTGAGGTGCAACTCTCTCTGCTGTAATGGAGCTAATCAATGTTTCGTGACAGATCATTAAAAGGCTTTTCTAATGCTAAAAAAAACCCGGTTGATTTCTCTACTTTTTAAAAAAGTCTCACACACACACACACACACACACAACACACACACACACACACACACACACACACACACACACACACACACACACACACACACACACACATGATCCTTGTGTGGGTATGTGTTTGTGCTGCTAGCCTACTAGGAAACTTATCTCCTGTGTTTGATCTATGCTCTGGATCATTGTGCTCCCAGTCTTTTCATTTATGTAGAATGTTCTTGTGACATCAGACGTTGCTTCGTGCAGAGCTGATACCTCCTCACAGAACATCCAGAGCCAAACGCGCAGGACTGAGTTTAGCAGTGTTGCTGTTAGCTCTGTTAGATACAGGCACATCTGAGCTGGGTTTGTTTTTGCTCATTTTCCATCTGAGAGTTACTTGATCTTCTTCAGGATCACAAGAAAGCACTTTAATGCAAGCATGTTTGTGGATAGCTTGTCACAGTTTTAATTTCACTCATTGTTATGAACTTGTGAAAAACAGATTACTCTTGTAAATGTTGCTTTTGAGATTGTCTGCGAATGTGTTTCAGTGCACTCCATGTGGCGTCACTGTGAACATCGTGGGCACCTGTGAATATATATTTATATATATATAAAATCAGCCAAAGTATTTAAAAAAGTTATGTATTTAAGTTATCTTTGTGAGTTAATATCTGTATGTCACCAAAGACTGTTTATCTCATCTTTTCCACTGCTGCTTAAATATGGTAGGAAAGGAAGTCTTAACTGTAGTTAAAATGTTACTGTTTGTTTGATTCTGTAAAATAAAGAGGTGTGCTGTAGTGTGATGAGTATAGTGTGATTTGTGTGTGTGTGTGCGTGTGTATTCTCATATCCTTCTAAAAGACACGAAGCTATACGTGATGGTCAGATGAGGCTGCTCAAAAATCCCAATAAGGTTCATGATATCCACAACATACACCCCCCTTTATCTTGCCTTCCACTCTCAGGCTGTCACAGTGGCCTTGACTGGCTGTTCTGACCCAGTTGTCCCGACCAAAGTCAATCATTACATGACAAAAAGTCTAATCGGGGACAGGTGACGACAGTCCTTGAGTAATCAGAATATGATCCGATAGCTGTTAGTGGTCGCATGACTGGGCGACAAACCCAGATTCTGGTCAAAAGAAGGCAAGCTATTGGTTAGTAGTATCCAGCTGAGTGGAGGAGAGAAAATGGGAAAGAGGGGGTGGGGGGCATTTGAAGGATTCTTATATAGTGCAGTGCAAAAGTCTTGAGCCCCCCCTAATTTCTTTATATTTTGCTTCCAAGCAGCCAGACCTCCTTTAATATTTTTAAAAGTGGTCTTTAAAAATGTGTTTAAAAAATGGTATTAATTCTTTTTCTTTGCTTTTTCACTCATTTTCATTCCAGTTTGTACCTGACCATTTTCCATTTTTTTTTTTTGTTTCCTAAGCCACTTAACACTGAGTCCGTATTGTTTCTGCACATAACAGACAACTTAGCAAAGAAGTGAAAACTTGGCACACCTCTGCATGTTGTGCAGTGTGTCCTTAGGAAAAAAGTAAGGAAGCTGGAGGACAAAAACAAGAAGAAACAAAACTCTCTACAGCAGAATCTGAACCTGACAGGAAGCAAGCCAGAAGCTTTAAAAGTGGAGTGATATGTGAAGATTTAGACAAAGTTAAAAGCCATACAGCAGCATTTTGGACCGATTGGATGCTTTACTCAGATAAGAAAACAGTGCATTGCAATAATCCAATTGAGAGGAAATAAAAGCATGCATAAGCACCTCCAACTCACTTTCTGAGGGAGAGCAGTCCTGAGTTTAACAGTGTTTCTTAATTGGCGGGAGTCAGTACTGACTCTGTATGATTCTTATGCGCTCATACATCTGTTTAAATTAGAAATACGTATTACTTTTCCAAGTTTATATTTCATTCCTCTATCACTTTGCTCCTAAATTTTATCACTATGTAAATATCAGATACCAAAGAAGTGCACCATTGTGAGTGTTGTCATATCGTCCTGCCTGCAGCTGAAGCATGTCAGCCAGCAGAAACTGTGTCACATACCAGAGAGCACTGCCTCCCCATGTTTGCTGGAGAATTCATGCCATTTTTCTTAAGAACAGTAGAAAAACTAACACCAACTAAATAGCAAAAAAGCACATTGTGTCCACACTGTTGTTCAGGTCAGCTGACTGGAGATAGCTGATTTACTTCAGTGAATTTAACTAACTGGAAACTCGCAGAAAGCCGGATCTGATTCGTGTTGCCTAATGGAAAAAGGCAAGACAACATTTTATGCTTGGTGGAACGTAAGTGCAGTAAAATTTTCCACAGCGATCAGTGGAATGCAGTCCTGCAGCCACAGAATATACTCTAAGTCATTAACGTTGTAGGACTGACACCAGAGAGTGAGAAGACACAGGGGGTGTTAAAAAAACAAAAATGAGAGTTCCACCAAATAAATAAACTTTTATGAAGCTGAGCTGCTTTATATGCTGATTAAGCCAATCAAATAACTGATCAGTTGCTGGGGGTGTAGACAGGCACTGCACAAATGTTTAGGGTCACTCAGGTTGTTGTTTTTAAAAGAAAAGCACAGGAAAAGAAGTGGTAAGGACTGACAAATACAGGTTTGAGGGGTCTGGGTCACAGAAGAACAAATGATAACATGGTGTAGGAATCCTTGTTGTTATCAGGCAAATCTGTTTCCAGAGTCTGATTGTCTCTCTTTCCCCAGCCACCTCCTCCAGCTCATCCAGGGGAACACCAAGGTGTTCTCAGGCCAACTGAGAGAACACACTCTTCAGTGTGTCCTGGGCCTACCTCGGGGCCTCCTCTCAGTAAGACATAACTGAAACACCTCACCCAGGAGGCGTGCCCAAACCACATCCCCCAGCACCTTTTGCTTCCTGTCATGTGACAGTCAGGACCCATTCCGCAACCTGAAGGTGCAGCGAAGCAACCCTCTCGTCCACTGGGAAGACCCCCAACAGGCAGCGAGCCAAGGGGATACAACAATACCCACCCATACCTGCTGCCTCTCACTGAGGGCAACTCCAGACTGGAACAGAGTCCAGCCCCTCTCAAGCCGAGCATTGAGGTGAGCCCCGTTATATCAAGCTGTCTTCTCTCAACCTCATGCACCAGCTCAGGCACCCTGCCAGAGAGCTGATGTCCCAGTAGCCAACCCCAACGGGTTCACATTTGATGATATACTGATATCAGTTCCACACAATGTATATCATTTCTGCTAATGTATCATTCACGTTCAGTCACAGTGTATGTGACAGTGTATTTTAACACTGGAATCCAATCCAGTCATATTAACTCATTCTACTGTGGTCCACAAGCATACCAGTCATCATCCAAGACTAGAGAAGGTGAGGATTCACACTCAAGAGGAAGGGTGCCAGCTATACCACCCCTGGGTGCTGAAATGAATCTGACAGCCAAAGCAGATGCAGCAGATACAGTACATTCTCTTAGAGTTTGAAATCTGGCAAAGCAAATGGGATACTGAATATTTAACTGTCCTCACCTTTAACACTCTGCTGCTACAATTAGGTATGTTAGTCATGGCTTTGGATAAGTTTATATGCCAGCTCAACCTGTCCTCATCACAGTGAAGCTCACTGTTTTTTGTGTTTAAAGGATCTTCAAGCGAATGACCTTTTGCCTGGTTTGTTGGATTTTTGCTTCCCACCTGCTCCCCGGCACATTTGTTTGCCACAATGACTGCGTGACCCCAGCCTGATAAAAATTTGGATTTTGGACTTTTTCCCCATCTGTTGTGTTGAGCGTTTAGGTCATCATCATGAATTGTTACATTGCACAAAATGGGCAAAAATCTGCTTTGCCTTTAGTTGCTGGAAACACACATATACCTTTCCTCAAACACCAAAGAGCTTCCATACTGTGCAAAAGTCTTGAGCCACCCCTCATTTATTTGTATTTTCCAAGCAGCCAGACTTATTTTAAAAGTGGTCTTGAGCAGTAGTTCCTCAGGCTTTCTGAATGCCTTTCCACAATTTTTTCTGGTCTTTCAAAGTTTTGCTGATTGACAAGAAAAACCTATGTTTCCCAAAAATCCCAAAACAGGAACAAAGTAAATGTAGAGAACATGAGGGAGTAACGGACTGAGGGAGAAAACGGAGCATAGATACTTCTCAGCACTTTTCCATTAATGCTGCAGCATGCAGAGTTGGAACATCCGGGAAGTTCCAGGTTAGTTGTGGACATCCTGATTTATCCTTTGTTTGTTCTGTTGTGTTTAAAGGTCAGTGGTTCAGTTTGTGCTTCATTTTCCTGTGTATTAGAAAAGAAGATATTTGAAGGGAATTTCAAGCTCTCTTGTTGAGTGGGTAAAAACTCACCATTGCATTTTATACAGAACAAGAATAATAAATAATGATTGCATTTAAATATGAGCAATAGGAGTATTTAATACAATACTTGTGTATGCCAGAAGTAATGGTATTCCAGTGAAAACCTTTATTTGTGTAATGAAAAAACAAACAAAACACCATGAAAATGGAAAATATCGGAGTTGGCTTCATAAGTAATGAATTGAATAAAATTAGAACAGTGTACATCCTGTTGCATGAGCAGTGTCCCGTCAGTGTTGTATGAATGTCTGAATGAAGCTGTGATGACCATTAGCATAAAGGTGAAGGCAGCAGTCTGAAAAAGTCAATGTGCAAAAATGAGTGTCTCAGCATGTACCATAATATCGTGTCACTTCAGCAGTTCTTGTGGTGCAGTGTATTACTATTGCAGCAATGGCCAGCCTATCTGTGTAAGAGGTTCATTGCAAAGTTAGTAGGTAACTAGTTTTGAGTTTTTGTAAATGATCCAAGTCTGGTGCTGACTATGTCAGACCACAAACGCCACAGCTCTGCTCATTTTCAATGCAAAACACAGCCTGTAAGCAGTTATCTGTCTGTTGACAATAAACCGTGATATCTGAAGAACTGGAGATTGGCTTCAAGGTTTTCAGGTTGCTCTGCTCTTTCTCAGGTTTGTGTTTGTAATTCATAAGATGCAAATTGACAATGAGCAGCTGGGACTGACATACAGTATGAATGAACAAATGAAGCTTGGCATACTGTGGACATAAAAAACAGTTCCTAGAGCACAAAGCCCTAGAATGGCTGGAGCTGTCCATAGGTTCAAAAAAGAGGAACTATAACAGAATATATATATTATTAAATTTTAGAACACCTGCTTCCATGTTTGCAAAACAGAAATTTATTTGCAGCATTTCCAAATTAGGGACCTTTTCATCAAAGAGTACTTTGACAGCAACTCTCTGACATGTTATTAAAAATATGGATGAGGCCATTCAGTGCCAGCAAATGCTTATTTTTTCATAAAAAGTGGAACCAGGAGGAAACAACAAGTATGTTTCTGTTGATGGTATTGAATAAATAAAATCTGTTTGACTGGCTTTGGAAAGCTGTCCAGGCTCTGTCCAATCAGTGAAAAAAAAAAGATGCCATTTATTCTCTTATTATAAAATAAGACCCAATCATCATAGTTTGAGTGAATTAGCCAGTTAGAACATGGCATGGTGCTGCAGTGCCAAATACATCGATCAGGCACGTGATTGCATTGGAACACTTTTGCTGCCAAAACAGCCCTGACCATCGAGGCACGGACTCCACTACACCCCTGAAAGTGTGCTGTGGTATCTGCACTAAGGTGTTAGCAACAGATCCTTAGATTATTATCCTGTTTAAAGAGGCCACAGCCATTACTGAATATCGTTTCCATCAAAGGGTGTAAGTGGTCTGCAGCAATGCTTAGGTAGGTGCTATGTGTTAAAATAACATCCACATGGATAGCAGGAGCCCAGGGTTTCCCAGCAGAACATTGTTCAATGCAGAACACTGCCTCCACTGACTTGCATTCTTTCCATAGTGCATCCTGATGCCAGGTGTTCCCCAAGTAAGTAATCCACACACACCTGGCCATCCACGGGATGTAAAAGAAAATGTGATTCATCAGACCCGGCCTTCCATTGCTCCACGGTCCAGTTCTGATACTGATGTGTTCATTGTTGGTGCTTTTGGTGGGTGACAGGGGTCAGCATGGACACCCTGACTGGTCTGCAGCTTTGCAGCTCCATACAGAATACACTGTGATGCACTCTGTATGCTGACACCTTTCTATCAGACCCAGCAATTACTTTTTGCCAGTTCGAGCTACAGCAGCTCGTCTCTTGGATTGGACCCCACAGGCCAGCCTTTTCTCCCTACATGCGTCAGTGAATCTTGGCTGCCCATGACCTTTTCACAACTGTTCCTTCCTTGGCCCACTTTTGATAGATACTGAACACTGCAGATAAGGACCACCCCACATGAGCTGCAGTTTTGGAGTTGCTCTGACCCAGTGGTCTAGCCATCACAATTTAGCCTTTGTCAAACTTGCTCAAATCCTTAGACTTGCCAATTTTTCCTGTTTCTCATATCAACTTTGAGGATAAAATGTTTACTCGCTGCCTAATATATCCCCAACCAAATACAAAAGGTGCCATGATGAAGACATAATCAGTTCAATTCGCTTCACTTGCCACTGGTTATAATGTTATGCTTGGTCAGTGTACATGAGTGTGAGTTTTGTCCAGAATAGTGCAGGTAATTTACAACACTGAATTTTCAGTGAGCGAGTGGACCTCACAGGATCACAGGCCTTTGCAATGCTTCTGGTCTTTGTGCTAAGTATCAGTATCATGCATTTCCATATTTTCTGTCATATATGTGACCCCCCCACACTACACTATATCGGCAAAAGTATTTTCTTGTCTGCCTTCACATGTATATGAACTTGAATGATCCCATTCTTAATCCATAGGGTTTAATATGATGTTGGCCCACCCTTTGCAGACATAACAGCTTCCACTCCTCTGGCAAAACTTTCCAATAAGTTTGGGAGTGCACTGGCCATTCTTCCAGAAGCACATTTGTGAGGTCAGACACTGTTGTTGGACAAGAAGGCCTGGCTCACAGTCTCTGCTCTAATTAATCCCAAAGGTGTTCTATCAGGTTAAGGTCAGGACTCTGTGCAGGCCAGTCAAATTCTTCCACACCAAACTCACTCATCCTGTGGGAGCAGGAAGGGACCATCCCCAAACTGTTCCCCACAAAGTTGGGACCATGTAATTGTCCAAAATGTCTTGGTATGCTGAAGCATGAAGAGTTCCTTTCACTGGAACTAAGGGACCGAGTCCAACTCCTGAAAAACATCCCCACACCATAATCCCCCCTCCACCAAACTTTACACTTGGCACAACGCAGTCAGACAGGTACTGTTCCTTTGGCAACCACCAAACCCAGACTTGTTCATCGGATTGCCAGACAGAGAAGTGTGATTCATCACTCCAGAAAGCACATCTCCGCTGCTCTAGAGTCCAGTGGCAGCGTGCTTTACACCACTGCATCTGACGCTGTGCATTGTGCTTGATGATATAAGACTTGGATGCAGCTGCTCGGCTTCTTTTTAGGTGACCTGTCTCAGGATTAGGTTTCCACTCTAAAAGGTATTGCAGGAAGAGGTGGCAGGGCTACTAGCTTCTGATAAGAATGAAAACTAGGGCCTACTCCTGAAGGTTAAGTATAACCCTTAATGTCAAGCTCCACACTGATCCAATCAAAGCAACATTTTGATTTGCCTACCTCTTCAGCAGAGAGCTACAAAACCCAATTCAGTCTCCCTTTGGAAAACCAAGATCAGTCACATGACCCAGTGCAAGGACTCCCACGCTGCTTCAGCCTCAAATGAAGAGACTCTTACTTTCCCCTGGGCTTATAAGGGGGGGGGAAAGACTAGCAAAGCCTGCCTACAAGGAGCGCTGCTTAGTCCTAGATTCCACCTCTCACATACTGTATCAGGCACACAGTCCTGGCTGCAGCTCCACCTACCTGCGGTTCAAACCTTATGTTTATGAGGGGCAGCCAATCACAAGGAAGTTGGCTTGAAGGCTGAGGAGCTAAAATGGGTTGTATCAGACAGGGTATGGATTTAGGGGCTGCACCAAGGCCCTGTGTATGTTATATATGAATACTTTAGACTGTGAATCATGCAAAGCTACTCTAATAGAGCTGGAAGTGAGCAGAATGGGACCTGTGGCTTTTGACTTGAACTAAGGAATCAACTGAAGTTATTGATCTTTTGGGAAATGCACTCTCTTATTTTAAATAATCAGGGTAAAAAAGTGAACAAAATCAGAGGAACTGGCAGCTGAAGCCTGGCTGTCTTTCTTTTTTCAGTTACAGTTTTTAGATTAAATTATTTTTTTTTGGAATCCAGTTTTTTTTTTCAGATTTACAAAAACAATCACATAATTTGTAATAAGTAACTGACAGCATGGTCCTGTGTAGAAATATGCACTACTGACTGTGGCCTAATTTCATTTTATCAACAGTCAAAAGCCATTTTGTCCTTTGGCCAAGTTAAATTGTGACTGCGCTTTCAGAAATCACGCTCTGTAGTTATCTGGTGTCAGGCGGTTTTTGCTGAGACAGGAATAAGACAGTGAGTCATTGGCTTGAGTAAGAATGTGTTACTGTACCTAGCAGTGGAGGCAGGGCAGGGATTTGAAAATGAAAGAGGTTAGTGTCCTTACAGAAACCATATTTTAGTAAGATGGATCCATGCAAAGCCTCATGCACCTACAGAGAAAGTTAGATTCAAAAATGTTGTGTGTGAAAAGACTTGCTGTGGATAATACAAAGAGGAGCGCAAACACACGGGATCATGCACAGATTCCTCTTGTCACTTTTAATTTATTTTAGAGGCTGTGGTTGTCATAATACACCAGGAAGCAGATGCACTTTGGCTGCTATAATCCTTTAGTAAAACATAATTTACCTCCACTGATGACAGTTTTTAACTATGTGGGGAAACGCAAACACAGGATGCAAGTCATACATTCCTACTGAAGGGACCATTTAGGAAAGTTGTGTCAGAGAAAACTAGATGTGACACTGCAGTCACATGTCCTGTCAAACATGATCCTTCATGTTCTGCTGCACATCACTGCAGCTGGACCGTGACTGACTGTAGTAGTGTGGAGTAAGTTTAGACACTTTGGGGTCAGAGGACTCATCAGGTTGTGCTTTACAGCTGGCCAAAATAATGTTATTGCATAATGCATATGGAAGCCAAGAGAGAAAGCGGTCTTTACCTAAGTGTATGCATAGGTATGTATAGCTTAGGCCAGTTTTATACTATTGGTATATTTTCTTAATATCAGAAATCATATGAAAATAATTTCCTGTGCTGTTAGTTGTACACAACTAAGCCAAATAAAGATATAAATCTTTAAAAATGAATCACAAATATATGGTTGATTTTTTTCCAATGTGGTTAAGGAATTTCTGAGTCATTAGGCAGCTTTTAAATACTGTTAGGTATTAAGTAGTGATATAGGTGACTAAAAAAATGACATGCAACCAGTGGCTGAGTTCATAATCTTATCAGGAGAGTGATAACTTGCCACATCTTCAGCAAGGCAGCAGATTGTGGCAAGACTGCAAAGACTGATTGGCAGGTTGGCAGCAGATCTGAGCAGAAGATCTAAAAATGTCAAACAGAAAAATGCAAAGAGGTGAAAATGGACTGCTCCAAAGACTAATTCTTGTGGGACTGTAGAAAACTGTAAAAATTAGTGTGTGTGTGTGTGTGTGTGTGTGTGTGTGTGTGTGTGTGTGTGTGTGTGTGTGTGTGTGTGTGTGCGTGTGTGTCTGCCAACAGTGTGCCTTATATAGATACACACAAACTTTTTTGCTTTAGTCTTTTCATGTGATTTACTGACAATTAGATACTCACAGTCATCCTTTTGTTTATCTGTGTGTGTGTGTGTGTGTGTGTGTGTGTGTGTGTGTGTGTGTGTGTGTGTGTGTGTGTGTGTGTGTGTGTGTGTGTGTGTATATGCACGCGCGTGTGTGTGTGCTAGTATGTCTTTAAACTTCAGAGTGGGCATTGTGGCTGAGCAGAGGAAAGTAATCTGTCAGGCAGGCAGTGATGTCACACAGTCTGCAGTCTCCATAACTCACAGATAAACGTGACTCCACACACATACACATAAATACACACTTACACCCAAATCCACACCCACTCACACACACATGCAGGCAACTAATAATCTTAAATAAACTGTTATCTACAACTTCCAACATGCAACTAATGTATCACCTACAGTTTGTCTTTCATGCACACTCACCCACCCACACGCACACAAACACGCACTGAGCCTCTGCTCTCCGTGGCCTGTGTGCCAGCTGTGGAAAGCATACGTGCAGTCTCACACATAGCCTCCTCACAGGCCACAACCCTTTTCTCACACCGGTTATTAGCACAAGACCTGGATTATCCTCTGCTGTGTGTCTATGGTGGAATGTAAAATACTAATAGCATTTTATTACCATCTGTGGAGAAACAAAGAGCAACACTGTTAATGCACAGCTTCAAAATACAAAGTTTTTGACTTTTTCAATTTTTTCTTTATTCAGTCTTTTCTTGTACCCCTCCCACGGCCCACACACTCCCTTTTTTCATCCCTTGCCTTCTCTCTGGGTTTTAACTTCAGTCCTAAATCACTATTAGGGAAAAGGCACAGGAAAAGCTGGCAAACTGACTTTACTAGCCGCCTTTTTTAGGTATGTTCAAAGGCACAGCAGAGCCTGACCACACCCACTGCTGATTTATTGCTGGAACAGACCTATGATTAGATCACACAGCTGCTGCTGACTCATTCAGGTAACACCTAACTGAGCTATAATGTGAAGAACACAACCACTCAATGTGTGATGATCTCAGATCAACATATATGGTAATGACTTATCACTCGTTACCATATGTGAGAACACTTTAGTAATCCCCAAAGATGACTGGAGCGTGGAATCTGAAAAAAAAAACCCACATGAACAATCAAAAATGAATTATGATTATGGAAAATATGACTAAACCTAAAAACTAGGATCATATTGGAACCCTATATTAGAACTGTGGCAAATGAACTCTTATATACAGTCTGTCTGTTTAGGTTCTCAGGCCCCGTTTACTGTGTCGTTTTGATGCGTTTCAGCCTTCCGTTTACACGGTAGCGTTGCAGAAACGATCTGCGTTTACACGGTGACGGGTGAAATAATGAAAATGATGTGGTTCCCATGCCAGGCCACAAGCTGGCGTTGGTTTTTTCTTTGCAAAGCTTGTTTATGCAAGGCACGCATGCGTGGAGCGACACAGCGGAAAGCGTGGCAAATTGTTCATTATTTACAAAATGGCCGGTGTGAGAGGTTTTGTGTGGACTGACAATGAGGTTGGGTTGCTGCTCCACACAACGCTATCGTGCTACAGAATCGTGCTACTCAAGGTACACTGACTTTCACGCTAATACCTTGAGCATTAACCTGCAAACGGAACAGCAGATGGCAAAGACTTTCCGCGTGACAGAAGCTCAATAACGAAGGCCCAGGGGACTGGCAAGTTGAAAGTGGTAAGGATGAAATACAGGCAGGCAGTGGATTTGGGGCGTCATAGTGGACATGGACATGTTGTGCTCCTGTTTTTTGAAATCTGTGAGCAAATATGGGGCGGATTGCCAGCCACTAGCACCCTGGAAGTTGGTCTCAAAACCGCTGATTTAGAAGACAGTGTGGCGGACAGCACTGCTTCAAGTTCACGGAGCTCTACGCCTTTGCCAGCCATGAGCTACTCTTCCATGGATGACCCAGGTGCCTACCCAGTTCAGCTGCCTGTGCCACAATCCTGTCGGGCTGAGCTTGAAGTATGTATCAGTAAACAGTGCTAAACGGTGTAATTGGTGTTTGTTTTTTAAATTATGCTTAGATGTGCACATCAGTGCCATATTTACAAATCATGTATCATCTGCTTTATTTTTTTTAAGGCAAAACTATCCAATCATAGGAAGGACAGACTGAACTGGAAAATGCACTCTGACCCGGCAGTTCTGGAAGAGCTGCCAGGTCAGAGTAATTGTGTTGAGTTTGGAAAGTAATTGTGTTGAGTTTGGAAAAATAAGGAATTGTTTAACAAACAGCAATAGATAGTTTTGCATCAAGTCTTTTTAATATGTTTTCATAAGAGCGCCCCAGTGCAGAGGTTTTGGTTGTCTACCCTCATGAAAGTGTGTGCTGCACCCACGTTTTCATGCTCTGACAGGATGCCACACCATGAAATGTTAAAACAACTCCACAACAACCTGAACTTGAACTCTGATACCTTGATGACGTAAAACAGCACACACCTCCACCTCTGACGTATTAGATGCAAGCTCCCAATGTCCAAATAATCATTCAACAGATTCCAGGAGGTGTGAAGGGGAGGGATAATCCCTGTCTCCCTTTCAGCACATATACCCACACCTACAAACACAGACAAACAGTATCTGTGAGCTAACACACGATTGTTAGTGTGTTCAAACCTGTTTGCCTTTGAAGTAGCACATGAATAACGTCATTCCTGAAATTGTAAACATAATAACAGAGAATACCCACTCACACAGCTAATAACCATGAACTTACTAGGAGTATCCCAAAATGCACAAGGTAGTCATTGTAGTGTACCTACACAATTTTGCATCTTATTTAGTTGTCCTGTCAGTTGTTTAGAAAGAAAAACACTATCAGAAGTCCCGGGCTGACATTTAAGACCATAATCTCTGATGTCATAGAGAAAGAATTTCCTAAAGTGACAAAAACTAAGAAGCAGACTAGATCGACTCCCACTTTGTTTGCACGAGTTTGAAAAGTGCTTCACTTTAATCAAAAGCAAGAGAAATTCCTGGATTATCTCTACTCCATTGCATTATCAGACATAACTATGGAAAAGTTGCAATTTTGACTATTTATCAGATAGTCAATATCGCCCATCATGTTACCAATTTCAGACCTTCCAGTACATCAGTCCACAAAGATCCTTTAAAAAAATAAGATTATAGGATATATTTCACTTTAATCGTTAGCACTCTGACTAGAACAGCATAACAGAAAAGTTTTTTGGGCTGTTACTTTTCCATGTCTGACTTGCTTCCCGTTATCAGAGAGGATGAGATAGATATTTGCTATGTCAGGATCAAGAGTCACATCCACTGCATATTGCCGGACCCTCTTCACTTCATAATTACTGCACAGCTTGTCCATATCTTTTCTGTGTGTCTCCTCCAACTTATCAACAGCTCACTTTCTAATCCCCACCCCCCCAGTATAATAAATGAACTTTGACCTCAGTCCAGTCTTTGGTGGGTGGAACAGAGTTCAGGTATGGGAGGCTTTGGAAGAGCTGGGCATGGTCTTCACTGTAAGAGCTTCTCTTTTATCAGCTCAGAGAGTTCTTCTTCCAGCACTGGAAGAATGAAGCCTTCAACCTGTTTCTGCTGCTGCAGCTGCTTTTTTCCCACCTAACTGCCTGAGGAAAAACAAAAACATATGAGATTACAGTATCAGTAATGAATAAACAGACATTAATAGACATGGAAATGCTGATAAATTCCTGGAAACAGCGACATACAACATGAGTGAGAAGCGATGTGGATGATCACATCAGAACATCAGAGATAGCAATCATTCACATATTTTTTTCTCCTCATAAATGTTGATTTTAGGTTCCTTTCCCACAACAAATAAACACTTACAAGTGTATGGTCACAATTGTAATTTGTTTTAAGAATTTATTGGTGAAAACAAAATTCTTTACTGCAGGACTGCACTGGTTTTAGTTGGGGTTATGAAAATGTACTGGGTATGATAAATTGCTGCAAGGCCTCCATGCCTCAGATGAGGAAGTGCCTGAAGACTGAATGCAACACGTCTCCTGTCTGTAATTTCTCTGTATAAAACAGGTTAGAAATGCGAGTTATCTAATTGCAACGCATATATAAGAACATAAAACCTTTTTTGGCGTAGGTCGGATTCACTCAAATGTAAGTGTATTTTCATAGATAGGAGAAACATGAACTTTCCCGCCAGTTGAAATGGAAGCTGCTATTCCAGCGTCCACATTCTGAAGGGTTCTAGCAGGGAAAAATTTCAGCCTGGTGCCTGTAGCAGGGGTGTTAGCATTCACATGCTAATGCTAATCAGTGATGGTAAACAGCCTCACGAAAACAAGCGTAAACAGGACCATCATGCACATCATGAACACTGGCCGTGCCTGGCGATAAATCACAAATTGCGGTAAAATAGCAAGTACGCTGCTGCACTTGCCAGATTCTGGCTAGAACCCTGTCATTCTATTTTGTTGCAAATGTGGCTCCTAGACACACCTCTTTTATCTGAAGGTTTTATAGTTGACTGATCTGATTTCCACATATTTACTGCTCACTGTATTTCCATATTGTACTGTATGTTGATTTTGGTAGATGGTGAAATACATTTTTGTTTACTGATGTGATGCATTGTTGTTCCATGTGTTAAGTTATAAAGAAATGGTTAATAGAAGTATTAATAAGCAGGTTAATTGCAGTGTCAGCCTGCAAGTTGCAGTGCATACAGGTGGGACCCTGTAATATAAGGTAGTTATTTTGTATATTTAGACATAGGAAGCAAGGTTTAAAATGTGAACCTGATTTAATATCTTTGTTACAAGCTATGTGGAGAAAAGATGAAAGATTTTGTGAATGAATACAAAAGGATGGTTTAAAATTCTGTTAATAAACAGACGAGGAAGAGCCTGCAGACTGAACAGGACTCATGTCTCTACTTTCTCTGTATAAAACAGGTTAGGAATAAAATAGACCCAGTGGGAGGCCTGTAATATAATTTTGGTGGCCGGTACACAGATCGGCACACTACGAGGTCTGATGCTGATCCTTTAATCCACAAACCGGAGGCAAACAGCACGGGCCTTTTGGAGTGGCAAATGTGCAACTGAGGCAGCCACAGGACCACAGATCGTGAGGGGGACCCCGGCTGCAGGAGTGGCGTGCTGCGGTTTGAGCTGACTGCACTGTGAGGAGTCGCTTGCCAATGGACACAGGATGGAGGACAGTGAAAGAAAAGAATTGACATGGAAGATCATAAAGTCTTCATGCAGAGGAACTCCTTCAGATTGCTGAGAACATCATGGCAGTGCCTGATTTGGACCCCACAAGCTTAAGACATGGTGATGAGGAATGTTGTTTTTATTATATATATCTGCCATATCTGCATTGTAAAACATTGCTTGATTTAGACGATCAGGGAGTTTTGCACCTACTGTCTTTAAGAGATGCTGTTACTCAGCTTATTGCTAGTTGTACTACTGAACTACTGTATGTAACCCTGTGGTATCATAGGAAGGGGTTGTTATTTTTACCTCGACATTCATGCACTCCCAATCGAGCGATGTACTTACCTCAGCTACCCTCATGAGTCTGTTGACCAACAAATAACTGAGTATGAAAACCTGAAGGATAACTATGAGGCACTTGGTAGAAAGAGAGTTAAAAATAGCACCAGCAGTACAGCACACCCCTACCTTTTGTGCAACACAGATATCACAGTCTAGAGCTGTGAGTGCAACCAGCAGCCACTCTGCAAAAGACATTAGACACTATAAGCCTGATCATATGGTTTCTTTAAAGGACCTGCCATTTCATTTTCAGGGGAACGAGGATTATGTTGGTTCCTGGGGCCTGCTCAAGGTTAGGGTACCACTCCCTCCCCTGGAGGTCCTTTTTCCTGGTTGGGGCTTCCTGGGTAGGCTGTGAGGGTCAGGCACTCCCCTCCCATGGAGGTAATTCTTCCAGTCTGGGTGGAGTGGAGAAGTTACATCAGGCGGAACTTACCTTTTCTGGGCAGGTTTGTGTGGAGCGGGTGCCCCTCACCTGGGTGTCATATTTCCAGGCCCCGGGGTGGGCAGGTGGAGGCCCAGCTCCCTGGGTTGGGTTGTGTGCATCAGCGACACACTGCTTTCAGAGTACCAGGGGCATGTGAATAATTTTGCAGTACCAAAATATTTCATGCAAAAATGAGTCAGATTTCCCAGGTCTGGGACATCTGTCCTCATCTTTGTGACAACAAAGAGCTGTGGGGCAGACCAAAACACCCCCGCCAACATCTTAAGGACACACTGGCAGTGAAGTTGACCCTGCAGTTGAACTGTGGCGCTCTGGCCGATGTGTCATGGGTGTATTTTTACCAAGACAAAAAGGGAGTGTTAAATTGAACATGGATCTATTCCTGGGACAATGAACACACCACATGGAATTTTCAACCATTTATTTACATTTAATGCACAATGAACAGTCACTACTTGGTGTGAACACCCTTCGCTTTTGTTGTAGCAAGGATTCTTCTGGATACACCTTCAACATTGTTGTGATCAGGTCACCTGGTATGCTCTTCCACATGTCCTGGAGAACAGCCCACAATTTCACACTCGATGTCGGCCTCCTTGCCTGATTCTCCCACTTCCTATAGTCCCATATTGACTCTATGATATTTAGGTCCAGGCTCTGTGGGGCAGTTCTAGTACGCTGGCTTCTTCTTTGCACTGTAGAAACCGCTTGTTCACATTTGCTGTGTGTTTCAGGTCGTTGTACTAAACGATGAATTTTGGACCTATCATTGCACCTCCTGGATGGTGTAGCATGGTGTATTAAGATCTGTCTGTACTTTTCTGCAGTCGATACATCTTTCAGTCCTGACAGTTCCCCGGGATCACATGCAGAGATGCAGCCCCAGACCTGAATGGACCCACCACTATGTTTAACAGTCGGGTGGAGCCATTCCTCATGGTAACACTTTCCGGCTTTTCTGCAGACAAACTGTCTCCTAAATGAACCAAAAATTTCAAATTTGGACTTGTTGGTCCACAGTACTTTTTGCCATTCGTCTGGTCCCAGTCTCCTGTGCCTTTGTGCAAACCGAAGTCGCTTATTCCTGTTGCCAGGCCTGAGGTATGGCTTTCGGACTGACACTTGTCCATGAAGGCCAGAGATCTCCATACTGTGGATGGTTGTACTTGCAGACCAGAGGATTGTTGCAGTACTGATGCAATGCCTTTGATGGTCAGCCTTCTGTCTCTGAGGGATATCAGTTTGAAGTGGTTCTCATTGGCAGCAGTTAGCT
This sequence comes from Archocentrus centrarchus, assembly GCF_007364275.1. NCBI lineage: Eukaryota > Metazoa > Chordata > Actinopteri > Cichliformes > Cichlidae > Archocentrus > Archocentrus centrarchus. The sequence continues at coordinate 20,355,246 of NC_044368.1, read as the reverse complement.
TTCATGGACGCCCAGTCTGCTTATGGTCCTCCATGGCGCCCATCTCCCGGTGCTTCTTTATAATCATTGCACTGCACACCTCAAAGCCCCAGTCTTTTGTGAAATCTTCCTCTGTGACACTAAATAGGTCTTTCAAATTTGGCCTTAATGAGCACAGTGGCAGTTCCTTGCTAGATGGTGCCAAAACGCAGTTTTCTGCACAGTACTGTATGTTTTTGTTTGTTTTCTCATGTGATACATTGCTGTTCCATGTGTTAAGTTATAAAGAAATGGTTAAAGTTACTAATGAGCAGGTTAATTGCAGTGTCAGTGTTATGTCACAGATATATTGTTGAAGCAGGACAGTTGCACAATTTAGATGCAAGTTGCAGTGCATACAAGTGGGACCCTGTAATATAAGGCAGTTATTTTTTTATATTTATGCATAGAATTCAAGGTAACCAAATGGGTTTAAAATGTGAACCTGATTTGATATTGTGGTTTTTTAGATATGTGGAGAAAAGATCAAAGATTTTGTGAATGAACACAAAAGGATGGTTTAAAATTCTGTTAATAATCAGACGAGGAAGAGCCTGCAGACTGAACACGACTCACGTCTGTACTTTCTCTGTATAAAACAGGTTAGGAATAAGACAGACCCTGTGGGAGGCACCACATGTATTCTTTCAGTTTGGATCTCTTCATCTTCTTTTAGTGTGGAAATCAGATTGTTTTAATACTTTATCTCAAAAAGATTTTAAATTACATCACTTGAGTCTTAATTTTACTACACATATGTGGTATGTGATTGTGGGATTGGAACTTAGAAAGCCATCACTCAACCCAGCTGTCTTAGCTAATTATAGGTCAATCTCCAACCTTCCTTTTCCTCTCAAAAAATCTTGAAAGAGTAGTAAAACAGCTAACATCATCTGCAGAGGAATGGCTTATTTGAAGAGTTTCAGTCAGGTTTCAGTAGATAAATATCATTAGTGAAGCTTACAAATGATCTTATGGCCTCTGATAGTGGACTCAGTTATTGAGCTCATTTAGACAGAAGAGCTGCTCTAATACAGTAAACTGCAGCAGTGCCATTTAGTGCATCAGACCATTTCCAGGGGAGTACTAGGATCATCATGCCCTCTGGTGGCTATGTAGGAGCTTTTAAACTCAGATCAGTAACTGCTAGCTTGTGCTGTGAAAGGGTGTAACAGAAAACCTCTGCTGTCGTCTCCTGACTCAAATAAGAACTTTGGGGGGCTGAACCAGCCAGTGAAAAAATGAAATGAGAAAGAAATAATAATAAAATGAATATACTTAGCTCTACCTCCTATTCTGGACTTTTTCAGTTTCAAACAAGCATGAAAGTGCTTTGAGTTCTCAGAGTAGAAAAGTACCAGTTTATTTACCCCTTACCATTACCGTGTTATTCACTATATCCCACATGGAGGGTCATTTTAGTGTAGTGCCTACCAGATGAGTGTTTTTAACAAATTGCAGGTTCCATGGAAATCTGTGCAGAGTATCAAATACACCCTGTGATGAAGAAACTTATGGGACTCAGTCTGTAGTAGGTTCTCTAGGACCCTTGCATTCTAGCAAATTGGAAAGTAGGCTGTAATACTGATCTACAAGGGGTCGGAGTTGACATCTTTATTCAGGAAATGGGACATTACTCAATAGGTCAGCACGAGGTGATGATGGCACAGGTTACACATCTGTATAGAGGTTGTAAGCATGCTAGCACCACAGGTAGCGTTAGAAGCTGTAAGGGCTGTAGCCATCATGCTCCAGCTGATGAATGAATGTAAGAGAAAGGGTCATTTCAAGGGCTAGATGACCACTACCTGTCAATTCCCAGTTAAGTCTGGATTAACTGGGAATTGACAGTTAATCCATGATTTCAGGGTTCTAGCTATAACCCAGCGCTGCACTGGGCTGAGAATTTCCACTGTTAGCTACTGTCATTACGAACCCTAGAACCCTGGATTTATTTCAAAATTGAATGAATGCACATTTTAGGCTAACACTCAAAACCAGGAGAAGTCTAAGTCATCATAGGTGATAACCCTAAGACAAAGATACTTTTTTTGTAATAAAAAGATTAACGGCTCCCTAATACAATAACAATACATAATCAAGGAACTGAAGGTATGAATCAGTGAGTAAAAATGGAATTCAAAAAATGGGGATTGGATATAAGAGAGAATTCATTTGAAAGGGCAGAAGCAAACACAGTGAGATGAAGAGTCCTTGTTTAGGTACGAGGTGGACAAACGTACTTCAGTCTTAACACAGGTAGGATACAATCTGCTCTAGATAATCAACAAATTAAGTTATTTTACAGTATTTGTTAGTGCACTGTGTTACAAAATATATCGTCCATCTTTCCACTTGGCCTGTAAAAGAGTTTTTAATCAACCAAGATCAAAAATACTCTTACCACTGTATACACCGATCAGGTGTAACATTGTGACCACTGAGTGGTGATGTGAATAACACTGACTGTGTTCATCAGGGCTCCTGTTAGTTGGTGGGGATATTAGGAAGCAAGTGAACATTTTGTCCTCAAAGTTGATGTTAGATGCAGGAAAAACAGGCGAGCGTACGGATCTGAGCGAGTTGGAAAAAGACCAAATTCTGATGGCTGGGTCAGAGGATCTCCAAAAGGGCAGTTCTTGTGGGGTGTCCATGGTCACTATAGGGATGTTCCTGGTGACTGATTTCTTAGTCGACTAAACAAGGGGAAAAAATTAGACTAACCAACTAGTATAAAACTAAGAAACACAAGTTAATTAAGTTAAGTTTGTAGGACTATTTAAATTTTAGGACAATGTCAAAAACAGTAAACAAAGGCATTTGAAATCATAACTGCATTCTTCAACAATGAATCACCCTTTAAATACTGCTTAACTGTGTGGCACCGCACATTATGAACACTTCACAGACAATGAGGAAAAATCTTTATAAGGTTAAATATATGAAAATGCACTACTGCAAATGCTGTTTATGCATCATTAAAATATGAGAAAATGACATTCAGTGTGGCGCACTGTGCCGTGCATTATTAACGATGCTCGTTCTACAATTCATGACACGCATTTCAATAAAAGTTCAAATTTAAAATGATAATAAAACAATACAAACATTTATTCATCCATCCATCCATCCATCCATCTTCTTCCACTTATCCGGGGCTGCAGCCTGAGCAGTGAAGCCCAGACCTCCCTCTCCCGCAGCCACCTCCTCTAGCTTACGCCTGATTCAGACTTCAGCACTGGGCCTTTGCAGAGCTACGACAGAGTTTATGCTTGTCCAGGTGCATTGTGTGTATTAATTACCTTTCAGTTGTGTCCCAGTGTTTTACATGCGTGCCAGCCAACAGAAACATAAAATGCTGGGACTTTTTTCCTTCCTGGTCCCCACTCTTTGCTGTGGTCAGTTGTTTAAGATACATTTTCATTCCTCTAGTTTTTTTTTTTTGCTTCTTTGTACAAACTTGAGGAAGTATCAGGAATCGAGTGGAAGGAAACGACGGTGTTTCTCAGGTGTGCTTCAGGTTATGTTGTAAAACTTCAAAAATAACTATAATAATTAGATAATTAGATCTAAGAAAAATATCAGGCCAAGATTAATTGTTATGGCATTTTTCTTTTAACGATGTCAGGGCTGCAGCTGGTGGCAGGTGGCTGCATAACATTTAAGACACCTTTTTACTGCACAGAGCATCAATTAAAATTTACATATAAATAAAACAGGCTAACTGACTAGTATGTCTGGTACAGACTACTGGCAATAACACTGATTAGTTGACTAGTCGCACACATCTCTAGTCAGTATCTATCAAAAGTGGTCCAAAGAAGGAACAGTGGTGAACCAGCGACAGGGTCATGGGTGGACAAGGCCACTGATGTACGTGGGGAGCAAAGACTGGTCCGATCCAACAGACGAGCTGCTGTAGCTTAAATTACTGAAATTAATGCTGGTCCTGATAGAAAGGTGTCAGAATATGCAGTGCATCGCAGTTTATTGTTTATGTTATGCAAGCAAAACATAATGTATATGAAGGATCTGCAAGATGTCCAAAGAGTGAATTCAGCTCATTAAAGAGCAGAGATAATTCATTCTGCACCAAACAGGCGGCCTGCCCAACAGACCAACTCTGCCATCCAAAGAATTCAGAAAAAACATGTATTATTATTATTTTTACAGGTTTAATTTTGAACAGTTTTCACAGTCATCTGGCTCATCTTTTATATCTTAGTATTACAACTGGAACTGCCTACTAAATTTGTATTACCGTATTACTAAAATACCCTTTGTAGAAAAAAATAGGCAGTTATGTACTGTCTGTGTAGATTCTCAGTTATCCAGGTCATAGTAGTCTCTGGAGCTTGAAAAAGGCGACTGGACTTCTTTTTGTTTCTTGAAGACGTTTCACCTCTCATCCGAAAGGCTTCTTCAGTTCTCAACCAAATGGTGGAGAGACCCAGGTATTTAAACCCCTGTGGGCGTAGTCCCCTGGAGGTGGTTATGACCCTCTATTGATCATGTGCTTGAACACATGTGCCCAGGTGTGAAGGGGGCGTGGGTCATATTTAATCAGTGGTTTCAGTTGAAACCAACTTAGGACTCCGCTCCATTGTTTCCTGTGGCCTATTGAGGTCACTGGAACAAAGGTGTGAATGGGGGTTGAGACGTCTGGGAAGGGAGCTCAGGAGCTCAGGATAAATACATACGTTTTACCAGGGAGGACACCAGAGATAACAAGTTACCATTCCTGGACTGTGCGGTGCTTATCGAGGAAGATGGAAGCCTCAACATTGAAGTTTACCGGAAGCCCACACACACAGACCAGTATCTCCTCTTTGACTCCCACCACCCTCTGGAACACAAACTTGGGGTGATCAGGACCCTACAACACCGTGCGGAAAGTGTTCCCTCTAAGGCAGAAGGGAAGCATAAGGAACACACACACATTAAGAAAGCCCTCAAAACATGCGGTTACCCCAACTGGGCCTTCATCAAATCAGCTAAGATGCACAGGAATGAAGGCCAAACACAAACTACAGAGAATGGGAAGGACAAGAGGAACAACATTGTCATCCCATATGTGTCAGGCTTGTCAGAGAAACTCAGAAGAATTTTCTCCAAGCATGACATCTCAGTATACTTCAAACCAAGTCACACCCTAAGACAAAAACTGGTTCATCCCAAGGACAAACCCGCCAAACACAAGATCAGCGATGTAGTGTATGCTGTTCAGTGCAGTGAAGAGTGCTCGGACCTCTACATTGGTGAAACCAAACAGCCTCTTCACAAACGAATGGCACAACATAGAAGAGCCACCTCGACAGGACAAGATTCAGCAGTACATCTGCATCTGAAGGAAAAAGGGCACTCTTTTGAGGATGCCAATGTCCACATTTTGGACAGGGAAAACAGATGGTTTGAAAGAGGAGTGAAAGAAGCCATCTATGTCCACTGTGAACAACCATCATTGAACAGAGGAGGTGGATTACGTCACCAACTTTCCCCCGCTTACAGTGCTGTCCTGAGCTCCCTTCCCAGTGTCATGTCCTGGGCCGTTGGCCCAGCGTTTTGTGTTAATAGTTTATTTCCTGAGTTTGTCCTCCCTGTATGTTTGTCATGTTCCCAGTGTTGTGACTTGTCTGCGTGTTCCTTGGTTTATCACTTCCTGTTTTATTTTGCCTATGTGATTTCCTTGTGCTTTGTGTTTAGCTTTGCTTCCCCTGTGTAATTAGTTTCATTTGCCTCACCTGTTGTTCCCTGCTGTTTCCTCTTGCCCTGATTACCCAGTGTGTATTTAAGCCCTCAGTTTTCATTTGTTCTCTGTCGCGTCGTTGACGTTGTGTGTCCGTGTGTTTCTGTGTTCCTGTGTTCCCGTGTTCCCTGCGCCTGCCCTTCGTCTCCCTGTGCCTCCCTTCCAAGGTTTTTGTATTTTTGTGTTTCCCCGTTGAAATAAATCCCTTTTTTTAGTTATGTTTGCTTCTGGAGTCCTTCATGTGAGTCCTTCCTCGTCCGTTTCCTCCCCGGCCATGACAGAACGACGCGACCAAACTATGGACCCCGCAGATATAAGGACCCTCTCTGAGCAAGAAGAGAAGATCCAGGAGCTCAAGGATTTCTCCGAGAGAATTGTTCAGGCCCCCACCAGTCACCACCGGTTAATACAATTAGCTTTCTGTTGTGGACTTATTTCGTCCTCCACCTGGCTCCTCACCCATCCTGACACCGCTTCACTTGCCCATTCAATAATCATGCTCCGAAAGAACCTACAATATGAACTGCACAATATTGGCCGCCCAGTCCAGGGCAGGGACTCAAATTTTTTTCTTCAAGCCATCACTAATGCACCTCTCCTGCAGCCAGACGGCTTATCCTCGTCTCCTCCTCTCCATGGCCCCTCATCGCCACCGGCACTGCCTTGCTCTCCGGCCCTGCCATCTTCCATTCCACTCACCTCTCCCCAAGACCCGAGCGGTATAACGCCGCGGACATTGTCACCGCTTCACGCACAGGCCACCACCTCCGTGAGTACCACCGGGCTCGATATTATTGCGGCAAGTGATGAGACTTTTTCCCACTCCACCGTCGCGCAGCCCGACCTCTGTTGGCTGCCGCAAGATGTAGAAATCATTGATTCTCCTCTGCTAGTGGACATTCTGGATGCAGAGAATCGTGCCTCCCACTCCAACAGAAAGCGGAGGAAGCAGCGCACCCGGCATCGTCACGCTCCCCCCCGGTCGCGCTCGCCCCTGTCTGCTGTGATGCCAGCTCGTCTCCAGGAGCCCCAGGTTCCGCCAGCCTCTGTGAAGCTCTCTGCACCCGTTCCTGTTTCGCGGGTGGGGGCAACCACGGACGGGCTGACCTCTGCGCCCGTTCCTGTTCCGCGGGGGGGAGGCAGCCACGGACGGGCTGACCTCTGCGCCCGCTCCTGTTCCGCGGGTGGGGGCAGCCAGGTCCAAGCCTTCACAGCAGTTTTCAGTGTCGTCCACAGTGCCTCTTCAGCCTGTCTCTCAGTCAGCTGTAGCTCCAGCCACCTCCCAGTCTCAGTCAGCTGTCGCTCCAGCCACCTCCCAGTCTCAGTCAGCTGTCGCTCCAGCCACCTCCCAGTCTCAGTCAGCTGTCGCTCCAGCCACCTCCCAGTCTCAGTCAGCTGTCGCTCCAGCCACCTCCCAGTCTCAGTCAGCTGTAGCTCCAGCCACCTCCCAGTCTCAGTCAGCTGTCGCTCCAGCCACCTCCCAGTCTCAGTCAGCTGTCGCTCCAGCCACCTCCCAGTCTCAGTCAGCTGTCGCTCCAGCCACCGCTCAGTCTCAGTCAGCCTCTGTAGCTCTCCCCGCTTCACCTTCCCCAGAGCCAGCTCTCCCCGCATCAGCTCCCTCAGCCTCAGCTCTCCCTAGCTCTCAGTCTGTCTCCACGCAGTCAGCTCTCTCTAGCTCTCAGTCAGTCTCCACGCAGTCGGCTCTCCCTCAGTCTGCTCCCACGCAGCCAGCAGCTCTCCCTCGCCCTCAGTCAGCTCTAGCTCCAGTCGCTCTCCCTCGCCCTCAGTCAGCTCTAGCTCCAGTCGCTCTCCCTCGCCCTCAGTCAGCTCTAGCTCCAGTCGCTCCCCCTCGCCCTCAGTCAGCTCTAGCTCCAGTAACTCTTCCTCGGTCCCCAGTGTCAGCTGTTTCAGTGCCCTCTCAGTCAGTTCCCTCAGCCCCTGTCTTAGTTCCTTCGGTTTTGGTCCCAGTTCCCTTAGCTCCTGCTCCTTCTGTAGCTCCAGTTGTGTCAGCTCCCTCTCAGGCCCCAGTGTTAGCTAGCTCTCGGTCTGTTTCCACGCAGCCAGATCTCCCTAGCTCTCGGTCTGTTTCCACGCAGCCAGATCTCCCTAGCTCTCGGTCTGTTTCCACGCAGCCAGATCTCCCTAGCTCTCGGTCTGTTTCCACGCAGCCAGATCTCCCTAGCTCTCGGTCTGTTTCCACGCAGCCAGATCTCCCTAGCTCTCGGTCTGTTTCCACGCAGCCAGATCTCCCTAGCTCTCGGTCTGTTTCCACGCAGCCAGATCTCCCTAGCTCTCGGTCTGTTTCCACGCAGCCAGATCTCCCTAGCTCTCGGTCTGTTTCCACGCAGCCAGATCTCCCTAGCTCACAGCCCGCTCTCTCTGGCTCCCGGCCTGCTTCCACGCAGCCAGTCGTCTCCCGGCCTGCTTCCACGCAGCCAGTCGTCTCCCGGCCTGCTTCCACGCAGCCAGTCGTCTCCCGGCCTGCTTCCACGCAGCCAGTCGTCTCCCGGCCTGCTTCCACGCAGCCAGTCGTCTCCCGGCCTGCTTCCACGCAGCCAGTCGTCTCCCGGCCTGCTTCCACGCAGCCAGTCGTCTCCCGGCCTGCTTCCACGCAGCCAGTCGTCTCCCGGCCTGCTTCCACGCAGCCAGTCGTCTCCCGGCCTGCTTCCACGCAGCCAGTCGTCTCCCGGCCTGCTTCCACGCAGTCCCCTGCACCTCTGCTATTCCTCGAGCAGCCCCTGCTGCTCAATAAAGCAGCAGTGTGCCCTGTTCCGCGGTCCCAGCCTACGCATCCGGTGCCTCACTATGTAGGCCCCGTTCAGCCCATGGGCTCAGCTCACTCCAAGCCGATGGGGGTCTCCGCTCATTCCGAGCCGATGGGGGTCTCCGCTCAGTCCGAGCGCTCCGCGCCAGAGGGCCCCGCTCAGTCCGAGCCGATGGGGGTCTCCGCTCAGTCCGAGCGCTCCGCGCCAGAGGGTCCCGCTCAGTCCGAGCCGATGGGGGTCTCCGCTCAGTCCGAGCCAGGGGGTCCCGCTCAGTCCGAGCACTCCGCGCCAGAGGGTCCCGCTCAGTCCGAGCCGATGGGGGTCTCCGCTCAGTCCGAGCGCTCCGCGCCAGAGGGTCCCGCTCAGTCCGAGCCGATGGGGGTCTCCGCTCAGTCCGAGCGCTCCGCGCCGGAGAGTCCCGCTCAGTCCGAGCCGCCAGAGTCCTCAGAGTGTTCCGCTCAGTCCGAGCCGCCAGGGGGTCCCGCTCAGTCCGAGCCGCCAGGGGGTCCCGCTCAGTCCGAGTCTTCGGAGTGTTCCGCTCAGTCCGAGCCGCCAGGGGGTCCCGCTCAGTCCGAGCCTCCGGAGTCTTCGGAGTGTCCCGCTCAGTCCGAGCCGCCAGGGGGTCCCGCTCAGTCCGAGCCGCCAGGGGGTCCCGCTCAGTCCGAGCCGCCGGAGTCTTCGGAGTGTTCCGCTCAGTCCGAGCCGCCGGAGTCTTCGGAGTGTTCCGCTCAGTCCGAGCCGCCGGAGTCTTCGGAGTGTTCCGCTCAGTCCGAGCCGCCAGGGGGTCCCGCTCGGTTCGGACCTTCCGAGTTTCCTGTGTCCTTGACCGCCCTGGGCTCAGGGGAGTCCGGGCATGTTGCGGCTCTGGTGTGTCTTCGTCGTCGCCGCCGCCGCCGCTGGGGGCGCGGTCGGCCTCCAGTGTCTTCTCCTCGTCTCCGCCGCCGCCGCTGGGAGCGCGGTCGGCCTCCAGTGTCTTCTCCTCGTCGTCGCCGCCGCCGCTGGGAGCGCGGTCGGCCTCCAGTGTCTTCTCCTCGTCGTCGCCGCCGCCGCTGGGAGCGCGGTCGGCCTCCAGTGACTCCTCCTCGTCGTCGCCGCCGCCGCTGGGAGCGCGGTCGGCCTCCAGTGACTCCTCCTCGTCCTCGTCGCCGCCGCCGCCGCTGGGAGCGCGGTCGGCCTCCAGTGACTCCTTCTCGTCCTCGTCGCCGCCGCCGCCGCTGGGAGCGCGGTCGGCCTCCAGTGATTCCTTCTCGTCCTCGTCGCCGCCGCCGCTGGGAGCGCGGTCGGCCTCCAGTGATTCCTTCTCGTCCTCGTCGCCGCCGCCGCTGGGAGCGCGGTCGGCCTCCCTCGTTGGGATTTTGCTTTGTGGCCCCTTGGCCTCTGCGGCCTCCTGAACTGTGTGTTTTTTGTTTTTGGATTTCCCACTGACTCCCCTGAACTGTGGACTGTTTTTTCCCCTGCTGTTTTTTGTTTTGTCATAGCTCCTGGACTGTTCCTTGTTTCGACCCCCTGTTTTGGACATTGGAGCTCTCCGGCCTTGTGCCGTCGCTTTATTTTCATCCGGTTGTTTTTTGTTTTCTCATCCCCATGTTTTGCTCTGGTTTTTGGACTGTTATTCAGCTTGTGCCGTTGCTTTTCTTTGTTCTGTTCCTTTTGCTTATTGTTTTTTGCCCCTGTGCTCTACCCTTGCTCCAGTGCTTCCTTGTGTTTTTGGGTTTGTTCCTGACTTTGTTTGCTCCCTGTCTGTTTTTGTTTCGGGCCCTCCTTCCTGGTCCCCCGCCTCCCGCCCTTGTCTGGTTTTGTTTCTGGTTTTGGCCGTCGGGAGCCGGCCTTTGAGGGGGGGGTACTGTCATGTCCTGGGCCGTTGGCCCAGCGTTTTGTGTTAATAGTTTATTTCCTGAGTTTGTCCTCCCTGTATGTTTGTCATGTTCCCAGTGTTGTGACTTGTCTGCGTGTTCCTTGGTTTATCACTTCCTGTTTTATTTTGCCTATGTGATTTCCTTGTGCTTTGTGTTTAGCTTTGCTTCCCCTGTGTAATTAGTTTCATTTGCCTCACCTGTTGTTCCCTGCTGTTTCCTCTTGCCCTGATTACCCAGTGTGTATTTAAGCCCTCAGTTTTCATTTGTTCTCTGTCGCGTCGTTGACGTTGTGTGTCCGTGTGTTTCTGTGTTCCTGTGTTCCCGTGTTCCCTGCGCCTGCCCTTCGTCTCCCTGTGCCTCCCTTCCAAGGTTTTTGTATTTTTGTGTTTCCCCGTTGAAATAAATCCCTTTTTTTAGTTATGTTTGCTTCTGGAGTCCTTCATGTGAGTCCTTCCTCGTCCGTTTCCTCCCCGGCCATGACACCCAGACGTCTCAACCCCCATTCACACCTTTGTTCCAGTGACCTCAATAGGCCACAGGAAACAATGGAGCGGAGTCCTAAGTTGGTTTCAACTGAAACCACTGATTAAATATGACCCACGCCCCCTTCACACCTGGGCACATGTGTTCAAGCACATGATCAATAGAGGGTCATAACCACCTCCAGGGGACTACGCCCACAGGGGTTTAAATACCTGGGTCTCTCCACCATTTGGTTGAGAACTGAAGAAGCCTTTCGGATGAGAGGTGAAACGTCTTCAAGAAACAAAAAGAAGTCCAGTCGCCTTTTTCAAGCTCCAGAGGCAGTTATGTACTGTTTGCTTGAGGAGCTCAATGACAGATTTGAAGTGTGACTATATCAGTAAAGATGAGAAACTAAAGAACACTGGAACTGGAAATGCAATTTTGTATGATGTAACACAATGTACAAAAACACAAAAAAACTTGTTTTGAGTTTCTTATTTTCACTCTGAATGCACTGTGTTACCAGTAATGCAACATTCTTTAGATTAGTCACAGTTTTCCATTTGGTCACATTTTTGGTTCCTTGCTGTTCAGTGTTACATTCACTATCTTCCACCTCTGTCAAAGTAATCGCTGAACTTCACGTTTCACACAGCCCTCTGACAGGCTCCTCTGTGGTACCTTCACAGACCTCAGCTGTCCTTTTCAGGTCGTGCCAAAGAGAACCTTCCAGACGGGTCTGGGATGAACCACCTCTCCCACCAATCTAAATGCACAGCAGGGTAATTCCAGGGTTTGAATGGGCCATTCCAATGCAGGAGGTGCGCCTCCTGCAAGAAGTTCTCTGCATAGTGGGCATCTGGACTCCAGCCTGGACACATGGGAAAGCTTTTTTTGGAAACTGACCTGAGGATGGCACTAATATTCAGTTGTACGTGAAGGTAGGGTGCTGATCTTACCCAGGTGCCTGACGTGCCACAGAGGGTCCAGTATAGTGTATTTGTCATGGAAAACTATTAGCATGGGTGGAGTTGCCACCCCCCCTGCCATGGCACTGCTGTATATGTTCTGCCTGTTGGTGAGAAGGTGAAAAGGGTTTATGATTAAAATCAGATATTTCATCTTCAGCCTTGCTCCTCTTTAGTATTGCTGACTGACTTTTGAATAACCTTTTTATGCTAATGTTGCTGCTGTTATGAATGCAGCCCTGAGTCATTAAATATAAGATTAATTTGACCACACCTGGACATGTTTTTGTACTTGGGCAAGTCCTTACAATGTATTTTAAATGCCTCTCAGCTGTGTAGAGATATGGCAAAAAATTGTGTTTTCCAGGAAACTCATCTTTAGTATTTACTTGAAATTTTCCTCCATCCATTTCTCCAGCTGTTTGGTGATCTTCTGTTTCTTCCACTCTTTCATATCTGCCACAAACACTCCAGGGTTGAAAGAACAGTCGTTGGGGTTGATTCTCAGGTCTTTCACTTCCTGTTTCCTATAGTCCAGGAAGCCCATGTAGGTTGTCTAAAGGACGAGCTCAGAGGGGAGAATACCACATAGTAATGACCAAACTGCTTCCAAATATTGCTACGTACAATAAAAGTCTCAAGGAGAGTTATATTTAATATCAGATTTACAGAAAACTTAAAATGAAATGATGCTTAAAGTTAAGACTACAAATCACAGAAGCCAAAAAAAAAATCCACCTGCATGCCGATGCTGCGCACCATCTCGTGTGTGGAGGGAAGGTCACAGTCTGTGGCAAAAGCAGCAGCGTGTCCTGGTTTTAGTTTGATATTAAACAGAGTCCTGATGTCACCTGAAACACAAGAAAACTGCTGCTATGGTGCTGTGAAAAAACACATTTTAATATTAGACAGACATAACCTGAGTAAATTTAAATGCACTTTTTAAATGATATTTCATTTATTAAAGGATCAATTTTGTATTTAGTTGTGTTTGTGTGAGCCAGTAAAGGCCTGTTCTGAGTTATATTTCATTGGGTCTTATATCTGGGTCCTCGTTTGCATTTCATCACACACTCTAGTTTGCAGTTAAGTCCTTTAATAACACTTAATAACTTGTTCTTGTGTAATGTGGGACACTCCTGGTTAATATAGTGCTGAGTAACCCCAGCTGCAGTGTGGAGGACCAGTCTCTTTTCTCCTGAGGTTACAGACTTTTGCCTTTGTGACCAGTAATTAATTTGTGATTACATTTACAAATGTCAGTGTACGATTTTATATCTTCTCCACCTCTGAGACATAAGCAGTCTGTTACTGGGAAATACTGAAAATGTCTTCTGCATTTTTTAGTACACAGTTTATATGTTTATGTTTACATATATGTGTGTGTGTGTGTGTGTGTGTGTGTGTGTGTGTGTGTGTGCGCGTGTTTAAAAACAGACAAAAAAATGCACATTTGCGTCACAAAAACAGATATGTTAAAAAAACCTTTGACCCCACTTCCAAAAATGTTGTGATGCTGTGTAAAATGTAAATAAAAAAATAGAACCCAGTCATCTGCAAATCTCATAAACTCCTATTTTGTTCACAACAGAAAATAGAAAAGCTGTCAAATGTATAAACTGAGAAAATCTACCATTTAAAAAAAATAAGGTACTTTACTACAGATCAAACTGCATCTCTATGGTGAACTAATCTATCAAATCTAATAGGTTGGTAAGTGTCTAAGGGCCGTCATCAGAAAGGTTTGTCATTTAATTCAGTTTAATATGAAATAATTTGATTGTGATTGTAGCCATACGTACCCTGCACGATGACATCATCATCTAAGTATATAACCCTCTTGTGGGTGATGTCAAGCAGAGGGAGGTAAAACCGCACAAAGTTGAGCTGTAAACAAAACCAAAGTTATTTTAGAGGTATTTAGTTTGGGTGATACAGCAGCATCTATAGGCAAGCCTGGGCTATTGTTGCTGATCGAGAACACCCTCTTTATTCTGAGTTTGAATTAATGCCCTCAGGACGACGTTACAGGACGCCCCTAGCCTGTAAAAAGGTGTATAAAGGACCATTTGTGCAATTAGTATACTGAATGTGCTGTGATCTGTTTCAATAGTTCTATGTATGTATATGTATGAATGTGTGTTGATGATTCTCATCAGTTGGTGAGCTGAAAACAACTTTTCACTAATGTGGACAATAAAGTTATTCTATTCTATTCTATTCTATTGATTGCTGCAGATGCAACACTCACAGGATGTAAGAGATCAGGTCGAGATGAATCTGGCTTCACCTTTCCTTTTAGAACCATTGGGTTAAATTCCACTATCTTATAGTGGATGCCTTTTAGTTTTGTCTTTTCTATGTACCTCCTGAAAAATACCAAACAAAGTAAGACTGGGTGAGAAATGACTCACTTCATCTGTAAACTGTGATATGGTTTAAAAATACACCTTGTAAGTTTGACGGCATCACGAAGGGTAACAATGTAGAAGAAAACGCTGGCATCTGTGTTGCTGATGATGCTGTTGATGGTTGCCATGGATGCACCCATACGCTCCTCGGACGCACAGATGACAACAGGGACGACATCGTCTGCTTCTGAAGCTCTCACTGGGGAAACTGCACTCTTCCTGTTCTCTGAGAGGAACCGAGAACTAAAAATTTAGATTGTCTTATGTCTTAAATTGTAGGAGTCGGTGGAAGGAGACACGAGCAGGTATGTAGTCTCAGCTTTATTCGTAAAACACACAACAACTAGAACTCCAAAATATAACTCCTCAAAAGGAGGAGTCAAGCCCTTTTATCCCAGGCCTCTCTCTCCCGCCTTTTCCCGATCTATTCCGGTCTCTCTCTCCGCAATAAGAGCTTGGGGCATTCTGGTGTGAAATGTGCATATATGTGGCCACCACACAGGCCCCCCCTGAACACACAGAATGGCAAACAATACAATAATAAAAAGAGCAACCATTTTCAAGTCAACATAGCAAAAATAAAATACCACATTAAGAGTATCTCCTAGGGGGTTTAACAAGGCGGCCGCCACGGCTGTGCTTGGCGACCACAGGTGGTGAAAACGAGGGAGGGGCATAGCCCCGACTACGGCGAGACTGCCCCCTCGCAGGGGAAAAAACAGCAGCTGGGGGCAGGTCCTCCGAGTGAGGCATAGAAACGGGAGGACGACCGCGGCGCGGAGGTTGGGCCAACTCAATAGGACCATCCGGAAACATGTGAGCAGGCTTAAGGCGATCCACCGAAACCCGCTCCTGACGACCTCCCAGCTCAACCAAAAAATCCTTAGGTCCCACCTCTAGCACACGGAATGGACCATCATAAGGAGGTCGAAGTGGAGAACGGTGCGCGTCATGGCGGATAAAAATGTACTTGGCAGACATCAGGTCCTTTGGCACATATGACTGTGGAAGGCAGTGATGCGCCGCTACTGGGGCCAAAAACCTATCATTCCCCGGGAAAACCGGCCCGCTCCTTTTGTCGGCCCCCGAAGCAGATGCACCAGGAAGGAATTCCCCTGGAACCCTCAAAGGCTGGCCCAGGACCAGCTCGGCTGAAGAAGACTGCAGGTCCTCCTTAGGTGTCGCACGCAGGCCCAGCAGGACCCAAGGAAGGCGGTCAACCCAGCTGCTGTCCACCAGCGCAGCCCGTAAGGCAGCCTTCATGGTACGGTGGAACCGCTCGCAAAGGCCATTGGCCTGCGGGTGGTACGCGGTAGTGCGATGGAGTCTGACGCCAAGGTTCTCCGCCACAGCAGTCCACAGCTCAGACGTGAACTGAGGACCCCTGTCAGATGTCAAGTCAAGCGGTACGCCAAACCGAGATACCCAGGAGGAGACGAACGCACGCGCAACATCTGCTGAGGTGGTTGACGCCAAAGGAACTGCTTCAGGCCACCGAGTCGTCCTGTCCACCATTGTCAGGAGATGGGTGAAACCCCGGGAAGGGGGAAATGGACCTACCAGGTCTACATGGACATGTTCGAACCTTCTCTGGGGTATGGGAAAGTGCTCCAGAGGGGATTTGGTGTGTCGTTGCACTTTGGCGCGCTGACAAGCAACACATGAGGAAGCCCACGCCCTGACCTCTTTCCGGAGGCCGGGCCACACAAACTTGGCCCCTACCAACTTAACTGAGGCTTTAACTCCTGGGTGCGAAAGAGAATGAACTGCCTCAAAAACCCGCCGACGCCAGCAAGCAGGAACCAAGGGGCGAGGCCTGCCCAATGAGACGTCGCAAAGTAGGGTTACGCCACTATCCTGAAATGAGACATCTTCCAAACGCAAACTGGACTCGGCCACCTTAAAAGCCTGAATCTCCGTATCCGTAAGTTGGTCGGCAGCCATGGCAGAGTAGTCCACTCCCAAATGCACAGAACTAACCTGCGCCCTGGACAGACAGTCAGCCACCCGATTACACTTGCCGGCGACGTGCTGAATGTCAGTGGTAAACTCTGAAATAGCAGAAAGCTGCCGTTGCTGCCGCGCAGTCCACGGTTCCGAAACCTTTGCCATGGCAAATGTGAGAGGTTTGTGGTCTACAAAAGCGGTAAAGTCACGGCCCTCAAGCAGGAACCGGAAATGACGCGTCGCGAGAAAAAGGGCAAGGAGCTCCCTGTCAAACGTACTGTACTTTCTCTCCGCATCCCGAAGCTTCCTGCTAAAAAAGGCGAGGGGCTGCCAAGCACCACCCACCCATTGTTCGCACACGGCCCCGACTGCAAAATCGGAGGCATCGGTAGTAAGGGCAACAGGCGCCTCGGGAGACGGGTGGGCCAGCAGGGCAGCGTTGGCAAGAGCAGCTTTGGCACTGTCAAATGCCTGCACCCGCTCAGGTGTCCACTCTATCTCTTGGTTGCCTTTCTTGCCCTTAAGTGCATTGTACAGAGGGTGCATGAGGTGAGCAGCCCGGGGGATGAAACGGTTATAAAAGTTCACCATCCCCAAAAACTCCTGCAGGGGCTTCACTGAGGAAGGGCGCGGAAAAGCAGAAACCGCCTCCACCTTAGCGGGCAGGGGAAACGCCCCTTGGGGCGAAACGAGGTGTCCCAAAAACTCTATGGCCGGCAGACCGAACTGGCATTTAGCTGGATTCACAATCAAACCGTGCTCACTGAGACGCTCAAACAACCGGCGGAGGTGCACTGAATGCTCCGCGGCGGAAGGGCTGGCAACCAGTATGTCATCCAGATAGACGAACAAAAATGGCATACCACGCAAAACGGAGTCCATGAGGCGCTGAAACGTCTGTGCCGCGCCCTTCAGACCGAAGGGCATTCGCAAAAACTCGAAAAGGCCAAAAGGAGTGATAACCGCGGTCTTGGGCACATCACGCGGATGGACAGGAACTTGATGGTATCCCCTCACCAAATCCACCTTTGAAAAAATAGTTGCCCCCGCAAGATGAACCGAAAAATCTTGAATGTGGGGAACCGGGTACCTGTCATTAGTCGTCGCATTATTAAGGCGCCTAAAATCCCCACAAGGGCGCCACCCACCGTCAGCTTTAGGGACCATGTGCAACGGGGACGCCCACGGGCTGTTTGAGCGGCGCACAATACCAAGGCGCTCCATGTTTGCAAACTCCTCCCTGGCTATCGCTAACTTCGCGGCATCGAGACGGCGTGCACGCGCAAAAACCGGCGGACCCACAGTGGTAATGTAATGCTCCACACCATGTTTAGCTACGGCTGCAGAGAAGGTGGGAACCGTGAGGGTGGGAAACTCGGCAAGCAAACGCTGGTACTCATCACCTGTGGCAAGCATGTTAGCGAGGGGCAGGGGGCCAGGACTACGAAGTGTACAGGGGTAGGTATCAAAAGACACAGCATCTATCAAGCACCTATTAGCTACATCGACCAACAACCTGAAAGCACACAAGAAATCAGCGCCGAGTATAGGTACTGACACAGACGCTATCACAAAGTCCCAGTTAAACTGACGTCCCTTGAAACACACAGTCACCAACCTCATTCCATATGTGCGAATGGGGGTACCGTTCGCCGCGTCCAGCAGGGGTCCGTGACATTGTCCCAAGGCGTCCGCAGCTGAAGCCGGCATGATGCTACGCTGAGCACCCGAGTCCACAAGCAGACGGCGTCCCGAAGCAGTGTCCTCAATGAAGAGCAGCTTGTCCGAGCTGCCAGCGCACACAGCTGCTAGTGAGCACCGGCCCTCTCGTTTCCCTGGTGCTGGAAGGTACACGGCGGAATGCAGCGCTTCGCCTTCACTCCGAACCGGCGATGATAGAAGCAGAGCACGCTCTCCTTCCTCCGGCGCTCTGCGACGGCGGCCACAGCACCAGCTTCTCTCGTCTCCGCTCCTTGTAGAGCCGCACTCGGTAAAAGTGCATGCACACCGGAATGCCTGGATGCCAGCAAAATCTTGTCCGCCTCTTCAGCTAGCCCGCGGTAATCCTTGGCCCGTATCAGAGCGGAGCTGGCTAGCGCGGTGCGCACGGGAGGGGGGAGCTGGCGCAGGAACAGATGCGTAAAGAGAAACGAAGCGTCGCCCGGGCCGAGCAGAGCCAGCATGTGCTCCATCAGCTCGGAGGGTTTACCATCTCCCAAGCCATTCAGGGACAACAGGCGATCAGCCCGCTCTTCGTCTGAAAGCTGATAAATCCGCAGCAGGTTCTCCTTCAGCGCTCCATACTTGTTAGCAGGCGGCGGGTCCCGGAGCAGTCCCATCAGCCGGCGGGTAGAAGCAGAGTCCAGCGCCGCGACGACATGGTAATACTTGGTGTCGTCTGAGGTGATCCCGCGGAGGTGAAACTGGGCCTCCACATGCTGGAACCAAGGCTCTGGATCGTGCTGCCAGAACTCCGGGAGCTTGACCGTGGCCGCAAAAATAGCGGGAGAAACGGCGGCGGCTGGTGAGGAAACAGCGGCCGCGGCCGTTGAGCTGTCGTCAGCAGACATGTTCTTTAGTCGGGGTCACCAATGTAGGAGTCGGTGGAAGGAGACACGAGCAGGTATGTAGTCTCAGCTTTATTCGTAAAACACACAACAACTAGAACTCCAAAATATAACTCCTCAAAAGGAGGAGTCAAGCCCTTTTATCCCAGGCCTCTCTCTCCCGCCTTTTCCCGATCTATTCCGGTCTCTCTCTCCGCAATAAGAGCTTGGGGCATTCTGGTGTGAAATGTGCATATATGTGGCCACCACAAAATAATATATTATCTTGCTGTTTTATTCTAAGTAGGTTGCAGTTCTGTAATTTCCTAAATCAGCACTTTTAGCCAATGTTATTTAAACAAGAAGAAACTCTACATTTCATTACGTTACATTTGGAGCTTTAGTGAGTAGCAGCAACAGTACTGTGTCAACTACAATATATATGTTCATGGTAGTGAAGAAATGAAGTGAAGACCAGCACTGAAGTACCTGTGAGTGTGGGTCGAGTGGAGGCTCTGAGCAGTGTACTGTGCAGGAGGAAGCAGGCCATCAGCACCAGCAACACCAGCAGGACCCGATTAACTGAAACACAATCACTCAGTGTTTGTGTGTCCCAATAAAGAAGTTTGTATCAAATCTGATTTTTGTTACAAGTAGCCCCTCTCAGATTCATCAATTTAGACTTTTTAGGGGTCACCACAGTAGATCACCTGCCTCCATCCCTAGCATCTTCTTCTGTCACACCAACTCTGTGCATGTCCTCCTTCACTACATCCATAAACCTCCTCTGTGCTCTTCCTCTTTTCCTCCTGCATGGCAGCTCCCGGTTCCACATTTTTTGTCCAGTATATTCACTATCCCTCATCTGCACATGTCCAAACTGTCTCAACCTCGCCTCTCTAACTCGACCTGAGCTGTCCCTCTGATATACTTATTTCTAATCCTGTCCATCCTGGTCGCCACAAAACTCTTAGCATCTTCCACTGCCTTTTTATCTGCACCACTGTCTCCAAATCATTCAGGTCTCACTATCATCTTGTAAACCTTACTTTTCACTCTTGTTAACAACAGTCTAATGTTAAATATGAAGCTAGAGTCAGAGGTCAGTTAGCTTGGCTAACCCTGCCTGCCACACAGCCTCATGTGACAAATACAGCGTCTTAGTCAATGAACTAAAAACATTTTTGAACCTTTCACAGAAGCAGCTTGTTTCCCACGCTTCCACAGTCTTTCTGCTACAGCAGTAAAGTGATTCTCAGTCTCACAGGAAGAAAGAGAAAACCTCAAATCTGCCCACAATTAATTCATTATCAACACTGTTTTAATCAATTCTTTTAAATCAGAATTGATAAACTCAGCTCATATTTAACAAAAATATCAATTTTCCTCACAGAGCAGTGTTTCCACACTAGAGACAAAGGACGGTCAGATACCCATCTGCAAACACTTACAAACCCTTCTTATCATTTTTGTGCAGCTATACAGGTACCATAGCTAATGCTAACTGCTGCAAATACCAAAGCCTGTCTGCACAGCATGCTAACACTATCCATGGCTTTTCTCTAAAATTGTCCAGGCTTATTGGATGCTCTTAAGGAATGCTTGTCCAGTATGTGAGAATCCACTTACCAGTTGATTTAAATGTTACTTTTTTTTTTAAAGAAAATTACCATTTTATAAAGTAGAAAATACTATCTAATGGATTGTAGATTTCCTAAAGGAAAATAAAGTGTAAAATGTTCCTTTTCTGCAGAATAAGAACAGGAGTTATTAAATTATGCCCATTCATGCAACTTTTTCTGTTTTTAACAATTGCACTCAGTACAAACAGCTGTTTGCCCAGCAGATTGGAGGGTGGAATCATGAACAACTCCTTACAGCCTGTTGCCATCTGCCTATCCCATCGCATATTTAGTGCATGTGCATGGCTGCTTCCCTTTCCTCGAGCAAAAAAGCGCCCTTTACTGGCAACAGCTGCCCCCAGTTAAACTTCACCATCCACACAAAGTGGATGTGAATGCAAAGCACATGTACACTGTAGATTCTGGTAATGTTACTTCTCGGCTGCAAGAACAGAAACTGGTTTTCTCATGTCAGTTTTCATTACTTGTCAACATAAATCTGTCATCTTCCATTTGAGTTACACTTCAGTTTCACTTACTTTTTCTCAGAAGAGCCATATTTTATATTTGCTTCCAGCAACATCTGCAAATACACCAAAAAGGAGAAAGAGAGAGCTATGAAATCACTTGAGAGAAACAAAAGATGAAATATTTTGTAATTTGGGTGTTCCCTCAGTGAAATGGTAACCCTGAAACCTGCCAACACAGCTAAGAGCCCTTAAATGTCTTTTATACTCATAAAGATGACAGCTCTCATGTTTTTGGAGAGGAGGGGAACAGCAAATGAGTGAAGAACATTACATTACTGTGCCGTCTTCTTGTAGAGATGCGATCTTTGCATAACATTGAAAAAAAAGTACAACTTTGAGGCAGCACATCTGCAGGATTAATCAGAGAACAGAGATTCCTAGAGACCTGAATGCAGGACAACTGAACTTTATAATAATATAAGTATTTAATAATCAAGGACTTCATGCCAGGAAATTTTACTGCATATCATTCTTGGCAACAAAAAACATGTAAAGATGTACATGGATATACGTTGTCTGCTTTTCCCCTGATTTTGAGTGCAGTATGTGGGTCTGAATGTTTCTTTTGTCTGTCAGGTCACTAAACACTGACCTATGAATCATTCAAACATGAAAAAAAGCACCTAATGCAAGGGATGAACCAGTACTGTGTCTACACAAGTTACTAGCAGCCTGTTACAAAACCACACAATTTGTTCCCATTTCTTAAGTTGAATCTACAAAAAGTCTCAAAGATAACATAAACCAGTATTTCTGCACTGACAAGGCAAAAAAGAGCTGAATTAGCTCTGTGTGGTATTAAAATCTTTGGTTCAAATTGTGGAGGCTGTGTCATGGCTCAGTGGTGCTGGGGATCTTGTCAAAATTGTGGTGGCTGTGATTCTCTTCCACTACGGTGGTAAATTGGCTCCATCTTTTGTTTCCTGTGCTCACAGTTTGATATCTCCTGGTGGAGTACTAAGTACAGGTACAACTGGTCTGTAGTCCACGCTTGTGCTGTTGTTGGTCTGTCAGCTAGCTGATAAGAAGAGCAAAGTTATAACATGCAAAGAGCTGATGTGAGGCCAAGTGGTAAAAACAATAAGATGTGCCCACCGCAGCCTCTGTCTGTACCACTGTATTTTTAATCCTTGATGTTGTTTTTTGTGGTTCTCCCATTCCCAGTGAACTCCGCTGTCACTTCCCTCCCTATTCCAGCCTAATTGTCAATCACTCAGCATTTGGCAGACGCAGACGTCATCCACTTCCAGCGACTCACAGTTGGGATTTTGGAAGACTGCACAGAAGCGTGCATGCGGTGGATGCAAAATCCTCTTGTTGTCTGAATGGAAAAGTGTACGCAGACGGACACATTTGTGGGACCATAAATTATGCTAAACTTTTTCTCTCCCGCTTTGCAGACCCTCCCAGACCGTCAGTGTATCCTCTAGCTTATATTCAATCAGTTTCCTGCCTCTTTTGCTGCAATCTGTAAATGAACGCTAAAAGCTTGTAACCTGCTGCCTGAGTCTGCTGTTTGGGTCCAGTAACAGTGAAATTGTGACACTGGCAGTAAGAAAGGGCACTACAGGCAGGCAAGTGTGGCATGGTTAGCCTTGCTGGGTGCACTAAGTTATTACTTTCCTTGATCTTTAAGTTTGACATAAAGTATCATTCATTAACATTATTAACATATTTTATATTGAAATACTGGTTGTTTGTTGCTTAACTTAAACAGAAACCAGCAATAATTTCACTAAGGTCCACAGCTAGAAGACAACAGCTGACACGTGGCTGAATCTTGTCCAAAGTCGGCCATCATTTCCTTCCTGTCTGGTGCCAGGCGGGCTTCATCAAAGACTCTGTTTGCCCGCCAGCTTTTCAAAGTTTTATATAAATGCATAGAACAAATAAGGGTTTCTTCTTAACACCATCAGTTATGCTTTCAGTTTAAAGCGGTCAAATCAGACCAGCAAGCAGCACAACTTGACTAGCTCACAATGACACCTACTCTGCAGCCTTTCCTCAGAGCTGCTGTCAGCTGAGATGAAACCAGACTTGCAGTTTGTGCCCTGCATTTGTTTCTGGTTTGTTTGCTGCTCTTTAGAAAAGCCTGGAACATCTGGAACCGATTAGCTTCAGTTGGAAGTCCTTCCTAAGAGCAAAACTGCCTAACATCGCTGGTCTGCATTTGCACAACTAATCAACTAAAGGCTTTACAAGCTACAGCTTATTATTCTTACATGTAATGTGTCCTCTTAATGTTCCATATTGTCACCGTTTTTTTTCTGTGTGTGTGTGTGTGTGTGTGTGCGCGCGCGCGCGCGCGCTGGGGGGGGGCAATTTCACATCATTTTTGTCAAACAAATAATAGTGATCTTTACTTTAACTGCTCAGTTTTACAGCTTTAAAGCAACTTTTTTTTATATCATGAGCAGAATTTCCTTAAGCACTGGAAATCTTTAAGCAGGGTCTTTCAGTGTAAAAGGACAAAAGGTTCTCTTGTTGAATAACACAGCAGGGCTGCAAAAAAAAAAAAGTTACATATTACAACATATGTTGTAATCATATCATGCAATCATAATACACATAAAACTACCTGTAGAACATTATCCGAGTTAAAAAAGCACTTCCAGAAGACAAAGACAATAGGTGTGCCACTGCTGGTTTGATCTGTGACCTACCATTTGTTTTTAAGCATAATACAAAGCCCGTGTCAAATGTCTGAAACACGCTCACCAGTAAAAACAGGGTGGTGGTGGTTGTGGTTAGTCCCGTTCCTGGAGCTCATGGTCCATGTTGTAAAACCTCTGAGGACTGAGACTCACTCTCACCAACAAGCCAACTTTTGTCCTCTCCCACCTTTCCCCCTCCTTCTTCCCTCCAGATGTGACTCATCTTGTTCACTAACGCTTTAATTCTTTACCGACATTTAGCCAGAAACTGGGTTATCTATAAGCTGGGCATTCCAGCTACAGCATGAGGAATATTAAAAAAATATATATATATATAACCAAATAACCAAAACCGTGAGTTGATTTATGAAATATGAAAATGGCACTTATTATGCCAGTATTTAATTTTAAACTGAATCGCTCTTTATTATTTAACTAATTTAAAATCAGCTTGGGGGCGTTCAGAGAGCCCAAATCACTTTGCTACAAAACTACATCTCCCACAATCCTTATGGTCACGCTCTCCTGCGAGGGCAACAAAAGTTTTCGTGTTAGGTCATGTTAAACTTGTTTTGACTGGGTTGTGTAAAAGGTTTATTATCACATTGTATGATTATAATTTATAGATCAAATACCTTCTCTTTAATCCACTTATGCGAAAAATAACAAACATTTGTGTGTTTTAGAGTACTTTAGTGTCACAGTGTTAGGTCATGGCTGGCCACGTACGTTTTAGCCGCTCGGCGAGGAATGGAGCTGGTAAACAGTTCTCCCCGGCGTGTCTTCAGTACTTCAGAGTAATTGTTCTCATTTTGAACCGTAAGCCGATTTTTGCGCCAGTAGCAGGATTTAACTTCCACCCAGCATGGATGAAAACACTTTGAAGCTGCTGGTGAAGTTCACTCAGGACGGACAGTTAGCCTCTCTGGAGAAACACATAACATTAGGCGGCTCGGCTGCGGCGCAAACTATCCGTAGCAAACACTACGGCAAGTCCGGAGACACCTTGCTGCACTACGCTGCTAGGCATGGACATT
The DNA here is from genome assembly GCF_007364275.1 of Archocentrus centrarchus. NCBI lineage: Eukaryota > Metazoa > Chordata > Actinopteri > Cichliformes > Cichlidae > Archocentrus > Archocentrus centrarchus. The sequence continues at coordinate 20,330,681 of NC_044368.1, read as the reverse complement.
TGGACATTGTGGAGTATCTAATAAAGCGGGTTGGCATGGATGTAGAGGTGTACAACAGCGACTACAAGAGGCCGCTGCACGAAGCTGCCTCCATGAGCAATAAAGAATGTGTAAGCTACCTGCTCCGGGAAGGTGCCAAGGTGGACAGCCTGAAGAAGGCTGACTGGTGAGGGGGAACCCTGCAATGTAAAATTAGACAAAAAAGCCATACTATGTGGTGTTGCTGAAAATCGAACTGTGGTCAGATGATAGCCAGCCCCCTTCGATAGCTCAGTTGGTAGAGCGGAGGACTGTAGAGGCTTGGTGCTGAAATCCTTAGGTCGCTGGTTCGAATCCGGCTCGAAGGAGCAACTTTTTAACTCACAATAAAACGATTTAAAATATATAAATATAACAGTAGCCAAATACACCTAGAATAATCTGTTTTACTTTCTTTAGTATTTCTTAATCAAAAGATAATGATAGTGGACAATTTAATTGTTTAATACTAAAGAAATTAAAAAGCTAACTAGACATTATTTCAAAATCAGACTTCAGTTGTAAGATTTGAAAGTCATGATAAATTTTAAATTACATATTTATATTGACTGTACTATTATCTGGCAAGCCCCCTTCAGAAGCTGAAAAAAGTACACCTGGAGTGCATTGATCAGGGTCATTTAAAATTAATATTACAAAAAAATAGTTTTTTCATAAACTATATTGAATATTATAAAATAATACAAATAGTATAATATGTATTCTATCATAGTAGAGCAAGCAACTGTTAAAAAAGATCCAAGTAAAGATCATTGTGATAGCATCAGCAAACTTGTTTTTGTTTATTTTTTCTTCATAAATAAGGTCCATGTTCACGCCATATTTTCCCCTGGTTATCCACGCCCCCTAGTGGCTTTACAGTTTATTTAGTCAGTACATTACCGGTCAAAGATTTGAAACACTCACCCATTCAGTGAATGAAAGAATGAATGGGTGAGCGCGTCCAAACTTTTGACTGGTACTGTATGTGAAAAATCTTTTACATACAATTTATGAATATGTCTGGCAATTGTTAGAGGAGGTGTACAGGGTGTACCCTGACTCTCGCCCTATGGCAGCTGGGATAGGCTCCAGCCCCCCTGCGACCCTGAACAGGATAAGCAGAAGAGCCTGGATGGATGGTTTGTCACAGCAGGTTCATGCTCTCTCTCTCAGGACTCCTCTGATGATGGCATGCACTCGGAGGAATCTGGACATCATCCAGGAGCTGCTTTGCCACGATGCCGACCTCGCACTGAAAAACAAGGACGGCTGGAACTCCTTCCACATCGCCTGCAGAGAAGGAGATCCTGTGGTCATACAGCACCTGCTACTTGTTGCACCAGACGTCTGGAGGACGGAGAGCAAGACACACAGGACGCCACTGCACACTGCAGGTGCGCTGATGTCTGTAGTTACAGCATGTGGAGATGTAATGAGTGAGTGATATTATATAACCTACGCTTTCTCTGTTCATCCAGCAATGCATGGGTGTGAGGAGGTTGTTAGGATCTTGCTGGACAGGTATGTTGGAATTGTATATATTTAAAGCCAGATTCAGTCAACCCTGCATGTTGTTTTTGACTTTTGGTGTCAGCATCTGCAGACCGGTTTTTAACATATGTCAATTTAAAATGTCCTAAAACAACATTCCCGGTATAGAAAACCATTTAAATGTGATTTAGAAGTTAAAGGGTAGATAAGTGTTGAAAATGAAAGTGAAACACTGAGTCCTTTTTTGACACTGAAAATTTCCACACTCTTAAATTTATGACTCCTTTTGGCTTGATGATGATTCCAAGTTCACAGATAACTTTGTCTGACAGATCTTCATATTTACTGGTATGTTTTCCAGATGTGGCTACACACCAGACAGCACTGACAGCTGTGGAGTCACTCCTTTCATGGATGCCATCAGGAATGGACACATTTCTGTGGCCAGGCTTCTTTTAGACAAGCACCAGGTGGAACAAAGCATTTCCCTGCAGTAATGTTTCTGCACTGACATAGTTATATGTACAGTCTCCACCTGACCTCAGTGTGTGTGTGTGTCGCAGGCGTCTCCAACAGCTGCCGACATACTCGGGGCTCAGCCGGTGCACCAGGTAGCCGTCACTGGCCAGGATGAGGCTCTGCGCTTTCTGGTGAAGGACTTGAATGTAGATGTGAACCAGAGGGCGACCAGCATCCAGCTCACTGCCCTGCATTACGCTGCAAAGGTTGGAGCAGTGATTTCAGCAGTCAAGTGGTTAACTGTTGAATGGAAGGAAAGTGAACCGTTAGCCATGTGTTTTGTGCTGGAACCAGGAAAAATGGGCAGCACAGGAACGTGACTTTGAAAAGGGCCAAAATGGAATGGCCTGGGAACTGTGTCAGGATCCCCAAAACAGCAGATATTGTGGTTTGTTGAAGTATGCAGTGGTTAACATCTGCTAACTGCAGATCCACAAATTGCAGTATTGCTTCAGGCAGCTCCCTGTGGTAGCTCAGTTGGAGGAGTCTAACAGTCGATGCAGAAATTCTTAGGTTGCTGGTTCAAATCTGGATCAATGGATTGACTGTTTTGTTCCCTAATGAGTACTACGTTAATCTTATTAGATGGTTCTGAAACTAAATCAAATTTTTTTTCATGCTATAGATTTAAACTTTGAAACAGTGAAAAATATTCTAACCTGGAATTCACTGTATTTAACATTTGCTGTAACTAATTTCCTTTATGCGTCCATGTGCATGTTAGTCTAAGATGTACCACCCAGCTGAACACTGCCTCAGACTAAGCAGTTGAAACCTGTTTAATGCACCCTGCCACACTGCAGCCATATTCAGAAATGATATGAACAGCTGAAGTGATAGATGGTGTGGTGAATGTTTGACAGGTAAAACAGCTGCAAGTGATCAATTGGTGAGACAGCTAAGTATAGACTGTAAATAGAAGATGGACATGGCCACTGGGGGTGTGGGTGGGGTGGGGTGGGGGGTGTCTTAAGGTGAAACACCACTGGGGTTCACTGGGTGCTGCTGCAGAACACTTCACACTCGGGCTTCTATTTTTCTCATTTTTAAATCATATTTTGCTCCTGATCAGTGTACAGGCAGCCCCTTTGAAAACAAATGCATCAATAAGTAGATATTAGGCCTCAAAGAGAAAGGTTTTTAAATGTTACCCAGAAATGATCAGAGCTACCAGACTTGAAGTGCATGATCTAGAATCAGAATACACTAATTCTAGACTACTCAGAACATTTCCAAAAACTCACTTACATGCATATGCGCTATGCATATGTTTATTTTGTTTTATATCTGCTCTAGATTACAAAGATTAATGGTAAGGGACTGTTAAAGCTGTTAAGTAAGCTCTGATGTTAGGCAAAAAGTTTGAATATGACCTTTTTTTTTTTTTCTTCAGACTGATTATACAAGATTTACATGCTAAACACATCAAGAACAAAGGCCTCGAGACAAGCCACAGATCAGGGATCCTTCTCTGAGTGACAGCACTAGCTCTACAGTTTGAAATCATTCATGTTTGTACGGATCTTTTTCAGGAGGGCCACACCTCCACTATAAAAACACTGGTGGAGCTGGGAGCTGATGCTCATGCTCGGGACAAAAAAGGAAGGACTGGTACGCAGGGATGTGTTCTGCACTTTGGCTGGCCTTCTTTTTATGTTTTTTATTTGTATATTAATACTTTAATGTTTTAAAGTCATTTTATATAACTGTGCACATTAAAGTGTGGAAAAAAAACCCCGAAACAATATGTAAGGTTCAGTTCATCAGAACTGTGTGCCTGAGTTTAACTTTTATAGACAAGACACAGACTGCATTAATTATTAAAATTATTTCACATTTTAATTAATTAATAATTCAAAGACTGAAAATATATGATCCTGTTTGTATATTTAAAGTATAAAAATATAATATAGTATTGCCATAGTTTAAAATGTAATATAAGGTCAATCAATCAGTCCCATCTTTTATGATCACATATTAATGCTTATAGAAGAATTTAAAGAATTATATTGCAGAGAGAGTCAGAATTGGAGAGTCATCTGCTAAGCTGCAGTGCATAAAATTAATGAAAAAGACTTGGATTCAGGAACAGAGTTAGTTTTCATTTTCATGTGGTGAAAACTCAATTAGTGGTTTGCTGCTTACTGCTCTCATATTCTCTTCTCCTCTCAGCTCTTCACATGGCAGGCATTGGGCAGCACGCAGAAGCAGCCCGGATGCTCCTGCAGCTCGGGCTCAAAGATTCCGAGGATCAATCTGGAACAACCGCAAGGCAGCTCTCCAGGAAACCTGATGTAGTACAAGTGTTTGAATGTAACCTGCCAGAGAAATCATAAACAATGCTGTTGTGACTCTAAACACACGTATTAGTGCTTCGTTCCTAATTTATTGAAATAAAAGAAAAGCTGAAAAATGTTGTGATTTAAATGAGTCTGCTCAGATTGTGTAGAGTAGAAGTTTAGACATGATTGGACATGCTAAAGGTAATCTCACTTTATCTGACTGTATTTTAATCTAACTGTAAACTTTGCAGCCTGCTGGGACAGCTCCTGGGAAGCCTGACACAAAACACAAATGAAGCTGTCATTATCAGTCACCACATCTGATAATATGCCATAATCTCCTTGGCTGTCTATTGTGTGTTGTACAAAAGTACTATGAGGGGGAAAAAAAAAAAAAACTAGTGAATGACTGTAAATGTGGATAAAATTAGTGTTTACTTGAATGGCTCCCAGAAACTTTGCTTTATAAAATGCCATGCAGTTATTGGCAAGTTGACTTTAAGCAGGTCTTCACACACTGATGTAGGACTTACTCAGAGACTTTCTGTTTGTCACTGGGTTTGCTAAACAGGTGCGCTGACCATACATCTAGTCCATTGTATATATAACGCACACACACACACACACACACATATTGCCAGAAGTATTTGCTCGTCTGCCTTCACACGGATATGAACTTGAGTAACATCTCATTCTTAATCCATAGGGTTTAATATGTCTTTGGCCCACCCTTTGCAGCTATAGCAGCTTCAGCTCTTCTGGGAAGGCTTTCCACAAGGTTTAGGAGTGTTTATGGGAATTTTTGACCATTCTTCCAGAAGCACATTTGTGAGGTCAGACGCTGATGTTGGACAAGGAAGGCCTGGCTCGCAGTCTCCACTCTTATTCATCCCAAAGGAGTTCTATCAGGTTGAGGTAAGGACTCTGTGCAGGCCAGTCAAGTTCTTCCACCAAACTGGCTTATCCATGTCTTTACAGTACCAGTCAAAAGAGTGTGTATATATACTGCTCAAAAAAAAATAAAGGGAACACTCAAATAACATCTTAGATCTGAATGAATGAAATATTCTCATTGAATACTTTGTTCTGTACAAAGTTGAATGTGCTGACAACAAAATCACACAAAAATCATCAATGGAAATCAAATTTATTAACCAATGGAGGCCTGGATTTGGAGTCACACACAAAATTAAAGTGGAAAAACACACTACAGGCTGATCCAACTTTGATGTAATGTCCTTAAAACAAGTCAAAATGAGGCTCAGTATTGTGTGTGGCCTCCACGTGCCTGTATGGCCTCCCTACAATGCCTGGGCATGCTCCTGATGGTCTCCTGAGGGATCTCCTCCCAGACCTGGACTAAAGCATCCACCAACTCCTGAACAGTCTGTGGTGCAATGTGACGTTGGTGGATGGAGCGAGACATGATGTCCCAGATGTGCTCAATTGGATTCAGGTCTGGGGAACAGGCGGACCAGTCCGTAGCTTCAGTGCCTTCATCTTGCAGGAACTGCTGACACACTCCAGCCACATGAGGTCTAGCATTGTCCTGCATTAGGAGGAACCCAGGGCCAACCACACCAGCATATGGTCTCACAAGGGGTCTCATCTCTGTACCTAATGGCAGTCATGCTACCTCTGGCGAGCACATGGAGGGCTGTGCGGCTCTCCAAAGAAATGCCACCACACACCATTACTGACCCACTGCCAAACCAGTCATGCTGAAGGATATTGCAGGCAGCAGATCGCTCTCCACGGCGTCTCCAGACTGTCACGTCTGTCACATGTGCTCAGTGTGAACCTGCTTTCATCTGTGAAGAGCACAGGGCACCAGTGGCGAATTTGCCAATCCTGGTGTTCTCTGGCAAATGCCAAGCGTCCTGCATGGTGTTGAGCTGTGAGCACAACCCCCATCTGTGGACGTCGGGCCCTCATACCATCCTCATGGAGTCAATTTCTAACCGTTTGTGCAGACACATGCACATTTGTGGCTTGCTGGAGGTCATTTTGCAGGGCTCTGGCAATGCTTTTCCTGTTCCTCCTTGTACAAAGGCGGAGGTAGCGGTCCTGCTGCAGGGTTGTTGCCCTCCTACAGCCTCCTCCACATCTCCTGGTGTACTGGCCTGTCTCCTGGTAGCGCCTCCAGCCTCTGGACACTACGCTGACAGACACAGCAAACCTTCTTGCCACAGCTTGCATCGATGAGCCATCCTGGATGAGCTGCACTACCTGAGCCACTTGTGTGGGTTGTAGAGTCCGTCTCATGCTACCACGAGTGTGAAAGCACCACCAACATTCAAAAGTGACCAAAACATCAGCCAGAAAACATAGGTACTGAGAAGTGGTCTGTGGTCCCCACTTGCAGAACCACTCCTTTATTGAGTGAGTCTTGCTAATTGCCAATAATTTCCACCTGTTATCTATTCCATTTACACAACAGCATGTGAAACTGATTGTCAATCAGTGTTGCTTCCTAAGTGGACAGTTTGATTTCACAGAAGTTTGATTTACTTGGCGTTATATTGTGTTGTTTAAGTGTTCCCTTTATTTTTTTTTGAGCAGTAAAATATATATATTATATATATATATATATAAAAATAAATAAATGTTGCTCATGCCATGCTCAACAGGCAAAGTTGCAAGCCATAAAAATGTCACAACCTCTGTAGATTTTGGTGACTATCATAAAAACTATCACAAAGAAAATGAAGCAACAGTATATATGTTCATTTTGCTAGTTTCTTTTTTTCCAGTTATGCACTGGGTAAAATATAATGTGAACTGACAGTATGTGTCAAATGTGTGTCAGAATTGGCGTAACTTGCTATAACTGTCAGGTAGAGCACAGAAGAGGTGCCTTGCTGGAACCCCAAGATGATTACCAGACAAAACAGCTCAAACAACAGTTACCATTAACTTCAATGATGGCATAGAAAAGGAAAACAGCAGTATATAAAGACTCATGCACGGATCCAGAAGTACAAACCTGAGCTTCCTTTTATCCTTATTGCATTTACTTAGTGAGCAAATAGCATTCGGATATATTTGATCTTCTCATGCTAAATGCCACTTGTGTAATCTTTAGATATAAAAATGTCACACTACCGTCCGGCCGTGCTAACGTGTCCCATTGTCTGTTTTTTTTTTTTTTAAGCTTTATTTATCGTCAAAGTGTCACAGTAACAGTAGTCATGAAAGAACAGTGTACAATAATAAACAAGGACATAAAATGAAAGAGGAATATAGTCATAAAATATAGAGATAGAAAACTGTCAAAACGAAACAGAAGCGGAAAAAATAAATAAATAAATAAAAAGAAATTACACAAATAAATGCGAGTTACAACAATAAGTTATAGTCTTTCCAAATACTTATTGTTTTTATAGCCTTTTTGTTAACTGAGTTTGAGATTGAGTCAAGCGTGTCCCATTGTCCCCCACATCTAACTTGCTGGGATCTCGTCACCTTACCTGGTCCCTCTGTGTTATGACTGCATTATTGCACCTGTGCTTTGTGAACTAACACGTCTACAGGGTATTCAGTTATAGACACTCCTTCACGCCTCTTCCTGCAGTGACTGACTGACAGGCTCAGAAGCCCCGCCCCGGAGGCGCCTGACTCTGAGCCGCAGCCCCTTCTCACTTGTAGCCCCACAGATCTCCATTTTCTTCTTTCCTCATATTCCGGAGCGGAAGAGCAAAGACTTGGAAAAAATGGATGAAGAATACGATGTTATCGTTCTGGGGACCGGGCTTACGGTGAGAGAGAATAAAACAATGCGATACAGCGTGGGCGTGATTTGCAACCTGTTACCAGCACGGTTAACGCTTGGCAGAGACAACAGGGCCTAATAAGCAGGGTTAACGCTAAGTAGCTAGCTTAGCCGCTAACCGAGTGTGAGCGTTTACATGTTAGGTAATGGAAACTAAATGAAGGAGCTAACGCTAACTATTAGCGCCATGCTATCTGCAGCTTCTATTAGTGCCTGAACAAGATTAACGATAGCAACTGTTAACGACCTCGAGATAAGTTAAAACTCTCAAGCTGTTTGTATGTTCAAGAAGTATTGACGCTTGAGTTTAATTATTGCAGTAATTGCTTGGATATGCAGAAATTGGGCGCCAATTTAGGCAGCATTTCTCAGTCAAGATAAGATTAGACTGCTGATGAGCAGTTCGTTAACGTTAGCTGACCTACATTAAGCTAATTTATTAGCCTCCTAACGACAGAGTAAAGTCCTGTTGTAGCGGTGTCATCAAATTTATCCCAGTGGGGCGAAACTGTACCAAACGCCGCTTGTCTGCTGAAAGTATCGCAGACTAGCTATCTCGAGTTTTCTTTTAGCGCCGTTCTGTATGGTCCCCTCGACAGCCTGGACAGTAAAAGTGAGTCGTGTACAAACTCAGCAGCAGTGTCCTGAAATCTCAGGACATTCTTGAAAAGACATTTATCAAAGAGCCGCAGAATTGCTTTAGTATGTGTTCATACAGTTGTGGTTGCAAACTTTACCAGGAGGTTGTTCACCTCCCATTTTAAGTTAAACCTGAACTGTTTTTAAGTGCGCCAAAAAACCCTAAAGTAGTGGATTCAGTAGTGTGAGAACCTGTGTAAGCTTTGTTTTCCCGGAAAATCTTACCATACCATAGCCTTCTAAAGAAACTCATTCTACCGACACACTTCCTGACTTGCTTTCAGTTTTATGTTGCTAAAACATGTCTTGAAAACCCGTGGTCAGCCTGGGGCTTAATTGCAAGCCAACAGGCTGCTTGTGTCATCATCACCACATGTACAGTAACATTAATTTATGACAGCAAGCATTAAGTTGCGTCAGTCGAGAGCTTCATGCTGAACAGACAGGGCCAGTTGGGCAGGCACATACAGGGTTAAATTGGGTGGACTCATTCTGGGTGTGGTTCCAACAAGGCAGAGGAACTGAAAGTATACTGCAAGTACACTGGAAGCCAGTTTAGTGAGAGCTGGTTGACAACTAGCCAAAACAGACCTGCAGACCTAAAGGCTGAGGTGGCAAAGTGTTTTACATGGATTTAGTTCTGTCTTGCAAATAAATTACTTCACTTCTGTATTCTGCCACCTTCCCCTTCTCTTTTTCTGCTACACACAAAGGCACTGCTTTGTTTACTAGTAGGTTATGGAGGTGACTGGCCAAACTTTAATACATTATTTTATTTTTACATTTTTTTTTCTTTATGTACACGGGAATTAGTTGTCATAAATGTACAGTGTAGTGTACTTTGCCCCATGTGTTGTAAATGGAAATTGTTAGACTTGTTTGTATCCCTTCTAGGATTTTGAGTGGTTTAATAGGCTGGGGGGATGGGGTTCCCCATCTGTCCACTAATGACACATTATAGAAGAGTGGCTTGGCACAAGATGTCAAACTGGACCTAAGGATGGCCTGGTTCACATTATGATGCTGGTAGTTGGAGTAAGCAGCTTTTAGCCTCCATACAGGAGAAGCAAGTAGGGGAGCGTTTAGTGGTTGAGAAACATACAGATATTGTTGGGACATTAAATGGCATGACAATTTCATATCACGATTATTCTTAATATTTTCACAGTGGTGTTAAAAATATGTAGCAAGAAAAATGCATACCCTGAAATCAAGCATCAGTTAATTTGGCTGCTGGATTTTAAATGCAAAAAATATGTTAGCTGACTAAGCCAAAGAGATTAACAGCTTCTCATTGTTTCCATATTGGGCCAGGCAACTGTCAAACAAAGAAATTATACCATATGTTAGACACCTCTGGTGTGGCGTGTAGTCTGTTTATAACATTGCAATCACGAAACCACAGTTAAGTATGTTTAACAGGCCAATTATCGTAAAGAAATGTAAAACATAAATTGTGCATTTATAAATGTACACAGCATGGGTGAAGGTAACCAATGCCCTAATGACCCCTGGCCAGTTTAAGCAAAACTATATTAGCAAACTATAGTAGCACTTTTCTACTCCAGCCGAGCACTCAAAGAGCTTTATACAACAGGTTTGAATTTACCCATTCACAAGCATTCATACAAGCACTTCCTTCTACAGTTAAGTGCTTACCATCTAACATTCATACCCCAGTGGTTACATTGGCGCACAACTTGGGGTTTGGTATCTCGTGCAAGGATACTTTGGCATGCAGACTGTAGCAGCCAGAGATTGAACCGCCAACCTTCTGATTTGTAGATGACCTGCTCTACATAGCCACGTGTAAAAGAATGTGTGAGCTAATGAGGTAGTAAAAATACAATAATATTTAGCGCCTGGCTATTGGATGGCTGCTTGATGGCATAGATGCTTGCTAGTGCTAATAGCTATGCCCACTTGCTAATTGTGGTAATAGCAAACGGCTCCGATAGCGGACTGGTGAAGCATTCCAGCTTATGTTTGGGAGCTTTATGTTAAAACAGGATTTTACTATCAAGTAGTTGTGCCAAAGAAGTTAATGCTCAAAATATAAGCTTTACATAGATATTTTAGAGTTGTGGTACTCTTACACAAAACACAAGATTGAGTCTTCAAAAAGAAAAGGAACAACAAAATTTCTCTGTGACATTATGACTACAGAAAACTTTAACGGTGACATATGATGGAACATGAGACTCCACTTATAAAAAGGAGCTTAGAAGTTACAGTTAAAGAATTTGAGGCACTCTGCTGATAATGAGTCCAGTAAAATGGGAGAAGTGATGTAATCGATAAGGGATCCTCAGGCTGAAGTCCTGGAGGCTAAGACACTCAAAAAGACGATGAAATTAAGGCAAGAAGAGGCCAAGAGGGAGGATGCTGACTTGGATAAAGCAGCCAGGGGATATGACCAGCACCTGCCGTGAACTGGCTGTGCTCTGGAAAAAAAAGCTGGAAACTCATGGTGTGGAGGAGAAGATAAGTTGAAGGATTAGAAGACCTCTCATCTGCTGTGAGGAGTACAAGATGAGACAAAGCTACTGAACACAAAACCAGGAAACTGATTCTGCAAAGAAGGAAGCAACAAACAAAGCTGGGATGACTTAATGGAAAAGGAAATTGAAAAAGAAACACGTGTCAAGTGTGAAAACGATGGCCTTAAATATACTAGAATTTCAAGTTTCACTGCTGAGAGTTGTTTAAATATTTAATAATCCAAAAACCAAAGATGAACTATTAAGGTAGCTTGTGGTTGAAAAGCTTCAGGCCACGATGTGCCAGCGTTACTCTTCCTTTAATTGGCCAGTTTTTGGTTAGATCATAGCTGTCAGTAGTGTGTGTAGAAGTTTGAGAATTTTCTCATCAAGTGATTATTAAAGAATTACAAAAACATACAAAAATGTAAAGATGCATTACAAACTTTTTGTGAAGCATGTACTGCTATAAAATGCTGTCATAAAAGGAAAATTCCTGTGGATCTAGCACATTCCATTCTAATTTTATAAGCTCATCACATGTTTTGGATGTAGTGCTTTAATCTGTGCATAACTGAGGGGACGTAAACTGCACAGTACAGTTTAATGCTATAGAGATTTTTTTTAAGTAAACACATTGGTTGCACATTGTGGTAGTGAAAGATGTCTGTGACAAATTTCCAAGCTGATGTCTTGTTTTGTTCAACTGGCGACTCGTTAAATGTCACATGAAATGGAGAAAAGCAACAGATGACATATAAACACCCAAGTGGGCATCAATCACACTTATCCTTTCAGTTTTATACTTAAGTTCCATATCTGATATAAAATTTGTAGATCTTCAGTTAATTTCTCTGTGTAATTGGTAAGTTAAAATTGAGGTTATATTTGAAACACTTGAGAGCTCTGACTGATGTTCCATCATGTGATTGTGCAGAAAGCCATCCAGGTTTGGTCTTCAGGCCGCTGTATGAACTTTATTGCCCTTAACTCCTCTTCCCCTTCTGATGTTTATGGGTTTCATGTGTTAAATATTGAACTGGAACTTTGGCACTGCTTCTGTTGCTTTATATTGGCTTAATTTTCTGCCTGACTGTACAGTGAATTGGTGTGACCCTTATGAACACACTGCTAATGATAACTAGGCTTCCTCCAGACATCTGTCAAAGTCAGCATTTATGCAGGCAGCAGCAGGTTGGCTTCAGTCACGTGACCTCAGAGGAGTGACAGTGACACTTTAGATCGGCTCTCTGGCTCGTGTGTAGCATGTGTGTCTGCACAACCTTTAAGTCGGGCACATTGCAGGATCACGCAGTAGGCGAAACATTGAGCGGTTGTCATGATCCAGTTTCACTGTAGCAAATGATATTTTGGGATGGCATCTTTTACAGAAAGGTGTTTCCCCTACTATTTCTTTGACAAAAGAGGGCAGTGTAGCAATCCTGGCCTAATTTCTTTCCCCTTCTGTATGAACAAGTGGGATAAATGCACACTTGCAATGAAGTTAGAGGTGTTAAAGTTTCAGTTCCTCCAGTGGATTAAAGTCCAGCAGTTTTCTTGGTCTGAGTTGAACACCCCCACCTTTTGTTTGTTTTTTCTTCTTCTTCTCAAGGTATTTCTTACATATAAATACAACTTGAATGATCAGGGTTATCATTTAGTAGGTTTTTATATTTATTCATTATTTGTATCTAATTCAGTTTAGTTTCCAGAGTGGGTTTACATGTTTCAGACTTTTTTTTTTCTTTTTTTTTATAGCACAACATTGATTTTTCATTTAGTTTTTATTTTTGTCCTAAGGTGTAGTTTTTCTGTTTCACCTACATTTTTTTTAAATTATTTTAATTTATTGTAACTGATTTTCATGAGAGCGGAGTGGTATACCAGTTAGTATTGTCTTCTCTCTAATGGGACAGCTGCTCTGAGAGTTGACAGGCTGTGTTTAGAAGTGACTGTAAGCATTCACCTTTTTTTTTGGCCACAGGAAGTGAGAGTAGGTGACATAACTCAGTGCTGCCTTTGTTTGTTTTGTGAGAAACAAGTTCTTCCACATACTCCTGAACATAACCTTTCATTCAATAGTACAACTTTCTTTAGAGTAAAATCGAGTCACATGTTGCTCACATCATTAGCCTAGCTTCTACAAACCCTCTGCTGTAATCATATTTCATATATCACATCCAAGCTTCTGAAGCTTAGAGGAAGCAGCAGTCATAAACATGTCTGGCCTGAGCCATTCATGGCAGCAACACTGCTGCTTCAATTCATAAAAAGTGAAGATTTAAAGTCATGTAAACAGTGAAATGTGGTACATGCACAAATAGCCCAGTCATGTAGTGAATTACAGCAACAAAAGTGTTGCCCTTTTTTAAGTTTAAAAAAAAAAAAAGCCAGTCTTTAACTGTGTGTTAATATTAAGACCTGAGTTATTTCACACATCGCACTGACTGTTGCTAAAAGTATTGAGACTGACCAGAAGTGATGGGAGGGAAAAAGACATGCAAAAGGTTAGCTGCTGAATCAGGGATGTTATACTTGCTTGGTATGTATTACCATCGTGATGCAAGTGTAAATCAGGTGGTTTTAAAAGACCAGGGTGGTGTAACGGCATAGACGGAAGTCAGTGTTTTTGCATATCTACAAACAAAACAGCACATACTGGACTGCAGTAAACTTGGTACCAACCTGTACTCTAACTAAAGCAGTGTGTGAAGTAATGCTTCAGTGGAAACATTTGTTAATCATTTGCATCAGGGAAGCTGAACCTGTTAAATGTCAAGTAAATAAATTTTTATTACTTTTTGGTTTTTTTTTGTTTTTTAAAGCATGCAGTGACTTTGCTATTATCCATAATGGTATGAGTCTCCCTTTCTGTACTGGTCAGTCCTATGATCTGATCCACCAGGGCCAACATGCAGTCAACACCGGTGAAGACTGGAAGCATTTCTCTGAAAATGGCTGATACACTGAAGTAGATTGACAGTCAGTGTTTATTGTATTCATTAAATGTCACAAAACAGATTTTTGAGCACATCTTCCTCATTTATAATATAAACACAGAAGATGTTTGTTGCTTATGTTGACACAGGCAGACTAAAGGGTAGGTTATATTTGGTAAATCACAACTGAGTAGAGACATGCAAGAATTGCATGCTGTTGACCTGGGTCTAACTCATCTTCTGTATTTTTTTCTCTCCCCCAACAGGAATGCATTTTATCAGGTATCATGTCAGTGAATGGGAAAAAGGTTCTGCACATGGATCGCAACTCCTACTATGGAGGTGAGAGCGCCTCCATCACACCTCTTGAAGACGTAAGTTGACTTCTGACTCCCCTGATTTGCCTGTATTATCCTGTGGAAGTTAATTTGATTCCCTGCAATGAACAAAAAAAGAGTGGCGCAAGATGTGGAATTATGATAAACACTTTCTTTGTATTTTATGGCTAATGATGGCTCTTATATCCAGCAGGATTGATGATAGAATTAACCTGTTCTGAAAGTAGGAATGATTTAGTAAATTAAGCTGCTCTGTGAAAGTGGAAGCTGTTGGCTGAGAGTCAGGTCTGGTCGTGTGTCTCACTACAGCTCTACAAGCGCTTCAACATTCCCGGCAGCCCTCCTGAGTCGATGGGAAAAGGCCGGGATTGGAATGTGGACCTTGTCCCTAAATTCCTCATGGCCAATGGTATAGTTTTCCTGACCTTTATTGTACACAGAAACTATATAATCTTAAATGGGCAAAGATTTCAAGGACGTTAAGTGATAATGATAAAGGTTTCTGTAAATGAAAGTAGTGCTGATGTTTGTGTCCCTTTGTTGCAGGTCAACTGGTCCGCATGCTGCTGATCACGCAGGTGACTCGCTACCTGGATTTCAAAGTGGTTGAAGGCAGTTTTGTGTACAAGAAGCCCAAAATCCACAAGGTTCCCTCTACTGAGACTGAGGCTCTTGCATCCAGTAGGTCTTGTTAAATACTGAACAGTTTGGTGGAAAGCTTTCTTTTCACTCATGCTTTGCTCTAATTATGGATTTACTCACTGTTCAAACTCGTTGTCACTCAAAGGTCTGATGGGGCTGTTTGAGAAGCGGCGCTTCAGAAAGTTCCTGGTGTTCATTGCTAACTTTGATGAGAATGACCCCAAGACTATGGAAGGTGTCGACCCAAAAAAGACGACAATGAGGGAAATATACAAGAAGTTTGACCTGGGCCAGGAGGTCATTGACTTCACCGGTCATTCTCTTGCACTCTACCGCACAGATGAGTTAGTAGTCGTGTCTTATTTTAACATTGCCTTTAATTGCACATGATTATGATGCCCTTCATCTTGTGAAATTGTGCAATTTGTAGTGTTTTAAGTTGTCCTTATATTTCTGGATTTAGTTACCTGGATCAACCCTGCATGGAGGCAATAAACAGGATAAAGCTTTACAGCGAGTCTTTGGCCCGATACGGCAAGAGCCCGTACCTCTACCCACTCTACGGCCTGGGAGAACTGCCACAAGGCTTTGCCAGGTAGGGGACACTTTCCACTGTTACACATATGTGATGATTTTTTAAATTATTTTTTAAATTAATTAATTAATTTTTTGTAACAAAAATAATCACAAGGATATTGAACTGGATGGAAATTCTTAAAGTTATGTAGTTTATGATATAAGGGTTGGGTGGTCTGCGCCATAGTCTGACAACCTCCTCCTTTTGGGATCAGTCGGAGGCACTTTTGCTTGTTATATGAATGTGTAAAGTACTAACATCCTGAACTGTGACCCGCAAGTGTGTAAAATCATGTTGATTTCAGTGTGAATGCTGGTGCTGAGCATTAGCATAAGTTTTGACTGAAGTGTGAATTTATTCTAGGTTGAGTGCCATCTATGGTGGGACATACATGTTGAACAAGCCAATCGAAGAGATTGTGGTGGAGAACGGGAAGGTGGTGGGAGTGAAGTCTGAGGGGGAGGTGAGTAACCTAACTTCTATGTTCGCATTTAAAAAGTAGATTACAGCTGTTGACACCCTACAGGGCGCAGTAGTGTCTGACAGGTCTGTCTTCCTTTTTGTTGTGTTGACTTTGATATATGAGTGGTACCCAGATTGTGATATATTCCTCTGATGGAGAACTCACAGTGACTGTGTCAGTAGTTGCTGGCTGTTGGACTTACGGTGGCCAGTTGGAAAATATAATCACGTTTACCAATTCTAATACAGTAGGAGGAGCAAAATGTGCTTACAGGTGCCCTTTGGTGTTGTCCACTCCTTTGACCCCTTGACTATGTTTGCCAATCACAGATTGCAAGGTGCAAGCAGCTGATCTGTGACCCCAGCTACGTTATGGATCATGTCAACAAAGTGGGTCAAGTGATCAGAGCCATCTGCATCTTGAGTCATCCCATAGCCAACACTGGCGATGTAAACTCATGCCAGATCATCATCCCCCAGAATCAGGTCAACAGGAAGCATGGTGAGGGATTTAGTGATAGAAGCATGGTGAATGGCCTAAATAAGGCTTTAAAATGAGTCAGTTGTCAAAAACATGAGGTGTTGTTTTGGTATTTATGTGGCTGGCTTGACTTTAATGGACTTTCTTCATACTGTAAGTGTATAGAGCAGTGAGAACTGTAGGGTATGAAATGTCTTACATCAAAAGTTAAGATCTGGCATGAAATGACAATATTTAATCTTCTCTGCAATCAAATTGCCAGACATTAATTTCAGTTTTTCTTTTTCCAGACATCTATGTTTGTATGATCTCCTTTGCTCACAATGTGGCTGCACAGGGTAAATATATCGCCATCGTTAGCACCACAGCGGAGACAGCTGACCCAGAGAAAGAAATCAAACCAGCCCTGGACTTACTGGAGCCCATCGAGCAGAAGTTTGTCAGCATTAGTGACCAGTATGCACCCACTGACTTGGGCACTGAAAGTCAGGTATGATCAGCAGAATAAGATGAAATATTGGTTGTACTGCATGCTTTTACAGTGTGCTGCTATTGCCACAGTTTGCATTCTTGACAGTGACCTCTTTAACATGACCTCTCACTATGACCTCCTGAGGGAGGATAGATTCAGTCAGCAGGCCTCTCCTTTTTTAGATTCAAGATTTTTAGATTCAGGTGTAATGGTATCTGAGCATGCATTGCAGCTCAGTGTCTGCATTTGAATGAAGCTGGTTTGTTTGAGAAACAAATGTCACTGTCTTAATGGGAACAAAGTACAGGGCTGAATGTGGATTGAAATCTCAACCATGGACTGCAGTCTCCCCAGTTTTCAGCGTTCCACATAAATCTCTGTATATTTTCTTTCTTTTCTGGACACTGCTCAGTGTCTGTGGGCCAAATACCCACAGAAACAAGAAAATGTCAGTGGCAGAATTTTTCATAAATGCATCCCTATCTTCACCTATATTGCCAACCAAGTATATCAATCTGAACTTCAAAAAGGTGGTTTGTATTTTGCATGTTGGTCTAACATGTGCACAGTGGAGCAGCTGGGAGTGGATGTCCCAGTCACATCAGAATAGAAATGTAAAAAAGGGTGGATTTATTTTTATAGAAATGCCACCACTGACGAGGCTGCTCAAATCAAGAGGTTAAATGGACAGACCGGCCTGAATGAAATCATTCAGGATTGGAGTGTGTTTTTTTATCAGGCAGGTTTAATTGGAAATTAAATTTTTAGCACAGGTAAAATCAGCGAAGATAAGTTGGAGATGACAACTGCAAAGCCGTGCTTTCAGCAGACTTTCTCAGTATAGTAGACATCAGCTCTGTCCAAATTCAGCTCCATTTTATCCTCTTGCCAGTAGCTGTAGGTAGTACATCTGGCCATAACACAAAAACACATCAACAAATTTTAGTATTAAGTGTCTAGGACATCACTGCAAAGTACACATATGTATGCACTGAAGTTTTCTTTTATTTGCTTGGTGGGGTTTTTACACGAGGTTCAGTCACTTTTGGAGTAACTGAAATTGTCGTTGGTGATTACAAACAGTAACAAGGTTTATGTAGCTGCTGAAACCTGCTCAGTGGCCACAGATTAAAATTATACTTGCTGCTATGATGCATAAAGTGACTTTTTTTGCAACCAGTAAATTTGCAGTGCACACAGTTAAAAATTGAAAGAGCATACTGTGCTGTCTTGTTGTCATCTTCTGAACAGGGAAGGGTGAGCACAGTGGGGGTTGCTTTTATTTCTTGGAGAGTTTATTTTTTCCCCTCAGCCTACTTTGTATATAATTGCTTTGCATTTTTGTGTCTTGCATTTTCTCTGTTTTGCTTGAGCTTTTTCTAAGAATTAAACTCTACCTGACCTTGACTGCTATTTGTATGCACTTAAGGAATACTTATATTTGGACTTTTGTTCCCCATCTAGATCTTCATCTCTCGGTCGTATGATGCAACAACTCACTTTGAGACCACTTGTGACGACATCAAGGACATCTACAAGAGGATGACAGGCTCAGAGTTTGACTTTGCTGAGATGGAGCGCAAGAAGAAAGACACCTTTGGTGATGATGATTCATAGAGGCAACCGGTCCACAACACTCTGATAATCAAAGACAACGGAAATCTTACAAAAAAAAAAAAAAATAGAAAACCTACATAAATATGTAAACACCAGTGGGCTGGCTGATTATTCAAGTACAGTTTGCCCATTGAGGAAGTTCATGATACATTTAGAGAGATGATATAGTTTTGTTGGATAGGGTTCAGGGAGGGAACTATGCTTCTTCAGATCATTCAGGTGGGTGTTGCACTAATATTGGTTATGCTTAACAGACAGTTAATACCCAACATTTTTCTAATTCATCTAAAGGTGATGCATAGTCCAAAGATGCCAAATGAAATGATGATTCATAATCAACAGTATCTGGAAAAGGTGTACACTATATACTCAGCTGATACTTTGTTTGCAGGTATTCTTTTTCATGTCAGGTCAAGTGAATTGTGGCTTGGCATTGTGCGTCTCTATTAAATTGTGGTGTGCTGAGCTGAGTGTTCCTTGCAGGATATGGCAATTCTTACACTTTAAGGCCCAGCAACAGCAGACAGACCTGGAAGGTGACACCTCAGCCCCCACATCATATGGTCCGGATTTGTAAAACAGTGGTTTAGTGGTGTATGGGCTAGGGTTTTTTTTTTTTTTTTTTAAACCCCATAATTTTGTTTTTCTAATACAGCCAGACAGCATACTGTAAGTACTGTAGCTCAGCATAAACTACCTGAACCATTTTTCAACAGCTTGAGTTACTGTAATGCATCAGAGGAAATGTATTAGTTCCTGTATTATGCAAAATGATTGAAGACCCAAGCATTAATGGCAGATTGGTGACACGTGTAATTGCTTAAGACGGACCAAATGTGTACTGCAGCAGTATTGAACTGATGGGAGCCCTGTGATATCTTGTGTTTTGAACAACTGTTAAAAAAAGAAAAAAAATCTTGGGCTCAAATGATTTCTGTACTGCAAAGTTTAAAAAAAAAAAGAAAAACTTTGTCAAAATCCAAAGCTGTGTGTGATTTATTTTTAATTTTTAAAATATTTATATGTTGCAACAGTGTTTCTAATGCCTGTTTCAATGTGCACAATACCAGCCCAATTATGTCCTTATCCAGACGACATGGGCCATCTCTTTGGGTTGTGAATGATAGTCCATCACAGTGTGTCATAATGGATGAAAACTGATGTTGAGGGTGGAATATGAGGATACTGCCTAAGACACTGTATTCATGTATGGATGCAATGCACGCAAACGCTTATTAATACTAAGTAACAAAAACTCAAGCATAAGCTTCTTGGACACTACCACACAGCAAGTTGTATTGCCAGATGATTTCATTGAAAACCATCAAAAGGCATCAATAGTACAAACATGCTTACTTTAAGCCTTAAAGTAATTTAAGCCCCATCAACTAGGGGTCAAAATGCGTTTGGGACCATTCTGTAAACATGCTTTTTAAAGCTGTAAAACATGACGATTGCTTCGATTTTGAAGGTATGCTCGCGTGGCAAATCCCGGAAATGGGTTTTGACATTTCCTCATTCGCTTTCTTTTTTTGGCCTGACGGCTTTTGCAGTGTGTTTTTGAGACAGTTGTTTTCTAAACTACGATTCCCATAATCCAGTGCTGGCTCTACGTTGGACCCTTAGGTTATTGCTAATGTTTTGAGTCAGCTATCTGCAGCGTGTTACATGTTTCCGTCGTTGTTAACCGGTAAAAATGGAAGTGACAGCAGCCCGCCGCTCGTTTCTTTGCGATATCGGTAAGCACCGTCAGCAGTTTTAAAAAAAGGCCTTACAATCCAGCTTACTTCTATGAGAGCGCCAGGAAAGGCAGTGTTGGTTGACGTCTGGTTATAAAACCCTGTGCTTGTGTTCCCTACATACCCAGTTTGCTAAAAGCGGGCTAATGTAGAGGCAGAGTAATTTAAAAAATTATTTCTTGTATTTCTTCTTCTATTTTTCTTGTACCAAGAGAGCAAACGCATTTATTAGAAATATAAAGTTTTCAACCCGTTACACAAAGTCACTTATTTGTAGATACTGCTTAGTACCTAGCTCATAGCTAGGTAACGCAGTCACTGCTACCAGTAATAATAATTCAACAGCTGGCATCGAAGTTGTAATTTTTTCCCTCTACGGGTTAAAAAAAATCATAAAAAGCTAAAAAAAAAAAAGGGACAAAATACTAAAAGAATACAGCTCGAGTTTACGCACTAAACGGATGAAAAATACTTTTATGGAGTTTATTAAAAACTTTTGAAGGGAGAATTTTGCAATTATTTCTATAATAAATATAGATATTGCTCTTGTTATATATTTGACAGATCTTTATTACATCAGACACTTTGGCTTAACATTGACAGAGACCGCAGAGGTATTGATGATGGTATTAACGTGTTCCATTTGGGGGAGCCCAGTATCGCTATTACTGGGTTTACACATATCGGGACTGAGCCTTGGTTAATTTCACCTGTGCTTTTCCTGTTGTTGTGTGTGTGTAAGGCTTCTGGGCAGACCGCACTGCTCTGCATGAAGCTGCGTCCCATGGTAGGGCTCTGCAGTTGAAGCAGCTGATAGAAAGTGGAGCCTGTGTCAACATGGTGACTGTGGATAACATCACTCCGCTACATGAAGCCTGCATACAGGCTCATCCAAACTGTGCTCGCCTGCTGCTGGAGGCTGGAGCCCAGGTGAGGCAGAGCTTCATCGCTCTACAAACCTGACTTGTGTAGAGTCTTGGAGTGGGACACCTTAACATAACAGGTACAAAGTGATGCAGTCTGGTGCACATGAAATTTGTGAATCAGCAAGAGTCAGTAGCTCTCTGACAGCCTCATAAAAAATAAGTACTATTTATATTTGTGCAGATATTAACTAGGGGCCCTTTGCGGTCTTTGTGGGCTCTGGGCCGGGTCCTTCGCAGGATGCGGCCCCTGAATTTGGACAATGTGCGTCGATATAATCTGTATGCCGGGAACTCGTGCACTAAGAAACGTTCCACGGTGCAAAGTGCGTTAAAATTTTTAATTCGTTAATTTCTCTGTAATTAATTAATTGAAATTAACGCGTTAAGGTCCCAGCCCTAATAATGTGTACACATAAGTAGTATATACTGGCACTTTTTTTGATTGACAGGTAACAGGTGGGGGTCAAAGGTCATGCGCGTACATGAGAGTCCTCGTGCGCGTGCGTGTGATCGTGCGTGTTCGAATGATTTATGACTTTGACATGTGTCTCCTCCTAGTGGGATGTGGTTTAAGTTAGGGGTGTGTATATAAGATTCGACCGTACCTCATTTCATCATCGGTCTTCACCAGCAACGCATCTCCGACCTGGTTTTTTACGCCAACACCACTCACCTCTTTGGAGAGAATTTGTACCACCTAACGGTTCAGCCATCATCCATCCATCTAAACAGCCATGACGTCCTTCAACCCACTTGCTGGAGTGAACCCGTCTGACCCTTTTGGAATCAGGACCGAATTCGGAGGTACGTCATCAGATGTGCAGATTGATGGTCGTCCGCACAAAAAGAAGTATGATTGTAAAATAGGTTTTATCTTGGGCTGGTTGGAGGGGTTGGATCACTGTGGTGAGTCCGGTTAGAACTCCAGAAAAGAGTAGAGTCGCACTCCCGTGGGTTCAGTAACGTGAATTTACTGCTTATTCTTTACGGTACAGGAACTGGATGTGTGTGGTTCTAAAACAGATAACAAATAATGTGACAACAGTGTCTAAATAATGCCAGATAACTGAAATACTATCACAATGACACTCTTCATGACTGCAACATTAATGTTTCTCAATACACTGGGTTTACAAAAGTACAACACACGGAACTCACGTAGATAGCACTTACTAAATGCGCATGCAAACAGAGCATGATATCAATTAAGGGTGAAACATGTATATTTTGATAAATAAACTAGGTCATTTACTGTTAACATCACTTACTTGTATTTTCACGCACACAACTCAAACTGGGGTGGCTAGCAAACTCTAAACAACAAATAATTCCACCAACTTCAGACTGTAAACTCTGGTTCAGCTCCTCTCCCCTCTCTGCCATTCCTTGTCTGCATGCTGCACACTGGTGGTCTAAGCTCCGCCCCCCCCCTTAAAGGGCCAGCATGACAGTTCCTTTTAGGCAGCCTTTTCCACAGCCGCCCCCGTATTCGCCTGTGAATACGAACAACCAAGAAAAGGCTGAGTAAAGGGGAGGGCGATCAATCATCCTTTGGCAAGGTGGGTAGGCTGACAAGTCGTGCCACGGGTCGCACGTAGGTTCTTCCCTTTACAGTCACTTCAGCTGATCTGATCCGGGTATCTGATCCAGAAAAAACTTGGGAGACTTTCCCCACAGGCCAAAGGGCCCGCGGGAGCTGGTTGTCCACTATCATGACAACATCTCCTATTTGTAGATTGGCTGATTCTGTCTGCCACTTCTGGCGGGCTTGGAGTCCTGGCAGGTAATGCCTCAGGAAAGTTCGCCAGAAATGGTCAGCTAGAATTTGGCTGTGTCTCCATCTTCGCCGCCCAAGAATATCTGGGCCATCATAGATGACTTGCGGCAACGAGGCATCCCGCCGCCCCATGAGGAGATAGTTGGGGGTAACAGGGTCAGGATCTGCTACCTCAGATGAAGTGTAGCCCAGGGGTTTTGAATTGAGTATCCCCTCAATTTCAATCAGAACTGTGCGAAACACCTCCTCAGTGATGGTTTGGGCTCCAATGATGACTTGAAGAGCAGTCTTTAGCGAGCGGATTTCCCGCTCCCAGCAACCTCCGAAGTGTGGGGATCCAGGAGGATTGAAGGCAAACTTGATTTGTTGGCAAGCTAGTTGCTCTTTGAGGTTAGGGTGAAGTTGTTGAAATGCCTCCTGCAGCTCACGTTCTCCTCCTCGGAAGTTTGTCCCCTGGTCACAGAGAATCTCTTTGGGTTTGCCACGCCTGGCTATAAAGCGTCTCAGAGCCATTAAAAATGCGTCTGTGTCCATACTGGGGATCAAGTCAAGGTGGACTGCCCTGGTGGTTAAGCATTTAAACAATATCCCCCACCTTTTCTCGTTACTGCGTCGGATTCTGATGGTATATGGCCCAAAGCAATCCACACCTGTGGAATAGAATGCCGGCTTGAACAGGCGCAGTCTGGCTGGAGGGAGGTCTGCCATCCTGGGTGGATTGGGGTGACCTTTCCACCTCTTGCACTCAACACAGGATCTTTGATGGCGGCGTACTGCTTCACGGCCACGTAACACCCAGTATCTTCTCCTGATCTCAGCAAACACCCTTTCTGGCCCGGGATGCTGGAGCTTCCCATCATGATCCTGTATAATGAGTTGGGTCAGTGCGTGTCGGGGGTCCAGAACAATGGGGTGGACTTCATCTACAGCCAGGTCGGGATTGCGGCGTAAACGGCCTCCTACTCTGATGAGCCCTGTTCTCTCATCAAACTCCGGTGCAAGTAGAAGAAGGCGACTGGATTTGGCAATGGGTTTGCCTGCCTTTAACTGGGTGATTTCCTCTGGGAATGACTCTCTTTGGGCGTGTTGTAGAGCTTCTAGCTCAGCAGCAGCGTAGGAATCAGCAGTAAGAGGGTGGTTGTGGTCAGCCGCCCTGTGAAGCTGATGTGCAGTGGCCTCTAAGAAGCTGTCCCAAGTCTGGTATTGGTGTGGATCCGGAACACTAGAGCTGGACACAGTTAGACAAACAACCTGTCGTTTCAGCTCACCATCAGGATCACTCTGGAGTGGGGGTGGTAGATCAGGCCAGTCACTTGGAGCCAGTTTCAGGAATTCAGGTCCATCCGTCCATCTACTGCCTTTGGTGATGTCTTGGATAGTGAGGCCGCGAGTGATGTCATCTGCTGGGTTATCTCGTGATGGCACATATCTCCATGTAGCAGCTTCCGTTAGCTCTTGTATTTCCGCCACACGAGTGCCCACGAAGACCTTGTATCTACAGGAATCTGAACCTAACCAGGTTAGGACTGTGGCTGAGTCAGACCATAAGATACAGCTGCGTATGGAAAGGGTCAACTCGGTGCTGATGACCTTGTAGAGCTGAGCACCTGTTAGAGCAGCACACAACTCTAACCGAGGAACAGATTGTTGCTTCTTTGGGGCAACACGAGACCGGGCTGCAAGGAAGGCGACTTCAACTTCTCCCTCTGGACTCTCTGTCCTCAGATAGGCCACTGATCCATATGCCTGTTCGGAGGCATCACAGAATACATGGATATCTCTCTTACAGTTGGGTTGGTCCAGGCTGGGACTGGTGTAGCACCTAGGCAGTGTTATCTTGTGCAGCTGCGCCAACTCTGCTTCCCATGCATGCCACTTCTGCAGCAGCTCTTCAGGGAGCTGCGGGTCATCCCAATCCCTCTTTTTCTCCCACAGGTGGCGCACAATAACCTTGGCTCGGGTGGTATAAGGCACTATGTAGCCAAGAGGGTCATACTGGCTGGCTAAAACTCTGTAGATGTTCCTCATGGTTGCCACTGAGCAATCAATGTGTCTGTGTTTGTAGGTGAGGGTGTCAGACTTACAATTCCAGTGTAGTCCGAGGGCTGGCTCTTGGATATCGGACTGACCTTGACTGAGCCACAACTCGCAGCTGGATGACCTGAGGTCTGGAGGGAGATGGTGGATGACATCTGGGTTGTTACTTGCCCACTGCCTGAGCTCAAATCCTCCATCAGCCAGAAGGTGGCGCAGTTTGTCAACAAGTGCCCTGGCGGCTGCTGGACATGTGAGACTCTGTAAGCAGTTGTCCACATAGAAGGACTTGTTAATGGCAACATGCACATCTTCTCCTGGTTTGCTGTGGTCCATGATGTGCTTCTGCAACGCGAACGTTGCACAACAAGGGCTGCAGGTAGTTCCAAAGGGAAGTACCTGCCACTCGTAGACATCAGGGGGTTTGTCTCGTCTCATGTCCCGCCATACAAACCGCAACAGGGGGCAGTCTGCAGGTAGGAGCCTCACTTGGTGGAACATGCCACGGATGTCACTGCTGAAGGCTACGGCATGCTCCCTGAAGCGCAGCAGCACCGCCAGCAAGGCAGGGCCGAGGGTGGGACCTGGTAGAAGGAGTTGGTTCAGGTTGTAGCCTTGGTATTGGAATGAGCAGTTGTACACTATTCGGTTCTTCCCATTATGTTGAACCATATGGTGGGGTATGTACCAAGCTTCGGTGCTGGTCTTCCATTGGTGCTCCACCAGTTTCACTACATAGCCAGCTTCTACAAGCTTCTCAATCTCCTTCTGATAGGCAACCGCTCGTTGGGGTGATTTGGCTAGGCGCTTCTCTGTGCCTCTCAGGAGAGGCAACACTGCTTCTGGAGTGGTTTTCAAGAGGGGCATGTTCTTGATTCGAAGAAGGGGTGTGGCATAACGCTCAATGCCACTGACATTGACTCTCATGGTCTGTTCTTGCAGGAGCCTGATGGCGTCTTGGTCTTGCCGTGACCTAGTGGCCAACTTCTCGCTGCGGTAAGGGAGAACATCCATCTGCCATAACTTCTCCACACATGAGAACAGCTCTGTGGGTGATGGTGCAGATGTGAAGAGACAGTGACTTACATTAGTGATGGACTCAATAGCCTGAGCTGGTCCCTGTAGCGTCCATCCAAGAAGCGTTTTCACAGCTGCTGGCCCACCAGGTGGTCCTAGTCTGACTGGCTCTATGGGTGTGATGAGGTGCGTATAGTCGGCACCAATCAGTAACATGGGACGGACTCTGTTTAGAGGAGGGAGGGGCAATCCTGCGAGATGTTTATACTTCTGCTGGAGTGAGACAACTGGATGGGAATGCTCTGCTAAACTCAGTTGCTCGGCTGTAAAGGCATTCTGGATGGTGTACATCTTGTCAGGATTGGCTGTTGGAGAAATCGTGAAAGACACGGCCGCCCCATGGAGCTGCTCCACTTCTTGTCTGACAGTACGGAGAGCTAATACCTCTTTACATCCTGTAAGGCCCAACTGTTTGGCAGCTGACTGGAGCAGTATTGTTCGTTCCGAACCATCGTCTAGGACAGCATACGTCTCGAGTGACTTGTCACCATTCCTCAGGCGTACTTTACTGATCTTCAGGAGCACCTTGCAGTTGTAGACTGGACGATTGACGTACATGACTTTGTTGGCAGTGTTAATGAGGCAGCTTTCTGTTGAAGGTGGAGCTGATGCTTGTTCCTCCTCTACCCTTTCATTCACCTCGTGCAGCACTAACAGATGTCTTCTGCCACAGATCTTGCAGGGAGCTTTAAGTGTACACTTTGCAGCTTGGTGATTACGTCCACAACGCCAACACTTATTATTGGCTTTAATCCATGTCACCTTCTGTTCCTTGCTCAGGTTCTTAAAGTTGGAACAGTTGTTCAGAAAGTGCTTGTCATTATCACAATAGGGACAGTAGGCCATTACCTTCTCTGCTCTCTTAGATGTGTTGGGAGGATGCTCAGATGCAGATGGTGATGCTGCACTGCTGGATCCTAAAACCTTCTCCGTGCCCAGGAGGATAGTAGCAGTCTTACTTGGGGGCTTAGGAGTGCGCTTGGTATCAGACTTCTTGTTAAATGTCTCCTCTCTCTTGGGGGGCTTCATGCTGTCTTCCTGAACTTCTAGCTCGTATTCTAGCCAATCCGCAAAGTCTATGAGAGTGGGGATGGCCACTCTCAGGGGGTGGATGAACCTCTTAAAGCTGGTTTTGAGGTCATAGGGGAGTTTACTTAAGAGCCTTGAGACATGAGAGCCGCAGACTAACTCTACATGGCCTCTTTGTCCCAGTTGGTCTAACATGCCTACCAATGACCGCACATTGAGGGCAAACAGACGAAAGCTCTTGGTGTCACCGCTGCGTAGATTTGGACCGTCCATTAACTCTGTGATCCGTTGCACGGCAAGCTTGTGGGGCTGCCCAAACATCTTGGTGAGAGCTGTCATTGTATCTGTATAAGGTTGCCTTGAGTTGCAATAGGAGTCTGCTACAAGTGAAGCTTCTTCGCATTTGAGATGATCTGTGAGGATCTGATACTTGTATCTTTCAGTGGCATCTGCCGGTAATAGATTCTCTAAGGCAATCTTCATGCGGGCA